>NC_090935.1:211026254-211651254 GCF_040938575.1 Ambystoma mexicanum | reverse complement strand
TAGAAGGTCACACACTTTGTCCAAACCTATGTGTTTGCATCCAGTGCATACTAAAGCATGCGACTCAAGCTTTAGAGAGATCTGAATAGTAGCGTTTTGGTGTTAAGCGTGTGCGGTGTTGGATTGCGCTTGCTATAGAGGATCACTCATATGGCAATCACTCTGATATATGCACAGGATAAACCGCTAGGTGGGCTACAGAGTCCATCTCTATGAACCCAAGCACCAAGGTAGGCGTGATCCAGCAATCAGGGTGCACAGGGAACTGGCATATTTCATTGGTGAAAACCTCCATCCCAAGTAAGCTATTGACAGTTCACCCGCTCACCCTTTGCACCGCCTGCCACCCTCTCACCCACCTTACTCTTGACAAGCATCTATGCCCATGGATCCAAGTACCCACAACACATGGATCTAGGTTACAAACAACTCTAACAGACAGCCCCATTCTAGCTGTTTGAAGGTTTTTTACATTGTGTTTGGATGTCCCTGCCAGAAGACTATTACAGTAATCTAACTGTGGGTTGCCAAGTGCAGTAGCCAAGGAAGAGAGATGTTGTGATGATAGGTATGGTTTAATTTGTTGCAGCAATTTATTAACATAGACAAAAGTTGATTTAACATGCCAAGCATGTTCATTTATGGTAAATTCAGCCTCAAGAATGATTCCTAAAGTTTTAACAGTAGAGGTTACTGGTATGACACTGTAGAGATGGCGGAGTGGATGCATCTAGGGTCTAACCTTTTTATTCACTGGGGAGAGCCATCAATCATCAGCTCTGTTTTTTCCTTGTTCAGAGCCAAAGAATTAACTGACATCCACTCTTGAATTATATTATAGATGTTGTTGAAAAGGGCCAGGTCTGCGTCAAAGTCTCCTGAAAGCTCGCCAACCAGCTGGGAGTCATCGGCACAATTAGTATAAGTAAAGCCGACGCTGTCCAAATTTCGAAGAGGGGACGCATGTATATATTGAACAATATCAGCAACAAGCTAGTGGTCTGTGGGACGCCGCATAAAAGTAGCTCAGGCTCGGCCTTAAAACCCCCTATAGCAAATTTGGTGTTGTATTGAATTATATCATGATGGTTTTCTGTATCGATCGGTTTTAACACGCTCCAGTCAATACCAGATATTTGCACCTCACACTTAATTTGCACATCAGAAGGATCAAAGGACAAGCACCGTCGAATCTGTTTGTCGTCAAGCAGTCAATGAGGAAGCCGCTCCATGTGCACAGGTTTACTAATTCTGAAGCAAATACAGTGCAATTCATTCAACATTCATTCAGTGGTAAGAGAGTGGTCCTGTTCCCGAATGTTGTGCTGGTGTCTTCTGCGTAGAAGCAGAGACCTATCAAGGAAAGGAAGAGCAGCTAACTATCCCGGCCTGGCATATAGCTACCTCTAGCAAGCGTTGTTGTGCTGCCTATCTAATAGTGGATAGAATACGAAATAATTGTAGACTGTATCTTTAGTAACTTTAGTAACTGGGACACCGTCTCTTCTCTCATTATGTATACCAATGAGTCACTTCATACTTGCTTTGTCTCTAACTTTCAATCACTTAATAATAAAATGCTAGAACTACCAAGAACACTATGGCAAGATCATTTTTATTGCCCGATAGTAGGAATATAACAAAAATTGAATTCTAAAAAAGTGAACATTTGAACCCGTCAATTAATGGGATTACCTTGTTATATAAAAGTTAGCAGTATATTTGATTTCAACCAACAAACATTCAGGATGTGCTTAGAGGAAGCTATTTGCATGCATGCCAACTCACTTTGCACTGAAGAGTGCAAACGTTAAGGGAGAAAGGCGGCGTATGTGCTTGTACACCACATTTTGCCCTTTACATTACCACTGCACAGTGCAAATGAGAAATATTTGTCAGTGGAGAGCCATTTACACTGCAGTGCAAACGTGAGGGCCTATTTATTTATTTCTTTATTTATGTATTTATTTATTTATTTGTGTATTTATGTATTTATTCATAAAGCGCCGAAAGCCCACAGGCATTGGGTTGCTGGGACAAATAGACAAAGACAGAAATATCAAAGACAGGACAGGAGCTGCAGATGAAGGTCAGGGGACACTGGAAACTACATGAATAGGTGACTTTTCAGAGCTTTTTTGAAGGTTCTCAGATTGTCATCTCCTGTGATGACAGTTGGAAGGGAGTTCCAAAATTTGGCTGCTTTAATAGCGAAAGATTTTCCGAGGCCTTTTTCAAGCTTGTATCTAGGACATTTATCTGTTTTTGTCTGCTGACAGCAGTACTCTGGCAGGGTGGTATTGAGGTATTATGGCTTTCTAGTAAGTTGGAGCCGTCCATGTACACATTTTTTAACAATTTACCCCACCTTGAAATTAATTCTTTCTTGGATAGATAACCAATGTAGATTCCTCCTTTAGTGGGTGATATGTTCATGTTTTGTAATTTTGTTTACAATGCGAACCACATTCTTCTGTAACACCTGACATTTCCCAACGTTGTTGCTAGAGGCACCGATCATTAGGGAGGTACAGTAGTCCAAATTGGACAACACCGTTGCTCGACGATGGTCGCTGCGTTGACTTTTGTGATATATGGCCAGATGTTTTTCAAGAGGTGGAGAGAATTGTTGCAACTTTTGGTCATCTGGGTGACATAAGCATCCGAGTTTAGAGAGGCTTCCAAATGGATACCCAATGTCTTCACCTTGTCAAAAACCAGAATGCAGCTTGTGCCTATTTGAAAGTTGGTGCACGCAGGGTCCAGTTTGACACGTGTAGATGTTGAGCCAAAAATCATTAGCTCTGTTTTTTTTGCCATTTATGTATATCCAGTTTGTTGACATCCAGTCCTCCACAAGACGATATATCAATGACAGACTTGAGGAATCGCCAGCATACATACTGTTATTTTAATGACTAGCTGGGTGTCGTAAGTGTAATTGCTAAAAAACACACCCAGACTCTCCAGCAGCGAGCAGAGGGGTCTGATAAATAGATTAAAGAGTAGTGGTGAATGACTTGCCCCCTATGGGACCCACACCATATGGGAACAATGGGGGATCGTTCGTTGCCCCATTGGATTCTTGCCTCCCTATTGGATAAGAATGAAAGTAACCAGTCCACCACTTTGTGTGAGCAGTGACCTAGTATTTGTTTGAGAATACCATGGTCCACCAGGTCAAAGGCCGTGGAGCGATCCAAAAGAGTCAGGATGCCCACTTTGACTTCTTCAGGGATTTGCAACAGAAGTAATTGAAGGTCTATGTTAGCGGCCTGAGCACTATAGTTTGGTTGAAAGCCTGAAGGAAGGATGTCTTCTGCCTTGACTAAGGGTAAAAACTGCATATATGAGGTTTTATATAGTATCTTGAGAAGTACACTTCAGTTAGTGATCGGTCTGAGGTTATTCGGGTCTTTAAGATCTAGGTTGTTTTTCTTTGGAGTAGGGTCATTTCTACAATCTTGATGTCCTTGGGTACCGTTCCTTCCTGAAAGGAGGCATTCACAAACCTAGTAAGAAATGGTGAGAATATTTCCTGGTGTTGAAGGATGATATCTCTATTTTAGAAAATGAGAATATGTGGTGAGACTGATTTGGGGCTAGGCAATCTTTGTACAGAGCCGAGTCACCGGGTGCAGCCCTAGGCTGTAATTTGTCTTTCATTTTCTTTCACGCCTTGGTAATTTTCTCCTCGAGTGTGGCCTGTACCGTCAAAGTGTCTTGGTTGGTGGGCTCAAAAGGGACTTGGAGGGCATTATGTTTGTTTAGTGATTTTGCTATTTCAAACAGTTTTCTAGAGCTATTTGTAACTTGTTCAATTTCTGAGTTATTGACATTTCTCTTGCTCTCTGTCACATTACTTTTGCAACTTTTGGCAGCTTGCTTGCAGGCGTCTTTATTGTCTTCAGATTGATGTTTAATCCAGGATGATTCTAGTCTGCGCTTGTCCTTTTTCAGAGCAACTAGTTCCTGACTAAACCATTTTTGGTGAGCCAGGCTTTCTTGAACAAATCTGTTTTTTAGAAGTGCTACCCAGACAATCAGAGTAGTGTTTTTTCTTGGTATTCTTTGAGAAGATGTTCAGCGGAGTCATCATCAGACCTTTCCCTCAAGATGGTGTTGAGGCAGGATGAGAGGTCGGCAGGATCTATGTTTTTATAATTCCTACTATGTAAAACTTTAGCAGGGTTATGATTCTTGATGTGTTCTTTAGGCAGTTGGATATGCTATTCTATGGAATGGTGATCTGACCAAATGCATGGTAGGGTTTGGTCAATCTTGGTGGCTAAGTTTCTGGTGCATACCCAGTCAAGTATATGATTTTTGTCATTGGTAGGTATATTGTTGATCACTTTGAATTGGGCATTATTTATGTCCCTTTCTAGTTGTATGGCTTCTTTGTCAGTTTTGTCGCCTTTCCATCGTTAAAGTCGAAGAGGAGGATTGTGGCGTGATTTGCGCCCTCTAGAGGATTCAAGATGTGTATTAATTCCTCATTGAAATTAGGCATTATGTTCGGTGGCCTATACATTAAGACAATGTTAATATGCTATTAAGGTTTGGCGTCATTTAGGCCAAAGGTATTTCACAGTCTTGACAGGCAATGGGCAAGAAAAACTGGCCTAGCTCAGTTTTTGCAATTATTGCTATGCCCAAATACTATATGCTTCCAAATTACTCATTTTTAGGAAATTAGCTCCTATATGTTTAGGTTTATTAGTTTACCAAGTTTATCAAGGTACAGTAAGCTAAAGTGTGGTTGCGGACTCTCGAGTGGATACCTTCCCAAAAAACAGGTCATTTAGCCGTGTTTGTTCTCGCAGAGCAGAGCCTTTGACTATTTTTATTATTGTTTAAGGAATTTAGGATTAGTCACCCTAAGTTTCCTAGGATCATACAGCCGTGGTCCCCTTGCTCACTGTGCTCAGAGAGGCACATCTCCACCTCACTCTTGAGGCTGAAACACATGCCTGTGGTTGCTGGTGTACTCTTCTACCGCAGAGAATTGCCATAGCATTTCAGTGCTGGACTGCCCACGTGGGCGGGACAAAGACTGATATGCAAATGGGTATTTCCCTTCTGTGAAAGGTACAGTGAGCTAAAGTGTGGCTACGGACTCTCGAGTGGCTACTTTGCCAAAGAATAGGTCATTTAGCCTTGTCCGCTCTCGCAGAGGGGCGCCTATGACTACTATTTCATGTATTTAGATAGTTTCTCAGTGAGATATCCTAACCTATTAATTATTCACATATTTATCAATGATTATAACGCACCCTCTGTGAATTGCTGTCACGTCTTGTTGCCAGAGATGACAGATTAGGAATGAAGTATGGTGTATGTGAACGTTAAATATAAAACGGCATTGTTGACCGGGTTGCAATACAATACAGTGTGTCATCCTTGGTTAGTAGGATTTGTAATCCCCATTGTGGTATTTTATCCTTTGAATTATTGTGATCAGTTTTTTCTGTTATTGTTGTGTAATAAATATATCACTCTGAAATTGCAGGTCTATGTATTACAAAATGCAAAAAAGCATTTCATAGAACCATTTTAACCTGGTACTAACTCCGTTATAAAAGAACAAATGCATGTGTCACTTTATTAGCGCAGAACAACCAAAGCAATTTTGCACAAATATAGTTCTATTTTAGAACAAAGCACGAGTCACTTTAATAATCAGAGGTCAGTGTTATAGGAAGACAAACAGTGTTTTTGGAAGACACAATGCATGTGTCACTTTAAGAATTTGAGGTCTGTGCAATATATAACGTACAGCTGCACTTTATAGGGCATTATCAACCAGGGACATATTTTGATACAACTGGAAAGATGCACACGACACTTTAAAAAACGCCCAATAAACCCATCCTTGAATGATTAAATGAAAGGCCCATGGATTCCAAACAATAGTGTCTAAATATCGATAACATTAGGTTATATATGATTGTAAATCTTGGTTAGTTTGGAAACCAGTAGATCACATACCAGGCAACGCATAATATGGCCGCTTCGAATAGATAGGCTACAGACATAGCTTTGCAGGTCTAGAGGCTAAAGAAAGAGAAAGGGGGTTACACACCAACAGTCTTAAATGAATGGAAATCATTGTGTTAACAGCAATCTGACGAAGCCCGTTTTGGGTGAAACGCTTAATTGGGTGCTTACTTTTTGCACTCGCTGTTTGTCCACCTATTAAGAATTAAGGACTTTTTTCATGGAAATCGAGCATTTGTCCGGCGTGTTCTTTTGGCAAAAGGATGGAGGAGTGCCGCTGTGTTAGGGAGAATTCTCCAAAATGGCTAATTTCCCTTACCTACTGAGTCCCTCAGCAGCTTTGCTGGATTTCTAGGATTTATTGCCTCACCTGCTCCATAGGCATCATCTTTTTACTGTGTGTTACACAGCACCTTCAGTGCAGTGACACAGGGTTGTCTTTTTCAGACTTCCCTCTACGACTCCAATTTCTGGGACTGACTACTGTCTCCCAGAACATGTAAATTTACCATTGACTTTATTAGTCTCTTTAAATTCACAGACCCAGAACAGACTATCTTACATAGAGTTCTGGAAAGGGTTAATAGTTATCCCTTTTTGTCTGTCTCTCATGGAACATTGTTTCGTTTCCCTTTTCGTTAAGACTTGGCTGCTGGCAGTGGTATCTACCCGATTTTTCGAACCGCGGGTATTTTAAATAGACTTGGTATTGTTTTAGGCTATCTTAGTAGCCTCGAACTTAAATCCGCGGGACCATATTTGTTTTAATTTGGGTCCGGCTGGGTTTATTCGCCATTTATTTTTGTAAAGGTCTTTCTCGTGTTTTACTCTGTGCGCCAAACCAGGTTTGGTACCTTTGTTCACCGACCTTTGGGAGGCTTCTGCACAGAAGCCCTCCTTAGGTGCCAGAACGTCTGGGTAGGCAGGATGTGAGGGAGGGGTTTTAGGACCCCTGTCATGGGTTCCCTTGGTAACCCAAGTCACACTCCTGTTTGATTGGCTAGGTAACTGTAGCGCCAGGACAGCCACACTGCTGTGTGATTGACAGCCAGGCTGTGTGAATGGGGGAAAACTGCATAAAAAAGCTGGTCTCTGCCACTGAGAATGTAGAGTCGCCACTGGATCCAGAGAACCGAAGAGAAGCTGACAGAAGAGGTCCTCTACCACGACTAAACCTCCCGGCGAAAACCTGCTTCGGGTCCGAATCTTCAAACGTCGATGACAGGGAAGATCTGCAAGGAATCTTCTCCCCCTGAGCTGATGGGACCAACCAGTTCATCAAACTGCAAGCCAGGCCTCACTCCTCTGGTTGAATTTGCTGTACACAGCGACAGTGAACTGGATAGCCAGGAGGACCGGACCGTGCTTGAGTTTCAAGGTTGTTAGGGAGAATTCTCTGTTTAGGCTGAATTTCCTAACCTAGTGAGTCCCCCAGCAGCTTTGCTGGATTTCTGGAGTTTGTTTTTTCCATCCTGACAAGAGTGAGACTCTTTTTCTCCCACTCTTGGACATGTGTGTGTGGGTAATTCCTTTGAATGTCAATGTGTTCTATGGGT
The DNA here is from genome assembly GCF_040938575.1 of Ambystoma mexicanum. NCBI lineage: Eukaryota > Metazoa > Chordata > Amphibia > Caudata > Ambystomatidae > Ambystoma > Ambystoma mexicanum. Next base: position 211,643,698 of record NC_090935.1, on the reverse strand, counting down.
TATGGGGTCTTTTACTCCATAGGGTCTCATATGTTTTTCTATGTGTGTTACACCGCACCCTACGTGCCGTAGCACTGGGGCGTCCTAGCGGACCTCCACCATAGACTCCATGCCCGGGGACTGACTACTGTCTCCCCGGGCATGTAAAGTCACCATTGGCTTTACTAGACCTAAATTTACTAACAGAACTAGTACAAACCATCTTATTGTGGACGTACTAGTAGGGGTAATTCGATTACTCCTGGATCTGTTACTCGAGGGGGCACTGTCCCGTCCCCCCTCGTCGGGTTTTGGCTGGTGGCAGTGGAAACTACTTGTTATGTTCGACCCCGGACATAACCCTATGGGATTCGTCCTATTGTTGGAGATTGATCCTTTTTCTCGTTAATCTCTAACGTACCACCGATCTACTTATCTTAAATAAGTTTATCGGATGGTATTTTCTGCCAGAACTCGGTTTGTAAAATGGCATCTGTGTTCGTCTCTGTGACTCCTAAACCAAAGGTCGAGCCCTTTGTTCCACTTTTGGCGGGCTCTGTACAGAGACCCTCCAAAGTGGTGCCATTCTGTCTGGGTGACCACAGGGGTGTGGGAGGGGGTTTAGGCACCCTGGACCGAGTTGCCTTGCCAACTCCGGTCGCACTCTGGAGTAATTGGCCCAAGTGGTGAGCCTTCCCACTCACCACTTAGCATGTGTTGATTGACAGCTAGGCTGAATGAATGGGGGTTTTCTGCATAAAAGCAGGGCTTTTGGGACTGGATCTTCAGAAGTCGCCACAGGACCTAAGAATCCGACGAGGGTAACGCTGAGCCGACCTGCACGACGACACCTCCGGTGGAGCCCTGCGGAACCGACTCACCACTTCCCGACGACAGAGGAGATCTCCCTGCCGGAGAGTCTCTTCCTCTGGCTGGTGGGAACAACCAGTCCCCTTTGCTTTTTATTCGCCTCAGGACGCAGTGGTCGAATTGCCCGTGCAGAGCACCTCGGCAACCGGATAGCCACGAACCCTGTACCGCGACCAAAATGTGGTGCCTTGTGACGGAGCACTCCGCGGCTGGTCTCTTCCCTGGTGGTGCACCAGACTTCGCTTTTCTTCGACGACGAGATCATCTCTACTCTTGGCAAAGACCCGACGTGCATCCACCCCCAGGAACAACTGCCCCCGCCGGAGCTGCCCTCCACAACAAGGTACCGTGTCCACCTGGCTTCCCTTTCGATCGGTTCGAGTGAGGTGTCTTAATCCTCTCCGTTCCGTTGGGTCGCCTCCAAGCTTTTCTCATTTATTGTTCTGAACTGGTTCAATCTGCCGATAACAATTTGCTACAAAGACTTGAATGCATCTCCACTAGAGACTTTTTGGGACATCGCACCTTGCCTTTCCCCGAGTGGGCCTGGCCTCTGAACTTTATGATCTATTGTGATTCTTGCCTTCCTGCCTTGCATTTTATCCGCGAAGGATTGAACTGTGTTGATTTCATAACCTGCCTATCTTTTTCTCTCCCGTCCTAACTAAATATTCGAGTGTCATCTAGGTTGAGGTATACACCTCTGTCTGAAAATATGGGTTACCGGTAGAATCTAGAGTTGTCGAAATATTGCTAGGGGGATTGTTTGTATACTCCACGTACTGCTCAACTCTTCTTGAGGGAAGTCTGACTGCTCAGCCACAGCTACCAAGTGAATCTGTGTGGTACAGACTGCTACCAAGTGGGTTCACCGCCAAACGCCTGTAGTCCTAAATCTTTTGCAGTGGTCCCAGAGGGAACTGCATAGGTTTCCGCCTAACAAAGGTGCACACCTTTTATTTGTTGCTTTGCTCTGCTGCTGGTTTCTTCCCTGGGCATTGCAGGACCCTCCAGTCTTCCTACTTCGTGTCAGTCCGACAGTCGCTTCAGCAACCGTGAGCCTGCAGGACCTGCCAGGAACGTCTGTCTCAGCTACAGCCTTCTTCTTCATTTAAGGTACTGTTCAAATCTGGTCGCTCATTCCGTCCGACCGTGGTAAAAGTGCTTCAAACCTTTTGCCAATCCGAGGGCTTGTCCTTCTCTACTTTTTAAAGTAACTTTTCGCCTGACCAACTTCGTGCTGAACTCTTGGCAAAGACTTAACTGCAAACTACCCTGAACTGTGTGATCCACTGCATAGACTTTGGTCCATTGACTTTGGCCCAGGACCCTTGATTTGATTTCCTCACTGTAGTTCCTTTTTCTAGATTGCCCTGCTTACTTACTTGTTGGTGCTGCTCAACTTTTGTCTAACTTTTTTTTCCATCCCTTTTAAATTGCTGGAGTGCTATTTTGCTCATACTTCATTTTGAGCTTAACTTGTCCAGAATCTCTTGGGTGTGGTGTAGTGTATTAAGATTGTGATTTTTAAACTGCTTGATAATAGTGAACTGTTTTATAACTCATGTGTAAATAAATGTATATTCTTTTACTCAGAAACCATGAGTCAGTGTTTGTTTGAATCATAGTAATTGCTGTCCTTTGTGTAACTATTGATACTGCTCACTTTACTCTTGAGATAAATCTGGCTGCTCAACCATCACTACCACTTTACTGTGTAGTATAGGCTTGTTCCAAAGGTGAATGTTTACTGTCACTTGTAGTCCTAATTGTGTGTGGTGTTCCCAAAGGGTACTGCATATAATTCTGCCTAACACGCCGTCAACAGCGTAATTGCAGTTTGGCTTTTTTTATGTTAAATGTGTCCCAATACGTATATGGCAGGCACCCATGAGTACCTATGTGAGGTCAAATATCAAGGTTGAGCATTCTATCAACAATTTGGGAAACATTTTGCAGCTACCAGAGGATCTAAGGCAGTGCAGCAGCTGGTTTGAATATTCTAAACAAATAAAGGTGTAACGTGAGGACTCTCCAGCATAGCTAACTGAGTTGCCTATTTTCAACTTCCGAGTCGGAGGCCCCAAAAGAGTGAAATAATGGTAAGTCGTGATGTCTTTGCTTTGCTTATTGAATGAAGTAGTTGCCTGTGATTAAGTTGAGAGTCCATACGTAGCATACCTTCTATCCAGAAATAAGTATTGAACGTCACACACGTGTAAACAGTCCATCGTTAACAGATATAGTATATGAACAATACTGTCTGAATTCACGCCGCCGTAAGTGCAATCAGTGTCACAATGCCAATATTTATAAATAAACATGGTGGACAAGGAGAGTAGCCGGGATGCGGAAGCTTCCGCTTTGTTCAGTGAAGCAATTGGGCCCAAAATAACGAAACCAACACAACGAGGACAATCCAAGTCTATTAATCAAACAATGTTTGCATTAGAAAAATTGCATAAAAAGGAAACAAAACAATGATGGGAGATTAAATCTCTACAGAATTATATAGACAACTAAAGAATCCCAAGAAGCTTGTGAATTTTGACCATTCCCACATATGAAGACCCTGATCTAGAAATGTTGCAAGAATGGAGGCAGGCTACCAATGAATGTTTTTTTTAAAATGCTCACAACATTAGTAAAATATGCGAAAAGTGATAGAACAAAAGCAATAAAGGACATTGAGGAATTGGAAGTATCAGTCTATACAGAGGTAGAAGCAAGTACTGCAAAGGATCTGAAAGTATATATGGATAAAAACATTGCCAAGTATGAAGAAGAGATTAAAGACAGAAAGCAAAGAAAGTTTTTGCATGAGAAGGAAGACTATGCCACTGGTCGAATATATACGTTTGCTAAAAAATATGACACGGTAAGAAAAGGGTTTCAGACGCAAAAGCAGGTGCAAACATCAGAAATGCAGAAGCAGATTCAGGAACAGAAAACAGTGCAGGCTTCTCCTCGGATATATATCGATATCAAGCAACAATGAAGAAACACCTTTAAACATACATTTTTAGAAGAAATGAGGTTGCTGCATCAAGTAGGAAAAACATCACAAGGAAGGAGTCAAAACAGGAACAAACCAAATCCTCTACAGAAACAAGGGGAAGACGAGAAGAAGGAGGAGAACACAAAGGAAAACCAAAAAAAGAAGTCAATCAACAGGCCGTCAAATGAGCTCTGGGAAGAACAAGAAGTAATGATGATGGATCAAACACTTCAAGTAGTGAATTTATCACAAAAAGTACTGACCAATACAGAGAAGAAAGTTCTTGAAAAAGGATTGTCTTTCTGTTTAACTTCGAATTACAACTATACGCAGTCAAGAATAGATCTACACTGCTTCATAAGAAAATTAAGATTAGCCAAATATTTTCCCAATGAAGACACTTCCAAACAGAAAACCAATACAAAGAAAGGTACCATCAAAACTGACCATCCAAGATATTCCAACTCTGATCACACTTGAAGCGTTATATATGGAAGATGAGAATGGACCGAATAATAATGTCCAGATCAAGAGCAATGGACTGCACAAGTACCAACGAACTTCACGACTGACATGAAAGCACCTAGTGATCTAAGAAAAAAATCCAAGTTCAACCCACAGGTACATAATACACCACACATTGATTTATTTGAAGATCTTATTATAGAAGAATTCAAACAACTGGCCTTGAAACCTCACAAAAAGACTCACAATGTGACAAAAGAAGAACGGCAACCGATTAAGAATTCAGAAAATGACGACTCAATAGTAATAAGAAATGCAGATAAAGGCAAAAATGTGGAGGTTTTGAACACGTAAGATTACAAAAAGGAAGCATTGCGACAACTCAGGAATACTCAAAATTATCAGAAACTTCCAAAAGATCTGTATCAGGAGTACAAAGTTGAATATGATGAACGATTAAATATATGGCATAAAGCAGATTTACAAGCCGATTCATGGAATTAATGTGCGCTGAAAATTCCCGCGCAAGCATGCAAAAGCGTGCGAATCGCAGCGCAAGTGCGAAAATCGCAGCGAAACCCACACACAGCGATTCACAGAAGTCCGTGCACGTGTAAATCAATGGATGTGCACTAAAATCTTGCGTGGTGCACGCTGGCGCACACGTCTTCAAACAGCGTGCGCTACGCGCACAGCGAAAGTGCACATAGCGAAGCGCACACAACAAAAGTAGGCGTAACACGCGGAATTGGGAACAACGCGTGAAAATGTGGGCGTCACGGGGGAAGTACAGGAGGCAAATGCGTGGAACGCCCACATGCATGCCTACAACACGTATTCATGGAATCGAGCGGGGCTAACGCGTGCGCCAAAAAGACGCGCTAATCCAGAAACACGTACGCCAGCAGGAAGCAGGCGTACGTGGACCTGTGCAGCATAAAAGTACACGCAAACAACAAACAAGCTCAGACGCCAAGATGAATATACCGTTCCTCGCAGCAGTGGTCGCGGGATACCGTAGGAGGAGGAGGAGGATAGTCAGGGCCAGAATTTTTACACCCAGAACCAGCCTTTTTGGGAAGCCTGATGACCAGGTGTATGGGAGGTACAGGTTTCCACCTCACATAATACTCGACCTGGTGAGTGAGTGGGAGGATGACCTCACATCACCCACCCTGTGCTCCCAAGCACTGAGCCTCTTGGAAAAGGTGTCACGGACTACATTCAAAACATGTCAAGAAGTGCTGGGAGGACTTCAGGTCCAGGACCCTCGACCAGGACCCTCGACAAGGCCCGGCGCCTCTTGAAGTCAGCGGATGCCAAGGGGCGCCGGGGCCACCTGTCCGACCACCAAATGTGTGTTACCATGTTTTACTCGCCTGTAAACTTACAACTATTGTAACCTGTTACCTGTAACCGTGCTCTAAACTGTACATCTTCTTACCTTCTGCACCCTTATACCCCAGGGTCCGGTGCGCATAATAAATACTAAACAAACAAACAAACAAATGAGGGTCCTGGAATGCATATGCCTAGCGCTCCATGTCCAGGTCCTTGAGAGGAAGACCCGTCTGGAGTCGAGCGGTAAGTGTACATGCATACTGATTGGACGCTGTGCGTGTCGTGGTCTGCCAGTAGTGTGCAGGTTGAACATGTGTTTTTGTAGGGCCATGTATGGATGTGTATGTACAGGGGCGTGAGGCTGACACATGCGAGTCCTGTCATGTGTGAGACACATAGATGGTGTATGTGTGGCTAAGCATGCAGGCCAAATACAGATGTGGGAGCACACATGTTTGAATTACTGTGTATGTACGTTGCCATGGTTGTGGTGTCATACATGGATGTTTGTTCAAGCTGCATGTATCTGCACTGTGTACATGTGCATGTGTGTGTATTTGACAAGTGTGCAACTGTGATGCAACATGGATGCATGTGGCACTGACATGTAGAAGGCTGAATGCCAGATGTGACATGGATGGCAATCTCATCACTCTGACAGTTGGTGGATATGCACACATGCATTTAAGTGTGTTGGTGTGTGTGCATGTGTTGTGTACTCTCCGTGTTTCATGTGAAGTCAGGCTCACCTTCGGATGATGATGCTATTGCTTGTGTATGGATGGTGCACAATATTGCTGTGGAATAGCTCATGTGTGTGAGTAGAAATGACATGTGTGTCAGGGAGTGTGATGCCATGTCTGAGGTTTGACACTGCCTCTCATGTACAGCTGTCATGTGTGTATCAGTCCATTGTACAATGCCCTGATGCCTGTATTCTATCTCTCCCTGTCTGCAGCGTCAACTGATGAAGAGGGCGGAGAGTTTGCTGTGGAGCAAAGCAGCAGGGATCGCACCACCAACCGGAGATGCAAGGCCCGGCTCCCCTCCCAGATTGTCATCTCTTCGGGGAGTGAGGAGTCTGGTGCCGCATCCCAGGCCACAGCTGCCGAGGGTAGGTCCAAAAGGCGGAGGTTGGAGATGGACTCCTTGGCAGCAGAAGGGGTAGCTGAGACCCCAAAGGGTCCGACGGAAGAAGATGGCATGGAGTCATCCAGGTTGGTGGGGGGTTTGGAGGAGGAGGAGGCCGTGGAAGGGACACACATGGGGTCTGGAGGTGGTGATTCCACTGGTGCCAGTGGTGCAGTGCAGGGGCAGGGACAGGAGGCAGCACAGGCCACCGCGGAGGCCCAAGCAGGGATGCTTACGTCCAGACCCTTTTTCAGGGAGGGGATGGGCGCACAACAACTGGCCTTCCTCTCCCTGCGCACGTGGCTATCCGAGACCATGTTGAGCCTGTCCTGGCTGGGATAGCGTTGCGTCAACGGGGCATGCGAGTTGACCTGCAGTGTTTTCCTGAAGACACTGCAAGTCATCTCGGATGCCTCTTTGACCGCGTTGACCTACTGGGACGGGTCACCAGTGCTGGATTCCTCTGCGTGCTGGACCTTCTTGTGACCCCCTCCTCACCTGAACCCCCTACGCACCAGTCGTCCTCCATGCCATCTTCCCACCCATGTATCACCTGGGTACCCTGTGGAGCTGCCTCTGACCCAGCGGCCAGGCTGGTGGAGGACACATCCCTGCCACAGTCGGGAGTCGGATGTCCAGCAGGGGTGCCACCACGACAACTGCACCTCAGCCGGACGAGGATGTGCAGGCAGCAAGAGCCAGGGTGAAGGCACAGGCACAGCAGCAGCAGCAACATGGTGGGAGCAATGATGGCTCGGGGGCCTTCAACATCGGAGGGGCAGGCATCGGCCAGAGGGCAGGAGGACCCAGGATTGGAAGTGTCTTCCGTGTGGCAGCAGTTGGGCCACGCCATAGATGCGGAGTGGCAGCGGGCAGAAGAGGCACGGCTCACACTGGTCAGGGCGGAGAACTCCATGCGGAGGGCACTGAGGCGGGCCGAGTGCCTCGAGGCAATTCGCAGGGAGTTGGAGGCCAACATGTCATCGCCCCATGCGAACCCTCGGGCCATGGAAGAGGACCGCCTCCAGGACATTGAGCAGGAGTTCGATGATGCCCTGGCCCGGGACATCCAAAAGTGAGCCGTCGGACTAGCCTGCTGCCATTGTAAATAGTTAGTTAGTTAGTGTTAGGTTTCATTTTGGTTTTCATTTTTTTTTTGGGCGCTTGGACAATACCCCCCATTTTTGTATATAGTTCTTCATTAGTTAGTGTATTTTTGTAGGTTTCATTTGGACAGTTGGGCTCATGGACCCAGGATTTCATCCTTGTATGGATTTGTCGACATTTTCTTTTTTGATTTTTCCATGGAGCAATGGATTTTACTTTTTCATTTCTGTTTGGATTTGCTTTGTTGGAAGGAGACTTTGGAGACATTTTTGATTTCATATATATTGGATTATGATTTCCCTTTTTATCATTATGTGACATTCTGCATTGTTTTCCTTATGTCCATTGTTTGGTATTTGATTTTCTTTCACCACATTTTTTGTTCAATACATTTGTTCCCGTACTTCAATGTGTGGTATTCTCTCATTGGTTTCATGCATGTCACGATGTGGGTTTTCACATTCACTAGCACCCATTGTGTGTGTGTGACAGACATGTGTTGATGTACATACATGCCATTTGGGTTGTTTCATGTAATGGGCATTTCAATGTGGGGTGTAGGTTATGCTTGGTTGGTTATTTGGGCAGGGGTGGCATTCGTGGGATTTTGGTGGCCATGAGGGCCATGATTGTGGGTCATGTTGACATGTTGGGGGGGAAATGAGTGGGGGTGCCCCTCACTGCTGGGGGGTGGGGGTGCTGGGTGACATGAGTGGGGGCCTGCTGGCAGGTGCCCCTCACTGATGGGGGTGCAGGGTGCTGGGGGACATGAGTGGGGGCCTGCTGGCAGGTGTCCTTCACTGCTGGGGGGTGGGGGTGCTGGGGGACATTAATGGGGGCCTGCTGGCAGGTGCCCCTCACTGCTGGGGGGTGGGGGTGCTGGGGGACATGAGTGGGGGCCTGCTGGAAGGTGCCCCTCACTGATGGGGGGTGGGGGTGCTGGGGGACATGAGTGGGACATGAGTGGGGGCCTGCTTGCAGGTGCACCTCACTGCTGGGGGGTGGGGGTGCTGGGGGACATGAGTGGTGGCCTGCTGGCAGTTGCCCCTCACTGATGGGGGGTGGGGGTGCTGGGGGACATGAGTGGGGGCCTGCTGGCAGGTGCCCTCACTGCTGGGGGGTAGGGGTGCTGGGGGACATGAGTGGGGCCTGCTGGCAGGTGCCCCTCACTGATGGGGGGTGGGGGTGCTGGGGGACATGATTTGGTGATCACTAGTGCAACGTGACAGGTGGCCTGGCTGGGGGGCATGGTGGCGGGCTGCCTGCGGGACATGTCCAAGGGTGCAGGATAGTTCCCTGTGGTGTGGGCTGCCTGCAGGGGCCATGGAGGGGGTAGAGGGGACACCTGGGAGGACCCACACTGCCAATTAGGACTCTCTGCGCACCACACTGGATACACGTAACCCGCTCTGACAGCAAATTTGCATGTGAAAGTTCCTGCGCACCCCAGTAACATACGTACCCCGCTCGCACAGGGCCAATCGCTTATGTAATTTCCTCTGCACTCCAGTAATACACGTACCCTGCTCGAACAGGGCCAATCACGTGTGAAAGTACCCGCGCACCCCAGTAATACACGTACCCCGCTCGCACAGGGCCAATCGCGTGTGAAATTTACTGCGCACCCCAGTAACACACGTACCCCGCTCGCACAGGGCCAATCGCTTGTGAAAGGTCCCGCGCACCCCAGTAACACACGTACCCCGCTTGCACAGGGCCAATCGTGTGTGAAAGTACCCACGCACCCCAGTAACACACATACCCCGCTCGCACAGTGCCAAACGCGTGTGAAAGTTCCTGCCCACCCCAGTAATACACGTACCCCGCTCGCACAGGGCCAATCGCGTGTGAAACTTCCCACGCACCGCAGTAACACACGTACCCCGCTCGCACAGGGCCAATCGCGTGTGAAAGTTCCCGCGCACCCCAGTAATACACGTACCCCACTCGCACAGGGCCAATCGTGGGTGAAAGTTCCCGCGCACCCCAGTAATACACGTACCCCACTCGCACAGGGCCAATCGTGGGTGAAAGTTCCCGCGCACCCTAGTAATACACGTACCCTGCTCGCACGGGGCCAATCGCGTGTGAAAGTTCCTGCACACCCCAGTAATACACATACCCCTCTCGCACAGGGCCAATCGCGTGTGAAAGTACCCACGCACCCCAGTAACACACGTACCCCACTCGCACAGGGCCAATCCGTGGGAAACTCCCTGCGCGGCGTGTACATGTATTCGGATGGGTACGCTGGGAGTTTTACTGGCGTTTTCATGGTTCGGGGCCTGTGCGCCATGTATGGGATTTGTGTGCTGTGCATGGCACACGGGGAGGGGTTCGGGGCGTAACTGGCGCTGCTGCAGGGTCGCTGTGCCACTCTGCACCACGGCTGGTTTTGGAGGCTAAAATCCATGAGTACGATGTGCGCGGAAATGGATTTTAGCGCATGCGGCTGGCGCAGAAAGTCGCACACGCACACTGTGCGCCAGCCGCGTGCGCCACTTGTGCGCTGAATTCTATGAATTACCCTGTTAATTACTTGGAAAGACAAGAACTATTTAACCAAAGACTATCCTATCATACCCATCATTCATTTTATACCAAAACTTCATAAATCGACAACAAGACTCCTGGGTAGACCGATAGTGGCATCCATTGATTCCATCCTGGAGAACACCTCCAAGTATCTCGACAAGTTCTTGTTTCCATTTGTAGAGACGTTATCTTCATATACCAAAGATACAACAGACTTTTTGATGCAAATAGATGAAATACCCTGGAAATCCAACTATCTATTGATAACGTTAGACATACTCTCCCTCTATATGTGCATCATTCATGAAGAATGGATGGAAGCAATCAAAAGATATCAATCCACCAGATCACTAAGCTTTAGAGAACATTCTGTAATGCTGTTGGAAATGTTGGCCTTCTGTCTAACACATAATTCGTTTATGTTTGATGGGCAAAGCTACACACAAATATGCAATACAGTGATGGGCACAGTAGTGGCCCCTACATTCGCAAATCTATATATGGGGGCCTGGGAAGGAAAACCGTTTGCAGATGAAACATTAGAAATGTATAACAATAAAGTGATCCTATGGCGCCGATATATCGATGATTTGTTCATCTTGTGGGAAGGATCAGAAACAGATTGGAAGGTTTTCTTGGAAGTCTTCAACGCCCGAAGTGCAAGTCTTAAGTTCACAGAGAATCACAACAAAATAGAGGTGATCTTCCTAGACCTCAAGGTAAAAATTTTGAATGATAAAACAACAATGGAAGTGTACAGGAAAGCTACCAGCACCAATACGGTATTGCATGCAGAAAGTGCACATCCTTTGAATTTAAAAAACAGTATACCGTATGGAAAATTTCTCTGGATGAAAAGAAACTGCAGTGAAACATCTACATATGTAAAAAATGCGAAAATGACAGCAGCCAAGTTTCGAGCCAGAGGGTATAAAAATACAATTATCAACAAAGCCTATAATCAGTGCAATAGACAAACGAGACAAGAGATTCTTGCCAAAATTGAAAAAAATAATGAAGAACAAAAAAACAAAAAAGATACCATCAGATTTATTATGACTTTTGACAATGGAGCCAATGATCTCAAAAAAATATTGACTAAACACTGTCAAGTTTTACGAAAAGAACAAGACATTAGATCAGTGATGAACACTAATCTTAGTGTGACTTTTAGGAAAGCCACATTGATGCAATCTAAAGTGGTGCCAAGTTTGTTTTTAACTAAACCTCAAACAAATGGTTTTCAGATCAATCCAAAGGCTTCCAGAAATGTGTTAAGTGTAAAGCATGCAAATTTGGGCAACATGTAAAACAATATAAACACCCACGAACAGGTTAAGATGTTAAAATCATGAAACTAATATTGTGTAGTATCAAGTCCGTAATATATTTAATCAGTTGCAGTTGTAACTTATGTTATATAGGCAGCACAAAACTGGAAGTCAAGATACAAATATTGCAGCATTTAAGGGCAATTAAAAACCAAGATCCGACTTATCCTCTGGCAAAACATTTTGTAAAAAAACATGGAGGAGATATTAAGTCTTTTAGATACTTTGGCATTGATCAAGTCCAGCCCCATCCAAGAGGCGGAGACAGGGAGCGAAAGCTGAGACAACTGGAGAGCCGGTATATAATCGATTATAATACCAAGTTACTAGGAGGACATAATAAAGACAAAGAATTATATACGTTTATAGGAGAATGAGGAAGACCAGGAAATTGGCAGAACAAGTAAAACCGTTGAACTATGAGATATATGTTTGTTGGCATTATTAAGAAACCGTGAAAATTTAGGCATATTCTAATGCATAGAGATATGAACTGAAGACATATTCTGAATATGTGAGATACAAAGCGTATCCCAGAGGATATGTCAAAAATTGGGGGCAGTTTCACTGAACAAACTTTGTGTTTTTAGATGTGTATTTATATGTGTTTTAAACTGTTTACTTGATTGGCACATTTCACTTTCCAGTTATGGCATACTATTGTATGTATTGTGATTGATAACACAATGTAACAAATCTAAGTATGAAAGACGACCATATAGGACCTGGTAGAGTTGTCATATACAAAATAATTGTTTTATTTTGAACATTGCATTAGAGAAGCGTTCAAAATTTTAAATCTATGATCTAGATATGTCTTGTGACTAAGTATGGGATCTTTTGCTAACCAAATATATAACTTGAGATTTTCAAATATAACAGGACAGTAGTTCCTTATGAAAGCAGCAAAGGCCCATATGTCCAGTGTCCAAAAACAAGGTTACTCATATAAAACATGTATTATACATTACATTTCTTAAAACCAATTTGGATACATAATTACAACTTTAAGGTTATTTTGGGCCCCAAATAAATCCAGTAAACTGGCATAATAATAAGTACCCTAGACTCAGACATAACAAAAAACCCATGCAATGTCAACCATCTGTATAAAACTTAGAGAATGTATGGCATAGAAACTTGGATATACAACTTTGAAAATGTGTAGCTCAGCTGGTTTTCTTCAGAGTATGAAAGTATGGAGTGTTTTACTTAAAACAAGCGATTTTGCACACTTGGGATATTATAAGCACTAGGCACTTTACCATTTTAAATCAATGGATATTATATAGTATTATATTAGTAGAGTGTCCGTGCATTACAACAATGCAAGCTTGCATCTTATAAATGATTAAAAAATTGCATAAATCAAGTTCTTTCCATTTTAAAAAGCACAAGTCGCTCTGAAATTGAAGGTCTATGTATTACAAAATGCAAACTAGCATTTCATAGAACCATTTTAACCTGGTTCTAAATCCGTTATAAAAGAACAAATGCATGTGTCACTTTATTAACGCAGAACAATCAAAGCAATTTTGCACAATATAGTTCTATTTTAGAACAAAGCACGAGTCACTTTCATAACCCAAGGTCTGTGTTATAGGAAGGCAAACAGTGTTATAGGAAGACAAAATTCATGTGTCACTTTATTAGCGCTAAAAAAGCATGAGTCAGTTTAAGAATTTGAGGTCTGTGCAATATATAAGGTAAAGCAGCACATTATAGGGCATTATCAACCGGGGATATATTTTGATACAACTGGAAAGATGCAAAAGACACTTTAAAAAATGCCCAATAAACCCATCATTGAATGATTAAATGAAAGGCCCATGGATTCCAAACAATAGTGCCTAAATATCGATAACATCAGGTTATATATGATTGTACATCTTGGTTAGTTTGGAAACCAGTAGCTAACATACAGGTAATGCAATATGACCGCCCCAAATAGATAGGTTAGAGACATAGCTTTGCAGGTCTAGAGGCCAAAGATAGAGAGAAGGGGTTACACACCTTAAATGAATGGAAATCATTGTGTTAACAGCAATCTGACAAAGTCCGTTTTGGGTGAAACGTGTAATTGTGTGCTTACTTTCTGCACTCTCTGTTTGTCCACCTATTAAGAATAAAGGACTTTTTCACGGCAATCAAGCTTTTGTCCGGCGTGTTCTTTTGGCAAAACGATGGAGGAGTGCCGCTGTCAACAGCGTAATTGCAGTTTGGCTTTCTTTTTATATATATATATATATATATATATATATATATATATATATATATATATATATAACGAAAATCTCTGAAGTAGAGAAAAAATTAGGAAAAATAAATCTGGGAGAGGACAGTGTGAAATTGAAAGTTAACATTGAAAAAAATCTCATAGCCTTTGAGGAAGAAATCCAACAGAGAAAGCAACGGAAATTTCTAAGAGATAAAGAGGACTATGAGAATGGTCGTGTCTACACTTTCGCCAGACGGTTTGACCAAATGAGGGCACAGACTAAAGCACAGAAGCTACGCACTGTCAACAATAGACCCGGAACCTCCAATGAAGACTCCACAGCCTCAAAATCTGATGCCACAGAAAATGAAAATGAAGAACCTCCAGTTCGATTAAATTTTTTAGAAGAGATGCGCTTGCTCTGTCAGGATGGAAGGACAAACAAGCAGACTGGAGGAGGCAAAACATGGGGACAAACAAGAGGAGGAAGACAACAACGAGGAGGGGGCCGAGGGGCAAAAAAATCGGCAAGGAATACCTCAGGGAGATCTCTGCGCTCTGGGAACTAAAAGATACGGCCTTAGAGCCAAGTTTACAAATGTCAATTGTTAATCTCTCCAAACATGTCGTAACGGAAACACAATGCTCAGTGTTAAGTTTGGGCCTGAATTTCTGTCCCGCATCTGAATATAAGTATCTGCAGATCAGGATAGATTTTGACCAATATGTACGAAAAATCAAATTACGGAAATTCTTCATGATGAATCCCATCAAAGAAAAGAAACGAATCGCCCAAACAGGGCGGACTGACTTGTCTAAATCAGATTTGGACACCTTATCCACCCTCATGTTCCTACAAGATGGTGGAGATCTAGCTTCTGAATCCGCTGAATTTGACCTTGGCGAATTGGATATCAATATGGACTGGTACAAAACACCAAATTGAAAAGTAAAACCAAATGTATGCCTCCAGTGATCACAGGAGGCACTATAGAAACATTTCAAAGTCTGGTGATTGAGGATCTGAAGAAAATAAGACATAAGGAGGTGAAAAATCACAAACCCAATATTGGGAAGGAATATACCAAAGCCCTGAAAGAATTGAACCTTTTGCCCAATTGTATCATTAAGGCATCAGACAAGGGCCGTAACATCGCACTCATGACCAGAGACCAATATATACAAGAGGCCGATAGGCAACTTAATGACAAAACCTGCTACGAAAAATTAAGTGAAAATCCAATGAAGGATTTGGAATTGAAAGTACATATTTTCCTTAACAAATGGTCTGAAGAAGGAATGCTGGAAGATAATGACATCAGATTTCTCTATAAATCCCACTCCACTACTCCAACAATTTATTTCCTTCCGAAAATACATAAGAACATTTCCAAGCCTCCGGGGGGACCCATCGTTACACTAACAGGGTCATTATTAGAAAACATGTCCAAGTACATTGACACATCTTTTTTTCCCTTCGTTCTGAGATTACCCTCATACTTGAGAGACACAAAGGATTTCTTGTTCTGTGAATCAGATTTCTTACTGGCCACGATGGATGTGGTTTCTTTATACACATCCATCACACATGAGCAAGGGATAAAGGCCTGCACTCATTATCTGAATACCAGGTCTTTGAACTTTTCCAAACATTCGGAAATGAATTTGGCCATGATTCATCTGTGCTTGACCAACAATGTTTTCCTATTCAACCAAAGGTACTACAGACAGAAGCAAGGTACCGCGATGGGAACAACCTTTGCCCCTTCATATGCAAACCTCACAATGGGGTATTGGGAGAAATATGAGGTATGGAAGGAAAGTAACGAGAGGTTCACCAACAAGGTGATAATGTGGCAACGCTACATTGATGATTTATTCGTCATCTGGAAAGGCACACCAAAGGACTGGATGGATTTTGTGGAACATTTTAACATCAATTAATTCAATCTTAAATTCACTGAAACCCACAGTCCCAAGGAAGTTGTGTTTTTGGATGTCACGGTCCAAATTGATGAGGGGAAAATAAAAACCAAAATGTTCCGGAAACCAACAGGAGTACATGCCCCATTACATGCTAATAGTGCCCACTGCCAAAACTTAATTTGGAGTATTCCTTATGGCGAGTGTTAGGAAAGATTTCTTAATTGTGGGTAATTCTCCTTCCATGTGGCAACCCCTAAACATTTTGCTGTTGTTTTCACCGTGATCTAGACTTTGCCAGCGAAGTGCAGCCTTCTGCCACACTCCTCTGGGCTTTCGCTCCATTGTTACGGGGAAACTGACATGCCCTTAAGACAGTCAGTACCGGGAAACGTTGTTTTCCGCAGTTCTTTTATCATGTTGCAGCTTTCGCGCAACATAGCACAAGAGGGCACTGTAAGCTAAATTACAGCTCTCTTGGGTCTCTAGTCTTCTACAGGCCCTAGACACTCTCTTTGGATTGTTAACGAACGGTGCAAGTGAATCCCGGACGGGACTGGTGGCAGCGATCGTTTCTTTGTGTATTGAGCTCCATTTGGCTGTTTAAGCGTGTTTCTCGCGCTTAGTCCAAAATGGTGGCCTGGCTTCCAATATGGCCAGACCACGAGGCTCTTTGTCCTGCCCGCTGACCGTCTTGCCCCCTTCACCTTCCCCAGGTCGAACCGACCCGGGGCCTTCCTTATTTGGGCATGTACTTTCCCACGAAACACAGATGCTTTTGCGGGCTTCTACAGGCCTTGTGTGTGCCTCCACGATGTGGGCTGGGATGTCTGGTCCCAATACACATCCTAGGTGCCAGAGAGTCTAGTGTGTCGGGAATGCCTGGGACCACCGTGGTCCGTGATAGGTCCACGTATGGTGTGAGTGTTTTGTGAGCAGATCTCCCATTGGGTCCTCTCTGTTTTGGCACAAAGGGAACCGTGGATAAGAGGAGGCTTGAAACACCACTACCATGTCGATCTCCTGAGTTCTCACGAACAAAGGGATACAGGAGCCAAGTATCCTGCAACTACGAGGCTGAACCGAGGAATCGCTGGTGACCCACTGAAGGACTGCTCCTCTGCACCGCTGTCGCTTTGTGAAACCCTTTCTACCTCTGATCGAACGAGAAGGCCTGTACTGGTACTTCGACCCTTTGGAATAGTGGGAACAACTATTCTCGGCATCTTCACCATCTCCTGCACGTAAGCCTTCGGAAGTGTCTCTGGGCCATCCAGTGGACTGACCAGCCTACCCAGGAGTCTTGCTCTGTAACCGCCGTCAGGTTGCTGCTGTATTACGAGTCCTTGCCACTCTCACACGATTTGTACACTTGGCGTTCCAGGTCTGAAGTGACAAGTGTACTTTGGGCTGAAATACACACAGCCGCTCGTTGCCCTGCTCTGGTAACAAAGTGTGCGGGTTCACTGCGTTTGGGACATCCTCAACTCTAACTTCTGCTGCCGCGGAATCTATATGACACCTAGACATCCCCTGCTCATATCTGAACCTGCCAGCACTGAAATTGATGCAGAGAAGCCTGGGTCTGCCTGCATCGGGGACCGGTGAGTAGCATCGCAAGGAACTGGTCGCCCTGCTGCAGTAGCCCATAGCTTTTCCCCGCTGTGTCAAACAGCACGCCTTTCCGTACTCGCGCTCTGCATCTGCCCACAGTGGAGGCTGCGCTTGAGTCACGGAGCTCTGTTCATCTTCATTTGTTCACCGAACTGAACTGCCTGATTCCCTCGAGGAGACTCCCCTTTGCCCATTGGCACCCGCCTGTGCAGGTACTTTTGAGCACAAGGCTCCACTCTTCGTAGGGCTCGGACTTCCTTCTAGTTAGTTGCCTCTGAAGGCGGACTGGGTCTAACTATTATTCGCACTGCCTGTTTTCCTCCCCATCTAGGGGGTCTGCACATTTTGTGCGTCTAACTCATTAGACTCGTTGGTAATTGTATATATATTGTATTTGATTGTGATGTGTTGGTTTACTTGAGTTTTATTGTGATTTCTCGCTACGGTCAATGTTACAAAGGCCTTGTAATAAATGTGTCTATATTTTTAATATAACACCTGCTTGGAGTAATTTGAAAGTGTCCTTGCTTTGTGTGCTCATTGCGGGCTTTCAGTCACCCTCACCCCTCTTGAGACCTAGTCTTGACCGGCGCGATCGCTACCTTGATTGGCCTGGCTTGTCCAGAGGTTACCCTGTTCCAAGAAACTAGGCTGGCCTTCTGAACCTCTGCCCCTCCAGGACAGAGTTCAGAAATCCATCTTAATAGTGATTTTATCCGTCTCCGAAGAAATTGTTCAGAACTCAGTGCCTATGACGAAGAGAGCAAAATTACATCTTGGGGCTTTAAAAAACAATGTTACCCAAAACAAGTGATCCAGAGAGCCTACTTAAAGGCACGTCAGTGCGAGAGGTCTACACTACTACCAGACCGCAATAATAGGATACTGAGTACGGATAAAGAAACCACAACTCGTCTAATTTTGACGTCTGGACAATCTGCCAAACACATCAAAGGCATCATACGCAAACATTGGAACACATTTGTAGTGGACCCGGACCTGAGACAATCATTGGGTGAATATCCTAATTTTGCCTTTCGGAAATGTCCATCAATTAAAGACAAACTAGTGAACAGCTTCATGCAACCTGACACCATTTCCCATCAGTCCACTTGGTTAAGTTGTAGGAAGATGGTTTCTACAAATGCAGAAAATGCAAGATATGCGAATTTGCGGAAGAGTGCAGCACATACTTACATCCCATACTCAAGAGAACAATTGCCATCATGGACAGAATAACCTGCGACTCAGAGTATATAGTATATGCACTCAAATGCACCTGTAACAAATGGTACATAGGCAGTACCAAGTGCAAACTAAAGATAAACATACAGCAACATATCAGAGCCAACAAAAATCAAGATTACACATATCCCATTGCAAAACATTTTTGGGAGAAACATGATTGGAAACTATGTGACTTCTCGTTCATTGGGTTACAGCAGGTAAAAATTGGACCCACGGGAGGAGACAGAGAGAAATTACTGAGACAACGAGAAACAAGAGTCATTATCGATTTCGAGAGCAAGTTTCCATTGGGACACAATATCGATGAGGAACTTTATACTTTCTTGGGTGAATAATATACATGGTTGTTGCATCGTCTACCAATTGTCATTGTTAAATCAGAATAATGATAATTCACTGAAGGTTTGTCAACCTTTCCCTTAGTATTCTCTTATTCCAGAGAATTTTTTTATTTCTAACCAGATGGAGATCACTGGTGAGATTGGTTTTTAATCATGTACAGACACAGATTATCCAACCCCTATATACAGTTATTTGTCATTTTTCATGCCTGCCCATTTCAAATGATAGAAGTGGTTATGAGGGGGTGCACATGGTTATTATCGGTTGATCAAGTACAGTTTCCAGCAATTCATGCAAGTCTTCATACATTCAGTAGAAGATATTAATGCAAAATCCACTAAACATATAGGGGTAGTGTGTCTTGGCAATGTGGTACTGGAGAGACGAGCGATATTAATCATATGATCAACCCCAATTTTCTTAAGGAGTTGAAGTCGTTTTTTAAATACTTGCATTCAGTGCAGGGTGGATTATGGGCTGCCATCTATTCTTCCAGCACTCGTCACTTTAGAAGAATGTGTTGATGGTTTACGTTTGTGGTTATTTATTGCAATACAATGCCGCGGTAAAAACTGATATCTAATGTACCTTGCATTGTCTAATAGCACTTTTGCAAGAATATACTTTGAAGTGAAGCACTATCCTTCCCATGTCACAGACCCGATTTTAATGCGTAAAGGTTCGCATTGCACAATGTGAACACACACACAAACGATAACTGTGGTTACATAATTGCGGTCGGAATCCGATCCAGTAGGTGCAAGAACTTAGCACTTAGAGGACAAATTTCTAAACTTGTATTAATACATTAATAATGTGTGCACATTTTGAAATGACTGACTGATGATTTGTGTAACTCCTTAATCTAAATGTTATGTGCAGTAATTAAACCACTCCAAAATGGCGGGCGGTGTGAATAGGCATCAGGTACTGAAAGTAATGGTATAGTCCTACCTCTATTGTGACTGTTATACAAAGGGGAAGGATTTAAATACTGTGTCTTGCAAAATCGAAATCATGTGATCAAGCTACAAGTCGAGGTTTACCTCTGTGTTGCTGGGCGAGGGCAGGAGGTTTCCACATGGAATTTTCAAATTTTGTATTCAATAAAGAAGAAATTTTAAATTGAACTATGGTACAGCTGGCTCTTTGAGAAAGTTGGGACTAACTCTGAGACTTTTTTGCACGACACTCCGGGAGGGCGGCTCAAGACTGCACCGTTTCAGGGTGCAGAAAATGGTCATATATATATGTAGTGATCCCTGTACCTTGGTGCAGGGGAATTGGAAGACACTCCAGGAAGCGGTCTTGCGTGCAAAAATCACGGCAAAACACAGAAGCAGCACACCATTTAAGTCAGCCAAAAAATCTTCTTTAATATATTAAATGTCCAGGACAGAAATGAAAAACAACACCAAAATGACGCGTTTCTCGGTAGTTGACCGCTTGTTCACGTTGATATATATAACTATTTTAACTTCTTTGCTGGAAGGCTTTATTATTATGGCAGGCTGGGAGGATAGCTCAGGGGCAACACACTATCTTTGGGAACAAGCCATGCTGTGCAACATGGGTTCCATTCCCAGTCCAGCACGTAGAAGCTGAAGAATTACATTACACTTACATTTTGAAGCAGTAATGGCTGAGAACCACACTTATTCCTATAGCCACCTTCTGATAATGTAATCTCAACCACAATGCGGCATTAAATTGGAAAACTCCTGGTCTTGATATTTGAGGCCACAACCGCCAATCAATGTCCCTGCTCATGATGTGAGTCAACATACTCACTACGTATTTACGCAATCACGTCACCATGGAAATGCAAAAAATGCTTTTGTGTGCCATACATATTAACAAAGCCTTTCACCGTTTGTTGTAGTACTCTAATGTGCGTCTCATTATATGTAATAGTTCTTTCTGCCATATCAAAATCAACCTTTTTGTTAAACTACTACTTACTCGAACATCTGCAACACTATATTTTTCTAGAAACAGATATACACATCTATAGATATCTGTTTGTACCACTTTTTAGAAAGATATGTCTACAGTTTTTTTGCCCATATTTCTTCTAATATGTCTATGCTGATGTCTTTTTTGCACCAGTAACCCATATCGAATTATAAAGTTCATTATTATCAAACGCTTTTGCATTTGTCATTTTCTTACCTATCACTTTTGAGGTCTTACTTTGAGAAAACACTTAAAGGGTATTGTTAATTTGCATGAAAGTAGATTCGGGAGTGATTTGTAATCTAGCCCCCTTTTTATGTGTACTTTTTCAAGACGTCTGTTCTTTGTCATGTCTGCCACAGTATCATTTTAATCCAACAAGCTTAACCGGGCTTCATGGGTTCATGTATGGACCTCACTATACAAAGAAATGGAATCAGGGCAAAACAGAACTGGAGGAGATCCGTGACACTGAGGATGATTCTCCTTCCCTGGCCCAGTGGAATGGAATATGTTTCTGCTTGGTGTCCATATGCTCGTTGTCAACTAATAGCAACTTTGAATGACAATACCTGTTGCAGAATGAATTCCACCTACAAGTCCTACCTATCAGAAGATGATCCTCCTCCACTGTGCATGACCCGGCAAGAGGCCTTCATGGGAGCCTTGAAGTTTGGTTCTTCGAAGGTTGATGGCCCTGATGCGCAAAACTTGCTGCACTGTTTGGTCATGGGTTCCCAGTAATGAATGAGTGTGAAGTCAAGATGTTTTAGTGATTTACTGAACTGTACCATTGAAAACATTACTGCACTTTGATCATGTCTCAAAATATATATTCTTTTCTATGTGCTTACACTTATGTGTGTGGTTTGTTTATCCTATCAATCATTTGGTGTCTTGCTCAAAATTCGATTGTAGATGTGCTTTAAAATCTCTGTACTCTCCATTTTGGGCTGCATTTTAGGGCTTTATTCGAAATTCAAATTTAGGTGTGCTTTAACATCTGTGGACCCTTCATGTTTGTGCTGCATTAGTGCTTTTTGGCAACTTCAAATGAAGGTGTGCCTTTTAAATCACTTCATCCTCAATTTTGTGCTGTATTTGGGGCTTTTGGAGAGATCTGATTCGATGAGTGTTTATCAATCTGTGCACTCAACATAAGATCTCTCAATGCATCTTTTAAAAAAGCATTCTTTCATAGCAAGAAATTGTCATAGGTGACATCAACCTACGTATTACTAACGTCATCCTACTTGGCAAACTACAAAAACCTAGTGGCAAGTGTAATAGGGTCTAACGGAATGTCTAAGTATATGATCCATACTCGTCTTCAGGATTGAAAGAAAGTGATTCATTTCTTAACATCAGGTGGGGCAACTAAGCCCTCCCCTTAAACAGGTCCCTATGAACGTCACTAAATATACAAAGTCCCATTGGCTACACAAACTATAGGACCCTTAATCATGCGGTCCCCTACCATTGGTTGGCACTCTAACCTCCGTCAGTACTTTTCCACTTACGTTAGCAGCACATTAGCAGCACGAAGACTGGGCTTCCAACCGTAGCTTCCCACCAATTTCCATATTCATCCATCATCACCTCAGTGTCTGCTGTCCATTACGGCTTTGAACTTGTCCTTGGAAGTGTTCTTTGCTCTAGAGAATTCATGGGAGTGAAGGCATGCTCTGCCCTCATGCGTAGGTGTGACCATCATGTTCGTCCAACTTCATCCTTCCACGTGACTGGATACCACTAAATCGAGCCCTAGTGTATTTTAAAATACTATTTTCTAATAGACCTCTGACGTCCTCCTTGTTTTGTTCATGCCTCCTGAACAGGAGCTCTGTTCTTTCACACGATTTGTATCCAATATCTGCTCACTCCAGCCTGATAGGACCTTGGCTTCTTTGCTCATCCAGTCTCGCCTTTCTGAGATTCACTTTGTAATTCACTTGTTTTCTAACTGCGGCACACTGGAAAAGAGGACTTCCTTCTTTAGCCCAGTTCTGCTATGACATATAGTGGAAACATCCATTCTTTACTCGTTTATATATATATGTATATATTGGCACATACCGCAATCTATTCACTACTTAGCTAGCCTCATGAATGCTTCATCTGCTTGAATTTCTTTGCATCTGTACAAGTGTGAACTGACTTGACATCATCAGTTCTGTAGCATACGTTTCTTCATCTTCATCCCAAGATGTCACTTATCTTTGATACTTTCTTGATGCCTTATAAAATTTCTACATTCTCTAGTCGCTGCATCGCTTCCATGTACGTCAGCTCGGCTCTGCATGATGTCACCATTCTTCTTTGGCATTCATTGATCCTGCTTCTTATGGGATTTCATTCAAATGGCCATCATACTGTCTCGTATGCAAGTATGGTTTCCTCAATGGGAACCTTGCCTCCAGAACTATCCTTGGTATCAGTATTTGCACTGGTACCGCACATGTCTCACACTCTGGTTCCCAACCTATAGGCAAGATGGGCAAGGTGATGAGGTGGGGGTACTTAGCTCCTTGAATACAGCCCTGGATATCCCCTTGGAAAACCTTCAAAGATGGTAACCAGCTCACTTAGCTACTTTGAATGCTTGCTCTTCTGTCAAACATTCCTCTGACATCTGTCTCCTTCTCGAAGACCTTAACTTGGAAATCCTTGCTTTTACTGAGAGGTGGTTCAATGCCAGCTCTTTCACTTCTCTTGACACTCTCCTTCCTGAGGGCTACAACATCCTCCCCAAACCCAGACCCAACAGGGCTAGAGGTGGAGTGGCCCTGATCTTCGATGAGTGGGTCTACTCAATCCTACTACTCTTTTGAATGCCTCGACTGTAGGCTTGGGGTCTCCCCTACACTCTCTCACCTCACCCCTATCTAGAGAGCGCCTTGCCCTATCTCCCTCTTCCTCTCTGAATGGGCTGACCTTACCTCATCCCTTTCATCCTCTTCCTCAAAACTCCTCCACCTTGGTGATTTTCACATCCACCTTGACTCTCTCGATTCATCCACCTCTCAATTATGAGTCATCTGTGACTCCCTCTATCTCACTATTCTTCTTTCTGGTCCAACCCACTCTGCCGGCCACACTCTTGATGCCCTCTTCTCTGGTGACATCCCTATTTCTAATCTGGTCACAACCCCCCTTTCCTGCTCTAACCACTCTCACCTTTCCACCCATCTGGGGCCCCTTGGCCCTCTATCCGAGCCCCCTCCTACACTGCCAGCACCCTTCGCTGTCATTCGACCGATGAAGCGAGTGTCAGTTGCTGCTTTTGCCTCCAGCTTTATCCCCCTCCCACTTTCTCTTCAGACTGTCCCTCTGACTCTGGCCTTGCTAATCTGCCTCTTGCCATCTCAATCACCCTTGACATCATTGCATCTGCCATGAGGATCCACCTAAAATCTGCTGCCAAGAACAACAGCTGGTACGACTCTGAACTTGCATCTCTGAAATGTAAGTGTAGAGTTGCTGAATGGATGTGGCAGACCTTGGGTTCATCCTCTGACAATTTGGACTAGCAACCTGGTCCAAAGGTAATATTGCTTCACTATCCACTCCAAGAAGTGTGTCCACATCCAAGCCCGCATCTCTGCAGTCACTAACAAAATGGCCGCACGTTTCAAAATCTGCAAGGTACTCATCAATCCACTTGCAGTCTCCACCTCTCACTTTTCTTCCCAGGCTCTCTGCACAGCATTTTCTTCCCACTTCATATCCAAAACTCAGGACATCCTGTACTCACTCGACTCCACCCCATCTCCTCTCCCATGCCTGCTCCCCTGCCTCCCTTGCCCCCCCTCAGATCCCCCTCATTCTCCTCCCTCCTGCAAATTCACCGGATGAGGTCTCTAAAGTGGACCACTCTATGAAGGCCGCTTCCAAGGTGCTCCCCAGCTCCTCCAGAACCATTAACAACTACATTTTTTCTCTTGCCCCGGCTCTTGCTGACTTCTGTAACCACTCCTTCGCCACTCGCTCCATCCCTCTATCCCTCAAGCACTCCCTTGCGCATCCTCTTTTAAAAGATCATCTGCTGACCCCTCCTGCTCAGCTAACTATTGCCCTATCTCTACTACCCCCATCCAGGGTAAACTCTTGGAAAGTTGGTCCTCACCCAACTGACCCTGCACATTGATCTTGTTGGTTGCCTTCATGACCATCAGTCTGGATTCCGGGCATCCAGAGGCATGGAAACTGCTCTTCTAAACACCTGTGAAACTATGCTTGCAAATCTCAACTCTAACTCTCCTGCTGTTCTCATTCTCTTCGATCTCTCCTCTGACTTTGACATGGTCAATCATTCCATCCTCATAAAAAAACTCTGTGAAACCCTCAACATCATTGACCGGACACTGGACTGGTTGACCTCTTTCTGTACTAATCGCCCATCCCAGCTACAACTGGGTGCTTCTCCTCCACCACCACCTTCTCTACCTGTGCTGTCCCAGGCTCTAGCCTATCACCATGGCTCTTCAATATCTATCTCGCCCCTCTTGCTCAACTGATCTCTTCCTTCTCTCCTCATTTCCAGTGTTATGCCGATGACACACAGATTTCATTCAAACCTCTGTCTATCTCCCCTTCTTCCTCCTCTCTCATCCGTGACTGTCTGTCTGCCAGTCACGAGTGGTGTGCAGCAAATGATCTCTATCTAACTGCCAGTAAGATGAAGATCCTCCTAATCTGGACACCTTTGCACTCTCTTTCCTCCTACCCTCTGGCCACACTCGTTGGGCCGTCTACCCCCACCATCTTGTGAGGCCAAAAACCTTGGGGTTATATATGCTCTCTCCTTCACCCCTCACATTATGGACGGACCTTACCAAAATGTTCCACTTCTAGCTCCACCTCCTCTGAGGCATTCTTCCCTTTCTCACCTTCCCACAGAAGCTCAATGTCTTCAGAACTCTGCTGCTCTCTAGGCTGGACTACTGCAACAGCCTCTTTCTCAATCTCCCTCTCCTCCCTGTGTCGCCTCGAGCTAATCCAGAATAGGGCTGCAAGACTTATCCCTGGCCTCAAACTCCAAGCCCAGGGACCGTATAGCTCCAGTACTAAAATCTCCCCACTGGCTCCCGGTGGCTGAAAGCATCAAATTCAAAACCCTGTGCTCCATCCACAAGGCCTTCTGGGGCCTGGCACCACACTATCTGCAACTTTCCGTCTGTAAATGCTGCCCTGCCAGAGCCTCTAATTCCCAACTCTCTAACTGTCAAACGCTTTACCAAGCACAAAGGTGGGGGGTAGGTCTCTCTCCTCGGCTGGGGCCTCCCTTTGAAACAGCCTCCCTGGCCCTCTCAGACTTGAGCCGGACCTCGTTAACTTCCAAAAACTGCTAAAAACTCTTCTCTTCTCTACCTCTTTCACTTCCCTGCTAATCACCCCACTGCTGCTGTGACCAGTGGCCTGATCCTCATGAACCTCACAGAGTCTCAGGTCCTCCCTCCCTGTCAATACCAGCACCCCACCCCTCACTGCACTGTCCTGCATGCCCATGACTGGTGGCTCCACATACCACCCTTGAGAGTCGCCTGTACTAGCACATAGCCTGAGGTTGCCCTCCTGGCTCCCCTTAGCCCATCCCTCCCGGGCCCTCCACCAGCACTTGTCCACTCCTCTGCCCTCCCTTCCTTCCCCTTCCCCAGCACTTCCCTTCAATGCACTTGCACGGCCTGATGCCACAAGACCTACTGTTGTTTTTTTCCCACTGTTATTATTTCCCATGTGCCCTTCCCATTTAGCCTTGTGGCCCTATGAAACACAATTATGTTGTATTCAGCACCTTACAAATGCTCA
This sequence comes from Ambystoma mexicanum, assembly GCF_040938575.1. NCBI lineage: Eukaryota > Metazoa > Chordata > Amphibia > Caudata > Ambystomatidae > Ambystoma > Ambystoma mexicanum. Next base: position 211,616,832 of record NC_090935.1, on the reverse strand, counting down.
ATAAAATAAAATAAAATTCACTGTCCTCCTGTTAAATGAGGACAGTGAATGAATATTTCTATGTTTCTAGAAGATCACTTAATATATATATATTTTTAAAGAAATGTAATCATAGTTTCAGTCAGATTTATTCTGTTCATGCTGTCCCCGGTTCTTCCAATGGTCTGATGACAACCTTTTATATTGCATGTATTACATATTGGTGGTTTCTTTACTTGCTTCCATGTCATTTGTTCTTGCGCTGTCCCAAAGCTGAATGCAATGTACTATACTTTTCTTATATCAGTTGAACACATTCTTTTCTTTCAACAGATGGTAGCATCTTGCCCCATCGAAAGACTTTCCCTGGTAGATTCATGAAGATTGGGAATGAGAGTATATAGAGCATACCAGCGTTTTATCATACAAGCCTTCAAGAAGAAACAGGTCAAAATACTGGTTATTATGGTTCTTTCTTTAAATATTATTCAAATATGAACCACGTGTGAAAGAATCATGTCACTGTGAAAAATGTGAATGCTGTTGCATAACGTTGAGATTTATTTTATCTAGTGTCTGTACTGATCTCTGAGGCAAAAGAAAAAAGACTTCAAGGATGCCAGGATGCCTTTGTGTACTCATCTTTTTTGCACAATGAATAGTACCTGACAAAAAGTTGTGCAATGGTCCTAGAGGAGGCGACAATGGTCATCTGTTTACAGTCAACAAAATAAACAAAGAGATACAAGCTTCCATGCCATGCACGTTTCAACTCCCATAGACATGATAGGCCTCATTCCAAGTGTGGCGGTCCAGAAACAGCGTGTCAGTAATTCCGATAACCGGCATACATCCTGGACCGCCGCACTATGAGAGGCAACCACGGAAACAACTTTGCAGGCCTCAACATGCACTGTGACACCATTGCCAGTCGCACAGGTAACAGAAACAGGGGAACTTACAGTATGCATCGTCGGAAACACTGGCACAATGGAAAGAAGGCGGAATACCTACAACTAAATAACAGGAGACACTGGCACTAAAATACTGGTGGTGCTGGCAAAACGGTGCTGTATCACCGGCACCATGGAACGGGCAGTAAACAGACCCAGGTGTGCAAGGACAGGCCACAGGTACACCCAATCAACCCAGCTGCACACAATGAGCACAGAGAATGCAGAAAAAAACCACACCCACACCACATACACACATACACACACATAAACACAACCATGCTGCCACCTGTAGCAGCACCCATGGACATGGACGTGCTCCATGCAGGAGTTCATCTAAATGAGCAGGAGGTTGAAGACAGGCTGACAAGCAGCGGCAGAGGAGCAGGGCGGAACAGGAGAATGGACATTTTGAGGAACAATTTCCAGCATGCTGTGCCACGTAGGTGTGCACCCATAACTGGCAGCAAGGCCACACCCTGGACCTGTAAGTGATTTCAACCCAGCACTCCACCTAAGGCACTGCCTAGCATGTGACGCACAGCTGGAACCCTTAATTATATATTTTTGTCTATAAGTTATTTTATTTCTGAATGATGTACCCTTATATCATGCCCCTCTCTTTAAATCCCCCAGTCTTACTGAATTAAGAAGCAGGTTGTTTTGCAAAGTTAAAAGATTTATTTTAAGAAATTAAACAAGATATATATCATACTTTTATGAATTCTGAACAATATCTAGATATCACACTATTAATATTTATACAATAATCACTATGGGTGATATCACAACCATCAACAATCTCTTTATCAGAAGGAGTATGAAAAGAAAAATAATGCAGCATGGAATAATACTTGATATAGATAGGAAAAAAATGCAGCATAAAATAATACTTGATATGGGTTCAATCAATTGCAATGTCACTCTTTCCCCCTGATACTACCCAATTCCCCCTAATATGCAAGATGAAGAGTTGGAAGGAGAGAACACAGGTTTCAGGAATAAACAATCTCAACCAATGCTGTTTCAATCCCAGTCCTCCCCTCAGCAAGCATAGAGAAAAAGGAATGATTTCAAAACAGTTCAACTGCTTTTGAATGTGGTTTGTAATGAATGGAAAAAACACTGCTAAATGGATTTAATTCTCTAAATTGGATTCAAAACTAGTGGGAGCCGCTTTGTATAGTTTCAGGTAAACACTAGCACTGATGATTGAATAACTAGCCAATTGAAAACTGAATTCTGAGGTCGGATGCAAAGAATAGCTGTTTTACATGTGATGAAATTGAGCCAAATGCAAATTCATGGCAAACTTTTCAGCTTCGTTTCTAGCATGTACGGTATGGAAGTTACAGAGGTTTTAGTAGAGGTCGTTTTTTCAGAAAGAGTCAAGATTTTCAAATGAAAGATGCGCTTTTGAATTACAAACAGGATTTCTTTACACTAGGGAGGCTATGAAGATACAAGATACCCAACCGGACAGCCACCAGATCAGCGGCGCCTCTGTTCTGACTTTTGCCCGCCGAGACACTTGTCTTTCTTCAGCAAATATATTAGTGCAAAGATTATATTATCACTGCTATTATCAAAGTACTATATGGATAAGGGAAAGATTCAGGAAAAACAAAAGAGATTTTTTACAATGCAGTTCTGGGTATGATAGAATGGGTTGGTTGGGATTACTTAAGGATAAGATACTGGCTATGGACAATTCTATGCTATAGATACCCACAACTATTGTTTGGAATAGGCTCGTCAAAGATCTGGTCAAGGGTTTTGGACTGGAATCTGCTAGCCCTCCGGACAGGATTCAGGCGATTGGTTCTGCACATAGCACAGCACTGGGGACACTGCGCAGCCTCTATTCTGGATCCAACAGGTTGGTTCTGGGTTGCAGCTATCAAGTTACAGTTCTGCTCTACTGGTTTGGATCTCTGGGTTCTAGCAAGAGTTCTTGGCAAAAAACTGAAACAGTATGCCCAGCTGTTCTTTTTGTGGGGTTCCCCTTGGAAGTCTGGGGTTAAATCAGGTTTCAAGATTTTAAAGGCCAAGCTGAGAAGGGTCCAGCTTTGGAATTGGGCCTTCTCTACTTTCAAAGTTTCTGGAGTCATGGATCTGCGCTCTCTTGCAGAGCGCTTCGCCAGTAAATCAGTTGATGAATGAATCTGTGTGTGTCTAGGTCCTAAACTGTCCCTATTTATGTATTTCCCAAAGAGGTGGGTAGGCTGAATTATACTAAGCACACCCTCTAGGAATCCTATTGGTTAAGGTCTTTCCCCTCTCCTGATTTGAGAACGAAATCTAGTGTCATAGTGATGCTGTATTTTACAATCCAGGGAGTACCTCCCCTTTGTTTCTTTACAATATATCTATTTTTCACATATTTCATATTTACAATATCACCAACTTGTTAATAATACATATTCACATCACAGCTTTAGTAGAGCACGTATCTGTCTGAGTCCCAACTCAGTGAGAGCTTTGGTTCAAAATTGACAGTTTTTCACACTTTTGGTTGGGTACCCAGTGTCAGATATGTCCACATTTTTCTCCATACATGTGCATGACATCTGGGAATAATCCTGTGAAATTTCATATTCCTAGAATTATCACAATTGCTACAACATCAACATTTCGGTAGTCTTGTCTCTGAACATCACACAGAGTTCAGAGTAGTCTCAAACTGTGAGCAGAATTTTCATATTAACAACCTCTAATTTACAGATTTTTACAAAATGTGCACAGTTTTCTATGAGTCTTTTTCAAAAAGATATTTTCTACAGTTTCAGATGCACAAATCTGTCTGGTGCCGCCTCCATGGTTTGCTGGGCCCAGAGCAGTCCAGGGCTCTCTTCCTGCTGACAGTTGGTTTCTGTTGACACATGAATTTGCATTCCCTTTCAGTCCAGGAAGCCTATTGTCTCTCCTCAGAGAAGCAGAGCAAAATCCCCTCCTTCTTTCATTAGCATCTAAATGATAGTTCCTGGGCAGAGAGCAAACGGGAAGGCACCTTTGTTTGGGGCAAACTGTGGAATGTGCCTTTGAAGTCAGTGTGGCTGGCCTCAGTTCACTGTAAAACACTTTGTTCAAAATTGTCTTTTGCTAAAATAAACCTTACATTTTCAACACATATACACAAATCTGTAAATTCCAGTCTCTTCAAAACATAGAAATTGAATTGTAGAAACCTATATTGCTTTTGATGACAAGTCTCTTCTTTTCCACAATTTGATCTTAATGTACAAGTTTAAACTACAGGGTAAGTAAATGACAGCTTTGACACAGGCGAGTGACGGTACTTTGCCCATATCTGACAGGTTTTTCCAGGCAAGCACCTTTTTGAATGGGGATATTTTTGTGATAAAAGTGTGCTTCTCCTGACATTGTGCTTTTGGGGATTCCTTACATATGGTGATGGTGAACTCCCCACAAGGATGTTGGATCTTCTCTACTGTTTGGGGAACATGAGTTTGCATTTTCAACAGCCATGGTAAAATGGATTTTAAAGCACTTCTGGGTTTTCCTGGCAATGCAGCACTGCTTTTTCAAGCAATTCTATTTCACTCTGTGGGCAGCCCAATGACATGTTTTGGCAGTGTGGTCTCCTGTTTTACCATTGACATAGGCAAAATGGATTGGCAGCCTATTTTTCCGGTTTCCCATGCGCACTTCTCAGAGATTTTTAGCACACATCTGGCTTTTTGGCAGCCATTCTGTTGTTTCTGATGAAAGCGGCACACAGTGATGTTGCAGGGCAGAGCCTAGTGGGTCATAACATCCCACAGACCCTAACAGACAACCAAATGCACACACTGTACTGCTTAAACAGGGAGACCATCGTCTCAATAGTCAACCCCATCCATGATGACATCCATAGCGCCATTGGAATCCGCACTGCCGTACCTCCACTGTTGAAGGTTTCTTTGTTTGTTTATTTTATTTATATCGTGCACCTGACCGAAACGTAACTGGGTGCTGGTAAGACAGTAATCGTTACATGGCATAGTATAGACAATTTTATACATGAGAGAAGAGGTGCAGTTTAAACAGTCAGGTTAAGATTACAATGGGAGATATATACATGTTATACATATTATACAGTCATAACATTGGGTCATAACAATGGTATAAGGCGAAATATATACAAATTATGCAGTCCCAACTTAGGTTCAGTGGTACCAAATGGCTGTGGCATTTATGTTTTGTTGAGTATCCATGTGATAACATGGCATCTACATTTGTCAAATGTTTGGATAGATTGAATATTCGACGTCTATATCATAGGTTCCTGATAGGGGTAGGAGTATCTGGGTGTCATCAGCATAGTTTGTGTAGGTGACACCCAGATGGTCTAGTTTGTCAAATAGTGGCTTTGTAAAAATGTTGTACAAAGTGGGTGAGACGCAGGATCCTTGAGGGACTCCACAGGTGATGGGGATAGGATCCGCAGCTGCCGAGGGTGAGATCACACGAATTGTTCTGTTTGCGAGGAAAGATTGTATCCAGGAGACTGCAGAGCTGGAGAAATGAGCTTCTGATGATAGGTGGTCGCAAAGTATTGTATAGTCCACCAGATCAAAAGCCACTGAGAGGTCCAGTAGAAGTAGGATGGCCATCTTTCCTTTGTCTTTCAGTTCATCGATCTGGCTTTTGAGGTCAACAAGGGTGGGTCCTGTGCCATGTTGAGGTCTGAAACCAGATTGACGTAATTTGTGAGTTTCAAGATAGTCTTGTATTTGCAGGTAAGCAATTCTATCCAAAATTTTCAGTAAGAAGGGGACTGTCATAATTGGTCTGTAGTTATTTGGTATAGCCGGGTCGAGGGTCTGTTTCTTTAGTTGCGGTAGAACCCAAGACTGTTTGAGATTACTTGGAACGGAGTTGCTAGAGAAGGAGGAGTTTACGAGGTTAGTAATGAATGGGGCTAAATCTCTGGCTGCGTCTTTTATAATCTGAGCCGGACAGCTATCACCCTTACAATTAGACGGTTTAAGAGAAGCAATGATTTTTTGAACTTCGGGTATGGTGACTTTTTTAAACATGAAGCCTCAGTTAATGTGTGCGGTAGAGGGTGGTGCTGGAGTGTTGACTGTAAATTGTAACCTTTTGTCTGCTATTTTGGACTGAAGCCCTTTGATTTTGCTAGAAAGGGCATTTTGTATACTGGTGCACCAGACTTTATCCTTGGTGCATGTGTCTGGCAGGGGGTTGGGGTTCTCTAGTTCTCTTAGGATGTTAAATAATTCTTTAGTGCTGGAGCTGGCTTCAGCTATTCTGTTATTGTAGGTTTCTTTTTTGGTCTGGATTATCTTATTTTTGTATGTGGCAGTGATGATGGCAAGGTTAGTTTTATTTTCAGGTGTAGGGGAAGATTTCCAGTGTGTTTCCATTTTTCTTTTTTCAGTACGGAGTATTTTTAGTTCTGGAGTAAACCATGAGTTAAGATGGGCTTTGGGTTTGCTTTTACGCAATTTTAGCAGAGCAATAGCGTTGATGGCTTTGGTCATAGTCTCATTATAGGTGGTAATCAGTGTGTTGGGATCATTGGTGTCCGGTAGGGCATTAAGTATGGGGACTAACATAGGAGCTAAGGTTTCTGCTGTGATGTTACGTTTATTCCTTGTGAGGCAGGGAGGAGCAATAATGGGCTTTTTCTTTTCCAAGTTGTTAATGTTCATTTCTAAGGTGATAAGGTGGTGGTCTGACCACACTAGTGGTGTAGAATCTAATAGAGTGATGTTACAATTGAGATCTGCTACCCAATCAAGTATCCTACCATTCTCGTGGGTGGGGTTGGTGCTAATTTGGGTATAGCCTTGTTCTGATAATGCAGAGGCTAGAGAGATGGCATGTGGGTCACTGGTGTCCTTATAACCAAGGTTGAAGTCCCCTAGAATAATATTTGCACCATGGGTTTGGTGGTGTCAGCTGCTAGGGATGTGATGTCTTCTTCGAAAGACCCAGGAGGTCCTGGGGGCCTGTAGATAATGTGTAGTGTGATAGTGTTGTTCGGTGAAGTTTGGAACTTGACTGAGAGGAGTTCACATGATGCCAATGAGGTGGGGGTGGCTAGTCTTATATTGAGAGTGGATTTAAAGCTGTTCCTCCTCCGCGAGCAGTGGGTCGGTCTGCTCGGAGAATGGAATAATGGTCCGGGACAGCTAAGGCAATATAAGGGCCTGCTGCCTCATGCAGCCAAGTTTCTGTCATTACAAGGAAATCGAGGTTATTATTCAAAATGATGTCAGCAATCTCTGTTGCGTGAGCTGCAAGGCACCTGACATTCAGTAATGCTCCTTTAGTGGGTTGTGTCAGTGAGCACTTTAATAGTAATCTGGGACTAGTGTCATCTGAGTTTTTCGTTGCGACTGTGTACATTTTGTTTTTACGCCTAAGGTTGTTGGTGGATGCAGAGTGATCTAGGGATGTGGTGTTATGGGTGTATTTTGCTACTGAGTGCCTGATGGACAGTAGTCTACTGGCCAGTCTCTCGTTACGCTTGGAAATGTCAGGACGGGAGGCGGATGAAGCTATTAGCAGGGGGGTCGACTTAACCTGTGTAGTGCTCATAGTGGAGCCTGGATATAGTTTAGGTATCGTTGGTGCGGGAAATGGGGGTAGTGAAGGGAGGAATGGTGTGGGGCAGGGGATGGGGTAGTGGCGGAGACATCCCAGTCTACCTAGCCCATCATCAATTTTGATGAAGTGACCCTTCGTGCAGGGGGTGGAGTAGGCTAGTATGCAGAAGGGTAACATAATTAGAGCTAACAACACCTGCATACTGTAGAGAAGGTAGGCTGCCTTAGGATAAGCTCGCTAATACTAACGTTAGTGCTAAGTATGGGTCAGAATTTCAACAGACAGTCACACAATTGCAGGTGATTAGATAGAGCAGAGTAGATATACCAGTGATATACCCGTATGTCACAGTAACTATTAACGTATATTCGATTAGGTGCCAAAGTGGGTAGGGCACGGCATTGATAATTGAATATATCTGATGTCCCACTAATCTAAAACACTTTAAGGCATTAGGCGTGAAATGGCTGCATTCTTGATGTACATGTGTTAACAGGGCACCCAGTCATACAGTGAAGAGGGCAGTTAATCTTGCAGTGCAGCTTGGGCTCAAGAAAACAAATACAGTTTTAGGGAATGCAACTAAGACTCATGGAAACAAATACCACGTTCGGCAGTACAGCCTATACTCATAAAAACAGGTAGCATTTTCGGCAGTGCAGCCTAGACTCATAAAAACAAGTAGCATTTTCAGCAGTGCAGCCTAGGCACATGGAAACGGATACCGTTTTCGGCAATGTAATTTGGGCTCATGAGGAAAAAAAAAATACAGCGTATATAGACGCAATCTGAAACAGCTGAAACAGGCATGCTTATGGAGGCACCAAGCCAGAGAAGCATACAATCGCTGCGGTGTGTTTATAATGGACACCAATGTGCACAGTCATATAATGCAGGTGCGGTTATTCATGGAATATATAAGTGGTCTCACGAATGCAGAGTGCGGTTTAAAGTTTAGTTTGGAGGCTCGTAAACACAAGATGCGTACATATAATAGCAAGGCTCATTGTCAGAAGGTGTATGAGAGGTATTGGCTCACGAGAACTAATGTCGGTTTGACATACGTGTGCTCCCAAGGCACCCTCTGAGTAGTAGGTAATATGACTTCAAGTGGGCTAATTATTCAGGGTTACCGGTACCATTGTACAGATGGCGGGTGTCTGTGAAAACTTACATGCAGGGCAATGGCCTAAGGCAGGGTGACGTGTAAACACAGTATTACGGCAGTTGATTTATGTGAGTCTCAGTAGACTAGGCAGTCGCGTGAGACACACAGCTGTGAAGGAATATGCTTGGCATTCATAGGTGCACAATAAATTTGAGGTACAATCTTAGTTCAGAGCATTCATACAATGTAAGGGCATTTACTTTACATTGCGAGCGTTAGGGAACAACAAGACACAGACGTAATCAGCCATAGGTGCGAGGGCTGAACAATGCGACAGACATATGATAAGCGCATGCTATTAGAATCGGGGTTTGAACAGAAGTTGTTTGTGGCTAGGTCGTAGGTAGGGGTAAATGTTATTTTCTTATCTCAATATTTGGATGAGTCGGTTTCAACGTATTCATGATGCATGAAGTCGCATTCTTACCACCCATGGTGGTGTCAGTTCTGAATTCCCTGGCCACGGGCACATTTTAGCACACAGTCGGTGAGTTGCATGGAATATCACAGCCTGCGCTTTCCAAAGTGCTGATGCAGGTCCTGGATGCAATCCTCCATCAGGTGGCCCAGCAAATTGCCCTGCAAAGAACGCAAGCACAGGTGAATTCCACCAAGATCAGGTTCCATGTCCTTGCTGGCATGCCCAATGTGCTTGGGGAACTTGTATGTACACACAATGAGCTAGTGGCAGGGCATGCCACAGAGTAGGTGTACCTTAACAGGAAGATGTACCACTCCCTGAATATGCAGTTGGTATGCAATGCGTATATGACCATCAGACATTGCCCTGCACTATTCCCAGGATCAACAAATGACTCAATGGTCCTGCGCAACAGCACGTTGCCCTGCTATATGTTGCATTATGTTGGACAGCGGACCTGGATATTGTGTGAGTGAAACCATCAATAGAAACCACATTGCATGTCAAGTGAATGGGGGGATGTAAACAGTCAGCAGAGCATTCCACACAAGCACCGTGCAAATGCAGTGGCACAATCAAATTCAGGAGCATTTGCCCACGACAGGCATGTGCCGCACCGGCACAAATTGGGCACGGATGGACAGGTACATGTAATGCACTACAGGTACCACAATGCATCACTCCCATGTCACAAAGAACAGAAAGACCATGCCGTGCTGCACCCATAACCACCAACACCACCTTGATGTACCCATCCCATGCACATCCTGACCAGAAGAACCTGTCGCTGGGACATGCAAGGTGTCACACGGTCAGCAAGTGCACAGACACAGATGCATGTGTCACACACCCACATCCACCATGAATGCACCACATTTACACTGCACTGATGTGTCCTTCACTGTGTCCCTTTCCATGCAGGTGACTCTGGATACCCACGACTGCAATGGCTGATGACCCCGGTCAGGCATTTATAGGACCACGATGACACAGCCCACAATCATGCACATATCTGTACAAGGACAACAACAGAGCAGACCTTTGGCCTGTTGAAGGCACGCGTCCTTTGCCTGCACCGCTCAGGAGGGGCATTGATGTACAGACCTGTGTAAGTAGGCATGATAGTCCTGGCCTGTGCCATGTTGCACAACATGTACATCAGGCGCAACATTCCCTTGCCCCCGGACATGGACATCCCCCCAGCAGACAATGGAGATGACAGTGACGAGGGAGCAGCTGCAGACATGCAACAACACTGTGTCAGGGATGAAATGGACAGGCGTGCAGTCGGCCATGAACTGATAAGAAGTTACTTTGGAGCACACAGGACCTGCATATGCACAAGGGCACACACAGCCTGTGAAATTGCACTTGAATAAACACACCTGAACACAAACTAAATTTCCAAATGTGATTTGTAATGCAGCACCATGTGTATTAAACGATTTATATACAAATATTAAACATGTTTTCCCTGATCAATTGTGCCTCTCCATGCATCAAAGCTTACTCCTCCCGCATCAAGCGTGCCTCCCCTAGGTGTTGTTGCATGAGATCATGCCATGTGATCATGGCGTACCTCCATGCTCCGTAAGTGACCGTCCATGTCCCTGATGCTGGGCTGTGCAGGTCAGTTGGGCTAAAGTGAGGGCGTTGGAATGGGGGAATGGGATGTGCTTGTACGTGCCCTCCGTAGAGCACCCGGCATCCTGTGCAGCATCCTCATGTGATGTCATGGTCATGTAAATGGGAGAATGGTGTGTAGAGGGCAATGGCTGTCCCGTAGTTGCCTCCCTTGTGACGGCAGGAGTGGTGGAAATGGCTGCGGGCTGCGGCTCCATAGTAGTAGCAGGAGCGGTGGCAATGGCTGCGGGCTGCGGCTCCATAGTAGTAGCAGGAGCGGTGGCAATTGGTGCAGGCTGCAGCTCCATAGTAGTGGCAGGAGTAGTGTCTTTGGCAGGCGGCCTGCTCATTGGGCCTGTGCCCTGCGTGTGCAGTGCTGCTGTGTTCTTGCTTCTAGTGCTGCATGTTGTAGCCCTCCTGCTATGTTTTGCATCCCTTGATTGGCTTGGCCCAGCTACATCATTGACAGATGATGTGCCTGAGTGTGGAAGAAAGGCATGACATTATACACCTCTGTGACATCCCATTGCCTTGCTACATGCATTTAGAAATTTGTGTAGCATAGTGTGGACAGGTCAGGTAGTGGCACATTGCATGGCGCAGCAATGCATGTGTCACAGGGTGCCAGCAGTAAGAAGGTGGATGTTGGTTCATGCAACATCGGTGTACTGGGATGTGAGGGGGGGACTGGTTGTGGGTTGAAAGAGCCCAGGCACATGTTGAGGTGGGCCATAGGGGCTAGTACAAGTGATGCATGTGTGGTTAGGGGTGATGTGAATGGTCCACGTCCAAGACATTGCAGTGAAGGGTGGGCGTGTACAGGTTGTGGTAAGGGGTGCCATTGTTGAATTGTCGTGAATGGGCTGGCATGGCTATCATACATTCTGTACGTGGCACCAGTCTACCTTGCATGTGGGTCTGTGGGACATGCAATTTCAGTTCCCATTACAGGGACGCTGTGCAGTAATCACAGGGGATTTCAGATGCAGTCCCAAGATCAAGGGTCAGAGTTATTGCAAACAACAGGGACCTGGGAGTGCATTCAGGGTGTAAGGATGTGCCGACAGGGTGAGTGTGGCCTTCTTCTATTGTTGGGGTGGGAGCAGTGATGACACTGGCCATATGGGCATGGGCACGGTAGGGTTGGTTGATTCTGGGTTGGTGGTGCTGTGTGTCTGCCCTATTGCCATGACCTGTCATGTGCAGAGGCGAGGTGTGGGTTGTTTCTCTGTTGATGACTGGGTCTGTAGGGAAGGGGCTCTTGGAGGCTGTCCAGGGTGTGGCTGTATTATAGTGCGCAGGAGTCACAGTGGGGTGGATTTTAGTGTGGCTGGGATTGGGGCAGGCATGGGCCACAGTGCACGTTGCATGATTGCCACGGGATCAAACATGTATGGGAGGGGATGGTGCGCTGTTTCAGGATGGGTGTTGGTAGGCGGGCAGTGTGTCATCAGCAATTCACTGTTGGTGGGGTACAGTGGTGATGGTAGGGTAGGACAGGTGGGGAGGTATGTGTTGGAGTGACCAGTCAATGGAATTGTCCACAGTGTCCAACACAAATGGGGAGTGATGTTGAGGTCTAGGTAGTCCAACATTGCACTTGCGCATGCAAGTCTGGCAGCTGGGCATTCAGACTTGGCATGGTTGGGTCCATCAGGGTGGCTTTGGTGTATGCATGCCTGTGTGTTATGGGTGCATATTGTACCTGGTACAGGCATGCCAAGTGGGGGTGGGGGAGCTCGTGTATGGGCTTGTGTCCATGGCATCAAATGATTGTGCAGGTATTGGTGTCCAGTGGGCATATGTGTGTGGATGATTATGGTGTTCTTAGGTAACATCCTTGTGACATCATTCACTGTATTGGTTCGGTGTGATCTTCAGCCATGCAGTGGGTCTGGAATACTTGTGCAGTGCTATGCATTTTCATGGGCCACATTACAAGCCTGGCGGTTCAGAAATAAGGGTGCTGGTGGCAACATCATGGCACCCTTTCAGGATCGCCAGACTACCAGTAGGCCTTCCAGGGTCATTGCTCCCGGCAGGTATGGAGTCCTATGAGACTCCACGTGAAAGGGCACTTGCCACCTGATATCACGGGGCACCGGCATAGTAATGACCATGTGGCACCGTGATTTCAGGCGGTGGCACAGTTTTACGCATTTGCCGATGACACGCGGGTAATCATGGTGGGTTACTGCCAAATTCTCAACTGTGTTTGTTCTGTCGTGGCACGTTCTACTCACCACCCTCACCAGGTGTCCCTGCTCCAGCCTCTGGCTCTGATTCCTTCAATTCCCTCCAGGTGCAGAACACTGCTGCACTTGTCCTCCCACGGTATCAGTCATATATGTGACAATGTTACCCCGCCAGTGGCCATGCATTGTTTGTGGTTGGCAGAGAGTAGGTCTCTGACCCTCAGGCAGAGGTCATTCCACTGCTTGTGTCAGTCTCGTACTGTGTGGGGTGTTGTTCGCACAGCTGAGACCTTTTGGGCTACTTCATCCCAGATTGTATTCGTGCAGATTTGGCTGTTGCAGCGGTGGTCCATAGCGAACAGCTCTCCTGCATGTTGGACAATTCAGTACATGAGGATGGTCAACACGGCCTCTGTGAAGAGTGGGTTGTGCTGCCGTCTCCCTCTGGGATGTGGGATTCTATGGCTGGGAGTGGACTGTGTAAGGAACTCCCAGTGGCAACAATAACGACAGACACAAGTGATCACAGTTCAAGGGTGTTTATTGAACTTTATAATGGGTCAGATGAATGCCTAATCTAAATCTAAATCTAAGATAGGAGCGAGCTACGGCCATCAAATAATAATAAGGCAGTCCTCATGGCATCTTGTCAAATAAAAAGGGCCGACACTAAAAAAAGAAATATTGCCAAGCCTTACTTATAAATTACAAAAAGGGTGTGCGATAATGTTTACCAGAAAAGAAAGAAGTGTTCACCAAATTATAAGTTAGGATGGTATGGCTAGGTCTCCCTTCCCCACGTTTGAAGCACAGAACAAGGCGGGACTCTCGAGCACAGCACACTCCTTGGCCTCATCCATACAAGGTACACAGTTCCAGTTCAACAATATCAAAACCATCAGAGGCTAAGTCTCCTTCTTGCAAAAGTCTCTTGCTTTAGAAGGCCTGTGGTGTTTCACAATGACAAACAAACTAAAGTTCTCCTGGTGATCTTGCACCTTGGGTAATTGCTCTTCGCCCACAGGATCTCCCTCTATCGAGCTAGGATCATCCTTGCAAAAACAAAAGAGATTTTTTACAATGCCGTTCTGGGTATGATAGAATGGGTTGATTGGGATTACTTAAGGATAAGATACTCCCTCCGTCAGGTTCACTATGGCCTTTCATTAACACAGTTAATGCATTTCTAACAGTTCATATATTGCTAAAAAATAAACAAAAGTTATTTTGGTAGCTTTGTATTTTGGGCATTTGATCTTTGCCTCTATGATCTCCCTCCACTGGGCTTGGATCCTCCTTGCAACTCAGGCCTCCCTCCGACAGGTTCACTACAGCCTTTAAAGTGCAGTGTACATTGCTCATTTTCATCAGAAAGCAACGTTTTCCTTCTCCTAGCTTTCTTTCAGCATCCCTCTGTCGTCTTCACACTTGCCACATTTAACAGTTTACAATCTTACTGGAAAGTAGGGTTCCCTTCCCCAAGCTTTCCTCTGCCAACAGGTCAGAGACTTTCGATTGTATCAGGGATTTGACGTAACCCTTGTAGGACCACTCTGATGCCTTACACCAGCCTTTCCTAGGGTCTTCTGGTTCTCATAGTTTCAAAACAGGTCCCAGGCAGAGCCTTTCGAATGAGCACCCACGAAGCTCCAGACCCCTAGGCACCTGGACCTCAACTGACTTTCATTAAAGTTCTCCACCTGCGTTATCAATGCAGGAGGCTCCTGTGTACTGTTGACATCTCCTGCTCTGCACGCCAGCTGTAACTCCCGGACTTATGATTTCCCTTTCAGAGGCTTTGCGGGTCTGAGTTGAAAATGGCAAGGGCAGTTCCCCCTTCGTCGTCCTTCCAGGTCTCGCTGCCTTTCTCCTCCGTTTGAACTGCCAGTTTGGTGTATCTTTTTCCTTGTGCTTTCGGCCTTGCTTGAACTGTGCTGTCGTGCTCCGCCTTTTATCCCTGTGGGGAAGGTAAAGGGACATCAGGTGTGCGTGGTTATTGTAAATTGCCTGACTCTGCCTGACCCGTTTGTTGGGTCATGTTGGATAAACAGTTCTGGTGTTAGTACGTTGTCTGTTACAGTGTAAGAAATTGTTTGTGTGGGAAAAGGGGGGGGGTTGAGCATCTAAATATCCTACGATGGGGAAAAGGTGTTACAGGGAATGGGAAACCGCATCTGGATACTCTGTGTCCCACTTCCACTTCCCAAAGACCCCTCGCCCATGTTATGCTCTCTCACTGGTCTACCCAGAGGAACTAGATCCCATAGCAATCGCTGTGTCCTGGTCACCTGGACCACAGATCTCTGGGGAATAGCGGCTAGGACACCTTCGGGTTTCTCATAACTGGCACTGTCAGCAGGTCTGGATGGCTAGTGGAACTTGCCAATTTAAGTGTATTGTTTTTTCCAAAATGTCCTGTTCCGGCGATGACGTTGTTTTCCAGGCCCACTATTTCCATGTACGCCGGTTCTGGGACCGCTGTTTTCGATAACGCTGGAACTGGCATGAACATGCCAGAAACGGTGCCACCGGCAGTCTTGATTGCGGTGCAACTAATTTTTGGTGATTTTGAAAGTGATTCCATGGAGCCGGTGGCAACGTTTCTGGCATACTGGAATGCGTGCGACTGACAGGTCGTACTTTGCCGGTGGCTCTGTCGTTACAGCTGAAGGAACCAGTGGCACCGGTACTACGGAATCAATGGATTTTTAGCGGCATACTCAGACTGAGGGTTGATGTCTCTAACTAGTCAAATACAGATAGCCTGTGAAATTGAATATAACATAACAGAGCAATTTATCACCTACTCCCTTATCCTAATGAAGAGGCGGCCAAAAACAATTACATTTGCAATTGGAATTGTGAATGATGGGGCACCATGTTTTGGTTCTAGAATGTTATATTAAAAGTCATTTAGGTGGCCACATGGTACATTTGTTTACTGTCTACTGTCTAATTTGCCTATTTGAATAGTCACATAATTCTAATTGCTATTTGCATGCTATGTAAGAGTCTTTTATTTCAATGTTTTCACAGATTAAGGACTTGCGAGGGCCTTTCCACCCCACAGTATTTTACAATGGAATGAGGAACAAAGCTTAACATTTTATTTTCACAATTCTTGAAATAGGGGTCTAGGAAAAAGAAGAACATGAAACGCAGGACACACCTCAAACAAGGGATCCTGGATGTTAAATGATCGTGATCTGCAAAGTACTGCTGTTGAGTGATGCCCATGTGCCATGGACGGAATTCGATTTGAACACCACTGCAGAGCCATGGCAGGTATTGAAAGACCATTGTTTCTCCAAAACATGTCCACCTCACCTGTCAATGACAAAAGTCAACAGGATTCGATCAGAACAAGTGATCCAGCTAAGGCCTTTGTGCAAGATTCTGAGGTAATTTTCATAATTGTGCTGATCACATCACAGACACCCAATGCATCCCTTTGAGAAACGTCCAAAGTGATTTCAGACATTACTCACAGTAAGTACAAAGACCCTGACTACAACGTGTCAAGTGTGGAGGAAATGAGCACCACATTTTATGCTTAAGAAAGTGACCTGCCCAACTAATTGCTTCTGTGTGAACTAAAATATATAGGGCCTCATTACACGGATGGCGGTAAGGGTTAGTTACCGCCTTACTACGAGGTCCCTTTGCGGGTTGGGGAATTTAAAGCCTGCCTTTTGCAGGCGTTAAAAACCAACCCGCAAAGGGACCAGGGAGCTAATTACGGTACCGCAATTAGCGCCTACCCCATTCCCATAGAGCCCTATGGGGCAAAAATGAGAATGGGGAAGGGCAATGGTGGAAGGGGGAATTACCTCTCCGCCAACCTTGGAATAGGGCGTTAATTCCCCTTTTCACCAAGGCTGTGCCCGTATTTTACCGGCATGAACCATGGCGCTAATAGCGCCATGGTTCACCGCCATCCGTGTAATGAGGCCCATAGTATCTGCCTGCTTGATATTTTAAAGATACTGAAGTAAATGCAACACATTGGCCCTCATTACGACCCAGGCGTAGGACCATGGTGCTAATAGCACCATGGTCCATGCCGGTAACTTACCGACTCCGCCATGGCGGAATGGGGAATTACCGCCCCATTCCGAGGTTGGCGGGGCGGTAATTCCCCATGCTGCCATGGCCCTTCCCCATTCCCATTTTTGCCCCATAGGGCTCAATGGGAATGGGGAAGGCGCTAATTGCGGCACCGTACTTAGCACCAAGGTCCCTTTGCGGGTTGGTTTTTGAACGCCTGCTAAAAGCAGGCGTTAAAGTGCCACCCGCAAAGGGACCTCGTAATCAGGCGTTAAGGGTTTAACGGCGCCGCCACCTTTTACGGCGCCGTTAATCCCTTAACGCCTGGGTTGTAATGAGGGCAATTGAACTGGGGTAAGAGCTGTTGCAAACCTGTGATACATTTTAAAAGGCAAGTAGTTGGAACAAACATGATCATTCAAGGTATCTGTGAGGATGAACACGGCAGCCTTTTGTTGTCCACTCAACCAATGCTTGTTGTTACGTTTCAGTATTAGCAGTTAAAATGTATTTACACTGAGCCTAAAATTATACTATACATTATTAGTTTACTAAGTGATTTTTGCACTTTAAAAAGTCTAGCCTACTAAAGAATGTGCACATTTATTTCAGTAAAGACAGTCAAACAAAAATATTTCATTTCATGCGTTAAGACCTTGGGCCTCATTACGAGTGTGCTGGTAACACAGTGCTGGTAAGCCTACCGGCACCGTTATTACCGGACTGGCACACTACGAGTCTGCAGGCGGGTGCTGTCCTGTCTGCCAGGGTCAGACCTGGCGGGCGGAACAGCACCCCTCCGCAGAGTTTCACATTATTAACGGTGCCGGTGCTTCTGTGGTTCCCACTCCCATTCAGTCATATGGGACTCAAATGGGAATGGGGAATTACATTTTCCAACGCCTGACTTCACGGAACGCCGGGGCTGTAATGCCCAGTGTTGACGGCAAGTCAGGCACCGGAAGAATTCACAAGTCTGGTGGCACCCTGCTGGTTTTACCAGCATGGTTACCGCTGGACTTGTAATGAGGCCCAAGGACTTGAAAGCACTTCACTGAAGCTATACAGCTGCAAAAGGCCTTACATGCGAACCTCAAATTACAAAAAAAATGTCTGTTCCTGTACTACTCAGTTTGCTTGTTCAATTTCTAATCCAATTAAGTTCCTCAATATAGTATACAGCACCGAGTGATTTAGTTCACAAAGTACTACTAAAATCACTAGTAATTTAATGGTGTATATCGTTGGTTGAAATATAATGTAAGTCAAAGTAAATAACTCACACACCAGCACCCCAACCTATGTAGGTCCTCCAGCGAGGGACACTAACTCAGGTGTTCAAAGGAAAATGCACTTATGGGTTCTCCTCTCTTCCAGTAAACTCACAAAGCACATTTGAGTCAATCACCTCGGGTAGCAATTCTTCCACATCAGGTTCAGCTATAACATGCTGTGTTCCTCTTCAGCGGTTGCACCCACATATCTTTGCTAGTGATAACTTCCTCACCTTCTCCCAGAGACTAGTATTTTTCATCCTTGGATTTCATATCTGAGGTAGGTAGTGCCTTTGGGTAGACTGAAACAGGTTTATTTCTCTAATACCATTTCATTTGTGTTTCTACTGTGTCCAAAGTCAGTCTGATCATTCACCATTGTTACTATGCTTGTAAACTGACTATCAACACCCCCAGTAATCCTTACAACCCCCCCTCCTTGTGGAACAAGCGTGAAAGCAATACCTTTGAAAGTCTAAAGGGAGCCATCACACACATTGGTATGCCACACTGTTGCTCAGGCAACCTCCTCTACATTTGCCAATGAGCAATACGCCAGAGTTGGAATTGGCCACAGTATCCCTTATAGCTATGTAATCATGTCCGTCTACAAATTAAACCTTCTACAACTGACACTATGGGCCTCATTACGAGGTTGGTGCCTGCTATTAGCACCAGGGCTACCCCCTTACCACATTCCGGGTCCGGGTTCTCAGAATAGGGACTTACCGGGTCATTCCAACCTTGGAGGACCCGGTAAGTCTCCATTCTGAGAACCATTCCCCATTCCCATTCGAGCCCCCATAGGGCTCAATGGGTATGGGGATGGAGCTAATAACGGGCCCGTTATTAACTCCCTGGTTCCCTAGCGGCTCCCGCTAAGGGACCTCATAATGCGGCGGTAAGGGGTTAACGGCAACGGCACGCTTACCGTTGCCATTAACCCCTTACCACTGATCTCGTAATGAGGCCCCATGTATTAGCATGGATTTTAGCATATTCTGCTGTTGTTGCGCCAAAAATGATAACTTCTGAACAGAGGCCAAAGGGAATAGGAGAGGCTGCCCCTTTGAGTCAATATCACTGCCCATAAGAGAAAAGAAGCTTCAGATAATGTACACCCACGATGTGGTATCCAATCACAAGGTCACCTGACCCATATGTAACCCAGTATGCCCCAGGACCATTGAATCTAGGGAGGGTTTGTATGCAGTGAATCTTGTTTGGGATGGAGAATAGCACTACCATTTACATCATGCCCATGTGCCAGCTTTACAAGCTCTTTATTTTTTATTTGAGGTCCTTATGTGTCATAGTTTTGTCTGACGTTGCAACCCCTCTTTTCCTTTTGCTTCTTTTAACTGGTTCAGTTTTTTAGAATACTGTGGCGGCTACAGCAAGGATCACACATACCCAAGCGCTGAAGGGAGATACGTTTAATATATGGTACCCTACTACTTCTGAAATCATGATAAATAAAATAAACAAAACGAAAATTGAAAAACATAACTAACTCATTTTTTAACGACAAACATAATCGTACAACGTCTTTGGTAACAGTTTGACTCTCTTTGAATACCTGATAACTTTCACCTCCCCCATATATTGTCCTGTAACATCAGCAGACACTTCAGAATGTTCTGCCCCTTGCATCACTTCCTGTGCTCCACTTGTCACTGCCTCTTCCACAACTTTGTTGGCCACACTCTCGTTTCCCCATTCTTTCTCCCCGCCATGTCCTTCACTTCCTAAACCCTCCTTTCCCTCCATGACCAATGTAGCTTTGCTCCTCAGCCTCTGCACTTTCACAAAAACACTCAGCGTATCATCAACGCACCATGCCCCTGGTGAATCTTGAAAAGCAATTGCTCTCATACTCCAAACACCACCGTCACTCACTTTGACATATCCTGATCCAATCCCTGCCACCTTCTAAGTTGCCAGAAAAAGTGGTAATCCCTTCCTCACAAATCAGCACTCTTTACCCTCACCACATCTATGACTTGAACCTGCCACTCAAATCTCTTTGTACTTCTTCCTCGAAATCTACTTTAAATTGTACTCCTCCAACAAGCCATGTAGGCCTCAACTTATTCCCTGGCTTCCTACTCCTCATCATCTCAAAAGGCACATACCCTGTAAGGCTATTCGGCGTGTGTCTATGCGCTTTGACAGCCTCAGCCAGCACAATTCCCTGATCCGACCTACTAGCTAGCACCAAATGCACCACCCTCTTGATGAAACTGTGAATAGATCAACTAAACCATTAGCATTGGTCTTCTATATCGCAGTTCTATGATTTTCACTCTCCCTTTCCTCTCGAGTATCTGACATATCACAAGACAGAAATTGCACCCTATTGTCTGTAACAATGCTCTCTTGCACTCCTTCCCTATCAAAAATCATTTGCGAAATCGTTATTACTTTGCTCATAGTTACAGATTACACTGGTGCAACCTCTATCCATCTATATGTATAATCTACTAGCACCAGAAAATGATTTGGGTATGTTTGACCAAATTATTTCTGCTCGGGGCCCAATTTAAACACACTTGCTTTTTTATTTTCTTTTGTCCCTCGCCTCCAATTTTAAGGAAGCAGGGGACACCCCTGCATCCTTGAAATTGCAAAATATCAAACATGGTGAGCGGGGGCCACCCACACAACCCCCGTTCTCCAAAGTTGGTATTTTGCAATATATGCAATCAAATTGGCCCGAAGGCCAAATCACCTTTGCAAAATTTAATTAAATTTGTCATTAGGTCAATTGTTTTAGGTCAAATAGGCTAATACCCCAGAAGACATCTGGCATCTTCGCCTAACACTTCAAATTGACTCATGATGTCCAAAACTACTTTACACCGGACTTTACTTTCAGAATGTGCACAGGTTGTGCCCTTACCACTTGCCTCTCATCACTAATAGGACATGCAATGCAGTCTCTGACCATTTGCTGCCTCCCCATTTACATGTCAATCCTTGTGAGACACTTCTTGTATACTCTTTGTTGACTCTTCAATGGCTCTTTCCAATTCCAGGGCTTTTTCCAATGTCAGATCCTTTTCTATCCAAAGTCTGACCCTCATTTTTGTGTTACATGTGCCCATTCTTATACGCTCCCTGATGTATTAATCTATTATGCCAGTGAAAATGTGATGTTGATATCAGGGTCCTCAACAGTAACATAAGCGTCCATGGACTAGTCTGCCCATTTTGTTCTGGAGAAGACATCATATCTTTCAAGTACTATGTTCAACGTCTTCCAAAAACGTTGGGTGTGTTTTGTCAAAGATGTTTCGTAGGCACTGACTATAGTTTCACCTTCTCCTTCACCCTGTATCATAACATCGTCAATGGAAAAATGCCTGAAGATGTGCAAACCCTCTGTGCCCAGACCGTTCAGTAAAGCAGCTTCATATTGATCATCTGCATAATGATGTCCTCCTGCTGCACAAAGATATACGGTCCAGGCATAATTCCAAGCATATTGGTGGTTCTCCAGGACTGGATAAAAAACATGGTGGGGGTTTTGACTATGCGGCTTGCATTATGATATATTAGAACAATGATGCTGGTGTTCGCAAAAAATTGAGTTGCACATTCAAATATTGCACTTGCTAATCCTCCTCGCCCTGTTTCCTGCTTTCTGTATTTTTGTTATGCCAATATGGCATAAGGTCCTCTTCTCTGCTTGTTTTTGCTTAGTTCTGCAGGCTGCGCCTTCCTTCTCCCAAACCAATAGGTGCTGAGCTCCAGTGTGTACGGCAGCTCCTGTGGTCAACCGCGCCATACTGGGTCTCTTAAGGGCCAAAATATGCAACAGAAGACTTTGCACCCCATGGAGAAATCTGCCTTCTCTGTCGGGTGCAACAGATTATCACAGCCAAAATGTGGTGTTTACAGCAAGGATTGCTCATACACCTGCGTTGAATGAAGGTACGTTTATTACGTGGCATCCCAGAGCCACCTTCTCCAAGACTGACCATGAACAGTCAAATCCTGAACATTGGAAGGTTCCATGGAACTTTCATACAACTCAATGTAAACAAACTCACCTACCTGAGCCTACACATTTAAACTGTATTGCGTCATAAATCATGTACTACACTACAACAAATACCCATCCCCTTATAGGACCAGATGTGGAAGACCAATGGCTGAACAGTTACAGGTGACTTCTTGACATTCAGTACTCAGTAAAACATACATTTTGCATTAGGTCCAGGGAAAAACATAAAAAACAATATGTGGAAGGATGACTATATTTAATTTGCACTAAAAGGTTTACACTTTTGTGTCTTCAAACTACTCATACTGTTAAAAAAAAAGATATTCATTCACATAGGTTTCCGAAGAGCCACAGGTATAAATCCATGGTCTCTCAATCTATTTAAATACTGTGGGGCTCATTACAAGTGTGGCAGTCTAGAAACAACCTGACAGTAATTCCGATTACCAGCACACATTCCGGACAGCAGCACTACAAGAGGTAATGGCAGTAACAATGGTGTCTGAAAGAGCGTACACTGTGCTATCTTTGGCATAATAGGTGATTTGACCATACTAGGCCTTGTGTCATTGTCACAGGGCAAGTGCAGGGTTAAATGTTGAACAGGGGACGGAGGCGTGAGGGGACCGGAATATCAGGGGGTGAGTTCCGGGTAGTGTGGGTAGTCACAGGGGCAGGTGAAAGGGGTCAAAGATGGGAGGGTACTACAGTGGAAAGGATGGGGTGGTCCAGAAGTGGACTAGTCCTGGGAAGGGTGGCTGTGTGCCTGTGCTGGTAAGAGATGCTGGGGGTTATTGGACAAGGATGGACCTGCACAAGTGTGACTCCTAGGTGACCAGGCCCCAGCCAGCCTTCTGTATGAGACAGAGGCTCTTGAAATTGATCCTTGCGGTCACAGGGCACCAGTTGATTGAATCCAGGGCTGGGGGCAAGAGGTTCCAGGGATTAAGTCCTAGGTTGAATCATGCAGCACTAATCAGGTTCCGTTTGAGGATTGGGGGAGAGTCTGTTGCTGTTATCAAGCCTAGTGGGAAACTAAGCACTGGTGACATTGGACTTCAGGGGGTGTGTGAAGTAAGGGGGGTTGCCTGTAAGGTGGTGGTGTTGTAAATTGGGACTCCTGCCAGGGTACGCGATGTGCGGAGGGGAGGTGTGGGATGGGTCCAAGGTGACACCAAGGTCTGTAACCTCTCAGGAGGAGGTGTGGAGGGGCTCAATGGAGGGTGGTCATGGATTGAAAGGGTGTCAGGGCCCAGGCGTCATGATGGGGCTACTTTGTCTCGCAGTCATTGAGGCAAGGTTTGTCAGCAGAGCACATTGCATGATTAGCAGTCAGGCACTCATGCATGAGAGACGTTGGGAAGGAAGTTGAGGATGGATGTTTGAAGGTGAGCGATGCGTCTTCAGCATAACACTGGGAGTGTGGTGCAATGGTGGTGTTCGGGTGGGCCAGTGGGGCAAGGTATGTGTCAGGGTGCCATGACAATTGAATGGTGGCCTGAGGGATGACACAGGTGATGTGTGAGGCAGAGGTGAGGGAAGGACACTGTTGCACTTGGGGGTGTTGGTCTGGCAGGTAGGCGGTGAACCATGTCAGGACCATGTCCGTCCGGGCAGATTTGATTCATGCATGCATGTGAGTGTGTCATGGGGGCACATTGCTTGTGGTACATGCATGCCTACTTTGAGAGTGTGTGTCTCATGCATGTGTTGCCACTCATATAGTCAATGTATGCACATGACCAGTACTCAAGTGGGCATTTGTGTGTTTGGAAGTTTGGGGAGGCAGTGTTTGTGGACCTTTGGCCAACCCCCATGGTCAGTTGGCCACTGTATGTGTTGGATGTGGTCTGTTGTCATGCAGTTGGACATGTGTCCATGTGTTGTGCGCTACATTTGCATGCCCGCTGTCATTGTTTTGGTGTTGCACGTTGTACTCACCGTCATCTCCAGGAGTCCCTGCACCAGTCTCCGCCGCTCCCACTCCCTCTGTCCCTTAAAGATACAGCACACTAATGTATTTATCATCCCATGGCCTCATGGCATTGGTGCGATTGGTGAGGCCGTCTGACCACAAGTGGCCAGGCATTCCTTCTGGTGGGCCGACAGCAGGTTGTGACCCTCAGGCGGAGGTCATCCCAGCACTTATGGCAGTCGCATTCTGTGTGAGGCACAGGTCCCAAATCTGACACCGTCTGTTCCAACTCCTCCCAGATGGCATTATTTCTGAGCTATGTACTGCGCCCGTGATCTGTGGCAAACAACTCTGCAGCATGCTCTACAATGTTAGGATGGATAATTCCTGCTCGGAAAAGCGTATCTTCTGATGTCGTCTTTTGGGGATCCTAGATGCCATGCTTGCTGGTGGAATGTCGGTATCTGCGCGTCCGCATGGCTACATAAACTGGGTGATTTTAAGCGAATTGTGTTTTCCAAAATGGCCACCGACGAACCTCCAGTTTCGGGGGTGACAATGTTTCCGGTGCCAGTGTTTCCAATACCACTGATTCCATGGGTGACATGACGTAAATAGTGCCACTGGCATTGTTGCTTGCAGTCCCACCGATTTCACCCACCAATGACAGTTTTTCCATCATGCCGGTCGCAACGTTACCCGCATGCCGGAATGCGTGCTCCTGCGCTGATGTGATGTGCCTGTGATTCTCTGGATATGGGTACCAGAAACAGTGCCACTGGATCCGCAGGATCACCGGCAAACTTGTAATGAGGCCCTGCGTCTCAGTCTACGAAAACAGTAAGCGTAAAGCCATTTTGTGTTTGTCAACGTTTTTCCTGTCAGTTGCTCCCAAATATCGAATGGCACAACTTCCCCTCTGGTGAAGAATACTGTTAACCAAGCCAATCCCACCGTACTCTTCAATTTGTTAAACGAGGCAACAGTACAGCAAAGCAATCAATACAAGAATTACATTTATGTGATTCATGTGACTCTGCAGATTCTTATGGAGCATAGTATGAGGTGAGGGCCATACAACATTCTTAGAGGACCATTTGTTGCACTTGGTAACCACAAATATTGCCCAATTAAATGCTACCAATATTTACAGCAGCTGGAAGGACCTGCCTCTCTCCGTTGACTCCCTCTCCTTTTGTATTTACCCTATGTTTGTTTCAAGAAAACATAACATGAAACTTACGGAGCATACCTTTAACTTTCTCATGGTCATCTAATGGCTTGGCATGAGAGGCTATGTTTAGGGGTCAGATGTAAGTTCATATGTGGGAGATCATGCAGGCTCACTGGTCACATGAAGCATTGTCATATGCACCTTTAACACAGATGTCACCATTCCAAGTCTCCTGCTGATACATTGGTGTGTGCATTACCTAACAGAAAATGAGAAGCCCCCTCTGCAAGCTTACTCATCTACAGAAATTCAGCTTGTGCAGCCCTTGAAATGCCACTTATTTAATTTTCCATATTTATATACAGGTGAAGTGAGCTAATAGAATTGTTATGGGGTAACCTTGCCAGCTGCATTGTCTAACATTATGGATGCCTCGTGGGCTGGGAGTTACTCATGTCTCGAGGAATGTGAACCTCATCAAACTGCACTGGCTCCCGCTGCAAGCCTGTATCATCTTCAAATCCTGTTGCATCATCTACAAGGCTGTCACCCCGAGGTCCCCAGTCCACCTCACTGAGAAACTCAGTATCTCCAGAGGTCCTTGATCCACCAGAAGTAAGGAAATGTGTACAGTTGAGCTCAAACAGTGCAGAAAACAAAGAACCTGATTGTCTGTTATGTGTCTGTATATTTGATGTAGCCACCAGACTATGAGGCATGGCTTTGCAAGACTGTACACATACCTGATTGTCTCTTGCATGTCTGTACATCTGATATAGCCCTCGGACCATGAGCCATGGCTCTACCAGACTGTACTCTTACCTCATTGTCTCTTGCATGTCTGTGCATCTGATATAGCCCTCGTACCATGAGCCATGGCTCTACCAGACTGTACTCTTACCTCATTGTCTCTTGCATGTCTGTACATCTTATATAGCTCTCGTACCATGAACCATGGCTCTACCAGACTGTACTCTTAGCTCATTGTCTCTTGCATGTCTGTAAACCTGAGACCGCAATCCCCACCGATATCAAGTTCGGGTTTAAACATCTTTTCCACATATTTTCCGAATCAATCCTTGTTCTTAAAGCTGACACAGCTGGACATTCTAAAAACAGATGTTTTATGGTTTCCACAACCTTATCGTATTTACAGAACCTACACCTGGTTCCGTGGGCATCAACTTGCTTCATCCTAAACTGCACCTCACAAGTTAGAAGCAAGTTCCACCTTAAACGAAGCAGCAGCTGTTGATTAAACGATTTGCGAACTGCATCAGATACCATCAGGTACCATCTCTTATGCTCATGCGCCAAGTGAGCAAGAGAAGGGTACCCATGGAACTGATCTGTAGAGGATATCCTGTCTGCATCGTACAAGTCCAGCTTGACCTTCTGTGGGTTAGTCTTTAAGGTTTCCATGCCTAAATAATCTTCCTTCAGTAAACTATTACAGTATACATTCAACCTTCCCATCAGGCTTGAACAATTACCTTGCCTAGCCAGCGTCTTCCTGTAGACATTTAGATCATTGTAAAGAGACTCCTTTGCCGCTGAATTGAGTCTCAGGCATAACGTTCATTTATAGCCTCAGTTCAAATCGTATTTGTGGAGACAGGTACCGAATTGGGGACTTTCAAAATCCATCTCGAGATATAGGCCTCCAGTTTGTGAAGAAGCCAAAAGGATTCTGCAATCCATAATTCCAAGCCATAAATCAATTTTGGGTTTAATCTTCCCTACATAAAAGGAAACAGCTGGTTGCAGTGGAAATCAGCCAAACTTGCCATCCATTTTAACAGCTGAATTGTTAATGCAGCTATTTTCTGCTTTAAAATAATGCCTATGTTTCCAAACCCTGTGGAAACCCAAAACGTTATACTACTGGCACAGGTTAAAATGGCCTTTTCCAAAACCCATACAGGTGGAATTTATTTTTTATAGAAAATTGCAGAATCCTTTTTTTCTCTGGATTCATTACAAGTCTGTTCAAATGTGTATAATCCTTAAAGCCACTAAAGGCTACTTGTCAAACATTAAATAATCATCAGCATAAATAATCCACACAATATTCAAGGAGCCCAACCTTGGAGAAACCACCACGTTCCCTTCTAAGAATTCCGCCACATCCCCTTTCCTGTTTAGGCACACTTTAATCCCTGATTTTCATGTAATCCCATTATCAGCTTAAATATAAACCCCACCACCCCCCGGAAGAACCCAGCAGGAAGACCCCAGCCTGCAAGTTGTAACCAGAGTCTTTTCCAGTCAACCCTGTCAAAGACCGTGGAGAGGTCCATTGAAGCCACAACGGTACATCCTACTTTCCCTCCCAGGCTTCCTCCTCAATTGCACAACCCACCAAACCATTAAGGCTGGTAGTACATCATTTGCAAAAGCCTACAGACAAGGCCCATTCCTGCAAGTGTTTTAATATAAGGCATGCAAATATCTTGCTATTTACGACTAGTAGTGTAGTGGGCCTATCATTTTTAGGATTCATTTGTGCTCCCTTCTTAAAGATAGGTACTACCAATCTTGTATGCCAAGATTCAGGAAAGTGCCCCCTCGAAACAATAGCTTTAAAAAGAAAGGACAAAACCACTGACCATAAATGACGATTAGACTTTAGAATCGCATTAGTCAGGCCGTTTGGGGTAGGGGCCCTTGATGGCTTGCAAAGCCCATTCAGATTTTCGATCATATTTATCTAAGTAGGCATTGGTGGACTGTTCCCCACAAAGATAGGAAGATCATATAACTCGGAAGTAGGTGCCCCTTTGCGTGAGTACAGCTCTTCAAAGTGGATACACCAAGCTATTTTCTGGCACAGAATTTAGCTGCACTGAAGAAGTAGCTCCCTTTTCTACAGTGACAATTTCCCAAATGGCTTGAGAAGCTTTCTCAATCACGATGCTCAACATCAGCTCAAAACCCTTCTTGAACAGCCAGATAACCTTTTCAAACACTATTGTAAGCCTGCTTCTCCTTTTAAAAGTAGGCTATTTTCACGTTCATAGCTTTATATGAAATGTTTCCTAATTTGACATCACAACTTCGTTTTATTAGCAGCAAGAATTTCATCGTACTTGTGAAGGTGTATCTTTTCACCCTTCAACTTCTTTCCCCTCACACTTTCCAATTGAGCTTGGTTCAGCAGTTCTGTGATCGCTGTATTACAATTCACCCCATTAAACAAATTCCTTTTCCAATCATGCCTTGTTTTTCTAAAATGGCACTCAGTGTATCATTCACAATAGAAATCTGATTCAAGGACCAACGATCTCTACTCTTTGCTGCATCAACCTCTAGATTCCTATGAATACTGGGAGACACATTACACAAAGATAGACCAAAGTCAGCCCTCAAGATTGAATGATCACTCCACGTGTTTTTACAGATTTCCAAACACAAACATAGTTGAAATAACTGAGTGTCCACAAAAATGTAATCAAGTGTGCACTCTCTTTTTCCTTGATGCCATGTGGGCTGACCTCCCAAATCACCATCCACATTCCCATTCAGCTTCTGTTAACCTACAGAAGACAATGCGACCAGCGATTGTCTTCCCGCCTGTTAGGGAGAATTCTCTGTTTAGGCTGAATTTCCTAACCTAGTGAGTTCCCCAGCAGCTTTGCTGGATTTCTGGAGTTTGTTTTTTTCCATCCTGCCAAGAGTGAGACTCTTTTCCTCCCACTCTTGGACATGAATGTGTGTAATTCCTTTGAATGTCAATGTGTTCTATGGGCTATGGGGTCTTTACTCCATAGGGTCTCATATGTTTTTCTATGTGTGTTACACCGCACCCTACGTGCCGTAACACTGGGGCGTCCTAGCGGACCTCCACCATAGACTGCATACCCGGGGACTGACTACTGTCTCCCCGGGCATGTAAAGTCACCATTGGCTTTACTAGACCTAAATTTACTAACAGAACTAGTACAAACCATCTTATTGTGGACGTACTAGTAGGGGTAATTCGATTACTCCTGGATCTGTTACTCGAGGGGGCACTGTCCCGTCCCCCCTCGTCGAGTTTTGGCTGGTGGCAGTGGAAACTACTTGTTATGTTCGACCCCGAACATAACCCTATGGGATTCGTCCCATTGTTAGAGATTGATACTTTTCCTCGTTAATTTCTAACGTACCACCGGTCTACTTATCTTAAATAAGTTTATCGGATGGTATTTTATGGCAGAACTCGGTTTTTAAAATGGCGTCTGTGTTCGTCTCTGTGACTCCTAAACCAAAGGTTGAGCCCTTTGCTCCACTTTTGGCGAGCCTCTGTACAGAGACCCTCCAAAGTGGGGCCATTCTGTCTGGGTTACCACAGGGGTGTGGGAGGGGGTTTAGGCACCCTGGACCGAGTTGCCTTGCCAACTCCGGTCACACTCTGGTGTGATTGGCCCAAGTGGTGAGCCTCCCCGCTCACCACTTAGCGTGTGTTGACAGCTAGGCTGAATGAATGGGGGTTTTCTGCATAAAAGCAGGGCTTTTGGGACTGGATCTTCCGAAGTCGCCCCAGGACCTAAGAATCCGACGAGGGTAACACTGAGCCGACCAGCACGACGACACCTCCGGTGGAGCCTTTGGAACCGACTCACCACTTCCCGACGACAGAGGAGATCTCCCTGCCGGAGAGTCTCTTCCCCTGACTGGTGGGAACAACCAGTCCCCTTTGCTTTTTCTTCGCCTCAGGACGCAGTGGTGGAATTGCCCGTGCAGAGCACCTCGGCAACCGGATAGCCACTACCCCTGTACCGCGACCAAAAGGTGGTGCCTCGTGACGGAGCACTCCGCGGCTGGTCTCTTCCCTGGTGGTGCACTGGACTTCACTTTTCTTCGACAACGAGATCATCTCTTCTCTTGGCAAAGACCCAACGTGCATCCACCACCAGGAACAACTGTCCCCGCCGGAGCTGCCTCTCCACAAACAAGGTACCGTGTCCGCATGGCTTCCCTTTCGATCGGTTCGAGTGAGGTGTCTTAATCCTCTCCTTTCCGTTGGGTCGCCTCCAAGCTTTCTCACGTATTGTTCTGAACTGGTTCAATCTGCCAATAACAATTTGCTACAAAGACTCAAACGCATTTCCACTCGAGACTTTTTGGGACATATCGCCTTGCCTCTCTCCGAGTGGGCCTGGCCTCTGAACTTTATGATCTATTGTGGTTCTTGCCTTCTTGCCTTGCATTTTTCCTGTGAAGTATTGAACTGTGTTGATTTCGTAACCTGCCTATTTTTCTCTCCCGTCCTAACTAATATTAGAGTGCCATCTAGGTTGAGGCATACACCTCTGTCTTCAAATAAGTGATGCTGGTAGAACCTAGACTTGTCGAAATATTGTTAGGAGGATTGAACGTTTCTTCTTCGTAGAGTAATTGTGATTGAAGTGTTTGCCGTGATAGTACCATAGTGTTTTCCATAGATGCTCCATTATAAATAAATACCTTAATATCTTTCCACTGAGTCTCGTTGCGTGTTTGCCTGTCTTACTGTGAAGAATTGCCCTACATTGTATACTCCACATACTGCTTAACTCTTCTTGAGGGAAGTCTGACTGCTCAGCCACAGCTACCAAGTGAATCTGTGTGGTACAGACTGCTACCAAGTGGGATTACTGCCAAACACCTGTAGTCCTAAATCTTTTGCAGTGGTCCCAGAGGGAACTGCACAGGTTTCCGCCTAACACCGCCTGGATTTTTCACACTTCCGGAAGCATGTCCAGCATCACCGCCCATTCCTCCTCCCCCAAATCTGGTGCTTGACAGGCAGCATTTAAATCCCCCGCCAGAATAACGGAGCCCCTAATGATTCTCAAAAAAGTTTCTAAAGTGGAAACGCTGCTATGCCAATAAACATTAATAATCAAACATGCCCTCCCCTTTATTGTGTTTAGTAATTTGATTGCCAGGGCCCCAAATGGCAGATTCAGCACTTCTCTTACAACTAGACCTTGTCCCTTTTGTACTGCTGTTAATAAAACCCCCGCAGCTCGGCCTCCCTGCTAGGTCTTGCAGATTGAGTAAAAACCATACAACCGTCCACAATCTGGGCTTGGGTCAAACAAGTCTCCTGGAGCAGTATACAACTACCTTGTTTTAAGTGTTCCAGAGCTTCCACATTCGTCAGTAAGTGTACACTCCCCCGTGAATTCCAAGAAGACACTTTTATGAATTCTCTACTGGTAAAAAGTCTGTGGAACCATTCTGGGATTCAAATCACCCTTGTCATGCAGTGTGGAAAACACCCCTGAACAATATGTTAAGGGCCTACTCCTACCTCCCGTGTGGTCACACACCTCCCTAGTCACCCCCTCTAAAGTATTGAAGGTCTCATTGGACACCAATCCACCGCCCTTTGCTCGTGTATTACAATCTCAATTCTCTACCGGGAATCCCAGACGTAGCAAATAAACCCCTTCCGCTAATACCAAATCTCTAACAATCTTAGAACAAAACGGCAAAATACATTTTTCCATTCTTGTTTTGTCTAAGAATTCAACCCGGCCAATGTCAACTGGTGAAAGTGCTGACAAGCTTGGAGTCTCTGCAAAGATCAATAGTACAATGGAGCGATTTAAACAAACTGGGGGTTCTCCCCCCCAAATACATGACATATAAAGATTGAAACCTAAACTAATTCCTTCTTTAGCATGTTTCCTTCTTGAGACCCAGCAGTACCTTTCAGCTTCTGTAAAATAACCACTGTTAAAAATAATGACCTACCCCTAATCTCCACCTTCTTCCTGTTTCTTAGGGAACAAAGGTACACATGTGTGTACCTTACTGTTGTTTATGTACTTTTCAAGTAATCTTTTATAAACATAGACATTCGTAACATATTTCTATGTTTAGAAGAGATTGCTTGAAATGTACACAATTCAAGCCATCTTTTATAAAGCTTTGAGGAAGGACAAAACCCGAGGTGTCTTTGTCCGTCAACAAAGCTTTACAAAATATGTCTTGAATTGTGTACTTTTCAAGCTATATTTTATAAACATACATAGAAATATGTTACATATTTCTATGTTTATAAAAGATGGCTTGAAAGGTACACAATTCAAGACATGTTTTATAAAGTTTTGCCAATGGACAAAGATGCCTCGGGCTCAGTGATCTGTGCTCTACTCTGCAGAGCAGATTAGATCACCAAGCCTGAGGCGTCTTTCACCCTCGGCGAACTTGGGGGATTTGTGATCTAATCTGCAGATCCACCAGGTTCGGCGAGGGTCATTGACCTGGCGAGGGGGTGGTCGAAACAAAGGGACCATAACTTCCTCTCATGATCCCTCACACGAGGGGTCACAAGGGGAAATTACAGTGACTGCCAGAAGTGCAGAAACTGCAACTTCCAGTTTCAGCGATGCTGTGGCTTGCTGGCACTTCTGTCAGTCACAGCTTGCCTGACTATAAAATGGTGGGCACTTCTCACATCGTGGCTACGGCCGTGGCGGAATAATGTGTCCCGCCATGGTGTGGTGGGATTGGGGCCCCAGCAGACTCAGGTGTCCCCAGCCCACTTAAAGCACTGCTAGTAACACATCCCCTTTACCATTCTAAAATGGTCAGGACAATTGCATTAATGTGAGCGCAACCGTGACCTGAGTCCGTCATTACTTTTGCTTATGCTACACGGGAAGGGAATCGCACCTGTCATCACATCGCTAATTACGTAATCCGTGGGAAGTGTCTACTGTGACTACACGCCTCTTTGGCACATGGATCTTGCAGCGTTCAGGCATCCTGTTTCTTTGTAAATACACTTTACATGATTACCACAGGTTAATTATCGGTATGCAGACTTGTCAATCTTTGTAAAATTACAAGGTGGTCTGAGTGCATGGCCAACGGATGGAGTTGATGATTGAATGGAGAGTGCGAGGGGGGGTTAACGGACAATCTGATTTTATTCCCTGCCATCTGAGTTGTTTTTTGATTATGGAAAAGTCAATGCCCTGCAAAGGAAACACACTGGGCAACCCATTCATTTAGAAAACGTGTGTGTGGGGGAGCCATGCCTTTATATCGGGGCTGTGTCATACATGGTAAGAATTATTCATTCCTCCAGCAAATGTGTCCCTGCTGCAATAAAACCAATTACCTTTCAGAGAACTGTTCTTCCAGGCAACAATATCCATTTCGGATTTAGATGACACTTACAAAGGGCCACCGGTCATTTTATCAACATGCCAGAAAGAGTGCTAAACACACATCTTTCTATTGCAATCGTAGTGCCTGCTCAGTGGCAACCACAAGGCCTGGGCGGCGGGGGACAGTGTGAGCAGATGAAATGAGGGCATGGGTAGGTTGGCCCCTAAAATGCACACAAGGGATAAGGAAGGAAACCAATAGTGGGCAGCACTCCTGCACAAAACTAATTTTATGAAAGAGAACAAATGGCTGCAATTGTGTGCGAGTGTATACACACATTGTGAGCAGAGACACCATGCCAGACAAGGCGTGTTGCTTGTCCCATTTTGGATCAGGGGGCTGGGAATAACCCTGTCCTT
This sequence comes from Ambystoma mexicanum, assembly GCF_040938575.1. Lineage (NCBI taxonomy): Eukaryota > Metazoa > Chordata > Amphibia > Caudata > Ambystomatidae > Ambystoma > Ambystoma mexicanum. The sequence continues at coordinate 211,582,985 of NC_090935.1, read as the reverse complement.
CCAGCAGCGGTTTAAATTTGTGTTGCTTGGGGGTGGGCATCACTGGAGATAGGAGTCAAGTGTATGGTGCTCTCAGAGGATGTCTACTGGGTTTTGGCATTTTTTTGGCACTGTCTCTGCCTGAATGAGCAGTCTCTGCTACTCTTGAAGATATCCCCTTATTCCATCTTCTCCAACTTTCACCTTTGCTCTCAGCCCTGACTTTTTGTCTCATCCTTCCTCTCACACTCACTTTTTCTTTTACTTGCTAATTTTTTCATATTGCTCATCAAGGGCACATCCTATAGATTGGTTCCTCGATTGCTTTATTCCCCTTCTCAATCTATTGCACACCTGCAACCCTTATCACATCCTCCTTTAAAACTTTGCACTCTCCTCCTTGCACCCTGGTGCCTATAAATGTAGAATGCAAAGAACAAGAAACTATGAAACTATTTGCATTTCCAATGCTTGTTTCTTCAGTCCCTGGTCAAGCCAACATTATTCTCGACCTACCGCCTCGTAATCAAAAAGATGAAAATATCTCCCTGCTCCACCCAGTTTACCAAAGTCCTTAGCCACATCTTGGACACTGCACGTACTGCCCTGTGAATTCCTAGCCTCTCCTCTGTACAGCGTTCTTTGTCAAATTACCTATTTTTTACTGGAAAAAAATCAATTTAGAAAGACTGCTCCGTGACCGCACAGAGCAGTATTTCTAAGTCTACCTGTCAAGCCCGTGCCGCACACAGGCTCACCAGGACCCGGAAGCGGAGTAAGAGGAGAATGGGTAAGTTTGTGTGTGTGTGTTGTTGTCTGTGTTGTGTGGCTGTTTGTGTTTTGGTTTGGGGGAGTCTTGGGTGGGGACAGAGGGGCGGGGCTAAGGGAGGGGATGTCAGGGGTCAAACCCCCCTGATTTTGAGGTAATCCCGTAGGAGCGGGCAGGGAGAAGCAAACAGGGCCTTGGGGGTGAAACCCCCGGATTGAAAAAATAAAAACACTGGCATGTCTTTTCATCCAAAAAAAAGGTCTTTTTTTATGTGCGACCTTCAGTAAGCAGGACAATGACGTAGAACCCTGTACAGTGGCCTGACCTCCCAGGAAAACGTTTGCCCCATTTCTAACTGGCTATTTTGGGTCAAATCAATTGGAAGTTTGGTCACTATGCAACTTCTACTACAAGAACTTGACTTGCTATTACATGACAAACAATCCGTTTTCCCCATATTGCCGTTGAGATTGACCTCTTACCTGGGCAGAGGAGGCACCAACTAAGAATGGATTATGTTCTCCTTAGAATGCTCAGTCATCTGTTGGAAATCATTTGATCTACTAAGAAAAATAACAGAAGAAAAACCGGCAATAGGATATCAAATTCTAGGAACGGAAGGGAAAGGTAAGAGCGGGAACATACTAAACATATGGAAAGACAAATGGTGTCACTACCTTGACCAGATTGACTCAAATATAACAGAGTTAATTGAGAATCCTCATAAAGTAAAAGTCAAATTAAAAACACATGACTGGATAAAAACAATAGAAAAGAAATCTGAATTCCGATCTCTGAACAATGTGGAAAACATGCAAAGAAAAAGAGGCACACTGCCAGAATATCTATCATAATTTCCAAGCAGATTTCATAGAGGAAAGCTCTTATGTATAAGATTGAACAAATACCAAACAAACAGTTTCTATACAACAGAGGACGTCGAGGTACGAATGGAGGAGTTTGCAGATTATGTAACAACAAGGACAGTCAAGAAACAATAAAGCAAATACTGTTGGATTGTACTGCAATAAATAAAGACAGAGACCATGGGCCTCATTACGAGATTTGTGTTAAAAACCAAACTTTACTGGGCTGGAGGTAATACTGCGTCCGCTGCCGATTACGAGGATGTGTGAACGCACATTGCGGCATGCTGGTGTCGTCTGTACCGGCATGCCGTAAATGACCCCAAACCCCCGTTAGCGGCATCATGGAAAGCGCTGACACCCCCTCCGCCTCCATCCACCCCTAAATAATGGGACTGGCAATAACGGGCCCGTTTTTACCGGAACCGAAGTAACACCATTGCGCCGGAACGGGAAATGGCACGGCGCCCATCTTAAAAAACCCAATCCATTGCAATCCTAGGGATACAGGACCTGGAGCCACACAACACCAGCCACATCTGCACACACACCTCGGCACAATGCCAAAATCAATAAAAAAAGGTGCTTCCCGCCAGAGAAAGGAGAGATTCTCAGAGGATGAACTGAACATGCTGGCCGACACACTGGCAGAGAATGCAGATGTGTTCTTTGCCTCAGACCTCAAGAGAACTCAAAGCTCAAAAAGAAGGAGGTATGGGAGCTTGTGGCCCAGAAGGTCAGTGCGGTTGGCACCACCCCCCGCACCGTAAAGGTTGTTAAAAAACGCTGGGATGACCTGCGCCTCCGAGTGCACAATATCTTGTCTGCTAATCGGAGCCAGGGTCTGGCTACTGGCGGTGGGTCCAACTTACCCATTAAACTCCCCCGCTGGGGAGAAACCTGCGCCAGCACCATAGGAATTGTGTCCATAGAGGGAGTGGGAGATATGGAACGTGGAGCGTCGTCAACGGCAGCGGGAGGTGAGTGTCCAAAGAAAACACTGTAATGCAAAATATGATGATGGTCCACCAATGTTGACCGTGCCATGAGTCAATGCATGGGCCATCACACACACATGGACACATCCCTGCCTAGATGCTGTCCCCAGCACCGTCACATTCACATGCATGCAGCATGCCAGTGCCATACCTGAGACACACACCACAAACAGGGATACGGCATGTGTCACACTGCATGCAGTCCACAACACAAAGGCATGTCACACAGCATACACCACCTCACACATGTGTGAACCTAACGTATGCCCGCATAACCCCACCATATGCCAAGCAACCTGTATGCCACAAATGTAAGACAGCAAGTCATCAAATGTGTACAACTGCACTAATACCATTGTGTGCATGATGCATGTACAACCATCACTGATGCCGTCCCTCTTTCGGTCCCCCACAGGCCATGATACCGACAGCGATGCATAGGACTCTGCAGCACAGGCCACCACTCCATCGAAGAGGGCCAGGTCCAGAGAATACACTAACAGGCCTTCAACGTCCAAGGGCACAGGCAAGGCACATCAGCATTAGGACAAAGGCAACACAGGATGGCAGGGAACAGGGGCATCAAAGGACAGCCACTACAGCACAGTGCCAACACCTATGGAATCCACTGCAGTTGAGCCAGTAGTTCATGAGAGCCTGTCTGCAGCTAACAGCTCTGTAGGGGAGGCAGCTGCCACAGCGCCACAGAGTGGCGATGAAGAACGAGCCCGAGACGAGGTATGTGTCCCTGAGGAGGACAAACGCTCCATGGAAGTTGGTGACACACCCAGCCCTGCCCAAACACCCCATTGCACCCCAATCAGCACACCCAATGGCATCTCACACTTCCAGTCTGGAGGAGAGGCAGAACCAGAGGTCTGAAGCCCCACAGAGGACCCACCTGAATTGGGCCCCTTGCCACACGTACCATCCACCTCCACAGGGGTCTGGGAGTTCAGGATGTCACAAATGGAGGCGCGGCAGCAGGAGCTGACCGGGCTCGTAAAACAATATGTCTCTGATGGTGACGTGCCAAGGAAGGAGGCCCGAGAGAACACTGCGGCCATGAAAGGGGCCATAGAGTCGAGCACCTTAAAGATCTGTGAGAAGCTGTCGGCAGTGAGGCAGGTCCTTGCCAGGATTGTGAATATCTTGGAGGCTCAGCGTCCTGCCCTGACAGTAGAGCATGCGCCCACGGGATTATCATCAAGCTCCACACAGAAGAGCCCCCTGTGTAGGTCTGTGCGCACCATGTGGCGCCCAAACATGCCGCCCCAGGTGTACGACACAGGACATTAGTAGCAGGGTCAGCCTGCATGTGCAGACTTATGCAGACTCGAGTGGTATAACATTGCATGCCATGTGTGGGGGTGATGTGGGGGAGGGGGTGGGGGCAAGGGGTGTGTGGGGGAGTTGTGGGGGAGGGGGTGTATGGGGGAGTTGTGGAGGGAGGGTGAGGGGGGAGAGAGGGGGAGTTGTGAGTGGAGGGGGTCAGGGGAGGAGTGTGTGGGGGAGTTGGGGGAGGGGGTGGGGAAGCATGTGTGTGTGAGGTGGAGGGTTTGAGCACTTTTTACTTTTTCCTGTTAAATACACCTGTTGTGTACCATAAAATCACATGACTGGACATTCCTTATTGTTTTCTTTATTGGTTTACAGTGCATAGTGTCCATTTACCCCACACCCAGTGCCCTGAGTCCCACATTCATGGCACCCTCTGCATCCATGTGTCTTAGTAATATTGGCATATCACAGACTGACGCACAGCACGTCCCTCCTGTGCATCGCCACCTGGATGATGTGCAACCCCATTTTCTTCATCTTCTTCATCGTCACCTGGTGGCTGATGTTCAATGTCAGGGGCAGAGGCACGTTCTGTTGGATGCACATGTTGTGCAGCATGACACATGCCATGATGATCTTGGCCACCTTCTCATTCACATCACATCATAATGTGATGTGTAGTGATTAGTATGATTTTACTACTAGCAGCATTGGCACAAGTCTCAGCATAATTTCTCATTCAGCGCTTATTATTCCCATGGTGACATGCCTCATGGGATTGATTTGTGCGCACTCATGGATGCTTGTCCTGTGTTGTGTTTTGCTGCACACATTTACATTGTGCATACTCACAGCATGTTGCTGGATTGTTTTACAGAGGGTGAGGTCTGATGATGTGCAGTGGACATGGTGTGGGATGTGGGCTGGTTGAAAGTCAGGCATATAGTCATTGGTGTGCAGCTTCCGTCATTACTATGGGGTATGGCTGTCATGTTCAGTTTGGGATGCTTTGGGGCACAATGTTTTGCAGTATGGACATTGTGCAATCACCACACCAATTGCACCAGGGTGGTGTGTGCATCTCTACCCCCATTACACTGCCATGTGCCTGTCATGCAACTTACAAGCAGCCAGGCATGTCGTCCTGCATGTCGCTCAATGGAACGTGGTAGCGTGGAGTTCCGCAGGACCATTGAGTCATGAGTTGTTGCGGGAAATCGGGCACAACAATGTGTGATGATCTTGCTGGAGTTACATACCATATGTACATTGATGGAGTGATATAGCTTACGATTGCGTAAACCACCTCCGTAGCATGCAGGACCACCAATTCCACATGCATGCATACAAGAGCACCAATACAATTTGGTTCAGCATGCATGAATATAAGGGTTGTGATATGCCATGCATCTGCCCCACTGTGTGCTGGTAGGTGCCTGTGACCAGGAAGTGGAGCATAGACACTATCTTCAGTAGAGGGGGGATGGTGGTGCGGATTTCAATCAGGCTGACAATGTCATTGTGTATCATGTCCACAATGGTGGTGATGGTGTCCCGGTCCAGATGGTACAGGGTGTGGATCTGCTCAGGGGTTAGGTTGCATGGGCTGGCTCTGATGCAAGGGATTGGGGGCTGCCTGCGTGGTACCACTGGCTGCACTGGTGGGGCTTGCTGGGCCTGTCTCACCCTTGTTCTCCTCCTGCGTCTCCTCTGTGGTGCCTGTTGTTGTTGTTGCTGGTGTAGCAATGCAAGCATGCCCTCCAGCCCCAATATTGCAATTGCAAGTGGAATCATTTTGGTGTGGAAAGGGGTGTGGTGTGTGGATGTGCTCCTTTTGTGCTGGCCCAGACTCCATTGATTCCACCTGTGCTGATTGAGTGCAACTGTGGCAGTTGGGAACACTGCACATTGCTGTTAGCGGGTGATTCGCCATGCCGGTGATGCCGGCATCCCGGTATCCCTTATCACTGCCTTCATGATGCTGGTCTTATCATGTCTGCATGACTTGTGATGTCCTCCTGTTAGCGCCATCCCGGTATTGCTGGCCTGCAGGGCCGCGTGCCTGCGTGCATGCCAGGCATACCGGGTTGTTGACTCGTAATAGGCCGGATGGGTATGTGGTGCCGGGATTCTCTTACCGGCATTGTTTTTCACCGCAAATCTCGTAATGAGGCTCCAAGTCTTTAGTAAATATCTTAGACAGTACATGACTAGGACAAAAAAAGACTGGTGGTGCGAATTTTTAACCGGGATGTAGATAAGGTTAACCTTTGCTGGAATAAACCTTCTTGAAAAAGTAATGGCCACACTACAGAAGGAAACTTGAAAATGCAAAGTCAAAGGGCCTCATTACACGGAAGGCGGTGAGCCATGGCGCTATTCGCGCCATGGCTCATGCCGGTAAAATACCGGCACCGCCTTGGCGGAAAGGGGATTTACCGCCCCATCCCAAGGTTGGTGGGGCGGTAAATCCCCCTTCCGCCATTGCCCTCCCCCATTCCCATTTCTGCCCCATAGGGCTCTATGGGAATGGGGAAGGCGCTAATTACGGCACCGCAATTTTGCGGTGCCGTAATTAGCTCCGAGGTCCCTTAGCGGGTTGGTAGTAAGGTGGTAGGGATTTACCGGTACCGGTATTTTACCGGTACCGGTAAATCCCTACCGCCATCCGTGTAATGAGGCCCAAAGTTTTTACGTGGACTAGCGATAAAAGTAATTTTTTTTTAAGAACACTGGATTATGGAAATGTATAAAAAGTTTCACAGTATTAAACTAATTCACAATAAAAACATTTAAAAAAAAAAGAATACCAATGTGCCGGATTGGGGTGGGCTAGTATGCTGGGTTCCACAATGGCCTTCTCTCTCGACCTGGTTTTTAAAAGTTTACACACATCCTTTCAAAGCGCCCATTGACCACATCAGCTTCACCATCAAGGTATATCCTGAGGATACCCAAGTGATAATCCACCACACAAACAAGTCTCCAGCTGACAACACTGAATATGTACCAAAAAAGTTTGGAATCTCAGCATCATCCTTGCAGATCTCGGCTACTGTAAGAACATGTCATTTCTCGTTCAATCTGCTCAAATGGGTGCTGTCTGTAATGGACATGAACTTCAAAGCCAAATGACCATGCACAGGTTGTGTTTGGGATATACTACTAAAATAACCTTCATCTGCCACTACTAAAGAAATACATTGCAAAATGTAACAGATCTGACAACAATCAAACTAAAGAATCTACATTGGTTATCACTCCTAACTGCCTACATACCCCTATGAGGTTCAAGACACTCTGCATTTCCAGGAAATCAGTAGGGAATTTAGGCTTCTAGTACACCAGCCGAGATCCTCCTGTCCAGCAAACTCACCCAGGCAGCCTTCAATTGGACAACTAGTGGATGCCCTTAGTCACTCTACATGTCCGTATCACAGTCCAGCCATTTTAATGTTTCCGTTTGACAAAAAAATGTTAACATCAAAATTGGTAATTTACTACACACAGTAATTCAGGGCTAATTCCGCAGAATTACCACGAAAACTGGTTACCGTTAGCACCACTTGCTGTCGTGGGTTTACCACAGTATTACAAGTGGTGGTAGGGCAATGTTAGCCCCTAATCCTGGAGTCCAAAGCACTCCATGGGGTTTTTGATGGAATGAGAGGTCAATTCCACTGCAGTAATTCCACAGACGTCTGTCTTTAAAGCAGAGTAACTCCAGCGTGACGCAGGAGCTAAATCCTCCACTTCAATGCCAAACTTGGGATCCGGCAGAGCAGTAAAAATGGCAGTAATTTCATACCACCAAAAAAGTGGTGGAAATGGAATTACCACCACATTGTTACCACTCTGCCAAATTCAGAATGAGGCCCACAGTCTTTTTAATGTTACACTTATTTCCATAGGCAAACCTACGTGTTCGTCCTCTGTCTACCACATCTCTTCCACACCCTACTTCCCTGTCCCTCCTCTTTTAGCCTCCCACTTTTCTTTTTGTGCTACGATCTATTTACATGAATGTGGTGGCAAATAAATGCATGAATAAATAAATGAATGACATTAAAATCTGGTTAATATTGACCGAATTTGATCAATTTTGAATATGTTTAATATGAACAGACGTTTTTAAGACGGTCTTAAGTCAATAGATTAAAAACAATTTAAAAAAGATTGATTTAGAAAGATCGCACAGAGCAGTCTTTCTAAATCAAACGGTCATGCCCCTGCCGTATGCAAGTGTGCGCAGGGGCTGACAGGCATGCCAATACCCGGAAGCGCCATCGGGGGAGAACATGTCAGTGTTTGTGTGCGTGTGTTCGTGTGTGTTGTGTGTTTGTGTGTTTATGTTGGGGGAGTCTTGGGTGGGGAGGGAGGTGGCAGAGGCTGAGGGAGGGGAATTCGGGGGTGAAACTCACCTATTTTGGACATTTCCCTCAAGAGAGTGTGTGGGTAGGTGGGGGTGGGGGGAGGGTTGGGTGGGTTCTGGGAGGGCGAAGCAATGACGCATTTTGGTTTGATGTACAAATCGGTATTTTTGTAAGGTGACACACAAAAAGCACAAAAAAGACATTGGGTCTCATTACGAGCATGGCGGTAGCCGTGCCAGTATGTCAGGCACGACTACCACCATGCTCGCTACCGGCCCCGCCACCCGCGATTTGGGCAATAACCGGCCCATTACGAGTTGAATGGGCCGGTAATTACCCATTCGCGGGTGGCGGTATTGCCATGCTCCCATCCCCATTATGCCCCTTAGGGCAGAATGGGGGTGGGGAGCATGGTTGCACCAGCACCGTTGATAACGGTGGTGGTGCAATCACGAGTTCTGCTCGCGGGTGCCGCACAGCCCGCCAGGTAAGACCTGGTGGGCTGTCAGGAATCCGCAAGCAGAACTCGTAATGCGGCGGGACGACCGGCACTGTTCATACCGTCACCGCCACCCTTATAATGAGGCCCAAAGATTCGTTTTTACACCTGGGAACTGTGGAAGCCCTATTTGCACACTTGAAGGCAACCAGATATCATGAGACATTATACATGCATCTTGTCTTTCCCTTAATGCAGAAGTTGATGAAAGGGCACGGCTACTAGTAGACTGCTACTGCAGCTCCCCAGGTCCCCCACGTTCCCCAGACAAGAACGGAAGACAGGGCACCAATGCCTTTGACGCAACAGGAAAGGAGAGAGTCAGGGTAGGTCCAAGAGGGGTGATGGCCTAGGTTCTCGTGCTGTGGCAGGCAGGCAGGCTAATGTCTGGGGACAGCAGAACAGTGTGTGTGAAGTGCCCCATATATTAGAAACAAGAGGCATGGACAATACGTTTTAGGGATAAATCAGTAGGGGAGGCACAGGCACAGTGAGGGGGCGCCAAACTGAAGGCAGGAACTAAGGCTTGTCCTACTGGATGCTGATGTGGCTCTTTCAAAGAAGTACCTGGACCCAGGCACTCCTGGCAAATGGACAACTCAAACGTAATACCTTTTGATGTGATTTGGGTATTGGCACTCACCTTCCCCCTCAGTAGGCTACATAATCCAAAATGTTGAAAGTCTTCATCTTAAAAGTCAAGATTGCATATGTATTGCATGTATGGTCCTAAGTATACTGCTTTAAATACAGTTAAAGTGTACACTTTCTGTAGTGGCTTCTACAGACTATGGTGGTGTTTAGCTTGCTGCTGCAGCGAGGTCCCAAAGCTTTCCTGGATTTGTGGAGTTGGATTTTATTCTTTCCACCAGTGAGTCCAGTTGGATAAAATCCTGGGAGGTGGGTGTGTGGTAATGAACACAGTATAGTATTGCACCAGGATAATCACATAAAGTACCACAATGGCATGATGACTATACAGTATCAGATTCTGTATTCAATTGTATACTGGTTCCAGATGCAAGCTAATTTTAGTTCACTTACAAGATGAGATGTTAGAAATCTATAGTAGTCATCTTGGCCACTTGCCAACTTTCATATCCTAGAGAGGAATAAGATGGTGATGAGCCATCTACTCCTGAATATGACCATCCACACATCCAAAAGGAGGTCCCATGGGCCCTTCTTAAAATATCAGTAGTATTTTAACATTGACTTGCCCATTACGTTGACATGATTTAGCTGGTTTTACTGAAAGTGTGTGCATGTTGTTGGGCTGTACACTATTTTATGCTTTAACCGCTGGACACTGAGTGTCTTGATATATGTGCTCTTAAAAAAAATACATGTATTGGCACATTTACAAGGAGGCTGTTGATGGGGAGTGAAATTACTGGAGAGATGTCTTAGAGGTTTCCAAGACCATGCACAGGTTTACCCATGACCTAGTGCTGGTGAGTTGATAGACACTATTCTGGGGATTCCCTATCTCTCTTCCTTTCCTCTTTGCTCTTTTATCTCGGTTGGTTGGCCCTTTTTAGGATCTCTAATTCATGCATGGAAAAATGCACACGCACACATTACGCATGTACATTCTTTGGTATGAGGAAACACACTGAACACTTTGGGGATGCCTGCAAGCATGCTACTCAGCCACACACTCATGGAGAGTTCCTGCCCCAGGGCGCTTTAAGAAATAGTATAAATAAGAGTCTCTGGGACCCTGCATATCCCACTCCCACTGCAGTTACAGAGTGCACCCCTCATGTTGGGGGTTTTGTACCCCCTTCAAAATAAGACCCCAATGCATTTGCACTAAATCTGATGGTGTGGCAGTAGCCTTTGCATCACCTGTAGCACCTACCTTTTTGTTAAGTGTGCTCTGTGTTACCCTTTTTAGCAGGTGTGCACTGGGATGGGTGTCATTGTAGCTTATGGAATATACTGCCCTAGGATCCACCTAGGACATCACGGTTGCTGTGTGCTTGGTGCAGCCTGTTGGTTGCTGATCTAGTATCACACACAGTTTCTGTAAAGCATGGGTGCTGACCATGGGACTCCTTTTCAGCCCGGCGTTGCCTTATTCAAGGCTTTTTCTCAATGTGTATGATGGAGAGCAAGGGTGGTACGCAAAGCGCTTTTCTGTCGCTCCCTTACTCTCTGTGATAGACGTACTCCAACATTCGCTCCTGCATGCATATTCATGGGTGCACACATGCAGGGGGTCCCTATAGAGACTAATGGCTTTTTGCCTCAAAAAGAAAGCAGACTCCTTAGTGATCTATTGTCAATGCCACCAGCCATGCATACATGGCAGGCAGCGTTTACTTCATTTGTACCTTGTGTCCTGCACTTTTGCACTCTGCTGTGCAAATGACCAAAATTCGGCAGCAGGGGCTCGTCTACATGTATGTCTGCACGTAACAGGTGCCCCCCGCAAAATTACACAGCTCACCTAAATGATCTCCCATGCGTTTTTGTTGCTGACAGTGGGGGACAGTGCTTTTCGGGTATGAGTGCATTTTATAGCCACATTTTGTCTTACCTCGCTGCAACTACATAACATGTTTAAAACAAACTGTTTTGGTCGTGATTACAAGCTAGTTCTTGGCATGCATTCCCACCATGCTAGTGCAGTGGTATTGCAGATGGGATTACACAGTTCCTAGCGTACAAAGTGCACAGACATGTTTCTTCCACTGTCGACATGGAGTCTAAATGCGTGTATGTAGTAAGGAAAGGCTGCTGCATGTAAGACCTACACTTACCTGAAGCTATAATCAGGTGATTGATGAGGTCAAGGCATTCAGTGAGGCTTTGCAACATCTAGTTGTGTCTGAAAATGGCTGTTATAATAGGCAAGACACCCCTAGGCAGTGTGATGGCATGAGGGTGTCTCAAGGCAAGGCCTTTTTGCATTAGCTTGTAAAGCTTTCCACCAAGAGGCAAGAAAAGAAGCATTGGCATGAGTGTCTGGAATCTGTTTGGTGTAGTTAGAATATTGCTTGCACTAGGCAACTACATCATGTGAGCTACAGGCTTGCAATGCCATCCGGGTGTCAGTCACATCTTAGTCGTCTACCTTTCAAGAGCATTTCTTATTTGTTTGTACTTTCATAAGCGGAGGCTGTGTTCCTGGGATTTCTTCCTTCTATATGAAGGAACATCGCCTTTCTTCCTAAGCCTGGATAGCAGAGTGCTTTTGTGAGATATTATGTTCCTGTTTACAAAGGCTGTCCCCCCACCATAGTCAAAATGTGTCCAAGTCTGTTCTTTTCTTGCTACTTGAGTAGAACTTTACAATAGCAAACCTTTGCATGCATGTTGTGTCTGTTCCTGTCTTTGTCTTGTCTGTGTAATGTTACACGATAACAGCGTTTTGAAACCTTCTGCAATTTTGTTTGGAGTGTCTTACTTCTGTAGTTTAGGCATTACTCACTTCCTCATTTCTGCCCAGTGGACGGACATGTGAAATCGCTTACATATAAACAGTGTGTGCACTTGAAGGGAATTGTGTGTGCAGGTTACTGCAGTGACATTTGCAACAATTTTATTAGTCTGGAGTCAAGAACATGTGTGGTTTATTGTGCATGACATAGCCTAACGTTTGTAGGCGAGTGGAATGGATAAGTTCCAATGAAATACTTTTCTTTATTTTCCTGCCTGGTGTGTGAGGATGGTTATTTTCTTTTTCCAGGCTGTTTCTTGATTGCGCACATTCCCCCCAAAAGAGTCTAGCCAAAGCGACATTATGGGCCTCATTCCGAGATCCGAGGTAGCCATGGCGCTAATAGCCCCATGGCTGCCTCCAATAACGGTCCCAAGTAGGCCCTCATTCAATGGGGACTTACTGGTCTAGTCGGACCTTGGCGGGACCAGTAAGTCCCCATTGAAAATACCATTCCCCATTCCCATTTGAGCCCCCATAGGGCTCAATGGGAATGGGGAAGGTGCAAATAACGGTACCGCAGTTTGCGGTACCGTTATTTGCTCCCTGGACCCGTTGCGGCTCCCGCTAAGGCCGCCTGGTAAGACCAGGCGGCCTTAGCGGGAACCGCGAAGGGACCTCGGAATAGGGCACAAAGGGATTACCGGCACCGGTGTCCTTACCAGTGCCCGGTATCCCTTTGCGCCCAACTCGTAATGAGGGCCTATGGGAAGGAAACATGGAAGTGGTTTTAGCTTGGATCATCATTATTTTACATCTCGTCTGCGCTGAAAAATAATGTGCACTGGACACGTGAAGTACCTTTCTCAATATGATAAAGCGTAGTGTGGTTTTCTGAACAGTTACTTGCATTTCAGAGAAAGGATGGTCTTTCTGGCAACCGACCTTATTTGAGGTTAGCATTGGGGATGGGAATTGTTAAAGCCGAATCATAATTAGAGTAGTAAATGTGCGAGAACGGAGGGAACAACTTGTTATTTCACTTGATAGGACCCGATTCCGTTTGTGTGACTTCGGTCAGGGTTACTTGCTGTTAATGGAAGCATAGAAGGGTTTCATCTCTGAGTCACAGCTATTGCTGTCAGGGAGTTAAAGGTACAGCGAGGCTTTGTTCAAATTATTATGTGGTCACCGGAAGTGCTTTATGTGGTTCTTGCAGCTAATCTGGCTTGGTGATATGCGGTCCACAGCTGTTGGAACAGCACTGCAATTGTCATGCATTCTGGTGGCTTGCTTTGAAAACTGCTTGCAATGGGGGTTGCAGATGTGAGCTACGCTCTGTGGGTTGCTGGGACCTGTTACACTTCCCCTTTGTTGCTCGTGTGAATGTGCTCCTCTGCTCCTTGCATTGCTTCTCTTCTGCTCCACACTTCACAAAGGGACAGCCCCCATGCAATGCTGTTCTCAACCCACTGTTTCGCCCATGTACAGTTTTTAAGCTTTAGCCACAGGGATCATGCTAGCGCTCAGTATGCTGTTTATTTTTGTGTGGCACTCATCTCACTTGTTTAATCAGCATTTGGAGGAATGTTTTTTTCTTGTTTGCTTCCGGTGAAAGAAGGATGCTAGCACACACATTCCATTACCTTTTGAGAGCTAACATTTTCTGGAAACAGAAATTGACACCAGGTCACTTGTGTTGATGCACATAGCTTTTTAACCTGCAGCTGCTGGGATATATGAGTGCTTGTGCCACCGTCAAACCTTTTATTAGAGGTGAAACACCAAAGAGAAGTACAGAAGATATTGATGCTGACCAAATGTCTTATTGGTGTTATCACGGGAGTACATGGTGAACGGGATGCCCAATTAACATTTTTCTGTAAATCACCTCTGCAAAGGATATTTTCCAGGTTCTTGGATGGTAACCATACTCTTCTTATAAACATTCGTACATGCATTGCAAGCGAACTATTAATAACACACTTCTACGAAAATACGTGTATAGCAGTATTCATGTTTTTTATAGGAGACACGTCACACAAGCATTGATCATTGGCTGCATTTGTGAGTAATGAGAAGAACAAGAGGGAGAGAAGCAGGAGATGCTCTTTTGTGTATGAGCTAAATCTCCTTTTAAGTGTAGCTGTTGAGTCCCTTCTTGAGTATGCTTAGGATTTGGGATTTCTGTACATGTATGGGTACTACTGTTTAGAGTACTACAGATTTCTGTGAAGTAGTGTATTGCTTTTGAGGAGCACCTATAGTTTTGACAAATGGACAGTGGCAGTGAGTCACTGGCTTGATGCCTACATAGTTCTTTCTAATACTTCCTCTCAACATTTCCATTTACCTTGTTTGGCTGTCTTTTTGGGACAACTAATTTGTTTAAGAAAATGAATCATACACACACAGACACACACAAACATATACATATACACAAACACACACACAACTTTGTAAAAGAATATAGTGAATTTATATGTGCCTAAAATTGAAACCTATTTTTTTTTATTCACACAGAATATGGATTAAGCAAGAAACCTTATGCGTCCCATAAAATAAGATTACAATACATCAACAAATATATCAAAAATGATAACTTATTTAAAATGTAATTATTTCAAATATTTTGAAATGGTCAATAAAATCGCAGGTTTTCTTCAAAATTCTAACAATCAATGAAACCAGGTAGCGAAGAAAATTCTTTTCCAAATTAAGCTGGTTTGTAGAAATTTCTCTTTAATAAAACGCCTACCAGATGTGATGCAGTTAATATATTGCAAGACAATCAATGCGCAGGTAGTTTAAGGTCTCCACCTAATCAATGTCCCTACACAATCTACCTGTCGTAGGAAGTAAAGGCATATTCCTTCTCCCACCTAATCTTAAATTTGCCTCCAACACATTAAAACGTAAAAGCATTTACTGTTGATTTTTATATCTATTTATGAGTAGTATAAAACTGCATATTCAGCAAGGGGTAGTGGCTGTGTAGTTATGGTTGAGTTGCTAATCCCATAGGAGCACTTTTTGGGCGGCTTATAACTTCGCTCCCCCTGGAGGAATCCACACCAAAGTATATGGCCCACTCTGAATCCTTTTGCGAAGTTTGGTGAGGTTTGGTCCAGGGGGGGCAAAGGTGTAGAATGGGTCCCAAAATTTATTTTTTTCCCATAGACTGAATGGGGAAAAAATTTGCGCATGCCTACAGTCCAAACCTCTGGAAGGATTTTTGCAAAATTTACAAAAAGTTTTCGGGACCAAGCCGCTGCTCCTATCGCAAATTTAGTGAAAATCTGTCTGGTAGTTTTTTTTAAAACGGACCAAAAAGTAGGTCACAAAAAATTAGTGATATCTATGTCCGCTCCGCGGACACACGTCCCTGTTCACTCCGCGGGCAGGACACCGATTTACTAATCGGCTCACGTCATGTCCGCGGACATGCGACGTGTCCTCTGATTTGATGGTGAAGAGCGTGAAGTGCATCAGATTTCTGGAAACGCCCACCATCTTGGATCCGTGCTTGGTGTCCACGGACATCGCGGTATAAACATATTGAAAAACACAACATTGCAATTTTCAAACTTATCGAATAATCCCTGGGGATGTGAGGGGTGATGAGGATGGGATGGGATATGGCGGCACGAAGCAAAAAACGTTTTTTTTTGTTGCGAAAATGTGAACAGTTAGGATGTTCATGAACAGTCCTGTGGAGGACCGGAGGAAGTGGTTGATTGACTTACAATCTATGTTTACAAGTGCACCATTTACGTTTCTGCCTTACCTTCTGTGTTGTCACTGAAATAATGCAATGAACTTGAAAATTAGTGAAGGTTGCATTCTAAAAGCACTGTGCAGAGAAGTGATACTGTACCCACTGCTAAGGGGTAAGGAAACTTTACAATGACGCTTGATGTTTATAAATTGATGTTGTTGTCCTACACCCAGAGCACGGCAAAGAAAGGGCTATTCATGTCTGTGTTAAAATGTAATTAAAGTAGTCATGGAGTCAGACTGGCTCCCCCTACAGTCGGCACCTCAGGCAGCCACCTGCACTGCCAGATGCAAAGACCGCCCAGCACGTGCATGAGAATTACAGTTCTCATGGATGCGGTGTGGCAAGTTGTTGCAAAGTAAGAATGTATTTATACAGCAATCTCTCTATCATTGACAAGAGCATCCATCACCATACATTGACTCATAACATAAGCATGCATGCATGCATACACATGTTTAAATAAAAACAATGAACATAAACGTACCTTCTGTATTGGCCTGCGTGTGGGTGCTGAAACGCCCTGCTCCAGGCTGCTCTGTCCATATGTGCGAGGAGGCGCAGGAGCTCCTCCTCGGACATACAGACATGCAGTGCCCCAGCCAGCATTTTCAATGAGCTATGCAATGCTGGTGAAGCAAAACGCCCCAGCACTTGTATGGCTCAGTGAGCATGTGCGGCTGGGGAACTAAACTGAACTGTCAAAGGGAAACAGTTTTCTCTTTGACAGTTCAGCTAGCCCAGGAGCACTCCATCAGCTGGTGATCACTGCTCACTGGGCTGGCTCCTTAGCTCCTCCATAATCGATGAGCCGCCAGGCTCGGGCTGGACTATAGGGCAATGCCTGTACCAAAAATGTAAAACGCTAGTGTGGGCCAGTCAAAATGGGCCACTATTTTGGCCAATGTGGACCAGTTTGATGAGTTACCTAACTATGCAGTTAGTAATTTTGACCATTTTTGCTGAATACATCACAAGTCAGTTACATTTTAACACAAAGTACCCCCTTGGGTACTGTTGAAATAGTGGGCCTCATTACAACCCTGGCGGTAGCTGTGCCAGTAAAACCAGTACGGCTGCCGCCAGAGTTGCATCCGGGTCTGGCACCCACGAATGAGCAATTACCAGGTCATGCCGAGTTAGGCAGACCTGATAATTGCCCTTTCGCGGGTGCCGGTACCGGTTGATCCCCATTCCCAACTTTTACTATGGCGGTATGGTAGCAACGTTGCTGGTAGCTTACCGGCACTGTTGTTACCGTACCGCCATAGTTGTAATGAGGTCCAGTCTGTGACTAAAGGAATGAATATCCATTTACAACTGCGGTCCACTTTTTCATTGTTGCCTGAGACAGTTTCATGCTTCAGCCCGACCATGTGAGCCACTCTGCCCATTTCTTCCAATCTAAAAAAGAATTAAAAAAAAAAACATTTTTTTTTAGATTTCATGCTGAGCTCTCAGGGCCCCCCAGTGATGCACCCGCGGACCCCTGGGGGGGTCGCGCCCCACAGTTTGAATACCGCTGCCTTTGGCCGTTGCAGCAACGGGTAAGATTAGCACAAGATGGCCGCGCCCTGTTGCCAGATTTCGCATGTGTACAAAAGAGGAAAACTAAGGTAAGGTGCATTGGAAATGTTTGTGAGATTGATAAACGTATGTATAAAAATACATGCCTGAACCCTCGGAAAAATAATATTTTCTGAGCATTGCTCTTGTCAAACTTATCAAATAATCTCTAAGGAGGTGAGTGGTGATGAGGATGGGATGGTATATTTGTGACTTGATTGCGAATGAGTTTACAAAGTTTGGTGGGAGAGGGGGGTCCCAAAATAATGTAATGGCTTATACATGAGGTGACATTTGATGAATCTACACTTATTTTGGCAAATTGATAATCGATCTAGATATAAATGTTTTTGCGAAGTTTGGTGGGATTTTGTCATGAAGGGGCAAAATTAGAGGGGGGGGTGCCAAAATAATGTAAAGGCTTATAAATGTGTGTCATTTGACAGATTTACAAAAAGGTTTGCAAAAATATTATAGATCTAGATATAAATGTTTTCGTACAGTCTGAATGGATTTTGTCAAGTGGGGGCTAGGTTATATGATGATGGCCATGACCACAAGAGAGAAAACATAGGATTAAAGTGGGCATGTCTACCTGGGACTCGCTTTGTAGTAAAGTTATTCTAAATTAGGATAGATCTGAAAGGGAAGAAAAATGTGCTCGTGGTAATATGGTCATAGGGTTCTCTTTTTGCCTTCTGCAGGCTACCATGGAAAGCGAAGAGGGCCCTATATGGAACCCTCGCCTTCCTTTGCCTATGTTACTACATGTGTACCTTGGTATATTGGAGAAAAAAATGATAATACAATGCTATTTGGATTAATGCATTGCTTAATGCACTACGTACCTCATGATATTTATTCCAATGATCCTTGACACTTTTTTTATTAACATTTTATTAACATTACAATAAGAATCCCTTGTACAGACTTTTCATGAAAGGTAAATGCAAATGTGATGTCATCAGTGATTGTCATCAATGACATTTATGATGTCATCTTTGATGTCCTGGGTGTTAGTCTTAGCAGTGCACAGTGGTGGCGCAAGTTGTGGCTGCTTACCTTACCATAACTACCGAATTTCAGGGGTTTTTCGGTTTTACTTTGAACCATAACGTCCCTTTAACAAAGATTTTTACTGAATTTCATAGGTTTTTAATAGCACAACTTAACCATAACGTCCCTTTAACAAAGTTTTTTTTACTGAATACATATATATATATATATATATATATATATATATATGCATATATATATATATATATATATATATATATATATATATATATATATATATATATATATATATATATATATATATTCTAATGCAAGGGATTGAGATCGCAAGTGTGTTAAGTTATTTATTCAATCTCGTAAACAAGCTTTATTTTTGTTTCTTTCGATAAGTGATACTACTGAGAAGTCCAGTCTGTTTACAAATTAATAACTTGCAAAAAGGTCTCATTTTCCATGGTGAACTGTTTAAAAAATCTATAGGTTTATTTGATCATTGCCAAGAAAACAAGCAGCAAAGAGCTAGCAAAGAGTTGGTAAGCACAGACATAATGCTAATATGCAAGCATGTTTCCTTATGTTTAACATTGTTTTAATGCAGGTACGGCCCATTTCAGATCTAATCATTTGGAGAATAATGCTCTTAGGTAGGCCTAGTGCCAACCTCCAAAATGTAACGTTGAAACAGGCTAGTAATGCTACAGGAATGTATAATTAACATTCCATGCTACAAGTTATAATGGGTACCACTTTTGCTTCCATGATTCCATTAACAAGGAAAACCCCTGTAAACAGCATCAAAAAGTAGAAGAGCAAAGATTTTATTTGAAGTGTTGAGCAGGGCAGTTAACTAGTAATTACACATATCTTCACAATGACCATTCCTATATATAGGGTTCAGAACAGCTTCCGATCACATTTGCAGCAAACTAAGACAATACACTTTAGCATTGCACATATTTTTTAACAATCAAGCCCATGATTTGGGATCTTGTCTGAGCACTACATTAGACAGCCCATCAGGTCCCGAAGATCTTGTGGGTTTCAATCCCAGAATACTGAAAAGTACCTGTACACTTGTAGATAACAACAAACTATATACCTGCATTGGATGAAGCTGTACAACCAACAGCCTCACTTAGACATTTTACTCCAAGAAGCTTGCTAATTGGATGTAATTGTATTTTGTCACTGGTTATAGACCAGAGACCACAATTCTTAGACATTTTTTTGAATATGTAATTTGTAGGACCTGTCGCATGTTATGCCAAAGTGTATTAATGTCCCACTAATTATACACTTTCAGCCAATTTTCAAATTTCTGTTTTAATTTTCTCCTCTTAGTAGAAGCCTTTACAAGCAGATAGAGAAAAGGCAAAATTTGACCGCTACTTTTCTTCAATCTCTCCCAGTAGCAACAAAAACACTGTGAAAAATCCACCAGAACCTGCAAAGCCAGTCATTGTTGGCTGAAGGCAGCACACTGAATCTCCATTACTGCACACTAGAGTATGCAGTTTAGTTATTTTTTCACTCACTGATTTATACTAGTATTCCTTGATTGATGGTCATCCACTCCAGATAAGGTTCAGTTAGACAGGTCAAGGCTTCCGAGAACATGCCAAAGATGAGCAATCCAGCAGATGATAAAGCAATTCAAGCCGAAGTCACAAGCTCTGGATGTCCAAACTGCCCGAACTGCAGCTCAGCTGCTGCCACGTGAACTGATGCATTAACTAGGGAACATTGCTATTGGGAATCAATTTACATCAATTTTCATCAATTTGATCCGAATTTAACTAATGAAAGAACCGACTGCCTTATAAATTGCACCTCACAACAACCAATGGTTAATGTATGGCAAATGGAAAAGATATATGCATTTCAAAGCTCAGCAATTGTCATGATCATTTTTGTCAGTTCTTTGAAACTGAAGCTTGACCTAAATGAGTATGGTCATGCACAGAATTCAAAGACGCTCATAGACATTCATATTTTAAATCTGTACACCAGAAATGATCAGAATTAGTTTAGTAAACACAACACATTGGTAAAATGCATATGACAAAATACATACTGAAAAAATTACTTACTTTTGACAGCAAATACAAAATTAAGACATCTCAGGAAAATTGTATTTATACATTCGTAGACATCACCAGATGCTACAAATATGTTGTGCAACTTAAGTCAACTGAACGATTTAAGTGTAATTTAGTAGACAATAAATAGGCACTGCTCGGAATTAATAACCAAAGAGAATAAATATTAGTACAGAACAAGGATGTTAAAAATTTCAGTCAAATATTGAAATCAAACCTCTACTGAATAAGTTCAATTTTAAACCATGTAAGATGAATCAGTCAATTTAGTAAACACAACTTGATGACATTTGTATAATGTGGGCACAGTTTTGTATAAGACGGTATGAGTCAAAGTGATATTGATGTGAGCACAATTTTTGACAAGGATAGTTGATCAATGTAACCTAGATGTTATGCATTTGAAAGTTAACACACATTTATCAGGGCAATAGTTCATATGTATTGGACCCTTAGAACTATCTTTGAAGTTGGGTGAATA
Source organism: Ambystoma mexicanum (assembly GCF_040938575.1). Lineage (NCBI taxonomy): Eukaryota > Metazoa > Chordata > Amphibia > Caudata > Ambystomatidae > Ambystoma > Ambystoma mexicanum. The sequence goes on along the minus strand of NC_090935.1, from coordinate 211,561,891 downwards.
TTCTCCTGGCACTGATGGACTTAAGAAGGCCTATCAGTTCACCTGAATTCATTGGCTGCTTAAATGCAAACACATTTAATCTTTTAATAATATCAATACTGATCTGGGAAATTTGTTGAGGTCCATCAATTATTCAAATTGCTACCTGAGCAAGGTACTTCGGGATTAACTCTGGATTAGTTTGAGACAATGTACATTCTGATAAAGTTATGAAAATAATTCAAGAAACATTTAATTTGCTCCATTGAAGATTATTAGATCTAATATAGATCTCATAAACCTCAATGTTACTAATTTTACTAATTTACAATAAATATTTGCATGTACAGCATACATCACATGCATTCAACGCATTCTGTATGACTAGAAATACTTGTTATGTCTTAAAAAAACCTTTATAAAATGTGATTTTACTTGAGGGCATCATAGTGTAGGCATACAGCCTGGAAAGGGAATGGGCCCTAAACCAGAAGAAGGTTGTTATAAAAGGATGGGGTTTTACTTGTTTATGGAATGATGAATGAGATGAAAGGGAATGGAAATACATATAAATAGAGAGAAGGTTCTATTTACGCTGTTAGATAATGAAAATTCAAGTGCGAACATGGATTCAGTGTAGATAAATTAAAAGGAGTGGCATATGAGAACCTTGGGGAATTAGTGATGAAGCGTGCTGCAACATTTTGAATAAGCTGCAGACAGTATGAGGGGTAGCAAGACTACTAAAATAGGGGGACTGGCCATACTCAAACAGAACAACACCAGGGACATAAACGCAGGGATGCAGGCAGTGGGAGACAGGAAGTGCAGTAGTTGATACAGCAGGCAAAGTTGATGGAAACAGGAAGAGGCCTCTTAATTAATTTGAAGGACAAGAGAACGGGAGTGCCAATTTACTACTGGATTGCGTGACAAGGGGAGCAGGAAGTGATTGGGACCACATTTGTATTTGCATTGATTTATTATTGATATAGATCCTTATGCAAAGGCGCTGTACAGAAAAAATATACGGTGCACAAATATATGAAACACGATCAAAGAAATACATAATAAACAATTCGAGAAACAAAATAAAAAAGATAAAGTTAGGTTTGAGAAATAACGTATTTCAGAGCAGTGCGAAAAGCAGAGTAAGAGTCAATAGAGCAAAGAGAAAGAACATTCCAGTGGAAGGGAGCAAGCAGTGAAAAAGAACAAACATGTGATTGCGCACAAGGAGGATGAGGAACAGATAACAAAAAAAGAGATTGATAGCGGAGATCCCTGGAAGCGGCATAGAAGGACACAAGGAATGCAAGATAGATTGGCGCAAGACAACACGGAGAAAATAGAATTTTGGAGGTCATTACGACCTTGGTGCTAAGTGCACCAACTTTACCACCATGGTGTAAACTCTGTTTACACCATGGTGGATGGCGGATTTACCGCCCCATTCCAAGGTGAGTGGGGCGGTAAATCCCCATTTCCTATTTTCCCTTCCCCATTCCCATTTTTGCCCCATAGGGCATAATGGGAGTGGGGAAGGCGCTAATTACGCCGCCGTAAATTACGTCAGCGTAAATAGCACCATGGCGGGTTAGCGCCATGGATTTTAACGCCTGCTAAAAGCAGGCGTTAAAATCAGAATCAGGCGTTAAGGGTTAACGGTGGCGTTAACCCTTAACGCCTGAGTTGTAATGAGGGCCTTTAGCTGTGAGAGAAAAGATAGCCATCCAAGAGAAATGGAAATCACAAGGGTAGAGCAGAAAATATAAATAGACTTTAGGGGGGCAAGGTGACAAACAGTAAAACCAAAGACTGGTGTAGCACCATAGAATAACCTTGAACACATTGGGCCTCATTACGACCCAGGCGGTAAGTTACCGCCTGGGCCGTGACTTTACCACCATGGCGTAAACTATGTTTACGCCATGGTGGTTGGCGGACTTACCGCCCCATTCCGACCTTGGCGAGGCGGTAAGTCCCCAATCCCCATTTACCCTTCCCCATTCCCATTTTTGCCCCATAGGGCATAATGGGAGTGGGGAAGGCGTTAATTACGCCACCGTAAATTACGGTGGCGTAATTAACTCCATGGTCCCTTACCGCCATGGATTTTAACACCTGCTAAAAGCAGGTGTTAAATCCGCCATGGCGCTAAGGGACCTCGTACTCAGGCGGTAAGGGTCGGCGCTGTTTACGCTGCCGTAAACCCCTTACCGCCTGGGTCGTAATGAGGCCCATTGTAATTTGTTTTATTTATAACGCGCACCATCGGGCCCATAGGCATCCAGGCACAAATTAGTCAGGATATCAAAAGTTTAGTGGCACTGAAGGTAAGAAAGGGCCAAACCTTATGGATATTAAACAGATGAAATCGACAAGAATGACAAGAAACAGAGAAATGGTGAGAAAAGGATAGATCAGTATCGAGATAGAGACCAAGATTGCGGGCAGTAGGAGGTGAGAGGGTGGAAACATGACACATGGAGGAAGGGGAAGAATGAATAGTAGATGCTGTGAAAAGAGAACTTCAGTTTTAAAAGCATTAAGGACAAGAAAATTATCAGGCATCCAAGTTTGGATAGCAGAGAGACAAGCTGAGAGGTTCAAATGAATAGTAGGAGTAAAAGAAGAAAAAGTCAATAAAAGTGATGCGATAACCCCCAGAAGGAAATAATAGAAGTGGGGGGGGGGGAAGAGAAAAAAGAAAAGGACCCACAATAGAACTCTGGAGCACTGTGGGAAAGTGGAGAGTCATCAGAACAAGTGCCAGCCCAAGAAACCGAATAAGTACACTTTGAAATATAGGACTAAAACCAAGATAATACAGAACCAGATAAATCAAAAGAAGAAAGTGACTGAAGTAACATATGCTCCCCCATGTCAAAGGCAGCAGAGAGATCTAAAAGAATAAGGATAGAAGAATATTTAGAAAAGAGATCTGAAAGCAGTGAATCACAGACCGAGAGAAGGGCTATTTCCATTTAGTGAAGTTGTCAGATTCCAGATTGAAAGCGGGACAGAATGGAGTTCATTGAGACAAATGCAGAGACCTGCAAATAAACAAATCGCTCAAATACTTTAGAAAGATAAGGAAGAAAATAAATAGGGCAAACATTTGAAATTAGAGAGGATATAAGGAAAGTTTTTTATGAATAGGAGTGATCACAGAATGTTTAAAGAGCAGAGGAAAAGTGAAAGTGACAAGAGAGATATTAAAGAGACTCGTGACATAGGAATAAAGAGAACACTAGATTAAGGGAATGAGAGCAGTAGGAAGAGGATCAGTAGAGGATCAGTAGGCGAAGCCTGTGAAAGAAACATAGAAATATCAGAGTTAGAAGCAGACGAAAATGAAGATATAGTTATAGATGAAGAAGACGAAAAAGGAGAAGAAGAAGAAGAAGAAGAAGAACAAGAACAAGAAAACGAAGAAGAAGAACAAGAAAACAAAGAAGAAGAAGAAGAAGAAGAAGAAAACGAAGAAGAAGAAGAAGAAGAAGAAAACGAAGAAGAAGAAGAAGAAGAAGAAGAAGAAGAATAAGAAGAAGAAAAAGAAAACGAAGAAGAAGAAGAAGAAGAAGAAGAAGAAGAAGAAGAAGAAGAAGAAGAAGAAGAAGAAGAAGAAAATGAAGAAGAAGAAGAAGAAGAAGAAGAAACAGCAATGGCTGCATGAACTGTATCTGAACTGTATCTACTTTTAAAGTAAAGTAGGTAGAAAAATCAGAAGCAGTCAGAGTTGACTGAAGGGAATGGTCAATAGAAGAAGGTGAAAGAAGATGGGAAAGCGTTTGAAAAAGACGCCACTGATGAGAGGATTTAGTTTGAAGAAGATCAGAAAAGTGTGAGTGCTTAGAGGGAAGAGGAGATTCATCATAAAGAGTGTGGTAAGAAGAAAACATTGCTTGATCAACATAAGAGCGAGACTTGCACCAACGCCTCTCAAGATGGCGAAGGGCTCTTTGCATTGAGCGCAACTGAAAAGTAAGCCAGACCTGAGCAGGCTTTCGAGAAGGAGAAAAGAAGGAAGCAGGGTATACGTCATCAAGAGAAAAGGAGAGGGAGCAAGAAAGAAACAAAACAGTCTCATCCATATGCAGCGCCAGAAATGCTGAGTGAGAAGACGAGAAATAAAGAAGGATAAGAACAAAGGAACATTAAACACACAAAGTTCACGACGGGAGTAATAGGACATAGGAGCAGAAGGAAGTGAGGGGTTAACTGGGATAGGAGAAAATATAGAAAAGTGAAGGAGATAATGAATCAGAGGAGTAGATTTCATATCCCTGACATGTGTGTGGCCCTTTAGGGTTGGGGACTGTTAAGTTCATCGCTCACAAGCACTGAAAACAAAATTCATAGACATATTTATCAGGGTCAGCAAATCCTTATGGTTTGCAAAGCGTAGACTGGACACCACCGCCCATTATAGATGAGCCATTACCAGCCCAGTGAAAATATCGAGCCCTCCCAAGTGCTCCTGAGCTGGTTTTAACTGCCAAAAACAAGCATGGTTTCCACTTCACAGTTTACATTCCCCAGTGCACATGCCCAATGGGTTACAAAAGGCCAGAAACATTTTACACCCCCAGCTTTGCAGATTCCATTGGGGATGGAGGTTGGGGGGCCTGCAGGCATAAATGTGCTGAAAGGCAGGGGCTCTTCCACCTCACTACACATGTTGGGCTCCCTGGGCAGGCTAAAGTAAGTTTTCCGCTCCATAACACATGCCCTAAAGAACTAGGCAGCTCTCCCTACTTTCTCTTTTCTGCCTGTTGTATGCTGCACAGGATTTGGAGGGCCATTGTGACAGGCAGAGCCTGGTCAGGGGCTGTAGGTAAGAAAATAAATATAATTATGTATGTATGTTAATGGTAATGTTAAAGGATATTTGTACCACGCACTATCACCACCGTAGTGGTCCCCCGGCACACTGGTGGCTCTGAAAGAGGAAGGTTGGGTGAGTTAGTCGGAGGAAGCAGGAAAAGTGCAAGAGAGCAGTGATGTGCTGTTGGCGGTCTCAGCCTGGTGGGTCTGTTGGCTGGGCCTGGGGTGTTTGCGGTCGGTAGTCGTTGTGTAGTGTTGTGTGAGTCTATGTGTGTTTTTTATTTTAGTGTTGCAATGTAGTGAAGTCTGTGCAGTTTGTTGTGCTGTAGGTTTGTGGTTGTTTTTGGTTTGGAGTTTGAGGGGTGTATGCAGAGGGGGACATTGTTAGTGGAATTGGTTAGTTGGCATCTCTATCCTGAATTGAGGCACTGGGCTTGCAAAGTCTCCCCTGATGCGTCTCTGTCCTGATCTGGGCTAGTCTGGCATTCAAGTTCCCTTTCACATCTGGCCCCCACCTCGACCAGCCTCCCTCATGAACCCACCTGTCCTCCCTTTTACTCCGGTGGTCAGTGCACCTGCCATTGTCCACAGCTCAGCTAGTGTGGTGATTGCCAATATCTCGACAATTCCACAAGACTGTGGTGTCTGGTAGCAGCTAAGTGGCGGATGAAACGGTTGGGTGGTATTGGCTGGGGTAGTTGACTCCGTCTCCATGGGTGTCACCAGTGTTCCAGTCTATCCGGTGTCAACCGTCCAGGTGCGGTGTGAGCTTCCATGTCGATTCTGGGGCTGTCAGTGTCGTTTTCCAGTTTAGCCATCCTTTCATGCGTATGCGTGTGAGTGTTTGCATCGTTAACTCTGCACTCATTAAATAAGAGTGTTGTATGTCTGTGTGCTTTTGATTGGGAGAAATTGTTGTATGAATACATGTGTGACTGTGAGCATGCTTCTAATTGTGAGGGGGTCAGTGGGTTCATTTTATCGCAGCAGCCAGGGGCATGTTCCTCTTAATTGTACATGTCATTTTCTACTGGGAATCAAAACTAAAGCAAAAAGTGTATGTTTTATTATGCAGCAAAACTGCCCTATATTGCCAATGACATTCTTGATACATTTTCTACTGTGGCATTTTGCATGGCTTGGCCTGCCTACATTGGTGCAGCCAGTCTGGATATATTTTCTGACTGTGTTAATGCATCTTTTATGGGCATCAAGTTTAAAGCCATCATTAGGAGTGCTCTCATGTGACCATTCAGACTTATAGACCTAAATTGGTACAGCAAGGCTGAACATGTTTTCCTACTGAGGCAAAAGGGCAAAGCGCTTCTGTTTGGCTATCAGTTGGTGCTGTTTGGATTATCCTTGGATTTTTATTTCCAGACTTTGCATATTACTTTTCCTAACGCTACATACTGGTTACATACTGCAGCACGGCGGATTGAGGAGAACTGTTACTTTAAATCTGCACGAGCGTGCTGCCGGGAGCCAGAAGCGCAAGAGGATCAGCTGTCCATATAAACACGCCCACACCGCCCTTGCGCCGTAAACCCTGAGACGAAAGTTAAAGGCGCTTCTGTTTGGGTGTGTGGCGGTTTGGGGTAAGGGGCAGTCCCCAATCAAGTGAAAGAGTGGTCGTATGAACTTCTGTAACCAAAGCACAGCTGGAAAAATGATCCAGCACTGGAGGTGGTAAAATTGATTCTCATCATTGAATCAAGGTCAGCCCTATGTCAAACACCTGAAACAACACAGAGAGCGGAAGATGGGCAGACGGTGATCTACGGCAATCTTGGGGTAAGTACGGGAGGTGCGATCCCCTTTCAAGTTGTGTGAAACCTGTTGAAACACATTGGCGGCGCTGGTGTGAACAACAGGCGGTGACTGTGGGAACCAGTTCCTTTGAACTGCTCAGAGGCTCCCAGGCCCTGCACGGGTTGTACGGTGTGTACATTTGTAAGATTGGAAGAGCCATCCGGGAGGGAGCAACAAAGTAGACAACCTCGACAGAGACCGTGAACAAGCTGGCGTCCCCATAAACCCAAGTCAATTACTGAAAGACACTGTGAATACTATGGAATACTTTGGAAGCTCCAGAAACATCGGGTAGTATAAGAGCACAGGAAGCACTGGAAAAACAAAACAAGGTAAGCGCAGTTAAAATGAATTGTACCGCTGCATTTGCGATAGACGCAATAAATAATGCAAATGATAAAACTGACACTGCTATTGATATTGACATTGAAGGAGACAGTGAAGGAGTCATGGAGGGTGCATTAGGTGAAAAATTAAATCCAAACATTAACGAAGAGCAAGAGGAACTACCATGCACCGCAAGTTCAATTCACCCAATAGCATTTATTCGGGTGGTGACAATCGCAGCACACACAGAATCACACATAAACATTTTGCAAGCAGGAATATCATTTACAGATGCAGAAAGTGAAAATGGAGCCGATAATGGTGGGGGCGCTATGGGGAGTGTGAGAGATAGGGTTATGGTGAATGCAAGCCCGGACAAATATACACCCACTAGAAAGGGCGCCGGTGTTCAACTGAGAGATGCTGAATTGGTGCATCTAGAGGAACTAAACATTGGAGCCAAACCACCACTTGAGAACCTTGAGACTCGGAATGCAGGAAGTAGCACAAAAAAACAGGTCCTGATGAACAGTTATTAGAAGGCGTGGCAATTGAGCGAATACAGTTCTTAAGAACTAAGCCTCTTTTCGACATAGAAAAGGAAAAGCAAACTTTGGCGGCCCAACAGAAAAGAAAATATAAGACGCCAAGTCAAGATGAGAACGGGGAAGTTGAAAAGGGGGAAAGAAACAATACATGGATGCCAATGAGTCTCAGACCTCAGCATGTGGCCTTTGAAAATATAACAAGCTACTAAGCAGTTGGAGGAAAACAAACAATCCCGTCACAGGAAAGAATAACTAATGTATTTGCATGGAGACCTACCATTTATCCTGTTAAGGAAAAGACCAAACAGACAGAAATATCAAATTAATTATTATTGGAAACATCTAGGTCATTAGAGATGGAAAGAAAAAATATTAAAACCAGAGAAAGAGCCTAGAGAGCAAGTAAGAGAAAGGGTAAAATCAGTCAAATGGAACTGGCCAGGCTCTCCGCATGTCCTACCCGAGAAATAAACAGTTGTTGAGCCCAGAGAGTCGCAAAATCAAAGTGGCCACATTGTTGAGAATTTAAAAGTGGTGAATATAACAGGCAAAAAATACACCACAAGTGAAACCCAAACAGAGCAGGTACAAGAAAAACAAATAAACATAAGTCTGAAATGTTGTACACCAAACAAAAATGACTCTGCTGTAATAACAAATTTAACCACGGTGCTAGCACCATTCATGAAGTTATATGAGGACATTGGAGAACGGATGAGGGACAACACAGCAGTCCTGGCATTGTTGCACTCAAAAATGTTACATCTGGAAGGATTTGTGTCGGGAATACAAAAATATCTCAACAACAGTTCCGCCAATGTGGCTACACTACTTTAGGAAATATTAGAACAAATAATAACAGAAAAAGAAATAAGGAGACAATCAAGATTGTTTGAAGCAGTGGATATAAATGCTCAACCTATACAACCTCTACCTATACATCTCAAACAAAATGTCTTTGAACCAAAACAAGGGCACAAAAAATTAGAGCTCAAAGATGCACAAACTCAAAGCTTGAAAAAGACTGCGTTACCGCTGAATAGAAGACAATACAAACGGCAGCTATTTGATGAGGATAAGTTAACACCTCATGGACAAGAAAGAGCTCAAAGTAAAGAAATAGTAAGCACGACTAAAGACTCACATGAAATGCAGCAAGAGAAGTTGGAGAGAAATATGTGCCCAAACTTTGAAAAAAATAAGAGAAGTGTGAATATAATTACAACGTGTGGGCAAGATATTGGCCAAAAGGTGACAAATACACATCTGAAAAGTTCAAAAGTTAACAAAGGAAAAGAACATCTTAAAAAGAAAACCAAAAATATGGCAGGTGAACAAATGGCAAGAACAAAGGAAAGTACAAATTTCATCAAAAATATTGGATGGCCAATAAGTAGGCCTCTGAAAAAACAAAATAGAGGAAGTGGTAACCAAGAAATCAGAAGGAAACCCGCAAGTGGCGAACAACCCATGACAGATGAACATATTGATTTATTGGACCTCTCTACGTACTCCATTACGCTGTCAGAACATTTGTGCGATTCTTCAAGCGTATACGATGAGAAATCCTCATGCAAACCTGATTCGACTGACAGTGAAGATGAAACACAAATAAACCAGAAAGCTGAATGGTCCAGCAGACCAATCAGGCCACAGGCCGTTGGGCTGAAAATTAAGGCTAAGGCACCCGAGATGATAGGAGATATGTCTGGCAGAACTCAAAACAAGAGCTCAACTCAAAGTCCTCAACACATAAAGGAAAAGGTGAAGGTGCACAATAATGATGTACTAAAATTGCATATCAAAATTATTGAAACAGAACATAAAAAGCCAGGATCACCAAAGAAGCTGGATAAAGGAAAAGAATCACACAATGGAAACAAGATGGTCAGAGAGGGTCTAAAAGAGCACAGACACATGAAAATAGCAGAAAAAGAAAAATATAATATCTCACCGCTAAGAATAACAACAAAAAAGGGGATGGCTAGACATCGAGAGAAGGATCAAGAAAATAGATGTGGATGACCCTCGCTTAATGTTAGAAAGACTTAAAACATTGGATGATGGCTTAGTAATGAACAGGGCTAACGTCCTAAGACTATTTCATCACATTCCGGAATGGAGACGGTTGACAACTAATGACTTGGTCACAATAGAATTTTCACAAGTCGATTGAATGGATAAAGTAATCGTCCACCTTATAAGTCTGATGATAAAACGGTTACTGCTTAAAGCAGCAAGCAAATTAAGGCCACTGGGTTTTAATCTGTTACAAATTCATTACACGGTAGGCGGTAAGTTACGGCCCTTAACGGCATGGCGCTTATAACGTGTCCGTGTAGGAAGCAGGCCGCTAATACCCTGGCATCACGAGTACGCGGGCACAAGCTTAGCGCCATGCCGGTAAGGACCCTATCGCCATGCCGGTAAAGGCCCTGTAAAGGCCCTTAGTGGCACTGTGGAAAGCACGGATAGCACTTCCGCCCTCCCACAACACGGCATTACCGGTGACCGCTATTAGCGGTCACCGTAAATAAGCGGAACCGGAAGTAGCGTCATCGCACAGGAACTGGAAATAGAACGGCGGCCATCTTTAAAAACAAAATCCATTGCCATCCTCTGCTCCCAGGACCTGCAGTCACACCAGAGCCTTCCAAAATCTTCCAGAGACCCACTGAGAATGCCCAAGGCAATAAAAAAAGGCGCACAGCGGCAGCGGAAGGAGCGCTTTTCTAATGAAGAGCTCACAATGCTAACTGACACTCTTGTTTCCAACGCAGAGGTGGTGTTTGCCAATGACATGTGGCGTCCCACCCCCCGCACTGTGAAGGATGTCAGGAAGCGGTGGGACGATCTATACCTCCGTGTACGCAGCATGCTGGCTGCCAACCAGAGCCTGGCCATGGGCACAGGTGGCAGTAGAAGATCCCCAATAAAACTAATGGAGTGGGAGGAGACCTGTGGAAGCACCATTGGGGTCGAATCAATTGAGGAAATAGGCGAAATGGAGCGCGGTGTGCCGACATCATCAGATGGAGGTGAGTGTCCACACAAAACACTGCCTTGTGAAACATGAGGTAATTCCCCAAATGTGACCCTTAAATCATCTCATGGATGTGGCCATCAAACATACACGCACACAACCCTGCCCATATGCAGTTCACATCCCAACACACACACATGCATGCAGCACCACAGACACTTGTCACCCAGACTCATGCATGAATGACCCACCAACAGTCGTGCGACCTGTATGGTCAAACATGAAGTCCGAAGGCATAGAACAACATGACAACATCTGCATGAAGCACGTTGACCAATCACCAATGCCATCCCTCTCTTTGTCCCCCACAGGCTCACAAACTGACAGCGATGAGCAGGACACTGCGACGCAGGCCCCACCCGCTAAGAAACAACCCAGGGGAAAGGAATCAGGCAACATGGCAAGCACGTCGAGGGGCACAGGAAAGAGTGCACTCCCGCAGAGGGCCAAACCCACAAAGCCACCCATGTCACCAAGACGTGAACGTACACCTAAACCAACTGCAGCACCCACTCCAGAAATCCCCCCCACGCATGATCCACCCACAGAAGGGACACTGTCTGCTGCCAATAGCTCCATCGGCGAGGCAGCTGCCATGGCACCCATGTCCGATGTGGAGGACACTTGTAACTCGCCCATACAACAACATACACCCAGCCCCCAGCAGTCAAAACAACCAAGCCACCGCCCCACATCACATTCCAGAAGCCATGGCCAGTCTGGGGATGAAATTGTGGCAGGGTGCTGAAGTCCACCGGTGTCATCACCTGATGCTGGACCAATGCAACAAGGTGCGGCACCCACAGCACAACGCAGACATAGAGGCCATGGCATTGCCATCATCAGACAGCGGCAGGAGGACATCACTGCGCTGGTTGGCCAGCATGTGGATGAGGCTGCACTTAGGAGGGAGGAGTGCAGGGAGCATGCAAGGGACATCAGACAAGCCATAGAGCCAGCACCAACAGGCTATGTGAGGAAATGTCACTTGTGAGGCAGGTCCTCACACACATAGCAGCTGTGATGGACAGGCAAAACCCCCTACCGGCACTGGACCAACCGTGCACCTCCTCCTCTGCCAGCTCAAGACAGACCAGCCCCCGGCACAGGTCCTTGCGGGCTATGCGGCGCACAACCTCTCAACCCCCCAATGGTGGCAGTGGGGATGGGAACTAGGGCCAGCCAGATGTTGCTGACACATGTACAGCTATGCAGCACTGATGTACAAGCCATTTATGGGAGTGTTGTGGGGGAATGGGGGAAAGGGTGTTTTGGGAGTGTTGTGGGGGAGGGGGGAAAGGGTGTTTTCGGAGTGTTGTGTGGGGAGGGAGGAAAGGGTGTTTTGGGAGTGTTGTGGGGGGAGTGGGGAAAGGGTGTTTTGGGAGTGTTGTGGGGGGAGGGGGAAAAGGGTGTTTTGGGAGTGTTGTGGGGGGATGGGGGAAAGGGTGTTTGTATAGTTGGGTCCATGCACTTCTTTTACTTAAAATACATAATACACACTGGTGACATGAGAAATCACAGGAATGGACAATTTCATTGTGTATGTGTGCTGTAGAGGTGGACAGGCCACAGTGTACATTTCACCACAAAAGCCAGTGCCCAAATACCCACATCCATTGAACAATGTTCATCCATGTGTATTAGAAATTTTGGTCAATCAGATGCTGGAGCACAGCACGTCCCTCCTGGGTTTCGGCACCTGCATGACCTGCAGCCCCGTCTCCTCCCTCCTCATCCCCATCATCATCCTCAGCAGGTGGTTGCAGTTCAATGTCAGGGGGCATTGGCACATTCCGTCTGATACACATATTGTGCAGCATGACACATGCCATGGTGATCTTGGCCACCTTCTCATGCCCGTACAGGCGTGCCCCACCCGACCTGCTGAGGCACCGGAACCGTGTCTTCAAAAGGCCAAATGTCTGCTCAATTACCACGCGGGTACGGGTATGTGCACGATTGTATTCCTCTTCGTGCCTGTTCTGTGGGTTCCGTACAGGGGTAAGAAGCCACCTCTTCAGGGGATAGCCAGCATCACCTGCATGGGTGCAACAATGGCTATGTGTAAGTGTTTACATCAAGTGGAACCTGTACATATCACACAAATCAACTTTGCATTGTGAATGACATCCACAAATCCCTGCATGCATGGAGGCAATCAAAGTAACAGCAATGTGGGAAGGTGAGGTAGTCCTTGCAACTGGACATGCACCGTGCTTGCCTACAGCAGTTATTGCCATGTACTGGGTGAGGTCAAGTCATTTGTGTTGTTTGTTCCTGGCACCGTTTGTACCACACTGCTAGCGCACTGCCATTCCGAAGTTGATATCCCCATGCTGACATGCGGCACTTAAGTAGTGGTGTACGGGTATGAATCAGTATAATGGCTACAGGGGATCCCTTTGTATGCATTCAAGGGCGCATATCCATTGTGATGCTGTTCAGCGTACATTTCCAATGTCCATTTTGGCTGCATGTAGCTGCATTGTGTTATAGAGGGTATGGTCTGATGTGCAATGTGCATGTGGATGGATATGGCATGTCAACTATTCTTGTTGTTGTTGTTGTTGTATGTATGTTGTATGTTGTTGTTGTGCAGCTTACTACTTGCATGTGGTTTTAATGCGTCAGGTCCATTGTGGGCTGCCTCGTTGGACAGTGGTGTAAATCTGTATGTCCATTGTTTATCCTGACACCTATTCACACCCAGTTGGAGTATGCATCTCTCCCCCCCAATCACACCCAGTTGGAGTATGCATCCCCCCCCGAATCACACCCAGTTGGAGTATGCATCTCCCCCCCAATCACACCCAGTTGGAGTATGCATCTCTCCCCCCCATCACACCCAGTTGGAGTATGCATCTCTCCCCCCAATCACACCCCACATCACACTGTCATGTGCTTGCCCTGCTACTCACCAAGTAGCCACGAACGTTGTCCAGCATGTCGCTCCATGTAGCATGGTATTGTTGAGTTCCGCAGGACCATTGAAACATGGGTTGATCCGGGATATCGGGTACAACAATGTGTGATTATCTTGTTAGAGTCACATACCATTTGGACGTTGGTGGAGTGGTATTGCTTTCTGTTTCGGTAGACTGCCTCATTGGCATGTGGGTCCACCAATTCCACACGGGTACAGTCGATGGCCCTGATGCAACTTGGGATGCCTGCCAGTGAATGGAAGCCAACTCTGGTGTTAGAGATCTCCTGGGCAGTTCGTGGCAGGGATATGTGTTCACTTGTGTGCTTCAGGAGGGCATCAAGCACCTGGTTCAGAGTGCATGAGAATACTGGTTGTGATATGCCATGCATCTGCCCTACCCTATGCTGGTAGGTGCCTGTGGCCAGGAAGTGGAGCACAGTAACCACCTTCAGTAGAGGGGGGATGGCAGTACGGATGTCTATGAGGCTGACGATGTCGTTGTGTATCATGTCCACAATGGTGGTGATGGTATCCCAGTCCAGACGGTACAGGGTGTGTATCTGCTCAGGGGTTAGGTTGAATGGACTGCCTCTGATCCTGGGGATTGGTGGCTGCCTCTGTGGTATGACTAGGTGCACTGGTGAGGCTTGCTGGGCCTGTCTCGCCCTCCTCCTCCTCCTGCGTCTCCTCTGTGCTGCCTGTTGTTGTTGCTGCTGCAATGCAATCATGTCCTCCAGCCCATGTAATGCTGCTAGTACTGGAATCATTTTCGTGTGTGAATGGGTGTGGGAAGGGGTGTGGCATGCTCCTTTTGTGCTTGCCCTGTCTCCATTGCCTCCACCTGTGCTGATTGTGGCCACCTATGGCAGTTGGGAACACTGCACATGACCCTTAACGGGTGGTTTGCGATGCCCGTATTTCCACCATGCCGGTATGGGCTTTTTGGGCCTGTTCCATGCCGCTATGTCCGCATGTCTTGTAATGGACTCCTATTTCCACCATGCCGCTATTGCCGACATGGCGGGTTGTGCACCCGCAAATTTGCCGCTATTAGAGGCACCGTTCTTAGTGGTGCCGCTTATAGCGGGTAGGCTGGTCGTAATTGGCAGGAGCGGTTAGCGATGCCGGTAATCCTTTACTGGCATTGTTTTTCCCATACCGCCTACCGTGTAATGAGGCAGACATGACACTAGAAAGAAATAATAAACCAAGATAGGAAAGGAGAAATAAAAATTATGATAAGTGGAAGGCAAATGAAAAAGCTCAAAGATCGAAGCGATATGAGGGAAAACAGAAAGACATGAGCAAAGACACTTATGATCGTAAAAAAATTGCAAACAGAGAAGAGGAAGGAACAGAAGATCAATGGAAATGGTTGGCAGGATTACTAGCAATGAAAATGAAGAAAGCATAGACTTAACCGCTTTCGGAAAATTATCTCCTAACATTGGGAAGCTGGAACACACGTGGGTTCATACATCTATATCAAGTAGGGGCAAGGATAGACATGGCATATGATTTGATATGCATGTACGAAACTTGAATAAGGGAGCTCCCGATGATAGAAGGTTATACAACATATTTGAACTCAGCCATAAAAGGGCTTAAAGGCAGACCCATGTCGGGTTTGCTTACTGCAATCAAAAACACAGTGCATTTTGAGATGTTAGCAATCCAGAATCCCAATTCTTACATCCAAATGTTAATAGGAAAAATATCAATTGAAGAAGGAAAAGATGGAACTAACATACTATAATACTAAATTTGTATTGGAACCCAGTGAAAAAAAGAACTAGAAGCCTTCCCTGACCATCTTTTAGAGCTGATAGATGAACAGAGAGAGAAGTGGGGGAACACGCAGTTCATCATATGTGGAGATTTGAATGCTAATTGTTGGTCAGAAGATGGATATGAAACAGAAGATGAGCCTATAAAGATAACGGACAGCAGACAAAGAGGCAGGAATTGAAAGAGAATGATGGGTTCGAGAAAGGTCTATCTAGTATATGATAATGTAGACAATGAAAAAACTGGAAAAGTAACATGGAAAGGAAAGAAAATAGGAAAAATTCTAGATTATGTCTACATATCGGAAAATAAACTTAAACATCAAGTAAGAGTGGAAGTGATAGAAAAAATAGAAAGTGACCACAACCTACTAAAAATATTGTGGTGACATATGAGGGAACAAACGAGAGAGATGAAACCATTGAATCTGAGTGTGGTTCTGGGGAGAAATCGGCTAAGTATAAACAAAAAAACAGATTACCAAATTGAAAGGAGTATGCATTTATAAAAAAGGCCTTCGATCAGAGCCTAACAATTATAGGCTGATTGCGCTAAGGGACGTGGTGGATAAGAATTTTGCCACAGCAGTAGCGAAGAAGCTGAATTTATGTAGTGAAGCAACTAAACAACTGGACATATGGCAGAGTGGTTTTATTAAGGGCATAGGCACGTCGCTAAATGTACTACTCATAAACCTATTGAAGGCACAAATGGAAAGATCAAAGGGGAAAAAATGATACAAAGCCTTCATAGATCTAAGCAAAGCCTTTGACTCAATCGAACGGCCAAAATTATGGAAGAAATTGTCCGATTGGAATTGCCCAATTCCTATTCTTGAGACAAGACTTATACTCAGGAACATCAATTCAAATCAAGCTAGATCAAGCCGGAACACTAACGGAAAAAATCAAGACAAACAAGGGGCTAAAACAAGGGTGCCCATTGGCCACAGGTATCTTCAACATGTTCATATCAGACATCGATTCCCAGATTCCCACGGATTCCCAGAGTACTGTATGCAGATGACATTGTTATACTAGACCAGACACCCTTCGGGCTGCAAAGGCAATTAGAAACCATCCACAAATATAGCACCAACAACGGCCTATAGATTAACCATCACAAATGAAGGATAATGGTTTTTGGGGAAAATAACATAAAAACGAGAAAAAGAAACAACAAATGGCAGCTCGAAGGGAGCACAATTCTTCAGGTACAAGCGTTCACATACTTGGGGAGTGGTCATAAACACCCCTAGAAAAGATGAACAGTGGCTCATAATCCTGAAATACAAAGTATTGAATCTAGCGAATCAAGGCAAAATACTACTCAAAAAATATTGTGGCTTCACAATAAAACCTTTGATTGAGTTGTATAGGTTAAAGGTGGTACCAATCCTGACGCATGGTGCAGAAGCGGTACTTATGTTTAAACATGAGAATTGGACAATCATTGAGGGAGTATTTTGGAAGAAGGTGATGAGAGTTCCAACAAGCACACATACGCATGCTTTGAGGATGAAATTGGGCCTGCCTGCACTAAAATGTATAGTAATATGGCAAACCCTTGCATTATATAGAAAATGTATTACCACCCCAGGCCAAAGAACAGTTAAGGTGATTTCCAATGCAATGAGTGAAAAAGGTGATGTGACGGTGAAAGAATGGAAGCACATATGCATATATACTTTGGGATTTAGATGAAAATGAAGAAACCTTATTGGGAAACCCACATAAAGTAAAGACCAAATTGTACAGAGCTGATTGGTGTGCCACACAAGCGGCAAGATACCCTTTGAAGGGATATAGAAAAAACTTTGTAGACAATAGAAAATGAATACCTTACCAAGATATCTGGAACGGTTTCCTAATCGGTTCTTTAGAGACCAATTCCTCTGGTTTAGACTAAATTTGTTCCCAACGGGGTCAATAATAAAGCGATGGGGAAACGAACAGTGGATGTTGTTGGTGTGCTGAGCCGTATGTGGAAGAAGATATGAAACACCTTATAATGTTTGGTCCAAAACTAAAAGACAAAGAAAACTATTGCTCGGAGAGATCACAAAAAACTATGCTGATAGAATTTACGACAAATGGTGGTTGGAGCTATTGAGAGGAGATCGAATCAGCTTGACCATAGCCTTAGTGAAACTCTTGAGATACGTTTTTGAAAAAAACGCAGAATAAGAGAGCCGTGATGAGAGTCCAGATGATTTTAACAAAGACTGGTGGATGCTTAAATAATTACAGTCTTTTTGAAGATACATTGTTTTATTATACAAGATAGATGCTAAATGCAAAAAAAAAGATGTGTATGCATTGGTATTAGGCTTCAATTGTAAAAACCATAAAGAACCAATAAAAATAAAAAATGTAAAACATTTTTTTTCAAAATGTGGATGTTATTTTTACTGGTGCAGGCAGCAGGTCATGTTCTTTTGTGGAGATACTAGCATATTTTGGCAGATTGAGCATGGACATTTTTCCTTATAGTGTAATCACTGCCATTATGCACAAACCAAACATGAATATGTTCTGATAGGGGAATGCTCAGATATATTGGTGCAGCCAGCATTGACATCTATGGTCCCAGCAATAATTACAATATTTTTATACTGAAATATGTTGTGGGAAAAGGCATCATGAAAATAGGTTGAGAAATGCTAATGCGCATTGTTAAAAACTGATTGCAACTGTGATGCTTCATATCCATTTTGTCACATAAAGTGTGGTGTGAAAGGCATCACTTAAACCATCTTTTTAAAAAATGTTATTGGGGAGAACCTCCCAAATTCTTCTTGGTTAGTTCCAGCTCCCTCGTCATGCTTGATCACTCCCACATATTTTGGTCAACATGTGCCCCCCTCCAACTAAATGATTCATTAGCTCCCCCTGCATTTAAGAAAGAGACTGAAAAATGAATGACTGATGCTAGTGAACTGACAAAGTTTAGTGTCCTGGTTCTTTTAGCTTTGACCCAGAAGTTGTATTGAGAAGTATTAAATATAGATCATGACTTTTGTAATAGACTGCACACTGTACCTCACCTAGACATGGCTGGATTGTTCTTCCTAAGTGTGGTGCCTAAGGGATGTGCCACAGATCTTGTAGTTCAAGCATTTATATGGTGCATGATCACATGCATGAGTAGGCATGCTGTGCTTAAAGGGAGTAATTGAAGACCATGCTGTGTACGTTTTAACAGGCCTTGCTATAGTTTTTGTATATTAGGAATGTGCTCTGCATTCAAACCTTCACTATTATCTTTAGTGTTAGCACAGTTGTAACACATGTTATCCTCCGCATATTGTCTGTGGATAGTGCACTTTACTGGAATATGAGTAAGGCCATAACATATAAAGGCCAAAGGGCTGAGACCTTCTACTGTCCCTGCCTGCCTCAAGACATCATAGTATGTAGAGGTCCCAGGCTCACCTACACTGTGCCTGGTGGAATTTCCATACAACAGTATAAGATGCCAGGATTCTATCACCATGATTACAAAGGGAACCCAGTCCCATGCTGTAATGGCCGACGTGCCCGACAAGCAGGCCCTGCAGGCCTTCACCGCCCGACGGGATTAGTAGGGCTCACCATCATTGTAGTGGCGTGACTGGATGGCCGGCACCCTTACTGCCAAGCCCTCAGGAAGCCGGCAGGTGATGCCAGCCCAGAACAAAAGCCAAGAGCGAAGGCCTTCTACGTTCCCTAACTGGACCTGCCACACAGCTAGCGTCACAGCACCATTCCTAACTTTCCTCCATCTTCCTGCCTCTACTCTATGGCTCCCCCATTACCTCCCTGAAGGAATTTCTACACCCTCCGTAGATGGCACACCAGCCTCCTCCCCCACATCAACCTACCTAAAGATGGGCTTTTGCCACTGCTGCTACATTGACCACACAAGATGGCAGACAAGCACCTTTGTATAGGTAAGCCCACATCATCACCAGCTTGCACCACATTGCATGTAATGTATCTATTCAATAATACATGCCTGTCATCGAATCAGACTGTGAACCCACTCTCTTCTGACCCGTGCTATGTGGGATCTCTTTTCTAGGGCTCACTACTGCCTCACCAACACCTAAACCAGCCTTTGGCACTCCCCCAGTCTACAGACATCCAGGATAGCTACACCCCGACCCACAGTATATCGTCTATGCAACGCATACCATGCAACCCAAGTACAAGAACAATGGATCACTGCCACTACTGCTAGCTATAACCACTAACATGACCTACCAATATCCAAAGATGATGCCTCCCTACACCTACCCCACTCAGCTTCACATCTGACCCCACACAAGGCCACAATCATCCTACCAACTGGAAGATCCCAATACCATGGCCGCGACCTTCAAAAGCAGATCCTACACTTGTAAACTATTCCACCTTCACCACCACATGCCCTAAGGTTCAACTACTAGCCCACCCAGCCACAAACCGACCAAGTCACTCGCTGATACAGCCAATCCCTGTTAACCACACAGTTACTCAACCACAAGATAACTGCACACTATGTGTGACACCACGCACAGGTCACTGTTCCCATTCCGATCCTTTGACATTGGCATGCCTAGACCGAGACCACCTTCACAATCTGAGAGCCAGGCCAGGGCACTTCTCCCACAGTATACTTACACAGAACTCCATCATGTGTCACCACACCAAAACCCACACCATTCTGCGAAATCCCAGATCCCCGGTACTGTAAAATCATCAACACCCAACACTGAATGGAGAAGCCCCTCGCCGCCATTTCTCCTTACCTACACCTTGATTAATGCTAGGTCCACCGAGGTACTTGATGTCCACAATCTCATAACCAACAACAACATTAACATCCTGGCCATCACTGAGACATGGCTCAACCCATCTGTGAGCCCAGACCTATCCATTGCATTTCCACATGGCTATGCCATACTTAGAGAAGATAGAATAGTCTCTAAAGGAAGTGGTGTCCCCCATCTACAAAGACTCTATCCCACTTCACTTGACAGCCACCTCACCTATCCCACACTGTGAATCCATTGCAACCACTGTGAATCCATTGCAACCAAACTCAGCCACTCGCCCAACTATTCCATTTTGCTTCTCCTGCTGTACCATCCCCTGGGTCCCCCCGGGTTCCTTTGCTAACTTTAAAGATGATATTATTCAAGCCATCGCCAAAAATATTAAGCCCAAGACTCTGCTCATAGTGCTGGGAGATTTCAATCTAGGTTTTAATGACCACAGGACCTCGATGTCTCAGCCGTGGCCAAAGCAAGCTCTGCTCTAGGCTGCTCCCAATGGATCCTTGATCATACACATTCCCAAGGCCACATACTTGATTGGATACTAGACCACAACTGTAGTTTATCTGTTGTCTCCAATACACCATGCCCCTTGATGAACCACCATTGTGTAACCTTCACCATCCCTACACCACTAATACCCCTCCTCTCTTACTTCTCACATTGGTACGCAGCACTCCCAATCTAACCAGAAACTGCATACTCCCGTTTCTCGCCACCCAGTTTATATGACGTGGGGGGTTGACCAGAGCTATGTACTTTATGTTCCAACCCACAAAATTCCAGTCACCTTTGCCGAGACACTTACTGCCGGAACAACACAGTTTTAGCTGACGCAGGAGCTACAAATGACAAAGCCCCACTTCCCACTGAATACCACAAATATCCTATAATCATACCACCATAAAATGTGATGCTGGAGAGGGCATCATAATTCCCTGCTCTGCAGACATGAAGGCAGGAGCCCAAAAATTTCAAAGGAGGCAAAGTGTGGCTAGAGCTTGACCAGGAGCTGTGAGCTCCTTGTTGCACCCCCTTCAAAAGAACCCACACCACTTCAAAGAGACTTATAAAAAACTCTGCTTACAGGCTGAGCCAAGGGAGAGAAATTGATGTGGGGGGGATAAAGTGGCCCTCCCCAGGTGGAACAAGACATTCCCAAGTTACATTAAATGACTGAGTTTATTTTTGGCATTTTTGCAGCAATCAGAATAAGAATCAATTTCGCTTTATGCCATTTTTTCATGTAATTTCCAGGTGGTTTTAAAGAGACTAATTGCATTTCCCTTGGACTTTGGGGACTGAAATGGCTAGTTAAGATAGTTTCTGGCTGATCTGAACAGGTGACAAATATGACAGTAGATGAAAAGATGGAAGATGAAATTAGGAACATGCTGGATCATTTGCAGAGTCACAACTGTTATACATTTTATGAAAATGACAAAAATGTGCCAAAGGGCCATGCTACCTCGTACAGAGTTAGGGATTGGCTTACCTAATTCCCTATGAGCAACTGAAACCGCATATCTATTTCATATGACCGGTGCAAGTATAAGTATGAATTTATGAGACATAACTGGTTTTTGCCAAAAAAATGGTAATGATAACAAAGAATTGTAATAAACAAAAAAAGACAGATGATGCTCTCTTCCCTTGAACCAATCATGACTGGGGGCAGAGAGATAGAGAGAAACTGTCCAATCCTGGCAGCAGGGATAATTACAGGTTACTCCCCCTAAATTGTAAAATTTGTGATATCATTTGTGCTATATGAGGGGGCTGTACTAGGACCTGGACACAGGAAAAAATCTGGGGGGACAGGAGTTGGAGGAGGGAGAGGAGGTGGCTGAACCTTACCATATTTGAGAGTGCAGTGACCAGACACCTTGCCCTAGCTGTCCAAAGTGTCCTGAGACCCAGCTGGCTGTCCTGAATCCTAAACCAGGGCTTGCTTTGCTAGTAGCATATACCCCAGCCCTAAATTGCATAAGCCCTTCATTTTTGTAGCATTGATTCCAATATTTCCATATTGAAACCCCCATTGAAAAACCGACATTGCCAGTGTAATTCAGTCACGTTCACATAGAAGAATCTATTGTTAGCCTGTGTATGTTAGCATCTCTCTTTTAAAAACCTCTCAGTTTTCTGTGTAAATCCTTAGTATGTTTTTTAAGTAAATTAATTAATTTCCCTATTTGAAATTCACAGTGCAAGATTGTTGCCATTCGAACCCAGCCATCTTGTCCCTGCTGTTGTATTTAATTATTATACTTATGAAAGTGTTGCCCCATAAGAATTAGTCTCCTTGTAACTGAAAACCGAATTTGTCCATGTATTGCGTGCATTACCCAACAAATTGCATCTGTCCTATTAAAACCCAAACTGTTGTTCCATTGTGAGCATTCCTTTTTGCCTAGAAGTCTACCTGTATGTGCCTCTGTCCTGGTCATTGAACTAAATTTTCCTATTGTGAGCTAAACTCCTTCCCTGAGCTGCCTGTCATATTGAACCCAGTGTAAACGAATTTCCATTTGCCACTGTATTTTCCCTTTGCATTTGCTTTCCCCCAAACCGATGTTCCCATTTCATTTCTATTTTTGCCCTGGTGTGCTGATTAGTATTCCCTAAAGTTTGCCTATCTTCTAAGTCTAAGCAAATGAATTTCCTTCCATTCTGTCCCCTAGCAGTTGTCAGTAAGAATCAAAATCCCTTTTTACCATTTTTCTCCAAAAACGGGTTTTTTACCTTCTTTGCTGGCTTCCCATCATGGGGTGGTGGGTTTTACCCCAAAACCGATTTTCTATCACTATTCCTACTCCTTGCCACTGCCTTCCATTCAAAGGAATCCAGTTCAATTGATGTTTGGGGGTGAGTGTTGTAGGGGGAAGTGCTAAAACTGTGGCGCTATCACGTTCAACCTGATGGTATTTTCCTGTTTTGTCATTAAAACAAAAACGAGGGTAACAGTCTATTTCATCCTGATGGTATTTTCCTGTTTTGTAATTCAAACAAAAGCAAGGGTAATGGTCTATTTCAACCTGATTGTATTTTTCTGTTTGTCATTATAACAAAAGTGAGTGTAACAGCCCATTTTCACTTGGTTTCTCTAGATCGGATATTGCATTTGTGTTGCCACAATTACCGTGGCGGCTGTTTGTTGACTATTTTCATTTTTCATTAAATAATAAATGAATAAATATCTTATTGATACACACCAGCCTGGTTCCTAGTCCATTGTGACACAGGGTGTTTGTGGAGGTTGGGTGCGAGACGGGTTGGAGGCCTACTCAAAAAAAGAATCTGTGGTTTATTAAAAATGAAAAGCGCTTTATTGTACGCCACATTCCTTGTCGGGGAAGGAGTGCCTGGCTGGAATGTGCCTTGTCATAAAATTGTGACAAAATTCACTAGTAGCAAACAGAGTTGAGTCCCTTGCACCCATCAAGCCATGCAAAGAAAAGAACATCAATCACAAAAACACGTGGTTCCCCACCCAACTCCACATACTACAGGCTAGAAAACGATCCACAGAAACAGCATGGCAGAAAGCACCCAACTCTGCTAATAGAGCCGTCTTCTCAGACCAATCAGTGATATACAAACAGGCCATCCTCACAATCATGGCAGAGTTCTACAATAGTATGATAATGGAAGCATCCTCAAGTTTGCGATAACTCTTCGTCATCCTCCATGAACTAGAATCCCCAACCATACCCCCATCTACTGTTACCAAAGACAATACGTGGTGCAGCAGCATTCAAGAAGCCCTTTCTGACAAAATTGCCAGACTTTGACTCAAAATCAAAACCAAATCAGACAACAACCTGCCACAAAGCCTCCTCAATATAGCCTCTACACACACAACTCTTTCATTTCAATACCACCTCTGAGTCTGACCTGAACACCATCGCGAAGGACCCCAAACCTTCCCAATGTAAAGGTGACATTTGCCCTGCCACCCAGATCAAACAATGCATAGAACCTCTAATTCCACTAACTACTGCCATTATCAATGCTTCCTTTGCTGCCAACACCGTCCCCTCATTCTTCAAAAAATCCTGGGTTACCCCCTTGCGACCAAAAAAACTCACTTGACCCTACCATTCACCCAAAATATTGACCTATTATCACTGTCTCATTCCTCCAGAAAATCTTAGATGGAGTTGCTTACATTCAAATCCAAGCCTTCTGGAAGAACATCTCATCCTCAGACCCTGCCAATCTGGCTTCCTCTCCAGGCACGGAACAAAAACTGCCCTCCTTGACTAAAAGAATCAATTGGATGATGCCAACGATGCAGGAAATCTCTGCCTCCTGCTATTACTTGATCTTTCAGTAGCATTTGACTTTGTGGACCATGAAACCTTATGCCGTCATTTGACTTCAGTAGCCATCCTCTCTCTGGAAGCCGCTAGCCAGGTATCCTCATTTCGTGACAACAGAGCATCCAGAGTCTTCACAGGTGAGACAGCAGCCTGCTCCCCAACACTTAGGACGTTTGGTGTCCCGCAAAACGCTTATGACTTTCCCACACCCTATAACATTTACACAAAACCATTATTCAAACACCTGGATTCACAGGGTGTCTTCATGAACTACGTGGATGACACACACATTCTCATCCCCTATCATGTCCCTATGACCAAGACTGCACTACTGTAAATTATATTTATGAGATAATCGAAACCTGGATAGCTCAGCACAGCCTCTGCCTTAATGACAGAAAGACAGAGCTCCTTGTTGGCCCCCCTGCCTGTATTGCAAGCATTGACCCGGTCTACCACCTTTTCATTATAGATGGCCACAAGATCCCTGTCTCTACTTCAGTAAAAACATTGGGTATTTACTTGGATGTTTCACTTAAAATGACCTGCCAAATTAAAAATACCGTCTCTACCACAGTCTACATTACAAAACATGTTCGAGCAAGCAGACTTTTCCTCTCCACTGCCAGCCGACTCACAGTAACCCACACTCTAGTAGGGTTAATGACAGATTACTGCAATTCCCTAATCTGCTGCACCTCTGAAAAGAACCTGAACAGGCACCAAGTTATCCAAAATAACATGCTTCGAGCAGCATTGGACCTGAGGTTTGATCATATCTTCGATGCTGAGAGATCAGTCCACTGGCGTTCCGTCCAGGAAAGAA
Source organism: Ambystoma mexicanum (assembly GCF_040938575.1). Classification (NCBI taxonomy): domain Eukaryota; kingdom Metazoa; phylum Chordata; class Amphibia; order Caudata; family Ambystomatidae; genus Ambystoma; species Ambystoma mexicanum. Next base: position 211,536,689 of record NC_090935.1, on the reverse strand, counting down.
TTACATTGAAAACACTTTGAATTGCTTATCGCTGACTGAACCATAAGGCAGCATGCTACCTTGTCCAGAGGATCAAGAAATACTGGCCAGCCAGACCACTCAATCCTCCCAAAGTCACCAACTGCTGACCCCAAGATTCAGACGGAACTGGGTCAGGGGCTCCATCTTCCCAGTTGTGGTTGCCAACCTCTTGAACAATTTGCCACTTCATCTACGATCTGAGAACTCATACCAACTATTCAGAAAACATTTAAAGACACACCTATTTAACTACTCTAGACAAGTACTTACCTAACTACATCAACTTGCCTGTTTTCTTGTCTGTTATCAGCGCCTAGATGCCCCAGGGCTTTGCGCACTTCTATAAATGAAATAATAAATAATACAATACATAAATAAGTATGGTGCAGGGGCAGTGTTTACTGGGTATAAATGATTTTTTTTCTTCATATGACCTATGCCCTATTCTGCAAAGGCATACTATTTTGATTATAGATATATTTTTTCAGACTTTCAGACAAACCACAAATGTTAACACAGAACTACTCTCATGTCGCAAACACAAATCAACATGTAGCTACTCTCTAGATGTATCCAACAATTGAAGTTTCTGCTCAAAAAGGACTGTCATTTATATTGACTATTAAATGCTCTTTAAAAAGTGATGTTGTCACTATCTTTTTCTTTCATACAAGTAGATGAAAGTTCACAATAGTTATCCAATTTTTCTCTTAATAATCTTTTGTTAAGTACAGAAAATTCATTCAGTCTGTTTACATGTCATTGGGCCTCATTATGAGACCGGCGGTAGCTGTGCCGGTATAATTTTTTTTCCGGCACACGCAAATTGGTAATTACTGGGTCATTATGGCCCGCTGGACTCGGTAATTGCCCATTCGTGGGCACCAGAATAAAATGCTCCCCATTCCCATTGAGCCCTATAAGGGCTCAATGGGAATGGGGAGGTTGGATGTACCGGCACCATTCATGAATGGTGCTGGTGCATCCGACATGCTCTGCTCGAGGGTGCAAGTATGCCCGCGAGGTCAGACCTGGCAGACAGGATGGCACCCGCGAACAGAACTCATAGTTTGACGGTCCGGTAACAATGGTACCAGCAAGCATACCAGTACCGACGTTACAGGACCGGCAAACTTTTGATGAGGCCCATTGTATATCCATGCAAATCTGAATTTACAATTCACTAAAACCTCTGTGAGGAGAATGATGGACTCCACAAACAAGTGGCAGCTCAAGAGCGGGTCATAGAGGCCAGTAAAACTGATAGTCGAGCAAAAGGCTCAAATCTTTGTCTATTAGCAAGAGATAGGGGCTGAGAAGGAACAACTAGCCAGGTTGGAGAAAGAGCATTCTAGATCTAATACAAACTTGAGGGATCCCGAATAGATGGAGGGACAGGGCAACCCCTGATCATAGTATGATGACCTCTGTGGTAAGGGACTCAATCCCATTTAATACATTGAACACTGCTGACTTCCTGTCTACTGGTCCACAGGGACCAGAAACCATGAGGCCTGCGGAATTAAATAGGTTTAGTATGATGGGTCTGACAAGCCAGTGCCCCCCTGAAATTGATGGACGGGCGTCCCGGCATAGATACCAAAACATTAAAGCTGATGTATCTGACAAGGAAGTCTCCTATGAGGGGAAAGTCAGGGAATTAGATCTACAGAAATATTACCTTCCAAGGGACCAGTTGGTTCATTTTGTAGAAAAACCAAATGAAATGAGGTCCAAAAAGAGCATGTTTAGACCTCCACCCGATCAAGGCAGTGGGGGGGATACTCCGCAAAACCTGGAAGCAGGGAAGTGTCAGAAGAGTAAAAACTAGGCCCCACCATTCTCTGAGCCTCTCCCAAGCTCAAAGAATCAGGGAGCGCCGAGAAGATCAGGAGGGGTCCTCCAACAGTAGCGGCTCTTAGTCTGAGGGCGAGTGGACTCGGGTGACAAGGCCAAAGAAGGCAAATAAACTAAAGAGAGTTATGGCAAAAGACCCCATTAGGCAGATTAAGGCCATTAGGAGTTTCATAACCCCATACCACAAAAACGCAAAATATTCTGTATGGGAACATTTGGAACTCTATGAGCAGATGTTGGACAGTTTTCATCTTAAAGACAACCAGAACTGCATACAGTATGCTAAGTGGACAGTCTCTCCAGAGTATTCCAGCTTCTTTGCTGGGCGAGAGGACCAGAACCATTCAAGATGGTCCACCTACATGGCGGCCATCTTGAAACACTTTTCCGCCCACAGAAACCCCCATGAGGATCGCAAAGCGGCCTACAATTTGAGGTGCTTGGAAGATCAGGCCCATGATAATTTGTGCAGTAGATAAAACGCGCCTTTGCACAAACCACTAGGATGTTGTGCACGGATAGCAAGGAGTTTATAACTACTTTCTTTCATGCGCTCCCAAACTATATTATGACCCAGCTGGTGAGGGATTTCCACGATAAAAGATCGCTGAACTAGCGCAGGTGACCCACATTTATGAAGTCAAAAAACCTGCAGAAAAAAAAAATCAGACTAAAAACCCCAAACCAGTCAACTTCCCTGCTGCTGCTAAGGTAGAGGAGGTGAAGGTTTCCCCCATTTTAGACCAATAAATGGGGGAGTCTAAAAATGCACCAATCCCAAACCAGCAAAACCAAAGGCCAAGAAGGGAGTGGTGAGATGGGGCCACAAGGCAGAGCTAAAGGGGAGTGGCTGGGGCCAGGCTATTTAAGCCAGCCCCACCCGCATGTAGAGGCTTTGCGTTAGTCTGCTGTGTGCAGCGTAACGCTTACCACCGTATGATGCTCTTACCTGTTTCCAGCTCAGCACCCATCTCATCAGGTCCTGGACATCATCTTCAGTGCACACCTACCTGATTCCAGCTTTGCATCTTCAGCACATTCTTACCTGAATCCAGCCATACCATTGCTCACAGCGCAGCTACTTCACCTCTACCTCTGCGATGCACATCTTACCTGAATCAACCACACCATCGCTCGAAACAGGGCTATCTTCAACTCAGCATCTACAGCGTGCATCTTACCTATCTCTGCAAATCCATCGCCTGCAGCTCGTCTCATCCTCACCTGTCCGAGTGCACCTACGCGGGAGTCTTCTTCTCGTCCAGCATCCTCATGGATCTTCCATCTATCAGCCGCTGACAGGTTCTCGGATCGCCGCTCTCCATCATCCGATGCCAGGCCATCCCTGCAAGAGAAAAGGAACGCACAAGGTTAGAAACTGCAGAAACATTTAACGCTAGGCCGCGCAATACCTAATCCTTGCGTACCACCTTGAAACCCGACTTACCTTCTAGTGGGGCCACTCCATTCCCCTTCAGGCACCGTGGCGCTCGCTTCCAACACCGCGATGCAGCGTGTTAAGCGACTTCAATTCAGTACTCCAACTAAGTCAGTGCCTATTCTGGGATGCCCAAGGGAAGCCCTTATTTATATATTTTTATGACTAGTTCATAAATCTGGATGATAAACCCTTGTATAACGCCCCTCTCTTTGAATCCCCCTGACCTCACTGAGCCAAGAAGTAGGTTTGTTTTGCAAATTAAAAGATTTATTTTACAAATTAAACAATATATATATATACATCACACTTTTATAACAAATTAATATTTGATCGGACACTTATGAATATGACAGTGATCAACAATGGATAATATTACACTAGCACACTTTTGTAGTCACTTAGGAGTTGGTATAGAAAAGATAAGGTAGCTGAGAATGCTTTTATGGTTTCAAGGAAAAACAATGATGGAAAAGAATGCAGCACAGGGATAAACTGTTATGGTTTCAATAAGAGATAATATAATCACTTTTCCCCTTGTGGCAATTCATCCCCCCCCCTATTTAATGTAAAGAGATGGAAGAAGAGCACACAGTTTTCAGGAATACAATCAAAGTGCAATTCAATGTTCAATTCCTCCCAGCAAGCCTTGAACAACCGGTTTGCTTTTAAACACAGGCAAAAATACTTTTCATGGGATTTGCAATGGAGTGAAAATATGCTAAAATGATTTTAATTCCCTATAGGAGAGTCAGGGTAGGTGGTAGCTACTTAAGATTGGTTCAGGTCAACACTACCAATTATTCCTGAGGGATTATTAGGTTGAAACGAATCTCAGCAATGCAAGCAAAAGACAGCTATTTTTGACAGGTGAAGAAATTTGAGCTAATTTTCAATTCGCGGCACTTTTTCCAAATGCGTCGAGCGCGATTACGGAAAAACTAATCGAATTGAAGTCGAGTTGTTGCTCCAGCTTTTTCTGGCTCTGCACTAAGGCGTCCAAACCTTCTTGGTACTCCTTCTACAAGGCCAGAAATCTGGTATGCTGGTCAGACTTTTCCTGTTGCAGGATACCCATATCCTCTTTTATCTTAATGATATACTGCCTGCTATCATTTTCTGACTCCTGGCTCCTCTGCAGCCTCTGCTCAGAAGAGACCAGATCAGATTGGGCCTTTTCTAATGCCATATGTTGCCTATTTGCCAGATCTTGGCCTTCAGCACATTTGTCCTGTATGGCTCCCATATATAAATATAAATATGCCGTTATCCTGACCATCTTGTCGTGCTCATCTTTGGCCTTAGGGGCCATGTATGGTTCGCTCAGGGCCACATGTAAGGGACCCTGATCTCTCCATTTATCTGACCCAGTTACAGTGACCTGTTGCGCGATTGCCTGCAACCACACATTCTGGTCTTGTTCAGTCCACTCACCTCTCACAAATAGTTGCTCTCTATCTATCTTCATATCTACAAATGTCGTCATTCTGGAAATTGATTTCCTTCCTGATTTACAGAAGTTAGGATTTTATTTTGCAAAACAGACCGTTTCCTTAGAGCGTTCCTTTGAGGAGTGTTTGTACAGTGTAATACAGCGTGGTGATCCGACAGGATTTATGGATCCTATCAGTTAGCACACTGTATCAAGCTGCACAAGTGGTAGATCTAATCCAGACGTCCCGGCTCGAGTCCACACTCTGTTAAGCAACTTCAATTCAGTACTCCAACTAAGTCAGTGCCTAGTCTGGGATGCCCAAGGGAAGCCCTTATTTATATATTTTTATGACTAGTTCATAAATCTGGATGATAAACCCTTGTATAACGCCCCTCTCTTTGAATCCCCCTGACCTCACTGAGCCAAGAAGTAGGTTTGTTTTGCAAATTAAAAGATTTATTTTACAAATTAAACAATATATATATACATAACACTTTTATAACAAATTAATATTTGATCGCACACTTATGAATATGACAGTGATCAACAATGGATAATATTACACTAGCACACTTTTGTAATCACTTAGGAGTTGGTATAGAAAAGATAAGGTAGATGAGAAATCTTTTATGGTTTCAAGGAAAAACAATAATGGAAAATAATGCAGCTCAGGGATAAACTGATATGGTTTCAATAAGAGATAATATAATCACTTTTCCCCTTGTGGCAATTCACTCCCCCCACCATGTAATGTAAAGAGATGGAAGGAGAGCACACAGTTTTCAGGAATACAATCAAAGTGCAATTCAATGTTCCATTCCCCCCAGCAAGCCTTGAACAACCGGTATGCATTTAAACAAATGCAAAAATACTTTTCATGGGATTTGCAATGGGGTGAAAATATGCTAAAATGATTTTAATTCCCTATAGGAGAGTCAGGGTAGGTGGTAGCTACTTAAGATTGGTTCAGGTCAACACTATCAATTATTCCTGAGGGAATATTAGGTTGAAACGAATCTCAGCAATGCAAGCAAAAGACAGCTATTTTTGACTCGTGAAGAAGTTTGAGCTAGTTTTCAATTTGCGGCACTTTTTCCAAATGCGTCGAGCATGATTATGGAAAAACTATAAGGAAGTCGGTTCGTTGGAAAGCTCAGGATCCAAGCTTTAAAATGAAAGTTGAATCTAATTCCTAGCAAACGCGGTTCCAAAGATACAGACAATTTTGTGGAGGTAGATTTTCAGAAAAGAGATAATGATTCAGAATGGCAAGTGACACTTTCACAGGTTTGAAATCACAGAATGGACACATAATTTCTATGCAGTTCTAAATAGGTTGAAATTGATGGGATATGCTTATTTTAAACTAATAGATGACTATGCACAGTTCTGGCTGGGTACTCACACTATAAATTTGAAATAGGCCGTCAAGATCTGGTCAGGTTGGCTGCGGTTCTCTCGCCACGGGACGGTCTCTGGCACTGGTTCGGCTCACAGCGGTCTGGGTCTGGTCTGCCGTCTGGATCTCTGGTTCTGGTCTCGGCACTGGATACAGCTCTGCTTTCTGGGTGTTTCTTGCACAGGGTTCTAGCTCAGAATCAAACAGCTCACCTGGCTGTTGAATAGTTTGGTTAGGTGGCTGGATTCTGAGGCCTGCTGAGAAGGATTCAGCTTTTGGACTAGGCCTCTCTGCTGCAAGTTCTGAAGTCTGGATTCTAAGTTCTGTTTCTGGAGTCGTCTAGATATTGTCTGGTCCGGCAAAATGCTTTGCAAGAAATCAGTTTGAAGTGGAAAGTGAATGTCCCTTCCTGGGTCTCAGTGGCTCTTTTTATGTCTTTTGAAAGTGAGTGGGGAGGCTGACTTTCTATGCCCCACCCTCTGAGGATCCTGATAGGCTAGAGAATTATCTGTGCTCTCACTGGGGAACTAAGTTGTGAGTCAGAGTGATGCTGCCATGTTACCATCTATTGAAGAAACGTCCCTTTGCTTTTACTGAGAAAATCAATTTGACCCAAAACACATATTTCCCAGATGTTGAAAATACCTGTGCACATGATGGATGAATTAAGACAGGTCTCTGATCAAGCCCCATGTTCCTGCGAGCTTGGGTTCAGAAATGACAACATTTTGCGCTTTTTTAGTAGCTTTTGCAACATTGGTTTTTCCTCAGAATTTACACAGAGGTACACCACCTCCATGAGCACATTCCAATAAGTTTTCAATTCTCTAGTGTAAGCACAGTGTCTGCAATATTAATAAATAGCGGGGTTCGGTCCCAGAACATCGTACAGAATTGAGTTTAGACTCAAATTGTAGGTACATTTTTCATATTAAGGATCTCCAAATTGTACATTTCTGTCATCTGGTTACAATTAGTTATCAGTAGTCTTATAAAACATATACTTGCCCTCAATTCAATTCACAAAAGTGTCTGGGTCCGCCCCCAGAAACTTGGTGAGTCAGAGATCACATGTCCTTCCTTCCAGGCAGAGCAGTGTTTACAGTAACACCTCAAATCAGCATATTCTTTTCAATTGAAAGAGTCTATTGTGTTGTTTCCTGCAGGCTGCAGGGAAGCCCCCTCCCTCCCAATCAACAGGGCCGTGTGATATCCTGGGCTGTTGCTGGGAATTACAGTTCTGCAAGACAGCTCTCCTGTCAGGATTTATAGAGCGCCAGCGCCAGTCAGTGGTGTGCAATGGTACTGCACCCATTTTCTTTTTGACAGCTGTTCTTAAATTTAAAAGGGGAATTTGGCTTGACGGTTATGATCCTTGCTGACAATGTTTTGATGGGGATCCTTGCAGTAGAGTGATGTGAAACACCCCACAAGAAGGATGAATCTTAATAGTGGTCTTGTGGGCCATGATTTTAGCAAAGTTTGACACCAATGAAACGAATTTGGAACAGAACCATCTCTCTTTGTACTGGTTGGTGGCAGGGCAGGCGACCATTTTGGTGTGCGCAAAACTGCGCGGTTTTCCTGGATTCTGGTGCAAATGTGGGCTTTTCCGCCATCTTGGATTTTCTAAGCCCACAGCACCAAATGTTGTAGCATAATAGTTCAAACGTGGGTCAAGACACCTGACAAGCCCCCCACCCGACTGCACTTTGATTTCGAGTTTATGGGGAGTCGGGTGCATAGGATGTTTTGATCCATGCGCTGGGATGTCCGCATCATATTCTTCTGATTCCGCAGATGGCACAGTTCAGCATATTTTCCTCCATCAGGGTGGATCGGTCAGTTCTCCTCGCCGGTCCTGATGGGAGTATTGGGCGATACCCCAGGCCCCTCGGATCTTTGCTCCCGGTCCCCGGGTCATCCTCCTTGGTCAGTCTCCATGGTTTCATCTCTCCTAGGATGACAAAGCAAAGCGGCAGAAACATATTCGTAGACATTTCCCCAACACTATAAATGGTGGCGCGAACATTTTATACATCAGGAGACATTTGCATTCAAGAATCAAAGAATTTTATAGGCTATATGTGGAATATTTTAGGTTGGAATTGTATTACTCTGGATCGGCCCCCTCTGGGATTGCAGAGGACTCCTCCAGTTGCTGCAGAGTGTGCCTGGGATGGCAACACTTTAGCTGATTAATATGAAGCCACTTGTCTTCCCATCCCACCGAACTACCTTTGGGGATGCGGATCTTGTAGGCGACTGGGGAGATCTTGTCCACAATTTCAAAAGGTCCCTTCAATGTAGGCAGAAATTTCCGCTGTTTGGCCTGGTTCCTTTGGAAATTGTATAGATAGACCCGGTCTCCCACATTGTATTCTTTCCTGGTAGTCTTCAGGTCATAGTGAGTTTTCATACTCTCGGCTGATCTTTCTAGATTCCCCTGAGCATAGGCAAAAGCGCGTTGAAGGTGTTTCCTTAAATTCTCCACATACTCATGAGTTGTGGAGGCATTAATCAGTGTCTGCTCTTGGGTCCTGTAGAGCAAATGCTGGGGGAGCACCATCTTGCGTCCAGTCATCAGCTCAAATGGTGACATTTTAGTTGCAGATGAAGGGGTAGATCTGATGGCCATTAGGACCAGAGGTAATTGGATATCCCAACTTGGCCCAGAATCTGCCACAAACATTTTTAAGATGCTCACAATGTTTCTGTTGTATCTCTCTACTGCACCAGAAGAGGCTGGCCAGTAAGCAATATGTAGCTTCCTTTTAACCCCCAGTATCTCCCACATCTTAGTTATTACTTCGCTGGTAAAATGGCTACCTCTGTCTGACTCAATCCTTTGGGGTAGACCAAAACGCGAAAAGATGTGGTTGATCATCAGGGCAGCTGCTGTCTCTGCCTTGCAGTTTGGGGCCGGGAGACATTCCACCAATTTAGTAAATAAGCATGTCACCGTCAACATGTACTTATTCCCACTAGAGGAGCGAATCACGGGGCCTATGAAGTCCACTTGCAAATCTGACCATGGCAGTGTCATCCCCCTCTTTTGGAGTGGCGCACAGTGTGTGAGGGATGTTGGCAGAATTTGTGCACACACAAGACACCCCTTAAAGTATTGGTCGAGGTCCTGCCCCATGTGTGGGCAGTATGCAACCTCTTAAGACCTCAAGTGTTGTATGAAACCCCCTATGACTGGCGGTGGCCGCATCATGGGCATGACTTAACATCAGGCTTCGGAATGAGGTAGGGACCACCCACTGATCATGGCCAGCGTGGGATTTCCTTACCAACAAACCATCTTGGATCCGGAACATTTTTGGACATTTCATCAACACTCTAAGGTCCTCTTTCCCAATGTAATCGGTATCCGTCAGGGGAAAGTTCTCAGGGTCCTCAATGTGTTGGTAAAACTTACCAACTATTGGATCCGTCTTCTAAGCCATAATCACATCAGCATCTGGGGTCTCCTTACTCCATTGTGCAGTTGAAAGATCATTGTGAGCATTTGTCTGGGACCTAGTGATAACAGTGACTTGGATTTCCCCCAACAGGGACTCAATCTCTATTAGATCCCGTTGGATGGCCCCAGTTTTGGCCAGCTGATCAGCTAAGTCATTTCCAGTTTTGTCTGGTCCATCTACTTTAGAATGACCCTTGATCTTCTTCCAGTAGATGGTCATCCCATTCACGGTGACCAGATCATCAATGTTTTGAATTAACTACCCATGTTTTAAGGGTTTGTTATTAGCACATAACATGCCTCTGGTTTTCCAATTAATCAGGTGCTCCACGAACCTGTTCCGTACATAATCTGAATTTGTGATTATGACCAGTTCGTGGAGTTGATGTTGGACAGCGGTGAGGATGGCCTGATGCACAGCCATCAACTCTGCCACCTGACTACTTCGGGAACCAATTTTATACCCAGCAGAGGGTTCTGGGGAATCATTCACCCATGCATTCCCTACGCCGGCCACAAGTTCTTTTTCCCCGTTGTTGTCAACATGGTAAGAGCATCCATCTACATAGACAGTGGGCATTCCCTCAGACTTGTCTTCTCCAAAGACTTTGTGTGGGGAATTAAGGTATGCCTCCATGTTGTCCTTGATTTTTAGACTTTCGTCCTCGAGACAGTTTTCTCTGGCACAATCATGCAAGTCAGCCAGACCTTGCGCGAGGGGACTCTTCTTGTTTTGGCCATATCTGACCTCCACAGGAAAGCCTTGCATTGACAGAATCCAGGAAGTAATTCCGGAATTACTCACATTTCCGGCCCGGATTCTGTCACTTTGAAGATATTGCAGAGGCTGGTGCGGAGTCTCCACTATGATGTGTTCCCCCTGGATAAACGGACGGTAATTCTTCAATGCCCACACCGTTGCCAGGAGTGCCTTCTCACAATCGTTGAATTTTTCCTCCACAGAGGATAAAGTTTTGCTCGCATAGGAGATCGCTTTATTGACCTTGTCATGCTTTTGATATAATACTGCAGTCAAGCATGTATTAGAGAACCCTGTCTCCAAGAAAAAGTCCTTGTTTCTGACAGGGTAAGCTAGGCAGGGCGCTTGTGAGAGGCTTCTTTTGAGCTGTCTTACTGCCTCGGATTGTTCTGGACCCCATTTCCACTTGACCCCCCCTTTCAAGAGATGAATCAGGGGTCTGGAGATCTCTGCGTAGCCCTCAATGAACTTTCTGCTGTAATTAGTCAGTCCAAGGAGGCTCCATAGTTCCTGCAGAGTTGTGGGGTCTTTCAGTTTCTGAAGTGCTTGCACTTTCTTTTCCTGGGGACAGAGACCCGGAGGAGTAATCTCATGCCCCAAGAGTTTAACACGGGTTCTACACCACTGTGTTTTCTGAAAGGAAAGTTTTGCTCAGGCGGCCCACAACTGTGTCAGGACAGAACGGATCTCTGCTATGTGTTCCTCCACAGATGAACTTTAAATGAGGACATCATCTACATAAGCGAGGTTACTCCTCGCACCCAGGTCGGGCATGGCATTATGTAGGAAAATGTTGAATTCATTGCCAGAGTTGAGGTTTCCGAAGGGAGTCCGGGTCCATGTGTACTGCTGGCACCCAAAGGTAAAAGCCAGCTTGTATTGGTCCTCCCTACTGACAGGCACAGTCCAGTACCCATTGGTCAGGTCTATTGCAGTGAATAACTGTGACCCATGGATCTGGGCCAGTCCTTGGTCAATGTCGGGAAGAGGCCATCGGGAAGAATGGACCCGTTTGTTGAGCTCCCTAAGGTCGGCGCAGAGTCTCCACTGGCCATTTGGCTTCAATATTCCCAGCACCGGGTTATTGAAGGTGCTGTGCACTGGACGGATTATTCCTCGGGACTCAAGGTTCTTAATTATTTCAGTAAGGGACTCCATTGATGAGAGAGGCAAGCGATATTGCTTCACAAACACTGGAGTCATGCCAGGGTCTGTGGGAATTGTTGTTGTGTGGATGTCGGTGCGACCACAGTCATATGAGTCTACCGCAAAGAGATCTTGGAAATCCAAGAAAACTTGTTTCAACTTTTGCTTCTGTTCCCGAGTCACACAGGCATCAGCTAGGTTGACTCTCTCTTCCACCATCTGCCTGAAGCCTGGAAAGACTTCTGGTTTTGCTATCTCAGCGGCCTCCTCCAGCTGGGTGGAGAAGTCACTGGTCAGAGTGCTGGTTTGGACTGGAGGCTTCAGGTGGGAAAGGCAGCCCTCATGGGCCTGGAAAATCACCTCATCCCTTCTGAAATCACAAGTCACATCTTCCTTACCATAAGGGCAGGAAGTGTACACCAGGAAGTTCCCCCCATGCCGGGTAAAGATCCTGTCTGGTGTTGTATTGTCATCACTGTCACTGTCAAAACAGTCCTTGGGTATTGGTCCTAACAGTTAATTTCCTAAATCAATGGAGAAATGTTGGTCATCAACCGCCATTCCAATAATGGTGCCTGCGGCTAGAGTGATACTCTTTAAGTCTCTGTTATCCACCTCTGTTGGAATGGTGTCATGTTCTATGTTGACTAATGGTGTTGGGTTTACCCCCAACCCTTGCTGTTGGAGAGAAGCATTTAGATGAATATAAGCATCAGGGTTTTTCAATTGTTGTCCTCTTTTAAATTTCACTTCCAGGGAGAATTGTCGGGTCCATTCTGGGATGGTGACTTCCTCTTTAATCTGAATTTCAACTGCATAAGGTAGCAATTGAGCTGACCTAAATGCTTTTTCTGGATCATCAAAGCCCATGGGATTATCCGCTAATCGGGACCACGCTTTGAAGTTTATTAGGTCCAAACTAATGGCAAAGCGATTGAGAATGTCACTGCCTATGTAAAAGGCGGCAGTGACGTCTCGCACGACCCAACAATTATGGACTATGCTCTTGTTGCCAATGGAGATTTTGAGCATACACCTGCTTGGCAGGAGATGTTTGGAATTAGGTGCTTCCAGGTCCATTTCCTATTTGTCTATCAGTTTGAATGTGGGAATGGCTGGATCTTCTGGGAGTTGGCGGAACACGGCTTCGCTGATGAAGTTCTTACCGTTGTTCACACACACTCGGGCAAGAACAGAGTCCTTCACTTCATTTAACTGAACAGGGATGAACTGCTCTCCAATTTGCTGAATATCAGCCAGGCTCTGAGCTGATTTCACATCTTTCTTGACTATTGCAGTGGGACTGTCTGTTTGTGGATTAGTAAAGAATTTCAGAGTGTTTCCTTCCAGTGTGGAATACCACCTTAAACTGGAAGGAAGGTTGATTTTCAGAAATAGGGAGGACCCCCCATCACCAGTCTGTTGTCCTACTGCTATTACTGTCACGTCTGGAATTTGGTTGTTCTGGAAGTAAAATTCTACTTGGTCAGATTTTTGTTCAACCATGTGGCAGGTGCCGTTTAAACTAACATGGTTGACACTGTGTTTTAATTTTATTGGTTGGCTAGTCTGGGTCCAGAGGACCTTGTTTACGCAATCTATTAGGGGTGACAACCTTCTCAGGAGGTCATTCCCTAGTAAACAAGGTGTGCCCTCTGGAGTCACTACTATGACTGGGTGTTGCACCTTGTGTCGCCCAATTTTGATGTCCAAATCTGCAGTCCCCTCGACGGGAATTTACTTCCCGTCAAAGTTCTGAAGTTGTCCAGGAAGAGAGGTGAGAGGAATTCGGTAATTCTCCCCCCTTCTTGCATTTAGTTCATCAAAGGCCCTTCTGGACAGAAGAGTAGTTTGGGATCCAGTGTCCACCAGTGCCAAAATTGTACCCTGCCCCTATACTTGTACCGGGGCATAGTATCTTCCCTCCTTCTCCTCAAGGGGGCACAGATAATGCACATTTTTGGACAACTGGTGGGCTAATTTTCTGGTTTTGGACATTGAGAGAGAAGAGATTTGGGCAGCGTTCGGCAGGGAGTTTTGGGAATCTGAAAGAAAAAGTTGTCAATTGGATATTAATGCGATTTTGGGTTCCCCTGGTTCCGGTTCTGGGCTGCCCCCCCCTTTTTGGAGGCAGTCACCAGGATGGGTTTGAACCAGGGGTTTTCGGTATTGTTGGTTCTGGGATAGAATGATGTGCGGCGACAGCTCAATCCCCACATCTACCCAGTCTGGGTTGTAATCCCTTAGGTCCCATTTTTCCTTGGGAGGAGTTCCCCCATCTCTGAAGGAGGAGATCCTTTTCCCAGGATCGTCTGAGGATCCCTCTCCCTCCAATTGGAAGACCTGTACCTCCTCGGCAAAATGGGTCTGTTTGGGTCCTTTGTTTCTCTTACCTCCTCTCTGCTCCTTGGGTGGCAGACTTTCAGGGGTAGAGATGTTTTTTCCGGTTCCTGGGTTTCCAGGGGCTGTTTACAAGTGGGGAAGGAAGCTTCCTCCAAGGCTTTACACCCCCCATCCCCTTGTGCATCCTCCCTGGGAACCGGTGGGTTATCGGGGTGCTGCTCCGTCATTGTTCTGGAGCACCAGGCCCAGAGTTTGGGGCATTCTGCACCAGCATGCTCGCCTGAGGGTTCTGTTGAGCCCTCAGCATGTGACCCAGATCCCGTGCCATATTTTGGATCTGGCGCTCTAACTGGGAAACCCGCTCAGGCTGATACAGGGTTCTATTTTATCCCCTGGGCTGATCCCGGGAAGGGTAGCTATCCCTTCTCTGGTAGTACCCCGGGTTGGGAAGATTTGGGTACCCCTCCACCCTTGACCTCCCCTCTCCCGGATTAGGTAGTCTGGGCTCAGGGAATTGGGGAAAGAAGGATGGATGATTTTGGGGCTGGAAGTTGGGTGGGTACCTGGGGAAAAAGTTCTGCCCAGCGTTTGGTGAATTTCTGCCCTCCTGTGGGAAATTAGGAGAGAAGTTCCCTGGGTTGGGTGCCTGGTTGGATCCCCCCCGTTGGGATGGAGGGGTCAACACATACCCCAGGATGGGTCGGTTTCCCTTTTAGGCGGGACTTACATAGTCAGGGGAGCGAAGGACCCCATTTGTGGGACTACCTCCTTTACTCCCTGTCTGTGACTGGCCCGAGGCTGTTCTGGGCTGAGAATTATTCGGTGCAGGCATGCTTTTAGGCCCCCCCATCTCCAAATCTAAAATGGGGGCAACCTTTACCTCTGCCACCTTGGCAGCAGCAGGGGTGCTGGTCGGTTTGGGACTTTTCTGGGCGTTATTTTTTATTTTCTATGGGCTTCTGCACCTCATTTGATTTGGGTAGCCTGTTCAATGACCCAGTCTAGTGACCTTTTCTCGTGAAAATCTCTCACTAGCTGGGTCATTATGTATTTGGGCAAGGCATGGAAAAACGTATTTACAAACTCTTTACGGTCCGTGCGCACCCTTTTAGTAGTCTGCGCAAAGGCACGCTTCAATTCCTGCACAAATTCTTGTGGGGCCTGATCCTTCCCCACATTGCAAATTGTAGGGTGCCTTGCGAGCCTCTTGGATATTTCTGTGAACAGAAAAATGTTTCAAGATGGCCGCCCTATATGTGGACCATCTTGAATGGTTTTGGTCCTCCAGCCCCGCAAAGAAACTGTCCATTTGACATACTGAATGCAGCTACTGCTGTCCTTCAAATGGAAAGTCTCCATCATTTGCTTGTAAAGCTCCAAGTGTTCCCAAACAGAATACTTGGCGTTCTTGTGATAAGGGGTGATGACACTCCTTATTGCCTTAATCTGTTTTAAGGGGTCCTTAAGCAAGGCCCATTTTGCCTTATTGGCCTTCTTGGTTCGGGTACCCCTGGTCAATTCATCCTCTGACTCAGAAGCACTGCTCCCAGAGGTGCCCGTTTGATGTTCCAGGTTTTCCTGGATTCTGCGAGCCTGGGAATAGCTGGCAGAATGTGGGGACCTGGTCTCCTGTGTCCTGTGATGCTCAGAGGAGTCTTCAGATTCCTCCTTGCTGCCAGGATTTGATGAGTACCCCCCCCACTGATCTAACTGGGCAGAGGTTTTCAGGATGCCCTTAGTGGGCCTCCTCTCCTGGGGTTCTCCACTAAATTGCACTGTACTTAGAGGCCCATACCCGGATGTCCGCCCATCCATTCCTGGGTGGTACTGGCCTATGAGCCCCATACTTTTGATTGGATAGTAATCTGCCATCCCTGTGGCCCTGTGCTCATGTGCGCCAGGGGGAATGGGGGTGGCAGAGTCCAGGGGCTGGGAGAGATGAAGGCCTCTGGTACTAGGGCTCCTAAGGTTATGCTCAGGTGTTTCCCTTTCCCAGCGAACCTCATCTCTATCAGCCCCTGCTCCCTGTTGCCATGCAAGAACCTGTGCTTTCAGTTACTCAGTTAAGGCCTTACTAGACTCTATCAGTCTCTCCTGCATGGCTACTTGTTGCTGGAGCCTATCATTTTGCTGACAGAGAGCCTCATTTTCTCTCTGTGCCTCCTGGTTGGTCCTGGAGTACTGGGCCAGTCTTTGCTGCAGGAGGGTTACCTCCTGAATCCCATCCCTACTGGCCTACTCCTTTCTTGCCATAGCATCTTCCACCCTCCTGGTGTGCTCTAACAAGTTCTGATGCTCTTTTTGGAGGACACCCAGTCCCTGGAGCGCCAGGTGATTTCATTTTTTTTCTTTTAATTGGCAGACTTCCTGGCCTAAGGTGTCCCTTTCCTGACTAAGAGCCTGCATCTGTGCCGCCAGGTCGTCCCTCTGCCTTTTAAGGGCCCCAGCTTTCTGGCGCTCTTCTTCAAATTATGTCTGGGTATCCAGGTCTTTAGGAATCAGTTTGTTGCTCTCTGCCGTATCCCTATCTAGGTGGCTTTGCAGGGTGACTACCTGCTCTCCGCATGCCCTATTTAATTCCAGTTGTTGCTCCAGCTTTTTCTGGCTCTGCATTAGGGCGTCCAAACCTTCTTGGTACTCCTTCTGCAAGGCCAGAAATCTGGTATCCTGGTCAGACTTTTCCTGTTGCAGGATACCCATATCCTCTTTTATCTTAATGATATACTGCTCCTATCATTTTCTGACTCCTGGCTCCTCTGCAGCCTCTGCTCAGAAGAGACCAGATCAGATTGGGCCTTTTCTAATGCCATCTGTTGCCTATTTGCCAGATCTTGGCCTTCAGCACATTTGTCCTGTATGGCTCCCATATATAAATATAAATATGCCATTATCCTGACAATCTTGTTGTGCTCATCTTTGGCCTTAGGGGCCATGTATAGTTCGCTCAGGGCCACATGTAAGGGACCCTGATCTCTCCATTTATCTGACCCAGTTACAGTGACCTGTTGCGCGATTGCCTGCAACCACACATTCTGGTCTTGTTCAGTCCACTCACCTCTCAAAAAATAGTTTATGTAAGAGGTGCTTCTCTAGCTATTTTCATATCTACCAATGTCGTCATTCTGGAAATTGATTTCCTTCCTGACTTACAGAAGTTAGTATTTTATTTTGCAAAACAGACCGTTCCTTAGAGCGTTCCTTTGAGGAGTGTTTTTACAGTGTAATACAGCGTGGTGATCCGACAGGATTTATGTATCCTATCAGTTAGCACAATGTATCAAGCTGCACAAGTGGTAGAACTAATCCAGACGTCCCGGCTCGAGCCCCCACTCTGTTAAGCGACTTCAATTCAGTACTCCAACTAAGTCAGTGCCTAGTCTGGGATGCCCAAGGGAAGCCCTTATTTATATATTTTTATGACTAGTTCATAAATCTGGATGATAAACCCTTGTATAACGCCCCTCTCTTTGAATCCCCCTTACCTCACTGAGCTAAGAAGTAGATTTGTTTTGCAAATTAAAAGATTTATTTTACAAATTAAACAATATATATAATCATCACACTTTTATAACAAATTAATATTTGATCGCACACTTATGAATATGACAGTGATCAACAATGGATAATATTACACTAGCACACTTTTGTAATCACTTAGGAGTTGATATAGAAAAGATAAGGTAGCTGAGAATGCTTTTATGGTTTCAAGGAAAAACAATGATGGAAAAGAATGCAGCACAGGGATAAACTGATATGGTTTCAATAAGAGATAATATAATCACTTTTCCCCTTGCGGCAATTAACTCCCCCCTTATGTAATGTAAAGAGATGGAATGAGAGCACACAGTTTTCAGGAATACAATCAAAGTGCAATTCAATGTTCAATTCCCCCCAGCAAGCCTTGAACAACCGGTATGCTTTTAAACACAGGCAAAAATACTTTTCATGGGATTTGCAATGGAGTGAAAATATGCTAAAATGATTTTAATTCCCTATAGGAGAGTCAGGGTAGGTGGTAGCTACTTAAGATTGGTTCAGGTCAACACTACCAATTATTCCTGAGGGATTATTAGGTTGAAACGAATCTCAGCAATGCAAGCAAAAGACAGCTATTTTTGACAGGTGAAGAAGTTTGAGCTAGTTTTCAATTCGCAGTACTTTTTCCGAATGCGTCAAGTGCGATTACAGAAAAACTGTTAGGAGTTGAATATCGGTTCTGGGTTTGTTGGAAAGCTCAGGATCTTAGCTTTAAAATGAATCTCGTTCCTAGTACATGCGGTTCCAAAGATACGGACAATTTTGTGGAGGTATATTTTCAGAAATGAAATAATGATTCCAAATGGCAAGTGACACTTTCACAGGTTAGAAATCACAGAATGGACACACGATTTCTATGCAGTTCTAAATAGGTTGAAATGGATGGGATAAGCTTATTTTAAACTAATAGATGACTATGCACAGTTCTGGCTGGGTACTCACACTATAAATTTGAAATAGGCCGTCAAGATCTGGTCAGGTTGGCTGCGGTTCTCTCGCCACGGGACGGTCTCTGGCACTGGTTCTGCTCACAGCGGTCTGGTCTGGGTCTGGTCTGCGGTTCTGGATCTCTGGTTCTGGTCATGGCACTGGATACAGTTCTGCTTTCTGGGTGTTTCTGGCACAGGGTTCTAGGCCAGAATCAAACAGCTCACCCGGCTGTTGAATAGTTTGGTTAGGTGGCTGGTTTCTGAGGCCTGCTGAGAAGGATTCAGCTTTTGGACTAGGCCTCTCTGCTGCAAGTTCTGAAGTCTGGATTCCAAGTTCTGTTTTTGGAGTCTTCTGGATATTGTCTGGTCCGGCAAAATGCTTTGCAAGAAATCAGTTCAAAGTGGAAAGTGAATGTCCCTTCCTGGGTCTCAGTGGCTCTTTTTATGTCTTTTGAAAGTGGGTGGGGAGGCTGACTTTCTATGCCCCACCCTCTAAGGATCCTGATGGGCTAGAGAATTTTCTGTGCTCTCACTGGGGAACTAAGTTGTGAGTCAGAGTGATGCTGCCTTGTTACCATCTATTGAAGAAACACCCCTTTACTTTTACTAGGAAAATCAATTTTACCAATACACATATTTCCCAGATACACAAGTTGTTGAAAATACATGTACACATGATGGATGAATTAAGACAGGTCTCTGATTAAGCCCCATGTTCCTGCGAGCTTGGGTTCAGAAATGACAACATTTTGCGCTTTTTAGTAGCTTTTGCAACATTGGTTTTTCCTCATAATTTACATAGAGGTACAACCCCTCCCTGAGCACATTACAATAAGTTTCCAATTCTCTAGTGTAAGCACAGTGTATGCAATATTAATAAATAGCGGGGTTTGGTCCCATAACATCGTACAGAATTGAGTTTAGACTCAATTTGTAGGTACATTTTTCATATTAAGGATCTCCAAATTGTACATTTCTGTCATCTGGTTACAATTAGTTGTCAGTATTCTTATAAAACATATATTTGTCTTCAATTCAATTCACAAAAGTGTCTGGGTCCGCCCCCAGAAACTTGGTGAGTCAGAGATCCCATGTCCTTCCTTCCAGGCAGAGCACTGTTTACAGTCACACCTCAAATCAGCATATTCTTTTCAATTGAAAGAGTCTATTTTGTTGTTTCCTGCAGGCTGCAGGGAAGTCCCATCCCTCCCAATCAACAGGGCCGTGTGATATCCTGGGCTGTTGCTGGGAAGCACAGTTCTGCAAGACAGCTCTCCTGTCAGGATTTATAGAGCACCAGCTCTGTTCTTTTTGACAGCTGTTCTTAAATTTAAAAGGGGAATTTGGCTTGACTGTTATGATCCTTGCTGACAATGTTTTGATGGGGATCCTTGCAGTAGAGTGATGTGAAACACCCCACAAGAAGGTCAAATCTTTACAGT
Organism: Ambystoma mexicanum; assembly: GCF_040938575.1. Lineage (NCBI taxonomy): Eukaryota > Metazoa > Chordata > Amphibia > Caudata > Ambystomatidae > Ambystoma > Ambystoma mexicanum. The sequence goes on along the minus strand of NC_090935.1, from coordinate 211,516,913 downwards.
GGTCTTGTGGGCCATGATTTTAGCAAATTTTGACACCAATGAAACAAATTTGGAACAGAACCATCTCTCTTTGCACTGGTTGGTGGCAGGGCAGGCAACCATTTTGGTGTGTGCAAAACTGCACGGTTTACCTGGATTCTGGCGCAAATGTGGGCTTTTCCGCCATCTTGGATTTTCTAAGCCCACAGCACCAAATGTTGTAGCATAATAGTTCAAACATGGGTCAAGACACCTGACAACCGTGGCCATCTTCACACCTATTGGGAATACGGAAGACATTATAAGATCATTAGGAAAGACATTGCAAAAGCATACAGACAATAATCATTGTTACGAACACTTACCTCCAAAGTGTATTGGTTGCAGCCAGTCTGGGCCATCACGTATACGGACCAGTGAAGCAATTAGGTCTATCTACAGCGCCCCTGCTGAAGAGGAGCAGGACGGAGAGCTCATCTTTACAAAACAACAGGTGAGAGATTATGGGAAAATGCATGCTCCTCTCATTCTGGCAAGAGGGGTTCAAGAGGGATTGCAATTCAGCCGCAGCATTTTCACTGCCTCTTACCTTCCCCAAAGGGCATTGTCAGCGACCAGACCAGTCCATACTACAGCAGCTGGGGGTAAACCCAGATCCAGGGGAGCCAAGTCCAGGGAGGGCTCAACGTCCCCGCAGAAAGCAGGTGAGCATAACAAATGTGAAGGGGTTTTGTGCTGTGAAACATACATGGGAGATCTTATTCAATAGGCTTTATTCTGATTTATAACAAAAATAAATATGATATGGAATTAAATTGCATTGGTTGCAGTGGGGGAAATCAGCCCAAACAGGTTTCTGCTTGGTGGTTGCCAGCAACAGAAGGCCCCTCACAGTAGATGCTAGAACACACAAGTGATAATTTCTACTTTGGCAGGCTTTCATCTGGGCTGAGGCCTATTACAATGGAAGTTCCAGGACACCAACCTATGAAGTGGAAGTGGCCATACATTTTCAATCAACTGGGAAAGCTCCTCCCCACACTGGGCTTAAGTGACAGTTGGAGGTAGCCAAAGAGAAAAAAAACATGGTCCCAGGGAAGGAAAAAGGATGTATATTTGTTTCAAAAGACTATTTTATTAAGAAATTTGCAGGAATGTAAAAAGTTCACAGTTTTAATGTCATTTTGTGGGTTTTAATTTAAGACATTGTAGCCTTCACTGCCATATAGGGAACAGAAATGGCAGAGAATGGGGTATTCCAAGGAAAGTGTACATGATGCCAATGTAAAATGCAATACCGACATGCCTGATGATAATACATATACATATGTAAGGATATAGAATTTTAGGCTGAATATTTCACACTAAAAATGACAAAAAATTATTAGAAGGGCAAAACAATGTCTTACAAATTGTAGAGTTGGACTGGCATGTTCTGCATGAAATATGTAACCTGCTTATATAATTTGTTAGAACACATAGTCTATCTTGACTGTTGCCATTGTGCCACTCTCTAAGCAACCTTATCTATACCCTGATAACTGTCTAGACTGTTTTAATTTTCTTTGCATCCTGTTCTTGTTTCCTAGTGTTAGCGCAATTCTTTCCTTCATCTCATTTTATAACTTATTAGTAATATTTGGAGTAATTTAAATTAATTCCCACATAGATCAGGACACGGCGGGAAAAGGGTGACGTTGTGAATCAATCTTTGAACGTACCATGGCTTTCTTTAACAATATAGTCTAAATAATTTAGTTTAAGTAAACTTTGCCTTTAATTTTTAAAACCAATTTTTTCTTTTCAACTGCTCTATTTTCATAAAAATGAACCTCATTCTACCTTCCAAATCGCTCTCAATTCTACAGCTATAGCCCTCCTTTCATTTCTGTATTGTCCCTGTCCTGTGCATCTATCCCCCTGCCCAAAAAACGCATTCCAATTCAGTGTTTTTAACCCATTTAAAAAAAAAAAGTTTTTGCATTTAAAATTGCAAACCAGAAAAATGCAACGTTTCCATGTGTGAATTCGGCTGCACTGAGTTTTCAATTTTAATCTGTTTTGTGAACTGTATTCTTTTGTGATATCTTGCCTGATGGTTGATAGTGATATAACATCCCTAATACTGTGATAATAGAGATGCATATCCTTATTTAAACACACATATAATACATTATTTTTCAAAATCTGAGTGTCATTTTAGGCCTTTGGAAAGGGTTTTTGCCTCTTATTTTCTGTTTGCTGACTAATATCCCCGTCTACCCGCTGCTTCTTTCTATCCACTCAGAATTCGATTAATTTTGGGTTGAAGGAACATTGTAAGGGGAAACCTTAACTTGGGTGCTATCTATCATAATTAAAAAAGTGCTCCTATTCACTTGTGCTTTGGATATGTTCTACTAGAATTTTAACCAAGTGCATTACTTCCATTTCCATTCTCATTATCACCTCATTGGTGATTGCTGCCCAATATTAAAATTTGACTGATTTTTTGTGAATTCTAAAAATGAATAAATATTGTATTTTCACCACCCGGCCTGGTTCATGGTGACCCGGGGTATTTGTAAAAGGGGGTGTGAGACGGGTTAGGTACCGGCTCAATTTGAATTAATTGAAATTAAAGAAAAAGCATTCCTATTGAGCACCACATCTCAGGCTACGACCAATTGTCCTGGTCTGGTGTGTGACGGCCGATTGGAATCCTTAACAGTTTAATTAATCAAACATGGTGTAGTGGGATTGGTCAGTTCAGTTATATGTTTAGAAACACAGCAATGTGCACAAAAATGAAGGAAACTGCATTGCACCACATCAGAAGCTTAACCATATCCTTTTACACTTAATTAACTACAATATTTACATTGTTTCCACTTCTGTAATGTGGGTCACATTGAGGACATGCGTGCAACCAGCAGTTAACTTTAAGTAATGTTTCTTTCCAGAAGCCAGTATGCACTGTGCTTCTGCACCACAGTGTTACAAATCATAAAAGAAGGTAAATAAGTAAATAATCAACTTTTTTCAGAAACGATTTGAAGCATTATGGTAATGCAGCACATGGAAATAAGAGAATTGTTGAAATACAGTGGCAAAAGGTGCAATTCACTGCTGAGTCATAATATCCCATTTTGGGAACAGTTCTTTTTGCACACCCCATAAGAAACAGTTCACCCTGACCTTACTGTGGAAGTTGAATAAGTCCCCCTGGAGAAGGTCTCAAATAACAAGGAACTGAAACATGTTGGGTCTAGCGGTTTTCCAGAAGGAACCCAATGAAACCTTTTTTTAATGTATATAACAATTGTTTCTATTTTATCACAAATGTTTCTGGTCTGTCATAAGTGCGCGTATATTTGTTCTCTTTTGTGATTGGTCTTTGATGCTAAAGGGCAAGAATATATCTACGGTTGATGCACAATACATGTAAATATTTGGCTGGATTATATTTTTAATTGGCATATTTACTTTGATAAAAAATTAAGTTGCATTGATTTTGCAAATATGCATGTATCTGTACATGACCATTGTTTTACACAGATCTGTTAGTACAGGGTTGTCCAATTCCAGGGCTCTAGTGCCAGAATCCTGATGGGTTTTCAGGATCACCCTCATTAATATTCATGAGAGAAAATGAGCATACATTTAGAATCATTGTATGCCAATTTATCTAATGCATATTAAAAAGGGGCATCTTGAAAATGGGACATATTTCTGGCCCCTGAGGCCTGGAGGTACACAACCCTGCATTAGTCGGAGGTGGCTCTATGTTAGTTATGCTAGTAATTCTTTCTCAGAAAGTGGGTTCTGCTAATCAGACCTGACCTTTTTAATTGGTTCCTTGCTGAAAAGTATAATGCACATGTGTTATCTTCATTGGGCCTGATCTACTGAGAAGCCAGCCAACTGCTATGCAGTTTGGCAAGATGGCAGTCACATTTATGTACCCTCCCGGTAACCAGCCTCCTGGAATCCAAATTAATTCTAGACATGGATCACCCATTTACTGTGTGCACCTATGATCCATCTTAAATATAATTGTGCATCCCCTAGGCTTTGTGGCAGATTAATACATACATATAAATCTATTATGTAGTGACCAAATTTAAAAAAGGCCCAACCCATTTGTTGTCTTTGTATTCAACTAGCATTTCAGTGGCCCGTTAAACTGTCAGAGTTGTGTGCATCACTGTCTGGGGACTAACTTCCCTCAACAACAGGTTAAGTCCAGCCCTAGGGGTTCCCTTTCATCTCTCCTGGGAAGTCTTGACACATTACCAAGAGAGCAGATTCAGCCCGCAGAGGTCGGTTGGGAACCTCTGCTTCAAGGAAAGCTCTGGCAGCACAACGGGGATATCACTCCAGGGGGATAATGGCTGTGGACTTTGTGATGTAGGGCAAACAGTAGAGGGGGATGTTTAGGGTAACCAGCAGAGATTTTCCAACTTAGAGAAAGGTTCCACCACGTTGGGCTATCCTGTAGATAAAGCACACTGGGACTGAAATCACCAACCAAATGAACAGAAAATGTTGTACATATTCTGGTGCATTGTATTTTTAGTTGATCAATGTACTTTGTTAAAATAAAATTGGATTGATTTTTCAAATAAGTATATATCTATCAGTGATAATTGTTCCACACAGATACATTAGTGGAAGGTAGTTCTATGGTAGTTTTGTTGGTATAGTACTCCAGTTTTCCCATTCCATATCAAACCAAGTCCCTCCTTGTGTTTTATGGAACTAAAGGCAATCATTTTGTGTTACAAAAATCAAAACAGCACAGGATCGCCTACACGCTCAGATGGCATTCTCTCAAGTCCCGTTATTGGCAAAATATACCCCTTAAAAACTTGCCAGGTGTAAACATAATATGCTAACTACAGCTTCACATGCCCAGGTGTGGTCATCTGGTAAGTGTAGCCTCACATTCTCAAGTAATGTCTCCATATAGCAGGTTAAAGCTTGTTGAACATTTATAGTCATCCCTATGCAAGGTTCAACCTTACACACACATGTGATATGAGTGTAGCTTCAATCCCCCAAACATTGCCTTTTTATGCGAGGTAAATGCTATGATAGATATCATATATAAGGGAGAGCCTCGGCCTAGGTGTTTTCTCCATACGTCAAGGGAAGCCACATATGCCCAGTCTTGTGCCACTTTACCCTCCTCATCCAGCAATGGAAGATGAAAGGCTCCATAATCAAGAATGTCAAAAATGACACAGGGTAATAATTGTGGCATGGAGGTTGGGAAGGGGAATGCGTTGGAGTATGGCGTGTATGCATTTTGGTGTATGTATTTTTAGTGTTATATGGTTCAATTTAGCTATAAATGATTCAAATTGGTGCTTTTGTCAATTCCAGATGATCTCAATGTGTGCAGTTCAAGAAAAACGAGTTCCTTTGCAGTAAAGTGATTTGTCTACGATCACGCAATGTGGTCAAGTGCAGAAACCAGGGTTTGATTAAAGGTATCCTGATTTCAAAGTCGACATTTTTTAAGATGTGTGCATTGCTTTATTTTAGGAAACAGAGACAGTTGTTTGTGTTTAAGAAAGCAGATGTACCAAAGCACCAAATCGCATTCTAAATCTGAAAATATAAAATAATCTTTGTCTAAAGGGTTAGGTTTGATGTTGTGTTTTCCCTGCAAACAATTATTTTACACCTAGTACATTAAATAACATAGAACAATACAGTGGTACTCAATTAGCCAAATGTAGACAGATAAAATACTAAATAAGCAGCGCTTGGATGCATATGAGCAATTGGATGTTATTGAAGAAAATACATGTTCTCACTGAACTCTTCCTGAGCCATAAAAAGAGGGCGTTGTATGATATTTTACCCAAGTACAATACAAATAAGTGTGTTACACAGTTTGCATCATGGCTCACCTATAAGAGATGACGAGGCAGATGTCTGCTAATTGAAACACAAAGAGATATTAGACACACAGGATTTATTTTGGAAAGATGAAATAGACAGCCAACCCCTAAAGTGTAAAACTAGCCTCTCACACGCTCCTAGAAGCTAAATTAACTATCCGAACAAAGTGGTCTGGAGGATAGCTCAGCGGTAATGTGCTCGCCTTGGAAGCAATCCGACAGGAAGCCACACAGGTTCGAACCTCTCGGTATTAGGCGCCATATAAATCACCTATCGTATCATATCAAACAGCACCCACATCAGTTGTCATTTGGTTTAATATAGTCTAGCACATTCTGGCAATGGTCAGAGGATCAGAAACTACATTCAGAGGCATATGGTCCCCTTTCCAAAATACATGGAGAAGGGCTATAGCAGCCTATCCTGCCCTAACAGGCTAAGGGCATTGAACCAGATAGAGCTGCTCTAAGGACTGCCTGCATATACCATTGGACTGCTTACGAATGTCTGTTTATTGAGTAACCAATGCAGTGCTTGGGGGGAGGGGCTAAGTTAAGAACTGTATAAAATTAACTTTGAGCGATTGTTAGAAAATAGTATACAAAGTGTTGGAGAGAAAAAAGAAACAGTGATGTATTATAAATCAACAATGTTATTTTCACTGATCACCAAATCACTTATTGACATCTATGTGTGAGGGCCAGAAGACCTGCAGGTCGGGGGTAGCAGGTCGAGGGCCTGTTGTACTAAAATAGTTGCAAGGGGAGGCATCTGGTACCCCTGGTTGCCCCTACATGACTTCCATACATGCACTATTGAAGCCATAGAAAGAACACATGCATACATATACTGTCTGAAAAGTATAACCTAAGCGCAATTTCTATATGGCTTTTTTGAGAACATTTGAAGAAGAGGTGTTGCATGTATGATTTTATTATGCTGAATTATGGAGGTGCAGTGACCATAAGCAACATATATAGCTCATGCCATATTCTTGGGTGTGAACATGATAAGTTGGTCATAGCCTGGATTTGCAAATTATAGCCTCTCTGAAACATAAATGCAGAGTTGCTGAATGGACGTGGCTAACATCAGGTTCACCCTTTGACAAACAAGCCTGTCGGCTGCTCCAAAGGCAATATCTTTCTCCATTAGGTCCAACATCCAAGTCTGCATTACTGGAGCCTCTAGCAACATGGCTAACCTTTTCAAAATCTGCAAGGTGCTTGCCAATCCAACTGCTATCTCCACCTTTACTTCCCCTTGCCGGGCCAGGCCCTCTGCACTGCTTGTGCCTCCTATCTCACTTCCATTACTCTCCACCACCATCATCTCTACTTCCTCTCCTGCTTCCCTGCTTCCCTGCTTCCCTGCCCTCCACCCCCGCCCTGTCCTTCCTCCTGGCCATAGCACCTGTAAAGTCTCTAAAGTTGTCCGCTCTTGAAGGTCTCATCCAAACATGTGCTCTCCTGCTCCTCTCGAACCATTAAGGAAAACCTCTCCTTTCTCGCCCTGGCACTTGCTGACTTCTATAACCACTCCTTCACCACTGGTGCTTTCCCTCTTTCCTTCAAGCACTCCCTTATGCACCCTCTCCTAAAAAAGCCGTCTGCTGACCGTTCATGCCTAAACTTCCTGCGTAAACTCCTCGAGAAGTTGTCCCTCCCCCAGTTGATCCTTCACATTGAACTTTGGTTGCCTCCATGACCATCAATCTGGTTTCCAGGTATCCAGAATACCGGGGAAGACCTGCTCACAAATCTTGACTCTAACTCTCCTTAGGTTCTCATTCTCCTTGACCTCTCTTCTGCTTTTGACATGGTCAAACACTTAAACCTTATAAAGGGCTCTGTGACACATTTGGCATCTCGGACCGGGCACTGGACTGGGGGAACTCTTTCCTCACTAACCGCTCTTCCTTACCAGCTGCATCTGGGTCATTTCTCCTCCAGCACATCACTCTCTAACTGTGGAGTTCCCCAGGGTTCTTCAATATCTATCTTGTCCCTCTTGTTCACTTCATCTCTTCCTTCTCTCCTCACTTCCAGTGCTATGCTGATGACATTCAACTTTCCAATAAAACCCCCTTCTACTACCTCCTCCTCCGAACTCTGTCTTAATGCCAGTAAAGTTGAGATACTTCCTATTGGAACCCCTGCACCCTGTTTCCCTCTTGCCCTCTGGCCACCATCCTTGGGCCCTATACCCTCAACATCCAGTGTGGCCAAAAACCTCTGAGTCATCGATTCCTCTTTCTCTAAATTTGGGCCTTGCCAAGAAGGCACATTTTCAGCTTCAACTCTTTAGAGGCATTCTTCATTTCCTCACCTTCCACCAGATGCTCAATGTCTCCAAAGCTCTGGTCCTTTCCTGGCTGGACTACTGCAACAGCATTTTTCTCAATCTGCCTCTCTACTCCCTCCGCCTCCTTCAAATAATCCAGGATAGGGCTGTGAGACTGATCCTTGGCCTTATGCCCAGGGACTACATCTCTCCAGCTCTAAAATCTCTCTGCTGGCTCCCGGTGGTGGCAAGGATCAAATTCAAGCCCATCTGCATAATTAACAAGTCTGTCTGTAGCCTGTGTCCCCACTTTCTCCAACTCTAGCTATCCAAATACATCCCTGCTCGAGCCCTCCACTCTTCTAGCTCAAATTCTCTGATGACCAAACGTTTCTCCAGCAGAGAATGGGGGGCAGGTCTCTCTCCTCAGCTAGAGCCTCTCTCTGGAACAGCGTCCCTGCACCCCTGAGACTTGAGCTGGACTGCCATAAGTTCCGGAAACTGCTCAGAATTCTTTTTTCTACCTCCTTCCCTCTCATTCTCCCCTGCAAATCGCCCCACTGCTGCTGAGACTGGCGGCCTGGTCCTTATGAGTCTCACAGGTTTCCCCCGCCCCTGCACTTAGCCAATGGTCCCCCCGAGACCTCCTTGGCACTTCCCCTCCTGCCTCTACTCTAGCACTTGCCCTATCCCCCCACCCATCCCCCTTCACTCTCTCCTGCACTTGCTTGTCCAAAAGCTACAAGGCCTAGTAGGACCGTTATTTTTGATTACTACTGTTTTTTTCCACCATTGTTTTATTACTCCCGTTTCCTCCCCTTTTTGCCTTGTGGCACCTGGAAACGCCACTGGGGTGTATAGGCGCCTAACACATGCTCAATAAATAAAACAAATATAGTTTGGTATTTAAGGTCATTTATAGATTTGATAAAATGTATACTATTTAATTTTTTTTTAAAACATGGTCAAAACAGTGCTTTGAGTAGGGAGAAAATTCGAGTAAGGGCATCAAATGTCTTGAAATACCTTTTTAGGGCATGAACTGTGAAAGTATCGAACCTTTACAATGGGTGTGGCCTATATAGCTAAATGTGTATTTAAATGTGGGAGGTTGAGTTTTCTATTACAATATATACCTGGCATATATGTATTGTATTGTATTGCATTGTATTTGGTTATTTATATAGCACTCTTTCCCCACTTGTGTGGCCTCAATACGCTTTTGTCTCGGTTGAACGCCCTTGGTGACCGTAGTCGGCGTGGTTGGAAATTCTGGGGAGTGTAGCTTAGGTGATGCATGTGTGCATGTTGCCGTTCTAGGACTTGGGTGGCTAGCAAGGATCGACTAAGCAGCGCAAGAGAAGTCAGACACATGGGTGGGTGCTGTTGAGCGTTAGAGATAGATTGTTATTGTTGAGAGAGTCTATGTGAGGACAGCTATACCGGGTTCATTTTGGGCGGTGGTCGCTGTATGCTAAAGGCAGAGGTGTTGAGGTATGTCAGATGTTTCAGCCTGGACGGCTATGTGTGCACTAGACCGGATGTGCATGGCCATAGCCGTATTCTATCGTGCATGGATGCTTGGCCGTGCCTGCGGCCTGTGTCCACACTAGTGGTGTGAAGAAATACGCACTGTAGGCTGCGAGATTGCTCGGCTGGGGCAATATAGGTCAGGTCTAGAATTGAGAGTCCTAAACCATTGGGCCTAGCTTTCATACTGTGGTAGGTATCCACATATATTAAGATGAGATGGACACTACAACTAGATTTGAGAATCCTGGCAGGTGGTGAGCAGGTGATGTGAGAAAAACCTATGCAAAACATTTGCTTTGCATATGGTACCATAAAAACCGGAGTACACATATATAAATACGCATTTTTCGATATAAGATAGCAAATCAAAATTGATAAAAACTAGTTACAATCCAGTTAAGACAGCTCACAGTATTACGGTGCCTGCTGCAGACCCATGTTTGAATTGTGCACGTCAAAAATGTGCATTCCATTAACATAGCTCAATCAGCGATCTTTGTATACGTGCCCAACATGTCTCCCTTCATAAATAAAACAGAGGAGACCCGGTCCCATACTCACTATTCAAGCCCATCACACAAAAAATGAAAAGCCTTCACTTCAGATTGTTTATTAAAAAAATAATTGACAACTTCGTCCGTTTTAAAACAAAAAATTGGAGGGGATGTTTTAGGAAAGCCGACTTTTCGATGATTTCAAGGCTACCACGCATCAGTAGTCTCAGGAGGATAGCAACGCTAGCAACGCGCTCGCCATGGAAGCAAGACGATGCAGACCAGCACACACAGGTTCGATCCCCGGGCCCACGCTTAAAAACCTCTGGGTATTAGGCGCATTATAAATAACCAATTACAATTACAATAGCTCGGCCCTGCCACAGGTGGCGACGTTGTCTATGCACCATAGCCCGTTCTTGGCAAGACATATGATTGTGCTGAAATGCAGTAAATGGGGTCGGTTAAACGGTAAAAAAAAAGGAGCATGTGGCATTTGGTGAACGCAGCAGGGAAAGATGGTGGTATGGGTAGGCCCCACACATACCAACACAGAAAGATGTGGTGAGACAGTACATCCAATAGGGCCCAAGGCATTCTCCCCACAATCATGCACGCAAATTGGTTACCAACTCGAGGCCCCTGGAGGTTTAAAGCCCAATTATTGATAACTGTTTTAAAAGGGCAGCTATTTATAAATATGTAGCGGTGACATATGTTTTCCAATAACCAACCTTTCATTTTAAGGGATGTTATGGTTGAGACAGAGGCCTGAAAAACCACAGAAATATGCAGAGCAACCATGACTCACTCATCCCATTGTCCCCGCCCCCACAAGCACAACTCAAAGTCTCACTTGCGATGTTGAGCACCTTTAAAAGGGGACATAATAACACCTTGTCATCACCGATAAGAAGGGCTCACACATGTTCTCTTCGATGATATCATCAATGATACAAGACATCGAGTGAGACTTAACGAATCCCTTGAGCTGTTATATCTGATGTAACTCCATCACAGGCCCGGTCTTAAGCGTGCCTCTTTTCTCCTCGATGTGTTCCATAACTTCACATCAAACCAAACGTGGTAAACAAGATATTTCATTTCAACTTGATCCCAGGTTGCCTGCATGCGTGACATGATTTCCACAGTTCCCTTGCAAAAAAATAAAATAAAAAGAGATTGGGGAAAATAACAACGCCAGCAAGTGGAGATAACTGTGGGGACAACTTCCTCTTCGTGAACAACCACAATTGAAGATGCTGTATCTAATTACAGGAAGCAATGAAAGTCATTGTTTCCTGGTCGAGATTGCTATCTCACGATGCTATGAACTAAATACGATCCTTATTGCAACATCAATGCTAAAAGCACTGAACATGATGTGCTACATGGAATTTTCAGCCAGCAATTAACCAGCTATTCCTAAGCTCCCCTTATTAAACTGCAGAACACACACTTTGCTTGCATGCCAAGATCTAACGTTAGTGTTCTCAAACTATGCAAGATCAATTTATGGTTTACTGAAGAGAAGAAAAAAAAAACATTAATTTAGGAAAACATTTCACATGAAAGCATTTTTTTTGCTAACTCTCACAGGCTGCACTTAATGCATGCAATGCTATTTCCAAAGAGCAGGTTATTTTTCAGACCATGTATAAAGTATGTTATGAATGTATCTCTTTGCTGCTTGCCCAGTGAATTGTGGAATGTTTTGTTTCGAAGCATTTTGTCTGTTACCACATCTTGATAAATTCCATGAAGCAATCCACTGGCACAGATGGAGCTATTTAAGTACCAACTGTGTAACTCACGCACTCAAAGTGCATTATGCTTATGTGTAAGTTAGAGGCAAACTACACAAGGCACATGCAGATGCTTGCAGACTGTGCAGCGTGTCTGCAGTCTTCTCACAGACATATATGGCACTGAATGGACAGGACAAAGGTGACCCCACCTGCCCGATTTGCATATGCAACTAGGCAGCTGGCGATGGACAGGAAAGGGGAGTAGAGGGCATATCTGCTCTCGCATAGAGCATGCTGATCCAAACAAAGGTGCATGTCACTTGCTCCTTTTCTTCCTAATCAAAGGTCGCATCTTGGGAGGATAGCTCAGGGGCAACATGCTCGCCTTGGAAGCAAGACAACACGGAACAAGACAGGTTTGATCCCCGGGTCCGCGCTTAGAAACCTCTGGACATTAAGCGCGTTACAAATGGCCAATCATAAATAAACAGTCATAGCCACTGTTCCAACTTGTTGTGAGTCAGGACTCTGTTTGGTTTGGCAAAGGCCTTTGGAATTTGTAATGGTCTCGACTTATTTGTGTCTTTTGAAATGGAGCGGTTACCAGCAGACATCCATTTGCTTTTAACAGCTGGGTAGGGGGACCTCTCAGCTCATCACAGGTGCATCCAGCTATAACTCTTTAAATACAGCCTGGGATGGGAGCCGGTGTTCCATGCCCAATGGTCCCAACCACCTGACCTCAAAGTATGCAAAATATGTTTTAGAAAACTGCGAGTCCTCCAAACCCCCTTCTAGGACTACTTTCTGGACGATGCTATGGCCTTCTAGGACTACTTTCTGGACGATGCTATGGCAGTAGGATGCCCAACCCCGAATACTACTGTACCACCAGCGAAATGGGATCTCAGAGTAGATGGTTTGTGGGAGTGACCGGCCGTTTGGACCCCCCCCTCACACATTCTTTTGGGGCGTGAGCCTTTACAATGATCTACATAGAACAGGGCATGTCCTCTCCTTGCACCCAGACACAAGGCAGATGGGCACTGATGGCCTAACAGAAATATTGTTATAAGAAAGAGGCATTGCAGGAAAATCAGTGCCCTGGCCCAGGTATTATTCCCAGAAAATCCATGCACCAGGCCCCTGCTGCAAAGGATGACTTTACTAAAGGACATATAAAGTAAAGTTGGATACATTCCATTTTAATAGCATCAACAAAGAGGAAAGCCTCATTAGTCAAAGAGCATGACCCTTACACCTAGTTCGTCTCTCACTCATGCATCTCACCCATAATGCCCACTGAGGTCCCTATTGTAGCTATATCACTGTGTTCTACAGCCATGTCATAATCTGGCTCAATTCGAGAATAGAAGCCCTCTAACATGCCTGGATGCATTTATTTATAACAAAGGAAAAAAGGAGCTCATTGCAGGGACGTCATTTTACCAAAATGCCAGGGGTAGAGGAAGTGGCATCACAGGACTCTTGACCTCTGACGACATCACAGGAAGTGATGCCATTTGACCCCACCCCAAAGTAACATCACGCGAAGCGATGGAACACAACCTTTCACTGCTTGACAAAACAGGACGTGTCCTCACATAGCATTGTTTCTAAGTACACTACGAAACATATGGTTACAATATCACTGTAAAGTGATATACATTTATACAAAAATGGATCACCATATGTATCATTAATATTAATATTACCAAATGACTGTGAATGCAAGCAAACATCCAAGGCCAAGCGATAATATTAATGTTAAAGGATATTTGTATCGCGCAATGTGTTATTATTTCGTACTTAAGCATAAGCATTATATATAAAGCAAATATACATACAATATTACCCAACCTGTGTTGGTACTCATTTGTCAACCTCAGCAGGTTGGAAGGCTGAGTTGACCTTGCCGGGAGCCGAACCTGCAAAGGGCAGATCACACACACATTGCAGCAGCAAGCGTTCAACCCACCGATCTAGCTTAACGGTCACTCCAGAAACAAAGAGCCAAATATCAAAGTTGTATATGAATTTTATGTATGATGCATTATGTTGTACTATGTATGTATGTCTTTCAAAGTGTTTAAGGGTTTTATTAACCAAATTACCCTATAAATATTTGTTTTTAAAAGAGCCATATGTTGCTGGCCAGGATCCTCAATGTATTTTTTTTTTAAACGAAAAAAAAAAATTCTTTATATATTTTTTAGGGGTAGCAAAGGGAGACCTCAGGGGTCGCAGGTGTGACCCCTGACAACCCTTAAATGACTTCCCTGGTTAATTGGCCTATAGCATGCACACTCTTAACTCTCATCAAGCAGGCACTTTCAGGTTCCTTGAATTTCTAGATTGGGGGATAAGTTCCCTTGGCATAGTTTCAAAATTGAGTCACAGCTTCAAACCCTGCATGGGTACCTCTCCCAGACAAAGTCATTCCGCTCCCTTGGATGCTTATTACATATCACATAATATGATTTGTAGGGAGAGTTAAAGAGAAATAGTGGCTGAATCTAACGTGTGAGGGACTGGCATTCATTGTTGTAAATATCAGGAAAAGGTTCACCTGTAAAATTAGGTAGTTACCTTCTCACTTGCGAGACAACCTCATTTTGACGTGGATTCCATCAATAACTTAGCTTTAATGTGCTGAAAAGCCAGTTTTCTAAATAAAACCTTCTACTTTAATTTGGAAAGTGGTAGCTTACTACACTGAAACAACATACTTTTGGGAACTCGTCAAATTAGAAATATGGGGGCTGTGAAATGCAGGTCAGTACGAGTAGAACCATATATAACATCGCTCTGTATAACTACTGGAGTGCAGAGTGTGAGAAAGCCAAAAAATAGGTGCCACTGTTTACATTGTCAAGCTTTTCAAGGAAGCTTAAACCAACATGCACACTCCAAATGCCATGTCGTTTCATATAAAGCAACATGTTATCCAAGACAAGCCGATTTTCAGTGCAATTAATTTAAAATATGGGACATAATGTTAATTATAAAAATAAATGGACCCATTTATAAATGCAATTAGAAGCCCAGTGTAAATGTATTTTATTTTTAACATCCACACTGACCTTGTCTATGAGTCTGTTCATTAATTTGTGTGAGCAAGTGAAGGACAGTCTGAATGATCTAACTACGTTAGTCGCCCTGATGAACTCCAAAGTGGTCAACTTAGAATATGACAACAACTTATTCAAGCACATGTACTACGAATCAACAAATAAAATTGACAGCTCTTTGGCGACCCTAGTAGACCAAAAGCAAACAAACAGTGATGATAGGAAGCTTCTAGCTGGAATGGCCAAAGAAGCTCTCAGCTTATTAAGGCAACAAAGATATCATGTTCATGAGGGGTCCAGTCCTCAACTTAGAGCGGACCTTGTTGTTCATGACTGTGAATCCTCTGGGGCATGACCAGTAGTAAAGGTTTTAAACAAAGAGGCTTTTACTAAAGAAGTACCAACTGAAATGACTGCAGAGGCTCTGACTGCACTCAAACAATCAGGCCAGAATTTGAGAGCAGGTCAAATAACAACGGACACATCAGTTGCAATAGAAGAGCAACTAATAAACAACGCTGAAATTGGAGAAGTTGCCCGTGAAGCAAAGTTACTTACTCCCATCCCCCTGAACGGTGAGAATGACCATTTGGGGGAAAATACGCTCGAAAGAGCAACTGAGCCGTGTGTTCAAATTACATCCTTTGCCAGAGCAGTGGAAAGTGCTCAAAGCATAGGAAACTACACAAATGGCGACGTACAGATGCCTTCGGCGTCTTTTTGTTCTTAGAGGCCGCACCATAGATCTTGTGAGCCCCGTTCTTCCTCCTCATCCAGACATAAACACCACTGAAGATGTGTTTTCGATCTTTAAAGCTCCTCAAAAAGAAGTTGCCAAAGCTGTACAACCAAAACCACCTCCAAGTAAAAAACCTAAAAATCAAAAAGGGAATAGAGCTCGGATAGGTAACAACTCGAAAAAATTCCTTAGAAATATAAAAGCTGTAAGCTTTACCATCAACTCAAATGCTGTGTGCACACAGGCAACTCCTATAGCTCCTCAAAATCTGAGGCTAAGTCAAGTGGTTCAAGATGACACAAAAAAATAACGATGTAGACAACAGTGATATTCCATCTGACCTCCTGGAACTATCCATCTATGAGGATGTTGATTTGGATGATGTCGACCAAGTTCAAGAGTAAAAAGAGGTTGAGGGTGCCGTTTGTGAACTAAGTGAACCTTCCGTGATGTTGCATATCCCATAAAGGATAAACCGGCAAGAGTATGCACGATAGTGCCACACATCTGCTCGGATCCGAGAACGTTGACAGAGCCCGAAAAACCACAGAGCCCGCCTTTTGTGACACTCTTCCAAAAATGGGACAAAATCACTGTCCCTCAGCGTAATGTGTCTCAAGAGCCTATAGAAATAAACAAAGGTCCCAAAATAGGCAGGAAAAAGTGCTCATCATCAAAAGAACTGTTGAGAAAAGAGTGAGAAATGCTAATCAGAAAGTCAATTCACAGACGGGAGGACCTACTCCGAGCGAAGGCCGCAATGGCCGCAAGGCAACAGCTTAGAAAAGAAATTATGAGAGGCAAATCGCTAAGAACCATTTAAGTGCGAAGTACTGTCTGTGCTTGGAACGCATAGAGGCCATTGAAGATGACTTGTCCTTGAACCGGAACAATGTCCTACAATTGTTGCACTATGTACCGAGCCTGCATATGATCAAATGACATAAAAAAAGTCGAATTCTTTAAAGAAAATGAAAACGATGCAGTAAAACTTCACATTGACTGCCACATAATTTTTAATATCATATTGGATGCTGCGCCCATTTTAATATCAATGGGATTTGATATTACAGAAGTGCAAGTACAGTTGAATCCGGAAGACAAACAAACTACATCTGATGCTGACCTTAAAAGAGACAGAATGGTAAATCAGGGTCACAAACTGAATGATATAAAACAGAAAGAGTCAGGAATCAATCTACATAATTACCAAATACCTACTGTCAAGAATATGTTACATTGCCAAGAAGAAATCTCGCAAGTATCACAAACTAGAGAACCAATCAAAATAACCTTTGTTCATAAAGGTTCAATATCGGGAGGAGAAAACATCATGCCCTGCACAATTCAACCTTGGAGTGAAGTCACTGACTGGAGTTGGATCGCGTCAGCTTTGGCTGCTCAAAATAGCAGCTAATGCCAGGACTCGGGATCTTCCAGTGAGTGCACCATTGGATGCTGGAACACCGTGGCTTTGCTCACCTGTTCCAAAACAATTGGCTGGGAAATTTGAATGTAGCATGTCTGCAGGAAACATGGTTGGTTGAGTGCCCTACAGTAGACGGCTATGAATTTGCCTTAAATCCAGCTATCAAAAAGAAATTGGGTTGTCCATCGTCTGGATTATTGACATTCGTGCAAAGGAAGTCTGGTCATAAAATTCTGGAAGCGCTTAACATATTACCCTACATTCAGAAAGTAGTGGTGATTTTGGAAGGACTGGCTGAAAATGAACAAAACTACCTACACCTATATAACGTCTACTGGCAACACAGCTCCAGTGACTCAGCCATTTTCATAGATCAAATTACACACTCTATAGATCAAATTTATGAGCAGGAAGCTGCACCGAAATTTCTAATCTGCAGAGATTTGAATATCAACTGCTTAGATCTACCCCATAAAAAACGACCTAGAAATGTTGAAAGAGCACCTAGAGCGGCACAATGGTGTGCTGAAATGGCTATGATAAATGTACATCTTTTGAACGGCAACACACCAGGTGACATTCCACCAAAACCAACCTGGAAGAGACAGCACCAGGAATCAATATTGGATTATTACTTTGCCTCAGAAGCTTTACAAATCCACGTTAAAGAACTTCGTGTGGTGTCTAAAACTGAAAGCGACCACAACTTAGTCCTTTTGAGCTTCCATTGTTTGCAGCATAAGCAGTCATCATTATGGAAACATGATATAGCAGTTGAGCCAAGCCACATTAGACTTAGAATTAAAGAACAGAACGTGAGAATGATTAACCACGCCTATCAAGAAGAAGACAGCTGTGTGGAATATCGACATCTTCTAGCTAGCTTCGCTGAAACACAAGGTGCGAGGAAACAAACATTCATAAATAAACATGCCTTTGATCTTGACATCATGAAACAAAAAAGGCAGCTAAGAAGCAAAATTAGAGTATACGAAAAAATGTATACCGATGAGATCCTGGTTGACATCAAAAAGACTAAACAGTCTTATAAAAATTGGCTGAAGTCACATCTAGCAATAATGCTACAGCAAGATGCAGAACTGACGCTGGCAAAAATACAAAACAAAAACACTTGTCAGTCTTGTGCCCTAGTTAATGAGCAAGAGGGTTTGCAGACTGCACTACAATCAAGTATGGTCACGGAAACTGATTGGATAAGACACTATGAACATCTATATAAAAAGAAAGGAGATTACGTTGACCCAGAACTGCAAGTCCTGGCTAGGTGGGATTTGCAATTTGAACGTTCTGATATTCTCGAAACCATCAACAGAATAAGTACATTGCGTGCGCCAGGCCCAGATGGGTTAACCAACTTCATATTGAAAGAAAATCCGGAAGCCTGGGCAGACTTTTGTTGTACTTTATTTGAAGATATCACACGTGCGTGCACAGCCCCAACATCCTGGAAAAGTGCTTTAATCATACCTGTGTTTAAGAAGGGCAATCGTGCAAATCCAACAGACTACCGCCCTATTGCACTATTGGATGTCCTAAGCAAGATTTATGCCATGCTCCTACAACGCAAACTTCTAGCCTGGACTATGGCTAGTAAGTACATTGACCAGAGGCAAACAGGGTTTGTTAAAGGAGTGGGCTGTAGTTTAAATCTCCTAATCGTCAACATACTGAAGATGGATGCAATACGAACTAGCACTAAGTTCTACCTAGCCATAATTGATCTATCTCACGCATTTGACAGCATAGATCGCGAGAAATTATGGTCAAAATTGTCTAATTGGAATTGCACTCCGAGCTTGTTGTTGGCAATAAAGGACCTACACACGAACATGGTGATAAGAATTCATTTGGATCACTAGGCAATCTATCTGCGCCCATCCAAACCCTATGTGGAGTCAAGCAAGGATGTCCTTTGGCTGCGATTATTTTCAATTTATTTATCTCCAATATTGATCAGGCCATTGAGAGTCCTAGATCATTTTCACCAAAATAAATGGAGTGCCTATACTTCATCTCTTCTATGTAGATGACTTGATTTTATTAGACTTAACACCTATTGGCCCCCAAAGAAAATTGAACGCACTGACCAATACGTAAGAAACAATGGGCTGTAAATTGGAAATACTTGTTCTGGAGAATTTAAGTGGCCAAAGGAAGAAACTTGCCCCAAATTTTCGATGGCATATGGACAAAACTGTGTTTAACATCACAATGAATGTGCGATATTTGGGCATGCAAATCAATTCAAACATCAATGACTCGGTGTGGGTCGAAACAATGAAAAAGAAATGCCACATTCTAGCAGTTCAAGCTACTGTCCTAAATCAAAAATATGTGAAATACTCTCTGCTACCAGCTTTCGCCTTTTATAAACAAAAAGCGGTCCCCGCATTAATTTTTGGTGCAGAATGCGCATTTGGCTGCCCAGAAGAACTTTGGAGCTCGCTTGAGAACATCTTTTGGTCTAGAGTTTTGTGCCTGCCCAAGGGAACTCCCACCGATTGTATCCGACATGAACTCAGCTTAATATCTATAAAAGCTAGAGTGTGTTGGAACATGCTCTCCTTATACAGGAAAATCACGTTGATAGAATCTCCAATACGGTTGCAAGCATCTTCTAACTGTAACAAGAACTCAGTCTTTGCTCTATGGATGAAACGATGCAGCGATATAATGTTAGATCTCAATATCAAGCTGGAGACTTTACAAACAAATCCAGAGCATGCAAAAAAAATGTTATGGAGACGTGATTGGTGCTCAGCTTGCGATCAAAAAAGATAACATCGAATAATGAAAAATGTTCCACATGAGAAAAGAGCATTTAACGAAATTCAAAATTTCTGGAAATTATTTCCGGATCCCCATCGAAGAAAGTTGTAGAGGCAATTTTGTTTAAATCTGTTTAAAACAAGAGAAAAAACAAATATATGGGCAGGCCCAAACAATCCAAGTGACCAAGGCAGACTTTGCAAAGCTATGGAGGAAACCCGGAAACATTTAACGTTGTTCTGCCCTTCACTCAGGCAGGAAAGAACAAAACATCTGGGAAGATTAATTGGAAATTGTTCAACATTAACCGCTCTAGACTGGTGGCAATTAATGTTTGACGAGACCGACAGGGCATTGACGATTACATTAACCTTTTTTCTTGAAGAAATACTGCTACGATTTCGTGCTGTAAATGAGGAATTGTAATAAGCTATTTTCATCCTTCTGGTTTTTTATTTGATATACATTATAATGATTTGAGCTGTTCAAAGAAGGACCAGTATATGTTCCTGCATTATTCTTATTCTTAGTGTTTATGTTTAAGCCCCCCTTGGTTGTTATCCTCTACCTCATTTATAGGATGCCAGTTCAGTCTTTTTAGAAGAGTGTGTTGATTCTATTGAATTAATGTTGATACAATTTTATGGATGATCTGTAATTCTTTCTTTTCTTTTAAAGGTTTGTAATAAACTATCTAAAAAATAAAAAAATAAAAAAAATGTATTTAATGGAATACTGAAATGTGAGACATTGAACAAGGAAAACATACTGTTTACATCTGTTTGGCCGGATTGGTGTTTCAATGTAGTTTTGACAATGCAGGTTTTGCTGATTATTTTCCTTCTGACAACAAGCTAATGTCTGTTTAGCCATGCATGTATTTCTGATTCCACATAGATTAGATTGACCAGGGGTAACGCGCTGGTCTTGGAAGCAAGACCACGCAGAGCAACAGAAGTTAAAATCCTTGATCCGCACATAGAAACCGAATTCAGGTATGGGATTAGGTGCATTATAAAAAACAATTAAATAAATAAATTAAATCAATAAACATATTTATCTTGCAACAAGGAAACACAGAGAGTCCAAAACTACAAAGAAATTCTGCCATCTGTGTAATGTAAAGTGCCCACCCACACAGGCTCATCTGCAGAGAAATATTCTCAATAAAATACATCTTTGCAATCCATTAGAGATGATGAATCCATGGCCCTCTGAAGAGATACAATGTAAACTGATCCCATGGCATCATGCTTCATGAACCAATGTTTTAAAATGCAGCCAATTGCACTTAGAACTACCCAGGAATATCTTTTGAGGGTTCTAGGGGTTACAACTGTGAACCAAAGCAACCCCCGTGTGACCCCATCCCCTGCCCCTGTGACCCCTGTGGTAGGGGTTGATGTCAAAAGGAAAACATTTTTTTTGAAGTCGCTCTGACTTCAAAAAAACAATTATTTCAGTTTTCGGTTTTCCGTAATTGGAATAGTTTCTTTTTGAAGACAGTTGGAGTGACTTCAAAAATACATTTTTTATTGTGAATTCTGAACACCCCTACCCAGGGACATGGATGGCTCCAGATCCTATGCTCTGCTGCTCATGAGAGGAACCAGGGCTGGTTCTGTGCGTTCGTGCTGGAGCATGGGAGCCAGAGTCATGGCTGCAGAGGGAATGTGAGAAACCTAACGGTGTCTCACTCGCTATTCCGCAGGGATCTGTCATACAGTTGGCCAGGACACAGCCATCGCTATTAAATCCAGTTACTGGGGGTGGATCAGTGAAGGAGGATCACCTGGAAGGGGGGTCTTCGGGGTGTGGAAGTGGAACACCGAAGGGTGAGATGTGATACCCCCTTCTTTATGACAAAACCTTTTCCCATCCTACCCAGTTGGATATCTAGAAACTCAACCCATCCCCTCCTTGACACAAAGTCTTTTTCCCAGACAGATAACAATGAAAGACAACAGACTAACACCAGAGCCATATACCTAACATGTCCCAATCAGGTAATATTATCTCCACCAATAATATCGGCATATATATGCTCATCGGGAATGGCCATAGGTGATATTATTAGCGGGATCATTTTTGGAGTATAGGGGAGCAGGGGATTCAGGGGTTTCACCCGCTCCCTTTAAAATAATGTGATGGTTGCGGGGGGTCCCCCGCAGGTTCAATGGGTTAATATCGCTGCAAAAATATGGCACCATTCTTGTATGGCATTTGTTTTTGCGGGGATATTAACACATGGAACTGATAAAAGGTGGAGCACCAGAACACACTCTGAGCAAGGCTAAACGCATGAGGAAGAAGCTATTCCAGGATGGCAGTTCAGGAGGCTAACACTGAAAGAAGAAGAAGAATTGGAGTCCAGCTGAGGGGAGATCCAAGGGTTAAGAGTAATCACCTGCCATCAAGATTACCGTTAGGAACTTTTGTTTTGGTGTTTATGGCAAATCGGCCCTCAGAAGCAAGAGACTTTGCATGAAAGAGACTTGGGTACAGAAGGCCCTGATATTGAGAAAAGGAACCTAGGAGTCTGCTGTGCTCTAGAGGCCCACCTTGTCCCGTGCTAAAAACGTGGGGACGGGACACCGCAGCCATAACATCCTGACATTTTGTGAACACTTGTTTCTTTTCTTGTGAACATTATCCCACACTATTTTGTAGCATAGCGGTAAGGATTGGCAATGTGATTTTTAGTATAGGCCCTTTTTTATTTGACTAGACTCCACTAGGACTGTATTATTATTATTTGATGGTTGTAGCTTGCTCCCATCTTAGATTTAGGTTTAGATTATGTGTTTATCTCATGCATTTTACAGTTTAATAAACACCTTTGAACTGTTTTCACTTGTGTCTGTCTTACTTTGATACCATGCCTTCCTTACAAGGAGCAACAGATTCTGGAAGGTAAGGACATTTATTTTTTAATGTAAATGTGTATGTGTGTGGTGTGTGAGTGTTTGTGTATGTTTGCGTGTGTGTGTTTCTGTGTATTATGTAATGCACGTGTGCACATATATCATGTAATGTGTGTGAATGAGCACATGGTGTTCGGGCGGCTCGGCGTGCTTGTTTGAGTGAATGATGAATGAGTTCATGTGTAAATGAGCAAGTGGTGTCTGAATGTGTGTGCTGTTAAATATCTGGGTTGCTTACCGGTAATCATTAATACTCCTAGGTCTGCTCTTCCTTGTCCCAGTACTTAAATATGAAGCACCTTGCCTCATACATAAGTACTGGGATGAGGAAGAGGGATGTTGAGGTAATGCTGGGTGGATGATTTTGGGGTTTGGAGGAGGAGAGTGAGAGTGAGAGAGTATGTATGGAAATGGTGGGGCAGGAGAGGGGTGTGCTAATAGATAAAGGTCATCAATGATAACACAGGCATGATATGTATTAGTGGCTAGACTGGCATTTTGGTACAGCCAGTCTACTCATTTCTTACTGTGGCATGACATTTTTATTGGGTATCTATAATAAAGTAAGCAGGGTAAGTGTTATTACATGTCATGCCTGGCATTTGGGTGCAGACAGTATAGCATTGTATTACTGTGTTATGGCATATTTTCATGGCATATATAATGAAGTAAGCATCATGACTGTTATTATGTGGCTAGACTAGCATTTTGGTGCAGCTTGTCTAGCAATTTCTTACTGTGGCTTGACATTTTCTTTTGGGTATCTCTGATAAAACAATCAAGATGAGTGTAATTACCTGACTAGACTGTCATTTGGGTGCAGCCAGTTGATCCTTTCCTTACTGTGGCATGGTATATTTTTTCTGGGCATCTATCATAAAGCATGATAAGTGCTATTACCTGGTTAGATTGGCATTCTGGTGCATCCCCTCTAGGTATTGTAAGTGATTTCAATCTGACACTTCACCTAAGTCAACGCCTAGCGTGTAATGCACAACTGAAAACCTTATTTATCTGTTTGTGTCTAAAAGTTCTTTTATTCTGAACGATGTACCACTCATATCACGCCCCTCTCCAGTTGCCCCCGGTCACACTGAACCAGGAATCAGGCTGGTTTGCAAAGTTAAAATATTTTATTTATGTAGTTCACAATATAATCACACTATGTTTAATGGTTATACAATAATCACCAATGGGGTGATGTAACAGTAAGCAATCTCTTTAATCACAAGGAGTAATAGTGAGCAAAACAAATCAGCACAGAAATAATACTGTGTGTATGTTCAGATCAAATAGAAGTATGGTTACTATTTCCCCCTGCACACCCCTCAGCCCTCCAACAGGCGATGTAAAGAGATAGGAGGAGAGATAGCAGGTATTCAGGAATGCAGAATTCAAACAAAATGTCAATCCCAATTTCCCCCTAGCAAACACAAGAGAGAAACCGAACTGATTGGCAAACTGTCAAAATGGTTTTAAAGTTATCTGAGAATGGATTGGGTAACACTAAATATGGTTTAAATGACTGAAGTTGTTGAAATTCTAATGGGAGCTGGTTTAGATAGTTGCTGACAAACACTAGCAATGATTTGATACTAATAAGCAATGTACAAACTTAAAACTGAGGTCGGGTGCAATCAAAAGCTGTTTTACACGTGTAATATTTTTCCAAAATGAAAATTTGCGGCAAACGTTTCTGCGCACTGTAATCCCGATCGCAGGAGAACTATATGGATTTGGAATGCAGTTTTAGGCTCTATGGAAAGCAGGCGATGTTAGCTACAAGCAGATGTTGTTGATATGTTGTTTCTATCGTAAAATTACAGAAAGTTATGGACATTTCTGTGGAGGTCATTTTTCAGATAGGCGCAAGAATGGGAAAACAGGAATGCACTTTTCAAAGACAAATGGGATTTCGTTTACACTAAGTTATGACTATAGAAAAAGAGAATGCCACACGTGAATCTCCATGAATACTTTCCAGGGACCCTTCACGTGGTGGATAATCAATTTCTTTCTGGCATTCAATTTATTTATTCACAACACTTTTGATTTATGATTTTAGAAAACAATGAAGGAAACTCAGCGCAAGGAACGCTCTAACAATTCAAACTACTCATAACAATATCAGGTTTTAAATACAAGAGAGGATGGGTTTAGATAGGGATCAGACTAAACCAGATTCATATGCTAGTGACACCGTTCTATACTATGGATACTCACTATATATGTTTTGAACAGAACCATCAGGGATTCTGGTCAGGGATTCTGGTTCTGGGACAGACTGCTGGGCACACTGGACTGGGTCTGCAATCAACAGGATGCACTGGTCACCGCACGACAGGACTGGACAGGATCGGCACAGCACGGCACAGCATGGCACAGGATTGGGTTTAATCTGCCCTTCTTAATTCTGGAGATAATTCTTTAGCTGTTTCTTTTGTTCCCCTTAGATCTCTGGGATTCTTTCTGATTCTGGAAATTCAAGGCCTAGTTGAAAATGGTTCAACTAATGGAATGAGCCTTTCTGCTTGCCAAGTTTCTGGAGTCTGGAGCAAGGAAAATTGATGGTTCTCTCGCAGGGTGCTCCGCCAGCAATCGGTTAGTGGGTGAATCTGTGTGTCTTTTTTTCAGTCTGAGCTGTCTCTATTTATGCTTATCATGAAGGGGTGTGTGTGCTGGCTTATCCTAAGCGCGCCCCCTTAGGCAGGCAATTGGCTAGAATCTCTTCTCTCCCCTTGTCCCTTGAACATAAAATCTACTTTTGGCACAATACATATTACATGTGTGCAATCTTTAGAACAATAACATATAAATCACATATTTTGTGCAGTAGATACTCCTCCGAACCTCGTTGCTGTGGGATCTTGTGTCTGCTTTTGACAGAATGTCGCCTTTTTTGACCGGAACACAATGTCCAGTTTCTCCGAAAAAGTGTACAAATATGCGCGTTGAGCATGGGCATAAGGGTATAACGTTTCATACTTCTGGCACAAATACATATGGTGTAAAACCACCTTTTCCGTCGTTTCCTTCTAGAGCATGTCACACGGTTTTGCTGCCTCTTAAAATGTACAGTCAGAATTTAGATACACACATATGTGATTTTTGTAATGTAAACAATTTTCAGTGGTAAGTTATATGTATTTAACAAAATGTTTCTTTGTGAATGTCTGGCCCCAAATGGCTGTTTGTCTCCGCCTCCTTCTGGCTCTCTGCAGTTAGAAGCAGTCTCCTCCCATTTCCTCCAGAGGCCAAAGTCATTTTACGACTTTTCACACTTAGCTTTCCTTTGACTGGAGGAAGTCCGTTGTCTTCTTCCCCTGGCAGACCAAATTCTCCTCCCCTAATCTAATCATCACAGAGGTGTGATTTCCTGGTGGAGTGAGCAAAAGGGAGATGCCTGGCCTCTGTGGGGGAAGCTGTTGGACTGGTTAAATTGCTTTAGTCAGGCTTAAATTCAATGTCATTTTGTTAAATTTTTTTCTTGGTTTAAAACAAACTTGTAATTTCAAAACAAGCAGCTAGAACACTTATTCTAGATTCTAAACCATGGGATTTAAATAGTTACAACCTAGGTTACTCTCAATAACAGGTCACTTAGTTTTCAGACATTAGATTTCAGTTGTACAAGTTTTACAGTTTTAATGCAATCTACTGACAGTTGTCATACAGGCGGCCATGGGTACTGCATACAAATTATGACAGATTTGACAGGCAGGCACATTTTTGCTGTGAATGTTTTGATGACAAATTCAGCTTTGCAGAACATTGTCTGTTCATAATGATTTCTTGAACTAAGTGACTTGTATTACCCAGCAAGAATATTGGATGTTTGATGGTGTTTTGTACCGGCATTCTGCAGTTTCAGCAACCAAGAACAAGATTTACAAGCAAGATTTTGGGATTCTTTCAGCAAAGCTCTGCTTTTCATGCAGGCTTCATTTTTACTTGTTGTGAAGCCCAGTGACATGTTTCAGTAGTGCGCTCTCTGCTCCACCACTGACAACATGCATGGTAGATTTGGCAGCCGTCTTTTCATGTTGTAAAGCGCGATTTCCATAGGCTTTGGCGCGCACAGGGGTTTTGCGGCCATTTTGATAATTCTGGTACCACCAGAACACAGTGATGCCGGAGGGCAGAGCCGAAGTGGGTTAATACATCCCACAAAGCGTCTTACTGTGGCATGGCATTTCTTACTGTGAATCATCACGGCTACAGCAAACATGATCCGTTTTATGAAGTGTTTAGCCTACATTGTGCAGCCAGTTTTGACATGTGGCAATGTATGTTTAAAAGCAGTGTGGTAGGCTATCTCGCCAGTTTGAGAGCTCTCTGCTGTGACCTATGTGTGATCTGCAGGTTGAAGGTTCGAATCCCGGCAAAGCAAACTAAGCCGTTCATTCTTTCGAGGTTGATAAATGAGCAGCAACTTCGGCTGTAATGATCATTGTATTTAAATCTGTGATATGTATAGTGCTTTGCTGAAAGCACTATGTAAGTAACAAATCATTATCATGAAACATAGCATACATTCTCCTGTGCATGTTGGTAATTTGCCTCTATTGGATTTTTGGATACTGTAATATTGCAGCAACTGGCAATGTAGAGGCTTTACTTTTCATATAATGATAATATCTGACATTTAGCTATAACTGGCATAATATGTAACTAAATGACCATAAAATGCTGAAATGGCATATCTATGGCAGTGTCTCAGCCTATGTTGATTCTATTGGGTCTAACCCTATCATATGACGACCCCACACACAGCATATGAAGGCAGCACCCTTGTTAAAATCTCGTTGCTATCTAAAATATTCTGGTGTGGCTTAGCACCTATTCAGTATTTTAAAAATTGTACATTTATTTACTTTTTTATGCCTCCAAGCCACTTCTGGTGATGTCACCATGGTTTAAGAGGAACTGATGCCATCCAGGGCAAAGGTCATGAGACATCACTTCATGTGATACATCTGTAGATCTATTAATGATGATTATAAATAGTAATAACGAAGTCATACATAATTGTACAAAGCCATGTCACATGCCATTGAATTCGTGATAGTCATGGGAATCCAGAAACCCATAATACATCAATGGGTTATGTTGCTACCATCATATGTGGGATAAAGTATGATTATGAGTCCAAGATTGTGCAGAACACATTCCTGTAATGAACCTATCTCTGAAAAACCTATACATTGCCTGGTCTTTTCCCTGGGAGTGTCAGCCGGTTAAGGAAGCCAACACTTGACCAATCAAATTTACTTTGTTAGATTATACTCTATGGTAAAATCAGGCATTATATGAACTGAAAAACACAGAAAGTAGGAGAGAATAGCTAGGATCCTGGAGGCTGCCAAAAAGGGAATCCTTACCCCAAATTGATGAATTCTGAGCTTGAATAAAATCTGGAGCTAAAGGGGGCCTTTTCCATAAGGAAGCGTTAAACCGATCTTACCTGAGGCAGACATGATTTCCTAGCAAGGGATTACAGACCAGAAGAGCCTTGCTGACTGGGACTTGCTGGGAAACTATTGAGGGTCTAGCTTGCATTGTGCCTTAAAGAGCTATTCAAGCCTGATTTGCATATGGTATTTTCCCTTCTGTAATGGCTTGGCAGGCGAAGAACGATGGTCTGGAGGGTTGCCCATAGCAATGCCAGAGGTTAAGATTAATTTTAAACCTTAGAGCCATCACCTCTTTGTTTTTGCTTTGTCACCACGAGTGGGGCGACTATGCCCAGACATGTTTCCCATGCCTACTGGGCATAGAGATCCAAGCTACTCCTCACTGATGAGGTCCAACAAGGCTGAAACAAGTCTGGGATGCTTGTGGTCTCATGCCGAAGGGATGTGTCCTAGCAGTTTGGGATAGACTGCCTCTTTTGGGGTGGGACCAAGCCTGATTTGCATATGGTGTTTCCTCTTCTGTAATGACTTGGCAGGCGAAGAACAGTGGTCTGGAGGGCTGCCAATAGTGATGCCAGAGGTTAAGTTTTATTCTAAAACATCCATCCATCACCTCTTTGTTTTTGCTTTGTTAACCTGAGTGGGACCTCTATGCCGAGATGTGGGTCCTGTGCCTGCTGGGCTTAGAGACGCAAGCTACTCCTCAATAATGAGGCCCAACAAGGCTGAAACATGTCTGTTGATGCTTGTGGTCTCATCCAGAAGGGATGTGACCTAGCAGTTCATGCTGGACTGGCCCTTTTGGGGTGGAACTAGTCCTGATTTGCATATGGTCTGTCCCCTTCTGTAATGGCATGTCAGGTGAAGAAAGATGGTATGTAGGGTTGTCCAGAGCAATGCCAGAGGATAAGATTCATTGTACACCTTCAGGCTATCACCTCTTTCTTTGTGCTTTGTCTGCCCGAGTGAGACGGGTATTCCCAGAAGTGGGTCCTGTGCCTGCTCGGCCTAGAGACCCAAGCTACCCCTCACTGATGAGATCCAACAAAACTGAAACATGTCAGCGGATGCTTGTGGTCTCGTGCATAAGAG
The DNA here is from genome assembly GCF_040938575.1 of Ambystoma mexicanum. NCBI lineage: Eukaryota > Metazoa > Chordata > Amphibia > Caudata > Ambystomatidae > Ambystoma > Ambystoma mexicanum. The sequence goes on along the minus strand of NC_090935.1, from coordinate 211,487,525 downwards.
ATGTGATCTATCAGTTAGGGCTGGACTTCCTCTTTTGGGGTGGGACCAAGCCTGATTTGCATATAGTCTGTCCCCTTCTGTAAAGGCTTGACATGCGAAGCACAATGGTATGGAGGGTTGCCAGAGCAATGCCCAGGGTCAAGATTAATTCTAAACCATCCAGCCATCACCTCTTTGTGTTTACTTTGTCACCCCCTAGTGGCACAGACATGGCCAGTCGTGGGTCCCGCCCCTGCTGGGCCTAGAGACCCAAGCCACTCCTCAATGATGCCCAACAAGGCTGAAAGATGTCTGGTGATGCGTGTGGTCACTTGCAGAAGGAATGTGACTTAGCAGTTTGGGCTGGTCTGCCTCTTTTGGGTGGGACCAAGCCTGATTTGCATATTGTCTTTCCCCTTCTGTAATGGCTCAGCAGGTGAAGAATGATGGTCTGGCGGTTGCCCAGAGCAATATCAGAGAATAATATTAATTCTAAACCTTCCGCCATCACCTCTTTGTTTTTACTGTGTCTCCCCGAGTGGGACGGGTATGCTCAGATGTGGGTCCCGTGCCTGCTGGGCCTAGAGACCCAAGCTACTTCTCACTGATGAGGCCCAACAAAGCTAAAACATGTCAGAGGATGCTTGTGGGATGTGACTTAGCAGTTCGGGCTGGTTTGCCTCTTTCGGGGTGCGGTCAGGCCTGATTTGCATATGGTCTTTCCCCTTCTGTAATAGCTTGACATGCAAAGAATAATGGTCTGGAGGGTTGCCCATAGCAATACCAGAGGGTAAGAACCATTCTAAACCTTCCAGCCATCACCTCTTTGTTTTTGATTTGTCAACCGAGTGGGAGGTGTATGCCTAGATGTGGGTCTTGCGCCTGCTGGTCCTGAGACCCAAGCTACTCCTCACTGATGAGGCCCAAAAAGGCTGACACATGTCTGGGAATGCTTGTGGCTTCATGCAGAAGGTATTTAACTTAGCAGTTCGGGCTGGACTGCCTCTTTGGGGAGGGACCAAGCCTGATTTGCATATGGTCTTTCCCTGTCTGTAGGGGCTTGGCAGGTGAAGAACGATTGTCTGGAGGGTTTTCCAGAGCAATGCCAGAGGTTAAGATTCATTCTAAACCTTCCAGCCATCACCTCTTTGTTTTTGATTTGTTACCCGGAGTGGGACGACTATGCCCAGACATGGGTACTGTGCCTACTGGGCCTAGAGAACTATGTTCCAAACTCCTCCTCACTGATGAGGTCCAACAAGTCTGAAACATGTTTCAGACGTGGTTCCCATGCCTGCTGGGCCTAGAGACCCAAGCTACTCCTCACTGATGTGGCCCAACAAGGCTGAAACATGTCCAAGGATGCTTGTAGTCTCTTGCAGAAAGCATGTCACCTAGCAGTTCCGGCGGGACTGTCCCTTTTGGGGTGACCAATCTTGATTTGTATATTGTCTTTCCCCCTTTGTAATGGCTGGCAGGCATAGAATGATGGTCTGGAGGGTTGCCCAGAGCATTGCCCGAGGTAAAGATTCATTTTAAACCTTCCAGCCATCACTTCTTTGTTTTTAATTTTCCCTGGGATGGTGAGCTGGTTAAGAAAGCCAATAATTGACCAATCAAAATTACTTTGTCATATGATACAGTATGGAAAAATCAGGCATTATGTAAACTGAAACACACAGAAAGTAGGATAGAAGAGCTAGTATCCTGAAGGCTGCCAAAAAGGGAATCCCTGCCCCAAATTGATGAGTTCTGAGCATGAATACCGCCTGGAGATAAAGGGGCCTTATCCATTAGGAAGCCTTAAACCGATCTTATACAAGGCAGACCTCATTTCCTAGCAGGGTATTACCTACCAGAAGGGCCTCACTGACTGGGACTACCCGGGAAACTCTTGATGGTCCAGCTGGCTTTGAGCCTTAAAAACTATTCAAAAGTGAGTTTTATGACAATTCCCCCAAACAATTACATATGGGACCTTTAGAATCATTTCTTTGGTAAGCCCATGGAGTTTGTGGACTGGGATGGACTGCCACTGGGGGGACTCATTCCAAATAGAATGCTTTAACATACTAGTGCGAATGACCACACTGCTTTCTCTCTATAGTTAAGCCAAGTGAAATCTGATTGATTGTCAAACATGTAGCATGTTCCTCTGCACAGAGCATAGTGGCTGATAAATTATCAACAACAGAATAGGAAGATGTAGCTGGCCCGTGTGAAATGTATTCTGCATTCACTGTAATCAAAGACGAGTGACATTACATTTAAATATGAAAACATAGTAATTTTCCTCCTTTCAAATTGCTTTGTGCACTGCATAGAACAAATAGCATTTCCACAACCAGAGAGAACTGCTTTTTGAAAACCAAGGCCAATTGGAATCCAATCCTCCAGTTTTAACACGTGTAGTCTGACACTGAACGTGTGAAAGTGTACAACTTCCACGCGTCTATGGCTGGCATTTTGTGACATGCCTAAACCATACATAGTTCAAAGGACATATTGGGATAAAAAGGAGCTTATTTGATCCACTTTCATTTCCATATAGACTGATGCATTTTCAAATTAACTGTAAAACAACTAATGACCTGCGTTTGAAGTGAGAGAACCCCAAATTAGATCCATCCAAATCATCCAAGAGGATTGGGGGATAGTTGTTGTCTTTCCACATTATTATAAACTTGGGTGGACACAAAGTGTAGACAAACCAATATTCTGTGCGTTATAAATTGACAGCACGGCTTTCATGAATTCAAGTTTGTAGATATTGATGCAACAACACACTAGAGGTTGTGCTTCTTTTACATTTTTGTACTAAGAACAAATCACACCACATTGCACATGGGAATGCAACACTAATATGCCGGTCCGATAGCACAGCAAGTAGAGCACTCGCTTTCACTTCTATGCAGAGCTTACTCAGGTTCTAAAATCCCAGCAGGGTCAAACTCAGTCTTTCATCCTTCCGAGGTCGAAACATGAGCACCACACACCGTGGGTAGTAATAAGCAGCGCTCAGATACCTGAGGGTTCGTAGCGATATATAAATGATACATTATTATTATTAAATATCTAGCAAATGTATTTTTACTGTGTAAACTTTCTCTGGAGCCAATACTTGCTATTGATATTGGAGAAAACCCTTCATATGGCAGTGTTGTGTCAAATATTTATTCTGTCCAGCAAGCGGCAGGTACAGAAATGTGACTTGCATTGTGGTACTTAGAAATAGATGTTTAGAACTATTCAGATTTGTGTATCCGCGTGTGTGTATTGTACCTTAGTGAGACTTTCCCAGGCATGGCAATTCTTATTGATGTAAACAAGCTACCAAAGTACATTTATTTTACTTTGGTGATATTTTCCCAGCATGACGTCTGAGGACAATCTTTGTTTATCATTTATTTTATTAAAATACATTTGAATTTTAACTCCAAATGCAGCTTGCTTCTTGTCCCATTAAAAGAAAATACTGACAACTGTGTGTACTATAAGAATGTAATATATTACCACAAGAAACGTGAAACAAATGAAAAAATACCTCTTACCTGCCACAAATCAAAAACTCAAACAACCTAAATAATCACACATTCTAATAAAATATCACCCACTTAAACATAGTTTTTAAATTACTTTTGTTTAAAAGGTGGACATTTCCATTGAAGTCTTTTTGGTCGGGACACATTGCACTACTCTCAAAAGCTTGATTCTAACACATCTTGTACATAGTAGCTTCGTTTTCTAGGTTTGCCAATAATTAGACGCACAAGTGTCCAGTACTGTCTAAGGCACACACTGCAAGTGGTGTTGAGGAGGTCTTTGGCTGTGTACACCCAAGAAAGACTTTTCATGTGGTTCTCTGCCTTTCTCCATACAGTGTGTGGTCGTCAACATTTTAGGTCATTCTTCACTGTAACGCTCTGAATATTGAAGTATCTGCATCCAGTTTGACACGTCAAACACACACCATTGAACAAAATGTAAATAAATGCCCCAAAAACACGCAAAGCAAAGATTAGGCAAAAATAAAGGACTCTTCCACCATGAGAGGGAGTCACTTCCCTGGAAAGTCACACCCATGTAGAAGAGTGTGCTCCTTTTCTCTCTCTCTCTCTCTCGCTATCTCTCTCTCTTTCTCACTCGCTCTCTATCACTCTCCACCCCCCATTCTACTCCATGTAGACATGTGGTGTCCCTCAGGGATCGTGCCTATCCCCACTACTTTTTAATATTTACATTAAATGCCTATGTGATCTGCTAAAATTAATGGGCATACAATTTGCTAATTACGCTGACGACACGCAGATAGTGATTAAACTACCTGGTGTCTACAAGGATGATCTAGCTACTGTAAATGAAATCTATGATACCATTCAAAAATTGATGGTTCTTAACTCCCTTGCCCTAAATGACAAAAAAACAGAGCTGCTGGTTATTAGTACACCGTTTAGGCATAAAAATATGGACTCAGATTACACTGCTTTTGTAATTGGCGGTAACAACATTCATGTATCAGACTCCGTAAAGGCACTGGGAGTTTACTTTGATACTTATATGACCTTTCAAAAGCATGTATCTTACCCCAAGTCATCATGTAGCTTCTTCAGACATCTCCTATGGCAAATAAGACCATATTTGTCCGAAACCAATAGAGCATCCATTGCAGCAGCCAAAGTCAATACCAAGTTAGACTACTGCAATAGCCTCCTGATAGGCACTTCAAAAACAAATATTAGGAGTCTCCAAACTATACAGAATGGAGCTGTCCGAGCTGTATGTGGCCTAAGTCGTCAAACTCACATTACAGAGCACCGCAAAAAGTTACACTGGCTCTCTATTGAGCAGCGGCTCAAATTCAAAGGATTAGTAATAGTCTTTAAATGCTTCTCAGGCAAAGCCCCGGAATATCTGAAAACCAGGCTCCAGCTAGCACTTCCTAAGCATACGCTACGCTCAAACAGTCTTCTGCTATTGGCGCAACCACGTACCCTCTTGAAGAAATTGGGTGAAGCAAGTTTAATGGCCTGGGGCCCTAAGAACTGGAACTCAATACCTCTTCATCTTAAACAGTCCACAACACTGCAACAATTCAGAAACGTCTTAAGACCTTGCTTTTTGATTCTTAAATCCCCACCTGGTGCCCTAAGTTCACTGGCTACCCCTCAGGACCTGTTAGTCGCCATGACCCATGGCGGCTACTCTCTTCTCTCCTTTCTGGCATTTTTAGTGTTATGTGTTTGTATTCGTTCATGTAAGCGCCCTGAGACCTTTGGGTCAGTGATTGCGCTATATAAGGAATTCCTTAGTTAGTTAGTTAGTATGTTCCCTATGGCACACAGAACAAAGGAGCAACAACGAGAAGAGACTGGCCATGAGCACTCCATACCCCTTGAAAGAAAAATGTCCACCACAACCAGCCTTGCAAACCTCTACAATACCTGCTGCCAAGAGCATACCTTTACCAATAGCTATAGTCAGCAATTTCAAACCAGAAGTCTTATTTCAATGGAGGGCTGGGAATGTACTGTGTGCCAAATGGATCACGAGTGATGAGGGAAAGGTAAATGCTTACCTGGAAGGTAAAAGTTAGATGGGTATGCTCTTAGAGAAGCCGCAGATAATTGTGGCTAAATAGGCTCAAATTATGCGCTTCAACCCTCCTTCAATCAATGTGGTTCTAATAGCCATGTACAGCTCATGAAGGCATCCCCCATCCCTCCCTCCCACCGCGCTCCAATTGTTTGGTGGGCCCGGTAAATCGGCCACCCAAGGCACCCCCTGCCGTGGCAACCCACTCAGCCAAGGACAAGAGGCTAAGGACAGCTCCAGTTGTGCCTAGCGTGGTAGCACCTATGCTGCAGCCGTCGACCTACTGCAGCTGATCAGGTAATAATAATCTGGGTGTGTTGTATTGTGCTGTGCTAAAAAAAGTAGCCTTTTTCCCCCTTTTGGGAAAGTGAAATTTGGGTGTGTTGTATTGTACTTGGCATGCACAACTTGGCTGTGTATGCTCCCTTACTTCTGTAGCCACATGCGGTCCTTCGCATCATAGGTCCCCGCATCCTTTTCTGCCCCCCCTCCTGCATTTTCCTTCCTTCCTCTCGCATCTCAGCCCTTTCCTTTTCGATCTATTGTATACTATTCTGGCACTGTCTCGTGCTCCATTGTTTTTCTGGCATTGCTTTGCAATGCCTAAATTCTTCTCCTAGGTTCCCGTTGTGGTCTGTGCCTTGTTGACTGTATTGACTTTGTGTTTACTCTCTACCGTTCATGATATTGTGTTGCTATCCCCTAATTGTTGCAATTTTCTGCATTCTTTACTTCTAGGTTCCCTGCTGACCTCTGTGTTTTGCTTTTGGTCCTGTAATGCATCTTCATTCTTTACTTCAAGGTTCTCTGTTGTGCTTTGTGCTTTGCCTTGGTTCTGTACTACATCTGCATTCTCTACTGTGCTCTTTTCTTTCTGATGGTTCTATATTGCCTCTGATTTGTAGGTCTGTTGTTCTTCTTCTTTGTTGTGCCCCCTCCCTTTTGTGCCCCCCCTGTGCATCCCTCCTGTCTTTACCCCCACCTGCACAATCTCCCCTCTCGCCTCCCCTGCCTGGGCTCCCCTCTCCCACCCCCTCTTTCTTTCCTGCACCCCATATTGTGCTCTCTGTCTCACTTATCTTGTATAAATGCTTTTCTATGGACTGTCCTTTCCCTTTCACTAAGTCTGGAAGGAAGAAGCTCAAAAGGGACATCCTGGTCTCCAATCCAGGCCTACCTATCACTGATACCTATACCAGTGCTTCCTCCAGACAGACCCTTACCAACATACTCTGTCGTCTCCTCTCCAGGCCTATGGACCCCCCATATGATCTCTGTGTTCTCTCCTTTGTCCTCTTCTCCATTAATAGTGGCACCTGGTGGGAGGCCCTCCTGACCCCCTTCCACTCCTCTACAACCATCCTTAAGGTTTACCAAAATGCACTGTCTTGGTCTAGGGCCCTGAGGCCAGTCTCCTCCTCTTTGATAGATGCTTCCCACACCTTGTCAACTTCCTTTCCTCTCATGCTATCCTTTCTTACCTTTTCTTATCCTTTCTTACCCCTCTCTGGCTCCTCTGCCACCTCCTTCCTCTGCCACCCTCTTCAGCACCCCTCCACTGCTCATCCTCGAGCACCTCCAACACTTCCCCAGGGTGTACCTCTGGCCTGTACCCCTCCCATGAAGTTATTCAAATGTGGCAACCTGCTCCACATCGCTACTCTCAACACTTGTACAGCTGTCAAACACTCCTCTGACATTTGCAATCTCCTGGAAGTGCTTCTTTTGGATGTACTCAGTCTCACTGAGACTTGGTTCACAGCCAGGTCTGTCACAAGTTTTGACACTCTCCTTCTCGATGACTACAAGACCCTCTTCGAACCCAGAAACAACCGTCCCGGTGGGGATGTAGCCTTAATTTTCCCAGAGTAGTAGTGCTATCCTTCCAATGCAGCACTACTCCTACTTTGAATGCCTGGTCTGCAGGCTCTCTCTCTCTCTCTCTCTCTCTCTCTCCTGGCCTCTCTCTTACTGTGGCCAATATAAACAGGCCACCTGGCCCCTCTTCCTCTCTGAGTGTGCTGACCTCTCTTCCTCATTCCTTACCTCTACCTCTTACCTCTACCTCTCAACTTCTCCTCCTCTAAGACTTGAACATCCACCTGGATGCTACCAGCCCTTCTTCAGGACTCTTTCGCAAACCTCTGCAATTCTCTGTCTCTCTGTATTCTTCCCTCTGGCTTGACTCTATCTGCAGGGCACCCCCTGGATGTTCTGATCTCCTCAGACTTACCTTTCTCTAACCCTCGCACCACTCCTCTCTCTTGGAGTGATAATATTCTCCTTTATTCCCACCTCCCTCTCTCTTCTCTGCAGGTCAAGCCAACTCCAGCACTGCCACCTACCTCCTCGGTCACCTGACCTATTTAGCGTGTGTCAATTGAGGCTTTAGCCGCTACTTTCTCTCATCTCTAGGAAGAGAGCCTACATCCAAGCTTGCATCTCTGCGACATCTAACAACTTGGCCACACTTTTCAACATCTGCAAGGAGCTGGTCAATCCTGCTGCACTCTCTACCTCTCCTGTACCATCCCAGGCCCTGTGCATGGCCTTGGCCTCTCACTTCGCTACTTAAGCTCAGGATATCCTGTCCACTCTCTCTTTTTCTACCTCCTCTCCCTACACCTTCACGTAGGAGGCCATCTATCCTCCTTTCTCCTGTTCACCCCTGATGATGTTTCTGATCTATGAAAGTCTTGTCAAAGCAGGTTTTCCCCTGCTCATCCAGAACCATCAAGAAACACATCAACACCCTTGCTCCAGCCTTGGCTTATTTCTGCAATCGTTCCTTTGCCACTGGATCTTTCTCCTCCCCCTTAAGCACTGTCTTCTGCACCCCCTTCTAATTAAGCCCTCAGCCGATCCTTCCTCTCTGGGTAATTATCACCCAATCCCCATCATTCCTTTCCTGAGCAAACTCTTGGAAAAGCTGCCCCTCTCCCAGTTTAATCTAGATACTGAATATGTTTGTTGCCTCCATGACCACCATTCTGGCTTCAGAGATGCCAGAAGCACGAAAACTGCTCTCCTGAACATCCGAGAAGACTTGCTCTCTAATCTTGACTTTAATCTCCCTTCTGTCCTCATTCTTCTCGATCTATCCTCTGCTTTTGACACAGTCAACCATGCCATCCTGCTCAATTGCCTCCGCAACAACCTTGGTATTTCTGATCAGGCCCTGGCCTGGTTGACCTCCTTTCTCACCAACCAACCCTTCCAGGTCCAACTGGAGTCGTCTCTCTCTATCGTCTCTCTATCCTCTCTTCTATCTCTCTCCCTGGCTCTTCAACCACTACCTGACACCTCTTTCCCACTGCATTGCTACATTTTGCTCCAATTTTCAATGTAATATGGATGACACTCAGCTCTCTTTTAGGCTCCCTTCAGCCACTGCTGCTTCTTCTCTCATTCCAGACTGTCTGTCCGTAATTCAGTAATGGTGTGCCACCAATGATCTCTGCCTTAATGCCAGTAAGAGAGAGATCCTCCTCACTGGGACACCCGCTCCCTCCTTTCCTCTCTCTCTCTCAGGCTGCCCACCCGGGGCCCTCTTCCTGCTCCTTCCTGTAATGCTGAGAACCTTGGTGTCATCTTCGACACCACCTTCTCCTTCTCTCCTCACATCTCTGATGTCTCTAAGAAGTCAAACTATCATCTGCACCTCCTAAGAGGTATTCTTTATTTTCTCACTTTCCCCCAGAAGCTCACGATCTCCAGAGCTTTGGTCCTCTCTAGACTGGACTATTGCAACAGCCTCTTTCGAAATTTTCCTGCCTCTTCTCTACGATCTTTACAATGTATCCAGAACAATTTATCCAAGACTTGTACTTGGCCTCAAGCCCAGGGATCGTATCTCTCCATCTCTGAAATCTCTTCACTGGCTGCCCGTGGCTGCAAGGATCAACTTCAAGACCCTCTGCATCGTCCACAAGGCTTGCTGGGGCCTGGGATCGCTCTACCTCCAACCTTCTCTTCCAAAACATCTTCCTTCTTGAGCACTCTGCTCATCCACCTCCAACTCTCTGAGGGTCAGACGCTTCTCCAAGCAGAGAGTTGGGGGCAAATCTATCTCCTCGGCTGGGGACTCCTTCTGGAGCAGCCTCCCTGCCTCTCTCAAATTGAGCAGGACCACCTCCGGTTCTGGAAGCAGCTCAAGACGTTCCTTTTCACTTCCACTTTCTCACTGCGTCTACCCCGCTGATGCACCTGACTGCTCTGCGCACTGGTCATCTGGTCACCATCTGAACCAGAGCCCAGGCTCCTGCATGTCCAGTTGCCCTTGCACTGCTTTCGGGTTCCACAAAACTTAAGGGTCTGTAGTTGCAACCCTACAGTCCCTTCTCTCTGCAATTATGAACCACCCGCTGGCTGCACTTGTGAGTTAACTGTACTTCCCCCTTCCCCTCCCGCTTGGCACTTCTCACCTTCCCCTTCCCATCACTTGGCAATCTGAATGACAAGGGGCATAGAAAGATTGTTATTGTGTCCTCCCTTTGTTTCCCCCTCCTTGTCTTGTCACGCCAAGAAACACTTGTATACAGTCCTGTTATAAATGCCACAACATATCATAACAAGCAGAATCACACCACAGTCCTTCAGCCAATAACAGTATTATGCTGCATATACGTCTTCAGTCGTTTTATTTGGTCAAAGAAACATGTTTATTCAACTGTTTATTGACTTGATGCATCCCTCAACAGATGGAAACGACTGTCCCTTTTCTAGTTGACTCAGCAGGAGCAATAACCAAAGAACCACACCACTTTCACAGCCTGCTATAAGGTTAATACTTGGGCATGCGTTGCAAATGATACATGTGGCATTAATCATGAGTAAAGCGCAATGCAAAAAGAGCTTTTGTTTCTTATCCAGATACTACTCTTTGCTTAAGTTGAACATGCACAAAAATATGTATTTGCTTTGTTTGATTAGTTGCTTTGCTTTGGGTCTAATTTAGTGTTTGTTTTGGAATGCACACATCCTTTGGATAAAAGTAATGCAAGCTTATACCTGTCGCAGTCATGCACTGATGAATGTATCATGCTGTTACAGCATTTTGCTACGTGTAGGTACACAATTTCATAGTGTTAGGATGTAGTCCATTTTGAAAAGCAAAAAACCCTGTACACTGTTGAGAATCATTCCGAAAGACCTTTATGCATGCAAGCAGCTGATTCTATACTTCAGTTGTGATTCTAATACTTACTTTATTTTCTGCCAACACTAAATATATACCCAATGAGCAGCAGAAAATACTGCACCCCATTTCATATGTTCAGAAGGTCCAGTGGGATTCAGGGCAGCACCTATGTAAAAACTAGTATGCTCTTTACCTTCCATGTGATAGCATCTTTAGCATATTTCATTTACTCGAGATGCAGAACTTGACCTGTACCTCAGAAGTCCTCCTTCCATTTCTAATGAAATGGGAACATTTGAAGCTATGAGCACCAATCGTGCAAAATTTGCCAACCTCTCTTTTTCTCTCCTATTATCCTCTGACATCTTCACCTATGTCTGAAAGAAGCAACCGGTATGTCACTTTTAATGCTATCCTTTAAAGGTTTGTACTTGCTAGCACAATGTCTTTATCATGCACTACCTGCACATTAAAAAAGAGTATATTTGTGACACTGCATCAAAAGTTTATGGAGAAAATCCAATTCTCATTGACCTTGATTTTGATTTTTGCTTCGGACTTGGATTTGAGACTGCTTGGGTCACAGTTCGCAGTGACATGTTGGAGTAGGCAGATTTAATTGTTCTCTTATGACTGATCTTACTTGACTTAAAGAGCTTCCGACACTGTGGGTCATGATATGATATGATATGATATAATAGTTTATTTATATAGTACCTATACACAATGTGTTTCAAAGCGCTTTCCATGCATCCATGCAGTCTCCTGGATTGTTTAACTGTGATCTCCTACTTGGCTGGTAGATCTGAGGTGGATTCCCTCCTTGATTGTAAGTAGCTGTCATTTCGAACATCTAACTACCTGGTTAACCTTAGTGTGCCTCTGGATTCCCACTGTATCTTATGCTATTAAACAGCACCATATGAAGACGCGTATGGTCTGCCACAGAGTGAGTATTGATGATCTACTCCTTCTGCATTTTGATGATTTCCAGATGATATGCAGATATATCCGAATTTCAGTGACTTTAAGGAGAGTTTACACAACATCTCAAATGTCTTAGAGGTACTTATTTCGTGTGGTCTTAATAACACCCACCGTCACCCATCCACAGAACTTAGTAAATGATTTGTTAAGTTGTACAGAGTACCTTTTCTAAAATGTGTAATTTCAAAATGTATCCCTGATGAAGAACAGAGGCTTGGAACTGGTCTCTGATTAGCCCAAAGGAGTTCAATTATTGCAATGTTGCTTAAGCTACCTTCCAGCATTTAACATTCAATGGCCCTCATTACGACTGTGGCGGTAATTGAAAAACGATGCTGGTGAAGGATTACCAGCATCACTTACCGCTAGGGCCGATTATGACCCGAGATATCGCTATTAGCGGCACCGCAATCAACGGTGCCGTTAAAAGCGCCAAGCACGCGGGCACGCAACTCCCATGCCATAAATACCGCCATGGCGCTAAATTGGGAACATTACGAATCATGCGGACATGGAAATAACGCCTTTGTGAAGGCCGTAAAGTACCTTACCGCCATGGTGCTAATACCGCCATCGCGGACCAACCGTAAATGGCCATGTGCAGTGTTCCCAGCTGCCACAGGTGCACACAATCAGCACAGGTGGAGGCAATACAGACTGGGCAAGCACAAAAGGAGCACACCCCACCCCTTCCCACACACAGTTACACTCCACAATGAATCCTATACTACTAGCAATGCTGGGACTGAAGGACCTGATTTCAGTGGTAGTGCTACAACAACAACTACAAGAAGTAAAACAGGCAGCACAGAGGAGACGCAGGAGGAGAAGGATGGCAAGGCAGGGCCAGCATGCCCCACCAGCACAGCCAGTGCCACCACGCAGGCAGCCGCCAATCCCACACATCAGAGCCAGTCCATTCAACCTAACCGCTTAGCAGATCCACACCCTGTACCGCCTGGACCGGGACACCATCACGACTATTGTGGACATGATACATGACGACATAGTCAGCCTCAATGAAAAACGCACCGCCATCCCACCCCTACAGAAGGTGGTGACTGTGCTCCACTTCCTGGCCACAGGCACCTAACAACACACAGTGGTGCAACTGCATGGCATTTCACAACCATTATTCTCACGTACGTTGAACCAAGTGCTTGATGCCCTCCTCAAGCACACAGACGAACACATTTCCTTACCACGGTATGCCCAGGACATCTCAAACACCAAAGTGGGTTTCCATTCACTGGCCGGCATACCTGGCTGTATTGGCGCCATAGACTGCACCCATGTGGAATTGGTGGTCCCACATGCCATGGAGTTAGTGTACCGCAACCGTAAGCTATACCACTCAATCAACATGCAAATGGTATGTGACTCAAACAAGATCATCACACAATGTTGTGCTCGATTCCCCGGATCAAGCCATGATTCAATGGTCCTGCGGAACTCCACGATTCCACGCTACATGGAGCGACATGCAGGGCACAGATCCTGGCTTCTCGTGAGTCGCATGTTAGGCTCATGGAATTGTGATGTGGGTAGGTGATTGAGGCATAGACGCATACTTCACCTGGCTGAGATGGGGGGGGAGAGATGCATACATAACCTAGCTGTGAGTTCCAGAGGGAATGGAGGAAGCTCACACCCCAAAATCCGCCCAGACTGGACCTGACACCTGACCACATAATGCAAGATGCAAACAGCCAGTACAATGCGAATGAAGCGGTGTCCCAAACATCCCACAGACATCTGCATGTGCATTGTACCAAATCTGACTGCATCGCCCACAACGAAATGCAGCCACAAGCAACGACTATAGCCGATACAAAGCACAAAACACCATGAACTGAAAGGCCAGTCCCACATTACTGCGTACAAAGGAGTCACATGAGGGTCAAATACATCAATACACCGCTACACTGACACAGAAGCCCAACTAAATTGCATGACACCATTTGTTGTGTGTAGAGCATCATGAGGCTGACATCAACGTTGCCAGGATGAGAGCATACAAATAAGTGGACATCTGCAAGATCACAGAAACAACGGACGTGGACTGACACAGTGCATGTGCACTCACAAGGAACTGGACCCCCTGCGCACACTAATCAATGACATGCAAAACAGTCCATAAGAGGAATACACACATAGGAGTCTCATCGTGTGACTCCATCCATGCATGGAAATGGGGTTGAGATGAAGAAACAAATGCATGCCATGGTATCACTTAATGAGGTCAAACATGATGAGTTAATTTACACATACATTGTTGCCCACATGCAGGTGATGCAGGCTATCCCTTGAAGCGGTGGCTCCTTACCCCAGTCCGGAACCCACAGAACAGGCACGAGGAGGACTATAACCGTGCCCATACATGAACCTGTGTGGTGATTGAGCAGACATTTGGCCTTTTGAAGGCACGGTTTCGCTGCCTCAGCAGGTCTGGTGGGGCACTCCTGTACCGCCATGAGAAGGTGGCAAAGATTGTCATGGCATGTGTGATGCTACACAATATGTGCATCAGACGGAATGTGCCCCTGTCCCCTGATGCAGAACAGCAACCACCTGACGAAGAGGATGAGGAGGGTGGGGATGGGACAGCACCTCAGGGAGGAAGCGATGCACAGGAGGGACGTGACATGCGTCGGACTCTGATCAACCAATTCTTCTAGCACACATGGATGGGGGGTGTCACATGGAGATGGCACTTGGGGCATTGGGTGTATCAGGGACATGGACACTGTAGACTGTTCACCAATAAAGCACACGTACGCAATGAGAAATGTCCACACATGTGATTTGTGCCTAACCAAAAAGTGTATTGGAAAGGTAAATCTAAGTGAACACACCCACTCCCCCCCTCAACTCCCCAACACACCCACTCCCCCCTGTCCCCTCAACTCCCCAACACACCCACTCCCCCCTTTGTCCTCCCCCCTCTACTCCCCATAACATGGTGTGGATGACTGTGCACAAGTGCATCATGTGGCATCAGTACACGAGGCTGCGCCTATTGGCACCCCCCTCTCCCGGCACCCGGTGCACCCCTGTCGGTACGCCGCAGGTTCCTGCCCGATCTGCGGACGGGGATGGTTCGGGTTGAACTGGCAGCCGAGGAGGAACTGGGTTGCTCACATGGACGCATGTCCCACATTGTTTGGACTAGTTCTGAAAGTACGTGCCGCACCGTGGCCAGTTCTGCACAAATGTCCTTAGAAGTGGACTCGATGGCAGACCTAACAGTATCAACACATTCACGCATTTCCCCCCTAACGCTGGCACATTCTGTGACATGCTGTGTCAACAGGGCTGAAAGTTGCTGTTGCAGCATGATTATTTCCTGCATTGACTCTTGGGTGTTGTGGCCTGTGGCTGATGCTTGTGGCGTGTCCATTATGCTGCTCCCCTCCTGCACATCTGCTATTGGGCAGGGAGTAGCCAACCAAGAGTTTCCAGGAGATTGCCCCTGTATGCTAGTGTCATGCTGGCTGCACAGAGACAGGTAGGGGGAATGCAGGGGGCGCCAGCGGGGGGACCCACGACAATATCGACATCCCCTTCCTCATTGTCTGAGATAGCTGCGGTGGCAGCAGTCTCACCGATGGTGCTGCTTTCTGCGGATCCAGTGCCTTCAGTGGACACCACTGGACTGGGCGGATGGTTGAAGTCGGTGGCGCCGAAGTGGTTGACTTGCTGGACATCGGTGCTGTGGCCTGTGCTGTGCTGTGGGATTTTTCCTGTTGTGGGGGTTTGCTTTTTCTACCTGACGTGGAGGGACGGTGTTGTGGCTCTTCGGGCCTGGGCTTCTTGGCAGGTGTTGTGCCTGTGTCTTCATCGGCACTGTCCGAATGAGAGCCTGTGGTGGACCAAAGGAGGGTGAGGGTTAGTGATGGGTCTACGGACATTGAGCAGGCATTGTGATGGCTGCATTCATTTTGATTGCTAGATGGTTCACATTGGAGGCAGTTACAACCAGGTTGTCTCACTCTTAGGTGGTAGAAGCATGGAGGCATGTGGGTGGCTACGGAAAGGGGGTGCATTATGCATGTGTACAAGGTGGAGGTCAGCACTACCTGTAGGCAGTCTTCTGCAAATGTGTCCGGTGGACCCTGTTAGGCATCATTGCACTTCCCAACCATCTGGACATCATTGTGGTGAGATTGACATAGTTGGACTTAAGGCACCTACCTGCGTCGCCTGATGTCGGGGCTCCTCTCTCCATATCTCCAACTCCCTCAATGCTCTCCTTGCCAATGGTGGCGGCACATATCTCTTCCCACGGCTGTAGTTTGATGGGCGACTCAGCTCCTCTGCCAGTCGCCATGCCGAGATTCCGATTGCCCGCCAGTATGCTCCTGAAGCGGAGACGTAGATTGTCCCACCTTTTTCGGCATTTTCTGGCATTGCGGGGTGTTGTGCCGACAGCACTGACCCTCTGAGCTACCATGGCCCATATGGCCTTTTTTCTCTGCAGCGCCGGTCTGGTCATCTCCGTGGAAAACACAAGATCAGCGTGTTCTTGGAGGGTTTCGGCCAACATAGTTAGCGCCTCCCTTGAAAAGCGCTCCTGCCGCAGCTGATCTCCACTCTTCTTCAGAAATTTTGGCATTGTGATGTGGAATGGGTGGTGTACAAGGTTTGTGGAGGTTGTGGGGGTCAGGTGTCCACTGGTTAGAGAGGATGGCAATGGATTGTGTTTTTAAAGATGGCCGCCGTGCTCTTTCCCATTCCTGTGCAGTGACGCTACTTCCGGATCCGCTTATTTACGGTCGCCGCTAATAGCGGTTCCCGTTAATTTCGGTTACCGCTATTAGCGGTGACCGCTAATGTCGATGGCTAGGGTGGCGGAGGTGCTATATGTACGGCATACAATGCCGGTAAGTGGGGTTTTACGGCCTTTAGCGGCATGGCGGAGATTACATTACCGGCATGGCGCAATGCTCGTGCCCGAGAAGTCGTAATGTGCCGCTTTTAGCGGTCTCCGGGCAGCACGGACACGTTATTTGCGCCATGCCGGTAATGGCCGATACTTACCGCCAGGGTCGTAATGAGGGCCAATATCTTAACACAACTTCTGTCCTGCTGATTTTAAATGTCCTCTTTAATCTTTATCTAGTCTATGTTTTGAGAATATTCGCCCCATACAGCCCCTCAGAACCTTTGAATCCACTGAAAGCTTAAGTTTGCTTAAGTTGAACATGCACCCAAATATGTATTTGCTTTGTTTGATTAGTTGCTTTGATTTGGGTCTAATTTAGTGTTTGTTTTGGAATGCACACATCCTTTGGATAAAAGTAATGCAAGCTTATACCTGTCGCAGTCATGCACTGATGAATGTATCATGCTGTTACAGATTTTTGCTACGTGTAGGTACGCAATTTCATAGTGTTAGGATGTAGTCCATTTTGAAAAGCAAAAAACCCTGTACACTGTTGAGAATCATTCCGAAAGACCTTTATGCATGCAAGCAGCTGATTCTATACTTCAGTTGTGATTCAAATACTTACTTTATTTTCTGCCAACACTAAATATATACCCAATGAGCAGCAGAAAATACTGCACCCCATTTCATATGTTCAGAAGGTCCAGTGGGATTCAGTGCAGCACCTATGTAAAAACTAGTATGCTCTTTACCTTCCATGTGATAGCATCTTTAGCATCTTTCATTTACTCGAGATGCAGAACTTGACCTGTACCTCAGAAGTCCTCCTTCCATTTCTAATGAAATGGGAACATTTGAAGCTATGATCGTGCAAAATTTGCCAACCTCTCTTTTTCTCTCCAGTTATCCTCTGACATCTTCACCTATGTCTGAAAGAAGCAGCCGGTATGTCACTTTTAATGCTATCCTTTAAAGGTTTGTACTTGCTAGCACAAGTTCTTTATCATGCATCTAGCTGCACATTAAAAAAGAGTATATTTGTGACACTGCATCAAAAGTTTCTGGAGAAAATCCAATTCTCATTGACCTTGATTTTGATTTTTGCTTCGGACTTGGATTTGAGACTGCTTGGGTCACAGTTCGCAGTGACCTGTTGGAGTAGGCAGATTTAATTGTTCTCTTATGACTGATCTTACTTGACTTAAAGAGCTTCCGCCACTGTGGGTCATGATATGATATGATATGATATGATATAATAGTTTATTTATATAGTACCTATACACAATGTGTTTCAAAGCGCTTTCCATGCATCCATGCAGTCTCCTGGATTGTTTAACTGTGATCTCCTACTTGGCTGGTAGATCTGAGGTGGATTCCCTCCTTGATTGTAAGTAGCTGTCATTTCGAACATCTGACTACCTGGTTAACCTCAGTGTGCCTCTGTATTCCCACTGTATTTTATGCTCTTAAACAGCTACATATGAAGACGCGTATGGTCTGCCACAGAGTGAGTATTGATGATCTACTCCTTCTGCATTTTGATGATTTCCAGATGATATGCAGATATATCCGAATTTCAGTGACTTTAAGGAGAGTTTACACAACATCTCAAATGTCTTAGAGGTACTTATTTTGTGTGGTCTTAATAACACCCACCGTCACCCATCCACAGAACTTAGTAAATGATTTGTTAAGTTGTACAGAGTTACTTTTCTAAAATGTGTAATTTCAAAAGGTATCCCTGATGAAGAACAGAGGCTTGGAACTGGTCTCTGATTAGCCCAAAAGAGTTCAATTATTGCAATGTTGCTTAAGCTGCCTTCCAGCATTTAACATTCAATGGCCCTCATTACGACTGTGGCGGTAATTGAAAAACGATGCCAGTGAAGGATTACCAGCATCACTTACCGCTAGGGCCGATTATGACCCGAGATAGCGCTATTAGCGGCACCGTAATCAACGGAGCGGTTAAAAGCGCCAAGCGCGCGGGCACGCAACTCCCATCCCATAAATACTGCCATGGCGCTAAGTTGAGAACATTACGAATCACGCGGACATGGAAATAACGCCTTTGTGAAGGCCGTAAAGTACATTACCGCCATGGTGCTAATACCGCCATCGCGGACCAACCGTAAATGGCCATGTGCAGTGTTCCTAGCTGCCACAGGTGCACACAATCAGCACAGGTGGAGGCAATACAGACTGGGCAAGCACAAAAGGAGCACACCCCACCCCTTCCCACACACAGTTACACTCCACAATGAATCCCATACTACTAGCAATGCTGGGGCTGAAGTACCTGATTTCAGTGGTAGTGCTACAACAACAACTACAAGAAGTAAAACAGGCAGCACAGAGGAGACGCAGGAGGAGAAGGATGGCAAGGCAGGGCCTGCATGCCCCAACAGCACTGCAAGTGCCACCACGCAGGCAGCCCCCAATCCCACGCATCAGAGCCAGTCCATTCAACCTAACCGCTTAGCAGATCCACACCCTGTACCGCCTGGACCGGGACAACATCACGACTATTGTGGACATGATACATGACGACATAGTCAGCCTCATTGAAAAACGCACCGCCATCCCACCCCTACAGAAGGTGTTGACTGTGCTCCACTTCCTGGCCACAGGCACCTACCAACACACAGTGGTGCAACTGCATGGCATTTCACATCCATTATTCTCACGTACGTTGAACCAAGTGTTTGATGCCCTCCACAAGCACACAGACGAACACATTTCCTTACCACGGTCTGCCCAGGAGATCTCAAACACAAAAGTGGGTTTCCATTCACTGGCCGGCATACCTGGTTGTATTGGCGCCATCGACTGCACCCATGTGGAATTGGTGGTCCCACACGCCATGGAGTTAGTGTACCGCAACCGTAAGCTATACCACTCAATCAACGTGCAATTGGTATGTGACTCAAACAAGATCATCACACAATGTTGTGCTCGATTCCCCGGATCAAGCCATGATTCAATGGTCCTGCGGAACTCCACGATTCCACGCTACATGGAGCGACATGCAGGGCACAGATCCTGGCTTCTCGTGAGTCGCATGTTAGGCTCATGGAAATGTGATGTGGGTAGGTGATTGAGGCATAGACGCATACTTCACCTGGCTGAGATGGGGGGGGGAGATGCATACATAACCTAGCTGTGAGTTCCAGAGGGAATGGAGGAAGCTCACACCCCAAAATCCGCCCAGACTGGACCTGACACCTGACCACATAATGCAAGATGCAAACAGCCAGTACAATGCGAATGAAGCAGTGTCCCAAACATCCCACAGACATCTGCATGTGCATTGTACTAAATCTGACTGCATCCCCCACAACGAAATGCAGCCACAAGCAACGACTATAGCCGATACAAAGCACAAAACACCATGACCTGAAAGGCCAGTCCCCCATTACTGCGTACAAAGGAGTCACATGAGGGTCAAATACATCAATACACCGCTACACTGACACAGAAGCCCAACTAAATTGCATGACACCATTTGTTGTGTGTAGAGCATCATGAGACTGACATCAACGTTGCCAGGATGAGAGCATACAAATAAGTGGACATCTGCAAGATCACAGAAACAACGGACGTGGACTGACACAGTGCATGTGCACTCACAAGGAACTGGACCCCCTGCGCACACTAATCAATGACATGCAAAACAGTCCATAAGAGGAATACACACATAGCAGTCTCATCGTGTGACTCCATCCATGCATGGAAATGGGGTTGAGATGAAGAAACAAATGCATGCCATGGTATCACTTAATGAGGTCAAACATGATGAGTTAATTTACACATACATTGTTGCCCACATGCAGGTGATCCAGGCTATCCCTTGAAGCGGTGGCTCCTTACCCCAGTCCGGAACCCACAGAACAGGCACGAGGAGGACTATAACCGTGCCCATACACAAACATGTGTGGTGATTGAGCAGACATTTGGCCTTTTGAAGGCACGGTTTTGCTGCCTCAGCAGGTCTGGTGGGGCACTCCTGTACCGCCATGAGAAGGTGGCAAAGATTGTCATGGCATGTGTGATGCTACACAATATGTGCATCAGACGGAATGTGCCCCTGACCCCTGATGCAGAACAGCAACGACCTGACGAAGAGGATGAGGAGGGTGGGGATGGGGCAGCACCTCAGGGAGGAAGCGATGCACAGGAGGGACGTGACATGCGTCGGACTCTGATCAACCAATTCTTCTAGCACACATGGATGGGGGGTGTCACATGGAGATGGCACTTGGGGCATTGGGTGTATCAGGGACATGGACACTGTAGTCTGTTCACCAATCAAGCACACGTACACAATGAGAAATGTCCACACGTGATTTGTGCATAACCAAAAAGTGTATTGGAAAGGTAAATCTAAGTGAACACACCCACTCCACCCCCCTCAACTCCCCAGCACACCCACTCCCCCTTGTCCCCTCAACTCCCCAACACACCCACTCCCTCCTCCCTCCTCCCCCCTCTACTCCCCATAACATGGTGTGGATGACTGTGCACAAGTGCATCATGTGGCATCAGTACACGAGGCTGCGCCTATTGGCACCCCCCTCTCCCGGCACCCAGTGCACCCCTGTCCGTACGCCGCAGGTTCCTGCCCGATCTGCGGACGGGGCTGGTTCGGGTTGAACTGGCAGCCGAGGAGGAACTGGGTTGCTCACATGGACGCATGTCCCACATTGTTTGGACTAGCTCTGAAAGTACGTGCCGCACCGTGGCCAGTTCGGCACAAATGTCCTTAGAAGTGGACTCGATGGCAGACCTAACAGTATCAGCACATTCAAGCATTTCCCCCCTAGCGCTGGCGCATTCTGTGACATGCTGTGTCAACAGGGCTGCAAGTTGCTGTTGCAGCATGATTATTTCCTGCATTGACTCTTGGGTGTTGTGGCCTGTGGCTGATGGTTGTGGCGTGTCCATTATGCTGCTCCCCTCCTGCACATCTGCTATTGGGCAGGGAGTAGCCAACCTAGAGTTTCCAGGAGATTGCCCCTGTATGCTAGTGTCATGCTGGCTGCACGGGGACAGGTAGGGGGAATGCAGGGGGCCAGTGGGGGGACCCACAACAATATCTACATCCCCTTCATCATTGTCTGAGATAGCTGCGGTGGCAGCAGTCTCAACGATGATGCTGCTTTCTGCGGATCCAGTGCCTACAGTGGACACCACTGGACTGGGCGGATGGTTGAAGTCAGTGGGCCGAAGTGGTTAACTTGCTGGACATCGGTGCCGTGGCCTGTGCTGTGCTGTGGGATTTTTCCTGTTGTGGGGGTTTGCTTTTTCTACCTGAGGTGGAGGGACGGTGTTATGGCTCTTCGGGTCTGGGCTTCTTGGCAGGTGTTGTGCCTGTGTCTTCATCGGCACTTTCCGAATGAGAGCCTGTGGTAGACAAAAGGAGGGAGAGGGTTAGTGATGGGTCTACGGACATTGAGCAGGCATTGTGATGGCTGCATTCATTTTGATTGCTAGATGGTTCACATTGGAGGCAGTTACATACAGGTTGTCTCACTCTTAGGTGGTAGAAGCATGGAGGCATGTGGGTGGCTACAGAAAGGGGGTGCATTATGCATGTGTACAAGGTGGAGGTCAGCACTACCTGTAGGCAGTCTTCTGCAAATGTGTCCGGTGGACCCTGTTAGGCATCATTGCACTTCCCAACCATCTGGACATCATTGTGGTGAGATTGACATAGTTGGACTTAAGGCACCTACCTGCGTCGCCTGATGTCGGGGCTTCTCTCTCCATATCTCCAACTCCCTCAATGCTCTCCTTGCCAATGGTGGCGGCACATATCTCCTCCCACGGCTATAGTTTGATGGGCGACTCAGCTCCTCTGCCAGTCGCCATGCCGAGATTCCGATTGGCCGCCAGTATGCTCCTGACGCGGAGACATAGATCGTCCCACCTTTTTTGGCATTTTCTGGCATTGCGGGGTGTTGTGCCGACGGCACTGACCCTCTGGGCTACCATGGCCCATATGGCCTTTTTTCTCTGCAGCGCCGGTCTGGTCATCTCTGTGGAAAACACAAGATCAGCGTGCCCTTGGAGGGTTTCGGCCAACATAGTTAGCGCCTCCCTTGAAAAGCGCTCCTGCCGCAGCCGATCTCCACTCTTCTTCAGAACTTATGGCATTGTGATGTGGAATGGGTGGTGTACAAGGTTTGTGGAGGTTTTGGGGGTCAGGTGTCCACTGGTTAGAGAGGATGGCAATGGATTGTGTTTTTAAAGATGGCCGCCGTGCTCTTTCCCATTCCTGTGCAGTGACTCTACTTCCGGATCCGCTTATTTACGGTCGCCGCTAATAGCAGTTCCCGTTAATTTCGGTTACCGCTATTAGCGGTGACCGCTAATGTCGATGGCTAGGGTGGCGGAGGTGCTATATGCACGGCATACAATGCCGGTAAGTGGGGTTTTACGGCCTTTAGCAGCATGGCGGAGATTACATTACCGGCATGGCGCAATGCTCGTGCCCGAGAAGTCGTAATGTGCCGCTTTTAGCGGTCTCTGGGCAGCACGGACACGTTATTTGCGCCATGCCGGTAATGGCCGATACTTACCGCCAGGGTCGTAATAAGGGCCAATATCTTACCACAACTTCTGTCCTGCTGATTTTAAATGTCCTCTTTAATCTTTATCTAGTCTATGTTCTGAGAATATTCTCCTCATACAGCCCCTCAGAACCTTTGAATCCACTGAAAGCTTAAATTTGCTTAAGTTGAACATGCACACAAATATGTATTTGCTTTGTTTGATTAGTTGCTTTGCTTTGGGTCTAATTTAGTGTTTGTTTTGGAATGCACACATCCTTTGGATAAAAGTAATGCAAGCTTATACCTGTCGCAGTCATGCACTGATGAATGTATCATGCTGTTACAGCATTTTGCTACGTGTAGGTGCACAATTTCATAGTGTTAGGATGTAGTCCATTTTGAAAAGCAAAAAACCCTGTACACTGTTGAGAATCATTCCGAAAGACATTTATGCATGCAAGCAGGTGATTCTATACTTCAGTTGTGATTCAAATACTTACTTTATTTTCTGCCAACACTAAATATATACCCAATGAGAAGCAGAAAATACTGCACCCCATTTCATATGTTCAGAAGGTCCAGTGGGATTCAGTGCAGCTCCTATGTAAAAGCTAGTATGCTCTTTACCTTCCATGTGATAGCATCTTTAGCATATTTCATTTACTCGAGATGCAGAACTTGACCTGTACCTCAGAAGTCCTCCTTCCATTTCTAATGAAATGGGAACATTTGAAGCTATGAGCACCAATCGTGCAAAATTTGCCAACCTCTCTTTTTCTCTCGTGTTATCCTCTGACATCTTCACCTATGTCTGAAAGAAGCAGCCGGTATGTCACTTTTAATGATATCCTTGAAAGGTTTGTACTTGCTAGCACAAGGTCTTTATCATGCATCTATCTGCACATTAAAAAAGAGTATATTTGTGACACTGCATCAAAAGTTTCTGGAGAAAATCCAATTCTCATTGACCTTGATTTTGATTTTTGCTTCGGACTTGGATTTGAGACTGCTTGGGTCACTGTTCGCAGTGACCTGTTGGAGTAGGCAGATTTAATTGTTCTCTTATGACTGATCTTACTTGACTTAAAGAGCTTCCGCCACTGTGGGTCATGATATGATATGATAGGATATAATAGTTTATTTATATAGTACCTATACACAATGTGTTTCAAAGCGCTTTCCATGCATCCATGCAGTCTCCTGGATTGTTTAACTGTGATCTCCTACTTGGCTGGTAGATCTGAGGTGGATTCCCTCCTTGATTGTAAGTAGCTGTCATTTCGAACATCTGACTACCTGGTTAACCTCAGTGTGCCTCTGGATTCCCACTGTATCTTATGCTCTTAAACAGCTACATATGAAGACGCGTATGGTCTGCCACAGAGTGAGTATTGATGATCTACTCCTTCTGCATTTTGATGATTTCCAGATGATATGCAGATATATCCGAATTTCAGTGACTTTAAGGAGAGTTTACACAACATCTCAAATGTCTTAGAGGTACTTATTTTGTGTGGTCTTAATAACACCCACCGTCACCCCTCCACAGAACTTAGTAAATGATTTGTTAAGTTGTACAGAGTTCCTTTTCTAAAATGTGTAATTTCAAAAGGTATCCCTGATGAAGAACAGAGGCATGGAACTGGTCTCTGATTAGCCCAAAAGAGTTCAATTATTGCAATGTTGCTTAAGCTGCCTTCCAGCATTTAACATTCAATGGCCCTCATTACGACTGTGGCGGTAATTGAAAAACGATGCCGGTGAAGGATTACCAGCATCACTTACCGCTAGGGCCGATTATGACCCGAGATAGCGCTATTAGCGGCACCGTAATCAACGGTGCCGTTAAAAGCGCCAAGCGCGCGGGCACGCAACTCCCATCCCATAAATACTGTGATGGCGCTAAGTTGAGAACATTACGAATCACGCGGACATGGAAATAACGCCTTTGTGAAGGCCGTAAAGTACCTTACCGCCATGGTGCTAATACCGCCATCGCGGACCAACCGTAAATGGCCATGTGCAGTGTTCCCAGCTGCCACAGGTGCACACAATCAGCACAGGTGGAGGCAATACAGACTGGGCAAGCACAAAAGGAGCACACCCCACCCCTTCCCACACACAGTTACACTCCACAATGAATCCCATACTACTAGCAATGCTGGGGCTGAAGGACCGGATTTCAGTGGTAGTGCTACAACAACAACTACAAGAAGTAAAACAGGCAGCACAGAGGAGACGCAGGAGGAGAAGGATGGCAAGGCAGGGCCAGCATGCCCCACCAGCACAGCCAGTGCCACCACGCAGGCAGCCCCCAATCCCACGCATCAGAGCCAGTCCATTCAACCTAACCGCTTAGCAGATCCACACCCTGTACCGCCTGGGCCGGGACAACATCACGACTATTGTGGACATGATACATGACGACATAGTCAGCCTCATTGAAAAACGCACCGCCATCCCACCTCTACAGAAGGTGGTGACTGTGCTCCACTTCCTGGCCACAGGCACCTACCAACACACAGTGGTGCAACTGCATGGCATTTCACATCCATTATTCTCACGTACGTTGAACCAAGTGCTTGATGCCCTCCTCAAGCACACAGACGAACACATTTCCTTACCACGGTCTGCCCAGGAGATCTCAAACACAAAAGTGGGTTTCCATTCACTGGCCGGCATACCTGGTTGTATTGGCGCCATCGACTGCACCCATGTGGAATTGGTGGTCCCACATGCCATGGAGTTAGTGTACCGCAACCGTAAGCTATACCACTCAATCAACGTGCAAATGGTATGTGACTCAAACAAGATCATCACACAATGTTGTGCTCGATTCCCCGGATCAACCCATGATTCAATGGTCCTGCGGAACTCCACGATTCCACGCTACATGGAGCGACATGCAGGGCACAGATCCTGGCTTCTCGTGAGTCGCATGTTAGGCTCATGGAAATGTGATGTGGGTAGGTGATTGAGGCATAGACGCATACTTCACCTGGCTGAGATGGGGGGGGGGAGATGCATACATAACCTAGCTGTGAGTTCCAGAGGGAATGGAGGAAGCTCACACCCCAAAATCCGCCCAGACTGGACCTGACACCTGACCACATAATGCAAGATGCAAACAGCCAGTACAATGCGAATGAAGCGGTGTCCCAAACATCCCACAGACATCTGCATGTGCATTGTACCAAATCTGACTGCATCCCCCACAACGAAATGCAGCCACAAGCAACGACTATAGCCGATACAAAGCACAAAACACCATGACCTGAAAGGCCAGTCCCCCATTACTGCGTACAAAGGAGTCACATGAGGGTCAAATACATCAATACACCGCTACACTGACACAGAAGCCCAACTAAATTGCATGACACCATTTGTTGTGTGTAGAGCATCATGAGGCTGACATCAACGTTGCCAGGATGAGAGCATACAAATAAGTGGACATCTGCAAGATCACAGAAACAACGGACGTGGACTGACACAGTGCATGTGCACTCACAAGGAACTGGACCCCCTGCGCACACTAATCAATGACATGCAAAACAGTCCATAAGAGGAATACACACATAGCAGTCTCATCGTGTGACTCCATCCATGCATGGAAATGGGGTTGAGATGAAGAAACAAATGCATGCCATGGTATCACTTAATGAGGTCAAACATGATGAGTTAATTTACACATACATTGTTGCCCACATGCAGGTGATCCAGGCTATGCCTTGAAGCGGTGGCTCCTTACCCCAGTCCGGAACCCACAGAACAGGCACGAGGAGGACTATAACCGTGCCCATACACAAACATGTGTGGTGATTGAGCAGACATTTGGCCTTTTGAAGGCACGGTTTCGCTGCCTCAGCAGGTCTGGTGGGGCACTCCTGTACCGCCATGAGAAGGTGACAATGATTGTCATGGCATGTGTGATGCTACACAATATGTGCATCACACGGAATGTGCCCCTGACCCCTGATGCAGAACAGCAACCACCTGACGAAGAGGATGAGGAGGGTGGGGATGGGGCAGCACCTCAGGGAGGATGCGATGCACAAGAGGGACGTGACATGCGTCGGACTCTGATCAACCAATTCTTCTAGCACACATGGATGGGGGGTGTCACATGGAGATGGCACTTGGGGCATTGGGTGTATCAGGGACATGGACACTGTAGTCTGTTCACCAATCAAGCACACGTACGCAATGAGAAATGTCCACACGTGATTTGTGCATAACCAAAAAGTGTATTGGAAAGGTAAATCTAAGTGAACACACCCACTCCCCCCCCCTCAACTCCCCAGCACACCCACTCCCCCTTGTCCCCTCAACTCCCCAACACACCCACTCCCCCCGCCCCCCCTCTACTCCCCATAACATGGTGTGGATGACTGTGCACAAGTGCATCATGTGGCATCAGTACACGAGGCTGCGCCTATTGGCACCCCCCTCTCCCGGCACCCGGTGCACCCCTGTCGGTACGCCGCAGGTTCCTGCCCGATCTGCGGACGGGGCTGGTTCGGGTTGAACTGGCAGCCGAGGAGGAACTGGGTTGCTCACATGGACGCATGTCCCACATTGTTTGGACTAGCTCTGAAAGTACGTGCCGCACCGTGGCCAGTTCGGCACAAATGTCCTTAGAAGTGGACTCGATGGCAGACCTAACAGTATCAGCACATTCACGCATTTCCCCCCTAGCGCTGGCGCATTCTGTGACATGCTGTGTCAACAGGGCTGCAAGTTGCTGTTGCAGCATGATTATTTCCTGCATTGACTCTTGGGTGTTGTGGCCTGTGGCTGATGGTTGTGCCGTGTCCATTATGCTGCTCCCCTCCTGCACATCTGCTATTGGGCAGGGAGTAGCCAACCAAGAGTTTCCAGGAGATTGCCCCTGTATGCTAGTGTCATGCTGGCTGCACGGGGACAGGTAGGGGGAATGCAAGGGGCCAGTGGGGGGACCCACGACAATATCGACATCCCTTTCCTCAGTGTCTGAGATAGCTGCAGTGGCAGCAGTCTCACCGATGGTGCTGCTTTCTGCGGATCCAGTGCCTTCAGTGGACACCACTGGACTGGGCAGATGGTTGAAGTCGGTGGCGCCGAAGTGGTTGACTTGCTGGACATCGGTGCCGTGGCCTGTGCTGTGCTGTGAGATTTTTCCTGTTGTGGGGGTTTGCTTTTTCTACCTGAGGTGGAGGGACGGTGTTGTGGCTCTTCGGGCCTGGGCTTCTTGGCAGGTGTTGTGCCTGTGTCTTCATCGGCACTGTCCGAATGAGAGCCTGTGGTGGACCAAAGGAGGGAGAGGGTTAGTGATGGGTCTACGGACATTGAGCAGGCATTGTGATGGCTGCATTCATTTTGATTGCTAGATGGTTCACATTGGAGGCAGTTACATACAGGTTGTCTCACTCTTAGGTGGTAGAAGCATGGAGGCATGTGGGTGGCCACAGAAAGGGGGTGCATTATGCATGTGTACAAGGTGGAGGTCAGCACTACCTGTAGGCATTCTTCTGCAAATGTGTCCAGTGGACCCTGTTAGGCATCATTGCACTTCCCAACCATCTGGACATCATTGTGGTGAGATTGACATAGTTGGACTTAAGGCACCTACCTGCGTCGCCTGATGTCGGGGCTCCTCTCTCCATATCTCCAACTCCCTCAACGCTCTCCTTGCCAATGGTGGCGGCACATATCTCCTCCCACGGCTGTAGTTTGATGGGCGACTCAGCTCCTCTGCCAGTCGCCATGCCGAGATTCCGATTGGCCGCCAGTATGCTCCTGACGCGGAGACGTAGATCGTCCCACCTTTTTCGGCATTTTCTGGCATTGCGGGGTGTTGTGCCGATGGCACTGACCCTCTGGGCTACCATGGCCCATATGGCCTTTTTTCTCTGCAGCGCCGGTCTGGTCATCTCCGTGGAAAACACAAGATCAGCGTGCTCTTGGAGGGTTTCGGCCAACATAGTTAGTGCCTCCCTTGAAAAGCGCTCCTGCCGCAGCCGATCTCCACTCTTCTTCAGAACTTTTGGCATTGTGATGTGGAATGGGTGGTGTACAAGGTTTGTGGAGGTTGTGGGGGTCAGGTGTCCACTGGTTAGAGAGGGTGGCAATGGATTGTGTTTTTAAAGATGGCCACCGTGCTCTTTCCCATTCCTGTGCAGTGTTGCTACTTCCGGATCCGCTTATTTACGGTCGCCGCTAATAGCGGTTCCCGTTAATTTCGGTTACCGCTATTAGCGGTGACCGCTAATGTCGATGGCTAAGGTGGCGGAGGTGCTATATGCACGGCATACAATGCCTGTAAGTGGGGTTTTACGGCCTTTAGCAGCATGGCGGAGATTACATTACCGGCATGGCGCAATGCTCGTGCCCGAGAAGTCGTAATGTGCCGCTTTTAGCGGTCTCTGGGCAGCACGGACACGTTATTTGCGCCATGCCGGTAATGGCCGATACTTACCGCCAGGGTCGTAATGAGGGCCAATATCTTAACACAACTTCTGTCCTGCTGATTTTAAATGTCCTCTTTAATCTTTATCTAGTCTATGTTCTGAGAATATTCTCCCCATACACCCCCTCAGAACCTTTGAATCCACTGAAAAAAATGCATTGCTCTACCTTCAAAATATATAGATGATACCATTGCAATCGTTTCTAAGCAGCTCACCCATGGAAACCCCTACCACCAAAAATCCATTGGTTTCCTTTGATTCTTACACCCTTTAAAATAGCACTTATAAAGGGGTGCAGACTCCCCACACCCCAACTGAGTATGGAGAACATGATAGGCAGATCAATGGTTCTATTATTGCCGAAATCAAGGTTATAGCGCCTTTTCTAAATGGTAAAAAGTGCACATGGTGACACATATCTGGGTAAAATGACCCAAGAAGTGACAGGCTGCTTTAAGTATCACACATAGATAATGAATATATAAAATATATATTATGAAACAGAGATACAAATTAAGAAATGCTTAAATAATTAAATTATGACCCCCTGACAGGTCGCACAGTAGGCCGACTGAGAGATATTTCAAAATGGATACCTTTGAGCAAACTGGTGTCTAGTGTGAAAGCCCTGATTCATGCTGATAAGCAAGATAGTCTTTGGCAGCATCTCACAGTGAGATCATTGTGTTTGGAAGGTTAATCTTCCAATTTTCAGGAAAAGCAGACAAGATTGATGGTGGAGTCAGATAAAGGCAAGGGAAATTACCAATTTGAACAAAACAGCTGCATTACTTGGTGTCAGGGCTGGAGCAGGTGTGGGGGTAAATGCACTCATCGTGTGGACTAGGGAGGGAAAGGGAGCCAGAAAGCACCCCACCAGGTATTCCAGGCATGTTCTCCACCCCTTCTGCAGGACCGTGGCCCAGGGATGGAGAACAGCCCAGAAACTACACTTCCCAGCAGGCCTTCCAACTGGGCCTGCATGAGGGAAGATCACCACGCCCCCGGCCACGCCCACACGAACGCGCATGCGCGAGCCACGCCCGTGGGGCGCCGCTCGCAATCCTGACCGGCGAACTGGAAGGACGTGTCTAGAGGTGCTCCGGTGGCAAGCACATGCTGGGTGTTTCCGCCCACCGCCTGCAAGACCCCAGGCCCTGCGTACAAACTGAGATAAGTGCATTACTTACCTAGCACTGACAGCCTGTAGCATCCGAGGGGCCACGTAATAGGAGCAGCTCCTACTCCGGCCAGCCCGCACTTAGCAGGAAGCCGGAATGAACTAAAAGTGGACGCTAGATGTAATAACATCATTAACCTTGCATGCGACCTGAACTAACAATGCCCGCATGTGTTTAGACTTGTAGTTACTTGAATCCGGAACGGTTGTTCTGCTGCGCGGATAACCTTACTAAGAGCCAAAGCCCAGAACTCAGTCGCACACACATTCCGCACCTATATTGACTCAATTCTTGCTTATTGCAGAGATAGGAGAAAGCAGTGGTGAAGATCGTGGCCAACCAACACGAAAAGGCCAGATAAGCCATAGGACTCTGGCAAAACGAAGCTAAGTGCACTTTCAGGTTATTTCTGGGGGAATTGCAATTGTTGCTGCATGAAGTTAATGCAGTGTGAAAAACCTTGCATGCAGTAATGTGGGAGCAAGAGTAAGTGGTACATGAGTTAATGTATGATCTGCTGCAAGGTATATACTTGTGGTATGTATTTTCTGAGAAGTCTGAGAATGTCCTGGTGAGGGCTCCAGCACAAAGGCCCAGTGTGAAACCAGACACACAGTAGAAGAGTGAGTGGAGAGTGCAAGTGTGAAAGGGCGGAGTATTCTTGGAACTGGAGCCGAGGAGCATGTGACCCTGTTATTCCCCCTTCCCATCCACAACCTCTACCTATCCCTCTTACCGGTGTTCCTAACTTCCCGTACCTATCCATCCAACGGACCCTAACTCAAGGTGGCCTGTGTTGTCAATTCCCAGGTGCTAAGACATAACGGGGAGGGAGGTGTTCTTGCTACGTTTGTGCTGCCTCTGCGTCAAGAAGAAGCACGCTCTGACACTTGGCATTGAGCTTGTTTTTATTTCTCCACTGTGTATGGGCTAACTAGACTTGGCAAGGCCTCGAGAAGCATATAAGAGATTGATAGGGATGTGATTAAATGTGTTCTTGGCAAAAGATGAAGAATGATGTTATTGTGTTCAGCCTGGTTTAAAATAGCCTTTCAGTCTATGTGTCAGACAAGTGTTGATGCCAATTATGACTAATATGGGCTTGGTGTGCATCAGAGAAGCTATCCAATCAGAGGGCAGTGAGGCTTCCTCTGGCTTAAAGGACCTATCAGATGCATGCTCTAACAAAGTAGTCATTTGCATGAGGGTATTGCATCCTCCAAAATAGTCCATGTAAGCAGGTTGAAGGCAAAATGCTGTGTGTGCTTTTCCAGAAGTGTCTTGTAATTTCATCTAATAAAGACTGCTGTGGAAACCACCCAGGCACCTGTTTCTTTTGCTCCTGTCTTTGCCTCAAAATTAATTCACAGATGCCAGAAAGCTTGATGGGATGGAAAGGGATCCCCTGTTCAACTTGGCCATCTAACTCTGTATTGCTACATTTCTGTGCCAGTTTCAACTGTCTCTAACCTATTAGCACCATTTGCACTTAGATGTGATTATGTTAAGTGATGGCTGTGCAGACCTGGAGAAACATTTTCAGTAGAACTGCAGTTTCTCTAATTTGCGGTTGTAAGAGCAGGCCAAGCTTCACTCGAATATTTGCAGAAATTTGACTAAGTTAAACCTTCAGAGCTATAAAGGTGCACATATGATTGGAGTTTATCTTCAATCTTAATCCCTGAGGTTGCAAGACAGATGCTTGCATGGATTTTGTCAGAGAAAGTTGTAGAGATACAGGGAGGTTGGGGATAACATTCAGGGTCACTATCTTGATATGAACAAATGTCACACATGTCATCTTGTGACATTAGCAAGAAGGAGCAGGGGGATAGAGTATTTCTTAGAGTAGATTGTGAGAGACTCACACCCATTTTACTTATGTGGGAAAACCTAGCCAAGATTCTGGGAGGCAGGAGTATCAGACCCCACAGACAGTTCCATTATCCCTTGTCTCTGTATGCTCATTGGAGATACAGCATCCCTTTCATGACCCAACCGCAGATCTCCACTTACCTGCACCTGTGGAACTATGCCGACTCATTTAGTTATTGCATCTGCAAGGGTGGAAGACCCTTTTGGTTGTTCCTTTCAAAGGTGATGGGATCTGATTTCCCGCACTGTCAGTTCCCAGTCAAAGAAGTATATTATTCAAATTCTTGCATTTCTTTACTGGTCACTGCTTGAAGGTTATTGGCAGAAGGTTGTAGTCAGTAGTGACAACAATTCACTACTGACTATATGAAATGCCCTCACCAACACCTCAGTGCATCTCAATCTGCAGTAATAATAGAAGCTTGCCCCTACCTGTGTACAGTCTCTTTAAGAAACATCCTCCGTGCCACAAATACAGGCACCTATGACTCCATTACATTGCCTCTGGAACTCCATCACTACAACCAAGAGCACTGTCTGCCCAGATTAGCCCCAATGTTAAGACACAATGAAAAAAATAAGTGTTCCAGGACTTTACACAGAAAAACAGAAACCAAATATGACTTGAACATTCTTGAGGGACATGTGTGCCAGGGAAATGAAGGGAGTAGCACCGGAATTGTGGAATGAGGTTATGGTAACAATGGAGCTGGGGCTATAGTTGTCATTTGTTCAAAAAATCTATTTCAGTATGGAAACATGGATCAGTGTTCATAACATTGACTATAGGGCCCCCACAGTTTACTAGGCTGCCTTTCCGTCCTCTTCCAGCCAAGAGAGGTCATGTAGTAAAAGTGTGCAGCAGGTTTATACAGTACAGTAAAGGCAATATTCTGTATGCAATGATTTCATGGCAGAAGACACAGGGGATTTGACATCTTGTAAAAGAGAGGAGGTTGAGTCAAAGTCCTCTGAATTTGCATTTGGGCATTGTTGCAGCAGGAAATGGATTAAATGCCCATGCCGCCTCAACAATTTACAAGAAAATGGGCATCTCCTGCTCTGTACTTGTCATTCACTTCGTGGTCATTCTATTTATCAACAGTTGTCAGTCTGTGCATGAAATGTGTTCTGTGGCCTACTACATCACTCACATTTCAGCTGGGTTTACCATGCCACAAATTCAATGTACCGATTGTAGGTGTACAGCAAGTTGTCACTACACAACCTGAAGGCCAGTGGCCACAAGTTGGAACTCCTCTTTGCACATGCTGGAGATGCTACCTGAGCAGTTCTCTTTGTCTTATCATTATACAGCAACTCCACAACAACCAGAATAAAGCAACCCACTAGGGAAAAAGGCTAGGTGCACCCTTTTTTGAGAAGAACAAGAGCTTTATTTTGTATACAAAAAGTAAGCAGTGACAAGGCATTATGAATCTAATGCCACAGAGCTCTCTCATCATTGATGCAAAGTTAATAATTTAAACGTACAAATTGTAATAGATGACGTATTTGATATACAGTATTCATCCCCCACCCTCATTGGCTGCCACCTATTTCCATTCCAATTATTACACATAGCCCCTTCTCCAATTGGTTGTGTCATCTTCTCCTCCATCCTCTCCACACGTGGGTAACAACCTCTTCACTTCCAAGCACTGCAAGGTAATTGATTAAACTTATAAAGACACCACCCTATCTTTGCTGTTAATCATGTGATGGGCACCTGGTCGTCAACCTGTACTCGGCAGATAACTTTGAGGTCAGTCTGCTCCTTGCAAACAAAGCAACTCGTTTCTCATCCCATATGCATAGGCCACTTATCATGCCTCCCCATTGCAATCTTGTAACTGTGGCATCACCCATTTGCTCTCCCTGGTACAAATCACGGGCCAGGCTGTTCTCCGCACCCCCTGTATCAGTTAGCCCCCCTCAGAGGTAAACCCAGTATCCTAATAATCCATCTGATTTGTAAAGGATTTAAGAGCATTTCTCCTACACATTTGGTAGTTCAAATTGACTGATCATTATTCTGGGGGCACTAGTGCCCTAAATCTCAATTCATGCTTTGGCAGCTCGAGACCTCTGCTTTGGGTCTGGCCATCGTACTGGGCCGCAACACTTTTCCCATTTCACTGCTTGCATTCTGAAATAATTGTTCAAAGGTCTAGCTAGAAACATTTATGTGTGGGTGTACGTTCATGTTCCCTACCATGCCTGGGAATTAGAATGTGAAATTTGAGCAGGAAATGGGGCATCATTGTTTTGTGTCTCCAACAATGCCTGCAAGGCTTCAGGCCTACCCTTGCAAGCATTGTCGATTCACATTATATGCATCCTGCAACGTATTCTAATTAATACTATGATAAGAACAATGGTTAGTTTTCCCTGGTATAATCTTTCCAAAATACACCTGTCTTCCGCCATTTGTTCCCGCCTCCCCCCTACACCAATCTTTACACACTCTCCAACTATTAGTATACTTTCGGCAATCTGAATCCTTTGTGAGGGGCGGTGGTCTGGACATTCATCCCAACATTCCCCCTTTAGTTAATCCTTCATTAACTAACCGAGCTAATTCCCTTCTTCTATAGTCCTCATCTTTGGTCACCCATTCCCTGCACAAATAACGTAAATGTTCCCCATATTGGGCATATTTTTCTGGAGTACATGTGAGATAAAGAGAATCCCTATCCTCAGTGAAGTTGACACAGTGCATTACATAGATTTCCTGGTCTGGTGGGTGTGTAGTTAATGTTGCTGGACGATATATAGGCCTTTCAATCCTAAACATTTGTAGCTTATTTGGGTACTCTGTTTGAGCCTGCCCATCACTTGTACCCACGAGAGACATTCTTGCCCCAATAGTAACCATCATCATTGCACTGTTCAGAATCTTTTTTGCACAGTATCGAAGCATCATCTGGCATGTGCAGAACAACACCAGCAGGAGCACCATGATCAGAACCATCATCTTCACCACTGCCCCAAGCCAGTATGGTGCCCATGAAAACAATGTGTCAAACCAATCCCGGGCCTGCACACCTACTTTACACTCCATACCAGCCTCTAAATTGTGCAGGGCCCTATAATGTGTGTCAGAACCCGCTCCCGGCGTAATTTGGGGGTATGTCTGTGCAACAAGAATACCCTATCTGTTTGCACACGCCACCTTCCATGGCCATCAAGAGATCTAAGACATGCCAGATTTGAGGCGTCATCAACTGGATCACTCTCAACTCGCTCTTGATGGTGTTTAACCCTTGCTTGGCATCATTCGCCAACTGGACGGACAATCTGCAACCACTTTGTGTTTGCCGCAGCCTGGATACCTGAAGTCAAGAGAGACACAAAGAACACCTCCATCTTGGTGTACAGCCAGTATTTATTTGGAATTGTTTTGAGCAACTTGGATGAATGTTCCAAAAAAATTATTGGACCTCTTCCTTTGATGCTTTACCGACCGCTTCTTTTTCTTTACCCCAGGGGGATGAATGGAAGCTGGGATGGATAGGGACACCCTGTGCTTAGATGTTATTGTCAAGTGAAATTCAAGCGCCACCAAGGATAGCTGAATGCAATGTTATTAATGCACACGTGCCTCGCCAGGTAGAAGGAAGATGCATGTATGCTTGTTGATCGCATACCCAATACAGGTCCATCAAAGCAGCTTTAAAAAAAAGTGTATTTGTCATGGTTTAAAGAAAGTCAAACCTTACATTATGTACACATTAGTTACATCCAATTTAACCAATGCATTAAAAACAAATGAGAGAAAGAAGAAGAAAAAAACATTTAGGACATTTCTTACCAGGAGGACTACCCCATGGTCATGATCAGATGAACCACGAATAATATTGAGGGAGACTTATTTCTTCATCTGGGATATGTCCTTCTTTTCCTGCATACAGAATACTTCCTTCAGATATGCGAGCAAAGCAAGTATAATGGAGACTCGCTCTCCTATGAGCAGTAGCACCCACCAATCCTCTACTGACAACATTGTAAATTGATTCAAGAACCTTCCCAACCACTGCCTTCTTTGTTCATACAAAAGCAGACATATAAATGTCAGATGGTACAACGTTTTACTGGCCGCGTTGCAAAGTCTGCATACAAACTTTCTCAATTGTTTGTTTTTGGTCCTCACTTCAGTGATATCGCTTGTTGGACAGAGGTTCATGCGGAATCTCATAAATTGATGTCTAAGTGGGCTGCTTGGGAATCTTTGTAAATATTTAGGAAGTGTTCCTCCTGATCCACACTCCAGGTTAGGATTGCCATAAAGTAACTTTGTACTCGTGTTTTCACAAGTGTCTATATAGTCTTTGTCGTACAGCTCAAACTTCACTTTTCCTTGTGAGAGTTTCAGAGAGATTTGAACCCAAGTGCAGGAGTATTGCCATGCAAATCTGTTTCCAATCATTTAGAGTAATTTCCATGGTTGAGAAGAATGCACTCTTCAAGACTTTAAATCCCCCTTCTGGTTCACCTAAAAGGCATTTCATATAAAAGGCTTTCCTTACTGTGATGGCATAAGTTCGTCTTATTATATGGATAGGTAGACTCGGCGGAAGGTGGAGAACCCTTCTCCAGAAAAGCCCCTCCAGTTCAGGTCAGACTAAGGCAGGAAGTGAAAATGCTCTATCTGCGAGGATGGAAGCAACTTTAAGTCTCTAAAAATCAATAATCGGCTTCAATGAGAACTTACAATACTTAACTGCTAAAATTCAAGTCTGTGAGACCAAATTATGGGTCTTACCTCGAAGGGTGGCCGCCCTTTGTGCATCTACTACACTGTTGTTGATGGTCATTTCAGATACAGAAGGGATGAAACTTTACTTATTTTTTCTCCTTTGAAAAACCAAGCATTGTTGCGTGAAGTTTTGTTTTGGCCAGTCCTCCCTCGGAGGGTCAGTATCCTTAATTTTGAGACATTGATCTTCAACCCATTGTCCTCTAAATATGACTCCAAGGCATTCAATTGTCTTTGAAGACCAACTTTTGTTTCGGCCAGTAATATGACCTCGTCAGCATATAGCAGGCGGCTAACTGGTATGCCTGCTATTCGCGGAGGGAAACATCTGATTGCTTGAAAAGCATATTCCATGTTTGAAATGAATATGTTAAATATAGATGTGTTGATGGGCTTGTACAGGGAGCCTTGTCTGTCCAGTCTGACCGGCACAATGGTGTTAGAGTGGAGGGCAATCAGAGCTTTCCGCATATATCTTCAGGACAGTTCCATGTTCTTAATTTCTCCCACAGGAGTTGTCGTTCAATCATATCGAATGCCTGGGCCAGATCTATTGTTGCAAGATAAAACTGGCCAATTCCTTTCCACTTTATTGTTGACTTAAACAGGTTCATCAAAAAGAGGTGGTACCTATGCCCTTAACAAAACCCGCCTGCCACTTATCGTAGGGGCCCAACTTTCTGCTCCAAGATGTAATGGTCTTCAATAATAGAGCTCCGAATATCTTACCGGAAACATTCAGGAGGGTGATAGGCCTATAATTAGCAGTATCTGACCTATCGCCCTTCTTAAATATGGGAACTATGATGGAGGAGTGCCAAGAGTTGGGAATAGTGCCTGTTCTTTTTATTTCAACAAAGCATTCATGCAAGATATTATCCGATTTCTAGGCATCTCTCTTCTATGTAATGTTGGTTATTCCATCAGGGCCTGCCGCACTAGCAATGCTTGCTGCTTTGATTAAAGTCTCTATGGCCTCTCTATCAGTTGGAAATTGCCAGCCTCCATTTGTCCTTCCAAGGTTAAATGTTCTCTCGTTGTTTGATGTGAGAAGAGCACTAAAGTGTTTTATCCATGCACCCTCTGAGACAGCGCTAGAAATGACAGAAGCCTTCAGAACAATTTGGTTATCTTAACCATCAGTTCTGCGTCCCGCTGGTGCATTAGCCACTTATGGCCTTTCAGCCAATTTGTATACCGCTGAGTACGTTTCTTGCTAGCAAGTATGTTACTGGGATAATTCATCAGGGACTCTTTAATTTTCTTAATTTTCTTTTTAAATTCTTTCTTCTTTAGAAGGACCTCCTCTTTAAATATGAACATTTTTTAATGAGCTTTTAAGTGGACGTAATGTGGGTCCTCTTGTTCACTGGTGCTGGGTGCCCTCTTAATAATTTGCAGTCTGTTGCGCCTTTGATTCACTGTGAGGTCGGACTGTATCATCCGTTGGATGGTCCTCCTCCATCCCTTGAAGGTAACACATGCCATACCATGGTCACTCGCTATAGACAGCCTCACTGTCATAGATGTCAAGGTGAAGATCATATTCTCAGATACAAAGATGTGAATCAATAATTGTTTTGTCCTCCCCTCTCCTCCAAGTACAGGAAGCAGGAATATCTCCTTTCGTCTGGCCATTGGCCATGTAGATATTCCTATCATCCAGATCGCTCCTCCAGATTATGCCTCTAATTTCTTGAGGTGTTGCAGAATCAGAACAGTCCAATATGGGCTTGGCACTAGCAGTGGATATTTGTGTCAGCACAAATTAGAATATCGAAGCTAGCTCAAGACCCCATTGCCTCTTCAATTAAGAACAGAACAGAGCTAGCAAATCCCTCTACCGCTGGCAAGGCAATGTTCCAGTAGAGATTTATTAAAAGTAAGGGTCGTGCAGACTTTCCTTCCATCGCACCTGTTATTATCAGGATGGCCTGGATCAGAGGAGATAGACATTTTTCCACGATGACCCTTGTCGCAAGAGTATTATTCAATGCAATAAGCAGACCCACCATAGGACGACCAATGGATCCCTTGATGGCAGGATTTATATAAACAGTCAAATCCTCTGGGAGAAGTTTATGTCAAAGCCATGTCTCCTGAAGACACACAATATCATGGTCTTCAAAGACCAGCTCACACCCATTAAAAAGATGGGTGAAGCCTCTTGTGTTGCCGGAGACTAGAGAAATGTTGTTGGTCGTTTCTTCACAGAAGGCATTGGCGTCGCCACGTGACAGCTATGCTGCTCGATGGTCGTTTGCCAATGCCCCCACCAGCCAATCCCAAGAAAATTCTTGAGTGCCTCTCCTTGAGTTCTCCCTGCCAAGATGTAACTGCCTCATGGGCCGAATATTTTCAACTGTTATTTGCTAGTTACCCTTTCTGAGCCCTGAGTATGTTTGGTTTCTTTGGTCTCTAGGGTTCCATGATTTTCTTTGCAGCCAAGGTCGGATTCACCATGTAGTGCTTATTTGCTATTTTCTCTCTTTGGACTAGGCAGTTCTCTGTTATGAATGTATGCAAGTCGACCTCCCCATCATAATTTGATTGGGCATATCCCAAAGGCAATAGTCATTTTGCTTCTTGCATTAGAAGATGAAGATCAATTCATCGTTAAATAACAGAATTCTTTGCAGGAGAAAACAATGAACGGTGTGGTCCAGGGGTCTCTCCCTTTCAATGCTCTGCCTTCTGATTGCATCAGCCTGTAAAACTGGTGATGG
This sequence comes from Ambystoma mexicanum, assembly GCF_040938575.1. Classification (NCBI taxonomy): domain Eukaryota; kingdom Metazoa; phylum Chordata; class Amphibia; order Caudata; family Ambystomatidae; genus Ambystoma; species Ambystoma mexicanum. The sequence continues at coordinate 211,447,398 of NC_090935.1, read as the reverse complement.
ATCTTCCTCTTCCACTTATCTACCCTCCCCTCCTGCATAATCTGATTTTACATCCTTATTGGAACTAATGGTCGATTTACAGGTATCTTTGCCATAATACTAGCTTCACATTCCATGATGGTGTATGTCGAGAGGTTAATCAGATCTTCCATGTCATCTTCAGCATTAGAGGGCTCTGTCGGGGGCTGTTGGTTGACGTGGGGGACTTCCCAGGCTCCTGGGGAAATAATGCCACCAGTTTGTTCACAAAGACCTTAATTTGAGCCTTTTGCTTGCTTCAGCAGACCACCTGCATTGGGAACCATAACATTCCTGATAACTAATCTGGTCCTGCCTGCATTTTTTATTCAGCCCTCTCTTACAAGAAAGTTTCTGTATTTTCTGTATCTTAGAGTGCTTAGTCAAGGCCCCTTTTCAAAGAATTATTTTAGTTTGGGGTGAGTATCCCTTATTTGCCTCTGGTCTGTCATGATCTCTGCTTCCAAAAGGTCAGGGTTTTCCCAACTCCCTTGGAAGTAGATCCATAACCCAGGTTCCGAGGGCCAACCAGTCCCAATTGGGACCTTTTGGACCCAGTCCTGGCGCCAGTGGCACCAGGCTCATAAATATGCCCAGTCCCAGCGCTGGAAGCGCCGGGCTCATAATGCTTGGGTGGACTTACCTGCAGCAGACCATGCTGCTTACTTGCCTGCCAGTTGAGCCTCTGATCCTCTTCTGTTTGGAACTACTTTTCCTGTTGGGTGGGGCAGGAGCCACTCCCTAGATTCAGAACACTGGAACTCTTCTGGAAAGCAGGAACTCTTTTCTTGCCTAGGCGTGGCTGTGGAAGGAGACACCTTAGCACTACAGGAGGCTATTTAAACCACACCCGGTGGATGAATCTTGCTTTGCGTTATTCTGCATCCTCTGCAGCAGAACGCTCATCGTGTCTTCTGCATCGGATCCTGGGCCTAAGGAAAAAGGCTTACCATCCTGAATCCAGTCTTCAGCAACACCTATAAAGACAAGAAAGAACAGGTTAGCTTTCCGGCATCTGAAATACAAAGGCTTACCTACTCTTCGTGCGTTCCGGAGGTCTTCACACTGCATTCCGGCATCTGAAAGACAAAAGCTTACCAACTCTTCGCACGCTCCGGAGGCCTTCGGCGCTGCATCCTGCATCTGAAAGACAAAACAAGGTGCGTTTAAAGACATTGGGGAACTTTAATACTCACGTGCCATTACTCCTTTCCACATCTAACCCAGTGGGTATTCCGGCACCCTGCAGCCGCTCCGAGCTCGTACCTGCAAAATAAAAGACAGTTAGAGCGCATCGTGAAGCAGGCGACAAGCGCTTACTTACGTGCTTCCAGGCGCTTCTATTCATCACACGGACTCCATCTTCAACTCTCTTCAGCCCGTCATCCGCCATCGCCGGAACCCTGCAAAACAAGAGACATCATTACTAAAGACTTTAAAGACAATAGAATTACTCGAAACTTACCGTTCGTGCAGTAAACGACGGACAGCAGTCCTCTGAAGTCAAGAGGCCTGCGCTACCTATCCAGTGAAGAAACTGGTTACAGCACCCTGCCCCGAGGCAGATGGAGAGCTCGGCATTCACTTACCTAAGGTGAGAGCGTTAACCTTTGGGGGTCTACAGGAGAGCAAAAAAGGAAAGAGATAGGGACACCCCAATAACCCCAGTTCATTAATCCCATATTTTCTATCTGCAGACATCTTACTCTTGGAGTCAGGCATACAGTGCACAGAGGTCCAGCCCAAAGAGCCAACCGGGTGCTACACATCACCTTTGAAGATACGGTAGTCGCCCAGTCAAGACCGGCGCCTCTGCGAGAATCAGGTGAGCGTTACAGAACGCAAAGCCTACCGCAAAACTCTCGCCCAGGCGCTATGGAAACCTCGGATACTGACCACCTAGCCCGGTTACTTGGGGAACTAAGGGCAGAAGTGCATGCAGCTCGTCAGGAAACGAATGCTCTAAGAAGGGAACTAATTATTTCCAAGGAGAGAACAGACGGTCTTGCTAGACAATTGCTACAGTCACAAGCCGGACAAACCCCGTTACCCGCATCAGGGGCAAATCTTCCTTCAACATCCTCTATGAATCCAGTGCAGATCAACCTACCTGGGAATGTACCTCTGGCTCCGCCCGAACGATTTTCTGGTGACCCAAAGAGGTTTGCAGTATTTATCAATCAGTGCCGGTTGCACTTCTTATGCCGGCCAGCAGCCTTTCCAACTGATCAAGCTAAAGTAGCTTTTGTACTTTCGTACCTTAGTGGCAATGCGGCAGACTGGTCGATCCCTCTAGTTAATCAAGATGATCCGGTTCTCCATGATTTTCAAGCCTTTCAGCTTAGTATGGAACAACTGTTCGCAAGACATTCACAGGGGCAGGCCTTGGACAATGAGCTTCTTTCGTTGCGACAGGGTAATCAAGACCTTTTGGCTTATATTGCATCTTTCAATAGACTAATAGTGGAAACTCAATGGCCTGAGGACAAAAGGATTACGCTGTTTTATAGAGGTCTACGTGGAGAGCTCAAAGACGTTTTAGCCCAAGTAGTGAATCCCCCACAAGACTGTTCGGATTATATAGACTTGGTCGTTCAAATAGATCATAGACTGCAGAACAGGAAGGCTGACCGTTCCAAGTTTGATGCTCGAGTATTTTCCAAACCGCCAACTCCTTCCAAAGGAGTAGACTCCTGGGAACCCATGCAAATAGGGGGTCTGAAAGGTCCTCTAACACAAAAGGAGCGGGAAAGGAGAAAACAGTTGCAATTATGCCTATATTGCGGAAACTCAGGGCACTTTCTTCGAGACTGTCCGGTGAAACCTGCCAAGAAGGCAGTAGGAGCTGCAGTTACCAAAGTTACAAACTCTGAGCAGGGAAACGACCTCGCCCGACAAGAATAGAGGTCCTCTTGCCGAGCGTGAAAACCAGTTCCGTGACCTCGCATTTCGTGATACCTATGGTCCTCATTAGCCCTGATAATCCGGATCGATTACATGCAATTGAAGCTTACGTCGACAGCGGTGCCATCTGCAATTATGTGGATCATGAAATGGTTTTGAGGATGAATCTAACTCTTTGTCCCAAGGCTGTAAAGGACGTCATTACTACAGTGGATGGTACGGAGATAGCCTCCGGGCCAGTAACGCATACCACTCAAGAGGTGACGCTAGTAAGTCAAGATGGACACCATGAGAAGATCGTGTTCAATGTGATCAAGGCCCCTCAGTTTCAGATTATTCTAGGAATACCTTGGTTAGAGAAACACAATCCTCTGATCGATTGGCGAGCAAGAACGGTCCAGTTTCCAGAATGTGTCTCTACTTGTCACCCTCCACCTGGTGTTGCACTGGCAGCAATTTCTTCAGAGACTCCCCAGTTACCTCCCGAATACCTAGAATACCAAGATGTTTTCCGGAAGGATCAGGCTAACTCTCTACCTCCTCATAGGTCTTATGACTGCCAGATAGACCTGATACCTGGATCTACTCCTCCTTGTAGTAGAATTTATGCCCTCACCGAGCCTGAGAACCTTCACCTTCGACAATACCTGGATCAATACCTGGCGAATGGGTTTATTCGTCCTTCCAAGTCCCCTGCTTCTTCAGCTTTGTTCTTCGTTCCAAAAAAGGAAGGAGACCTTAGAAGTTGTATCGATTATCGCCCCCTGGACCAGATCACCGTTAAGAATAGATATCCGTTACCTTTGATCCCTGAACTCCTGGACCAAGTCAGAAAAGCATGCATATATACAAAGCTGGATCTTAGAGGAGCTTACCACTTGGTACGAGTAAAAGAGGGCGATGAATGGAAGACGGCCTTCCGCACCAAGTATGGGCTATTTGAATATCAGGTCATGCCCTTTGGACTTTGCAATGCCCCGGCCGCCTTTCAATATTTTATGAACAATGTCCTCAGAGAGCTCATAGATGTGTGTGTTGTTGTTTACATTGACGACATCCTCGTTTATTCTTCATCGGAATCTGAACATCGGAAACACGTGAAAATGGTCCTCGAAAGATTGCGTCAACACAAACTTTTCGCTAAGTTGGAAAAATGTGTTTTCAACGTGACTGAAGTTGAATTCTTGGGATTCATATTATCACCTGGCGGAGTACGTATGGATTCAAAGAAGGTCGATGCAGTTCTCAAATGGCCATCACCATCCTCCGTAAAAGGTGTGCAAAGCATGTTAGGCTTCGCTAACTTTTACCGCAGGTTTATCCCCGAATTCTCTCGAATAGTCCAGCCCATCACTGCCTTGTTAAAGAAAAACAAACGTTTTGAATGGTCTACCGAGGCGGAACAAGCTTTCCAGGATTTGAAGACTAGATTTATCTCTGCACCAATCTTAAAACATCCTCGCCCGGAACTCCCCTACATCGTGGAAACTGATGCTTCAAGCCTTGCCATGGGGGCAGTTCTATCACAAAAGGACCCGGTAACCAATCAGTTGCATCCCGTGGCATTTTGGTCCCGCAAATTCTCGCCTCCTGAAATCAATTACACGATTACTGACAAGGAACTTCTGGCTTTCAAGTCTGCCTTTAAGGCTTGGCGGCATTATCTGCTGGGGGCCCGACACACCGTTACTGTGATTACGGATCACCGAAACCTGCAATATTTGAAAACCGCAAAAGCCCAATCCTCTAGACAACTCCGTTGGGCATTATTCTTTGCCGAGTTTGACTTCATAATTACCTATCGACCTGGTACAAAGAACGGTAAAGCTGATGCCCTTTCTCGGAAGGGAGTGGAAGAACACCTGATCAACCCTAAACCTGTACCAATCATTCCCGAACAAAGAATTCTGGGTGTAATCGCCACAGAATCCATAGAGGAAGTTAAGGATAAAGCCAGGCAACTTGTAACTCCAGCAGACATACAGAACTGGCATCTGCAGGGAAAGGACTTTGCAGTAAAGGACAACTTATTGTATTTCCAAGAACGATTATACCTACCCAGCACAGATTTACAGAAAAAAGTAATCTCTTGTTATCACGATTCTTTAATGGAAGGTCATCCCGGTATGGCCAAGACCTCAGAAAAGATCAAGCGCTACTTCTGGTGGCCGCCTTGGAAAAAAGATATCAGAGACTTTATAATGTCCTGTGGAGTATGCGCCCAAAACAAGAGTCAAAAGGAAAGACCAGCAGGCCTCTTACGCCCTATTGACATCCCACCTCGCCCTTGGCATACGCTTTCTATGGACTTCATCACCGATCTACCTCCATGCTCCGGATACAATACGATTCTAGTAATCGTGGACTTATTCTCCAAGATGGCGCATTTCATTCCGCTCAAAGGCTTGCCAACAGCAGCAACTCTGGCCCGAGAATTTCTCGAAAACATTGTCCGGCTACACGGTTTTCCTTCGGTTCTAATTTCGGATCGAGGTAGTCAATTTATTTCTCATTTTTGGCGAAGTTGCTGTCGGTCGGCTAAAATTGATGTGAGACTATCGACCAGTCACCACCCTCAGACCGACGGACAAACCGAGAGGACCAATCAAACTCTGGAACAGTATTTACGCTGCATGCTGCAACAAACTGAAAAAACTTGGAAAGACATCCTTTGGATAGCCGAATATGCCTACAATAACTCTGTCCATTCGGGAACTGGGAAAACACCATTTTTTCTTTTGTACGGCAGTCACCCTTGAACCTCGGAGTTGGATCCCCTCCAAGATCTTGAAACACCAGCAGTAGACTACCTGCATTCTACAATCACCCAAGCCTTTAAGGAAGCTGTTTCTCACCTTCAAAGGGCTAAAGAACAATACAAGAAAGGAGCAGATCAACATCGGAAGGAAGCCCCTCAATATCAAGTAGGGGACCAAGTCTGGTTATCCACCAAATATCTACCTCTAAAAGGGCCACGCCCATTTAACCCAAGATACCTTGGTCCCTATTCCATCACTACCATAGTAAACCCAGTAGCGGTCAAGTTGGACTTGCCCCCGCACATGAAGATACATCCGGTCTTCCACGTCTCTCTATTAAAACCCGTGCAACCTCAAACCCGACTAACTAAATCTCCAAAACCCATCCTAGTTGATGGAGAACTCGAGTTTGAAGTCAAAAGCATTCTGGACTCCAAGATCTCCAAATCTAAACTATTTTACCTAATTGACTGGAAAGGCTACGGCCCCCAAGAGAGATCCTGGGAACCTGCTGAATATGTCCACGCTCCTCGCCTAATCAAAAGATTTCACCGAACATTTCCTGACAAGCCAAAACCCCCGGAGAAGCCCGGTTTGGGAGGGGCCTTGAGGGGGGGTACTGTCATGATCTCTGCTTCCAAAAGTTCAGGGTTTTCCCAACTCCCTTGGAAGCAGATCCATAAGCCAGGTTCCGAGGGCCAACCAGTCCCAATTGGGACCTTTTGGACCCAGTCCTGGCGCCAGTGGCACCAGGCTCATAAATATGCCCAGTCCCAGCGCTGGAAGCGCCGGGCTCATAATGCTTGGGTGGACTTACCTGCAGCAGACCATGCTGCTTACTTGCCTGCCAGTTGAGCCTCTGATCCTCTTCTGTTTGGAACTACTTTTCCTGTTGGGTGGGGCAGGAGACACTCCCTAGATTCAGAACACTGGAACTCTTCTCGAAAGCAGGAACTCTTTTCTTGCCTAGGCGTGGCTGTGGAAGGAGACCCCTAAGCACTACAGGAGGCTATTTAAACCACACCCGGTGGATGAATCTTGCTTTGCGTTATTCTGCATCCTCTGCAGCAGAACGCTCATCGTGTCTTCTGCATCGGATCCTGGGCCTAAGGAAAAAGGCTTACCATCCTGAATCCAGTCTTCAGCAACACCTATAAAGACAAGAAAGAACAGGTTAGCATTCCGGCATCTGAAAGACAAAAGCTTACCAACTCTTCGCACGCTCCGGAGGCCTTCGGCGCTGCATCCTGCATCCGAAAGACAAAACAAGGTGCGTTTAAAGACATTGGGGAACTTTAATACTCACGTGCCATTACTCCTTTCCACATCCAACCCAGTGGGTATTCCGGCACCCTGCAGCCGCTCCGAGCTCGTACCTGCAAAATAAAAGACAGTTAGAGCGCATCGTGAAGCAGGCGACAAGCGCTTACTTACGTGCTTCCAGGCGCTTCTATTCATCACACGGACTCCATCTTCAACTCTCTTCAGCCCGTCATCCGCCATCGCCGGAACCCTGCAAAACAAGAGACATCATTACTAAAGACTCTAAAGACAATAGAATTACTCGAAACTTACCGTTCGTGCAGTAAACGACGTACAGCAGTCCTCTGAAGTCAAGAGGCCTGCGCTACCTATCCAGTGAAGAAACTGGTTACAGCACCCTGCCCCGAGGCAGATGGAGAGCTCGGCATTCACTTACCTAAGGTGAGAGCGTTAACCTTTGGGGGTCTACAGGAGAGCAAAAAAGGAAAGAGATAGGGACACCCCAATAACCCCAGTTCATTAATCCCATATTTTCTATCTGCAGACATCTTACTCTTGAAGTCAGGCATACAGTGCACAGAGGTCCAGCCCAAAGAGCCAACCGGGTGCTACACATCACCTTTGAAGATACGGTCGTCGCCCAGTCAAGACCGGCGCCTCTGCGAGAATCAGGTGAGCGTTACATGGTCCTAGTTTGGACTGTATTTCTTCTGGGGATCACATGACCCTTGTGCTTTAATACTCCCCTCCAGCCCTGATTCATTATGTTTAGCGTCAAGTGAGGGAAGGGCTGGAATAGAGCGATTCTTGTGTGGTCCGACCCTTTCTTGGTATGCGGTATCCAAGATCAATGGCACTACAACTTCTCCCCACCTCTGATGGTTCAGTTGACCTTTGCCCTTTATCTTGTTGGGCCTTGGGAGTCCTTGTACCTTTGCTGTTCAATTGCTCCTTCCCCAGCATTGTCAAGAAATGCTGCTTTACGCAGAAAAAATGATTTATGTTTTTTTGAAAATGTTTATGTGATGTTAAATATGTCCAAATTTCTACATGTTTGCTACTTTTATGTGAACTCTATGATCAATGTTATTTAAAATGATATGATCTCACGCACATTAATTTGTTTGTTATACTAAGATATTCTTTGGTCTAGTGTGGTGAAAATATCTTCTGTACTCCGGAATTACTCAGTTTTTCCTTGTTGATGTCCATTCTGGAGATTCCATTTTATGTTAAAATTCAATGCCTCAGATATTTATAAAGAAACAAGATTGATTTCATACAGAGTCTGAATAAGTTATTTAGGCAAAGGGGACTATAGGTAGCAGCATCCTAAGAGCACTTGTGTTTTGTGGTCCTGTTCAATTGTAATTTTTGTTTTCCCTCCTTCCTGACAACATTTGTCGAAATATCTGGGCCTCCACCATTTGTCCTGATATTTGAGTCTCGTCTCCCTGACATATCTTCTGATGGATCCTGTAGGAGGATGTCATCTGACCTCCAATAAAAGAATCTTTGTTTGGAGACCAAAGTAGCTGGCGTGGTACCAGGGGGTTTCCAAATTGATTTGAGAGAGGGTTGGTTCTGTTTTTTTTTATTGCCAAATCATGATGGGCTTCGCCAAACCTGTAGATCGTTTGAGATGTTTTAGTGGCAGAGGGTATACCCGCCCCCCTAATGGTAGAGGGATTTTCCCTCCCTTTATCCCCTCCTCCAAAGCTTTTCCCACACCATTACCCGTGCCCACAACAGATATAGAACATGGTGGCCAAAGACCCCCTTTAGAGGATTCATTATCAATTGTGTCCACAAATGGGGATGTACTGTGGGCCGGGTTAAGGGTGTTATCCAATTGCAAAATCTTGGCAGAGGAGATCATTGTGCACCCTTTTTCCACCAATGCATCAATATTCAGTATCGCAGCCTCTCTTGCATCCAACAGCTGCCCTGCAGGCACGGCTCCCATTATAGTGCAGTCCAAACTTATAAGCTTGTCATTTGGATCTCTCTCTGGACCCCCATATGAAGTAGTCACAGTATCCTCATTCTCCACTGATGCCAATTCCCCCATACTTGTGTCACTTTTGGCCATGAATGTCAACCAAGGCTTAACGCAATCCTTGATTATCGTGGTCAAAATGCGAGGTCCGGGCAGGTATTAGGGACACAAAATTAAAGCACCAGGGCTTCTTGACGGTAGTAAAGTTAGCCCAATAGTTTATATCCAAAAGTAAGTGTGCACCCTAAGGTCAGGAGCGCCGCTGCAGGAATCAAAGGAGCTGACTCCCGCAGTCTTCCTGCAGCATGCCAACCACACAACAGAATCGTATGTTCCGAGCACTTAATTGTAGGGGGAGTGAAGTGGGCAAGAGTTGAGCGTTCTGATACTTCAAAACGAAAAAGTGATGAAAAGGGCTCACTGGAGTACTCCTGGCTCCTAGCCATGGCCAGCTGCGAGGTCCTTGCTTGGAACAGGAAGAAAATGCCATTAAAGGAAATTGCAATTGTGGTGTAAGCGGCTTTGAAGTGCAACGAAAACCGAGCTGGGTCGTTTGTCTGGCTTTCTTTGCTTTCCCTCTCCACTTGGTAGAATCAGAGGAAAGCACCAGCAAAAACATAGAAAAGCAGATTTTCCTTTTGCAAGATCTGGAATGGAGATAGGGCCTCATCACGAGTTTGAAGGCAGCCATGCCCTTAGCAAGGGCATGGCTGCCTCCAAACTCGGGTCCAGATTCCCTGAATGAGGAAATACCGGGCCATTCCGACCTTGGAGGGCCCAGTATTACCCCATTAAGGGAACCCGGACCATCCCCATTCCAATTTGAGCCCCCATAGGGCTCAATGGGAATGGGGAGCATGCTAACAATGGGCTCGTTAATGACGGGTCCGTTGTTAGCATACTGGGCCGCTCGCGGGACCCTCTACGGACGTGTGGTAAAACCAGGCGTCCAGAGCGGGTCCCGTGAGCGGAACTCGTTATAGGGTGATAAGGGGTTAACGGCTCCGGCACCTTTACCGGCGCCGTTAAACCCTTACCGCCCACTTCGTAATGAGGCCCATTGTTTTGTTGCACTTGATGTTGGTGTCTACAGGAACCGTCCCATGCACTGGAAACATAAAACTGATATTGTTTTGCTGGTTGAATCTTTACTGGAGTTTCTCGTGCTTCAAGCCATCTGAGATTTGGTATATATGCAGTCCATATTGTGAAACAGTTCTTATTAATGCTCAATATCACTTCTTCTCCGAACCCTGCCAACCACCCTGCTGCACAGCTCACCACCACCTTCTGCCATCTGTTCGATACAAACAATACTCCATCCAATTTCAACATTGGCCATGGCTTGCATTGGGATGATCTGTCATCTTTGCCTCACATTTCTTCATTCTTGTGCATTAGTACCACTTGTACCTTGTGCCCCTGGAACTAAAAGTGGACCCGACACAGTGCTAAATGCACCAAGCACTGGGCTTTCAAGGGCAATATTTCCTGTGGTACTAACATTTTATGTGCTCCACGTGCATGGGGGATGATGGAGCAGACATAAAAACTCCTGTTATACCTTGTTTCCCTACCGAGTTCATACGACTATACGACTATACCATATGTTACTAAATTCTGGGTGGAGAACATCAGGCATTGTATCAAAAAACACACATGTGTACTGGTCGTACAAATGTTTTTCCTTTATATCCCATTTAAACCCGTAACTTTAAGTTTCATATTATTACGTCTTGTATTCTCATTCATTTAGAAGTCACTGCCATGGTCACATAATCATCCTTTGGTGTTATAACATCGCAAAATTGATTGTTTTCATATCCCCTTGTATAACACTCCCACCGCCCCACTTTATATGACCTAACCATATAAACTCACTAGATAGATATAAAAGAATCCAAAAATAAATCCACACACAAGAGGAAAAAATAGTCTGTTGCAAAAATGCCTAAAACATGTAACATTAGTATTAATAAAAAATAAAATGATTTGTGAGTACGTGTTCAAGAAAGTCATTTTTGCTTTAACCAAACTTATTACCACTAAAACATTCACATTCTTATAAATGAATTACTGCAAATTTAATTTAAACAGAAACAGAACATCAAATAAAAAACACGCTAATAAAATGCCTGTTGTTGGAGGTAACATTTGTGGAACGTTCTTAACATCAGACAAATGCAGTCAGTACTGTAATTCCTTTACTTTCACTAAAGGCAGAGGAGCACACACCACAGTGTAAGGTCTGTTGAATCATCGAGGATCACTCCACCTGTGGACAAAGTTCTTTACTAAGACCATTCACCAGGAAACAGTTGTAATGATGGTGAGTTTGCAGATTTTGGTGCAGAGCTGTTTTCACCCTCTTCTGTTCGGTGTGGTGCAATCCGTTGAGAAAAGTAATTAATACACTTGGTTAACTGCGTAAAATACAAGTGAAACTCATCTCCCGAAATTGATGCCACCCTGTGAGCATCAGATGCACTGCACACAGGAGAGAAGGGCGTTTGCATGTGTCTCCCTGTCACTATCTCATGCAGGGAGAGGTGATGGTCCTTGCAGGTCTCTGTACTGAAACTGAATAGGGGCAGTGTGAAGCAGTGGACCCAATTTCTTTTTAGCATGGCACAGAGTTTAGAGAGCTTAGTCTTCAGTTACCCATTCATCCATTCATCCTTTATACAATTCCGTTGGCTTGGGGTGATAAATGAAGGACATATAGGGCCTCATCAGGACCCTTGCGGTAGCCGTGCCCTTATTAAGGGCACGGCTGCCGCAGATAATGAATTTTTACCGGGTCCATGGAATGGGCAATTACTGGGTCATGCCGACCTTGGCGGAACCGGTAATTGCCCTTTTCTGGGACCCGGTAAAAATGAATCCCCATTCCCATTGAGCCCCATAGGGCTCAATGGGAATGGGGATGATGCTAACAATGGGCCCATTAGCATCGTGGTGTCCTTACCGGGTCCCGTGACGACACCTCGTAATAGGGTGCTACGGGGTTAACGGCACCAGCACCTTTACCGACGCCGTTAACCCCTTACCGCCCACATAGTAATGAGCATTGTGTTTAATTCCCAAAAGAACTGCTATTTCCTTGAATAGCACATTGAAGAAGTGAGTGCCATTGTCACTTTTAAGCATTTTGCATGCCCCATAACCCATCAGGGGAATGCTTCTCTCATCAGAAATGTGGCAGCAGTTTGGCATCAGGAGGTGCATATGGATCAGCCTCAATTCAATGGGAGAAAGGATCCACCACAACTATGAGGTAACGGAAATTATTACACCTTTAACCCATATCTGCAAAGTCTATGTGAAGGTCATGAAAGGGTCTGATTGGGCGTGACGTTGTTCCTCGTAAAGTGTTTAATGTCTGCCCAGTACTATATGTCTGACAGACACAACAACATGATGTACACATAGGCAACAATTCCTGAATGTAGGGCCCTACCAATCTTCTTGTATGCCCGTAGTAATATGCTGTTTGGACACGTGAGGGGGTAATGAATTTGAACAAACACTACTAGAGCTAAATCCTGGGGTATCACAACTTTTCCTGCACTAGTCTGTCTCCACACTAAATTGGAGGTGGACTGTGCACACCCCCTACTCTGCCACAACAACCTCTTATTTTGCGGTGCCTAACTTTGTATCTCTATTATTTCGGTGACAGGAAGTGCAGTATATGGACCCTACATATGTATTTTTACAAATACTGGGTGCTCAGGGTTTTCTGGTACTGGAGAGTACCCGGCCAGTTTCGCTAGCGCATCCGCTGCTTCATTTCTGAGGGAGACAAAGCCTGCACCACTTGTGTGGGTTGTACCCTTAACAACTTCAGTGAGTGTGGGTTGTGACAGAGCATGGATCAATCAATCTAACAGAGCCGCATGCTGCACTGGAAACCCATCTGCTCTACAAAAGCCTCTTCTCATCCATCTTTACACCCTGAATGGACGGTGGTTATTACATAAGCTGATTCAGAATAAATCGTTACTCTGCATACTTACGCTGACTCTAGAGCTTCAATGAGAGCAATCAGCTCAGCGCTCTGTGCTAAATAATCACCTGGTAACCTTCTCTGCACAAAACATTGTACACCTCATTAACAAGTCTCACTACTGCTGCCCCAGTATATTGTTGACCTGTTACCTGATCAATAGTCGAGGACCCGTCAAAAAAGAATACTTCTTCGGCATCTAACACATAGTCACGTGCTTTGGGAATATCATCCTCAGGACCCTCATACGTAGCACAGTCGTACACTTAGTCATCATCAGTAATAGGTTCAGTCAAAAAAAGTTGCTGGATTCATTGGTTTATAATGAACAATATGAATAGGTGGGCTCAAAAGGATCACTTCATAGGCATAAGCCCTTTGTGTAGTAAGTGAGTGTGGATTTCGATCTTTCCAGTATTACAAATACAGTGGGTCTCATTACACAGTAGGCAGCCACGGAATGAACAGTGCCAGTAAGGTACCGACACCGTTCATTACAGGCCACCACATTACGGATCCGCTCGCGGGAGGCGTTAAGCACGTCTGGTCCAGACCATACATGCTTAACGCCACCTGCGAGCAGACCAGGATGCTAACAACGGACCTGTCATTAACGGGTCCATTGTTAGCATCCTCCCCATTCCCATTGAGCCCTATGGGGGCTCAAATGAGAATGGGGATGTACCCGGTCCTTGTCCCGAGAATGGGAATTACTGGGCCCGCAAAAGTCAGCATGGCCCGGTAATTCCCTTTTTTTGGGACCCGGTACCCAGTTTGGAGGTAGCCATGCCGGTAAGTACGGCATGGCTACCTCCAAACTCCTAATGAGGCCCAGTGTGTTTGACATACAACGTCAATGAACACCCCATATCAATGATTGCAGACTTCTCAATGGCAAAAGGAGCAGCAGCCAACAACTGGTTGCACAGCAACTGTCCCTGCATAACAGAGTTCAGCATGCCACCATAACATGCTAAAAGTTTGTGACCCATTGTACTGTGTTGCGTCAAATCTGCAGTCAACATTTGACCGTTAGAATGTGAAAAAAGATAGAACATTTTAGTATAGTCAGGTGTTGCCAAACAATAGTGTTTTTCATTTGTTGTATTTCCTTAAGGGCCAGGAGTAGGGTTGAGAATACGATGTGTAGTCAAAGATCCACGCCCTACAGTGATTACATACACCAAGAAGTGTTTGCATGTGTTTGACCGTCACTGACTGGGTGTGAAAGGAACTCATGCTGGCTACAGTAAAGAGAGACACAAGTGATCAAAGTTCAAGGGTATTAGGGTATTATATGATATGATATGACATTTATAAGGAGCCTATACACAAGTGTTTCAAGGTGCAAAGAGGCGAGGTAGGGGGAAAAGAGGGAAGACAGACAATGATCCTACTAGGCCAGGTGTCATTCAGATTGCGCAAGTGCATGGGAGGGGGGAAGGGACAGTGCAGTACAAAGGATAATAGAATAAATAAGTAAGTAAGGTACAGCCAGCCAGCAAGGGTAAGTGCAGACATCAGATGGCAAGTGCAATGGTAAGTGCTGCTATTGGGACTGTAGGTATAGGTATAAACTGTGTTAATTAAACTGTATAGGTAGATGGGAAAAATGCCTAATCTAAACCTAAATCTAAGATGGGAGCAAGCTTCGACCATCAAACAATAATAAGGGAGTCCTAGTGGTGTCTGTGACAAATAAAAGGGCATATACTAAAAACAAACTATTGCCAATCCTTACGCTAAATACAAGAAGAATTGTGGGATCATGTTCATAAAAAAGAAGGAAGTGTTCACAAATAATAAGTCAGTATGCAGTAGTTGGGGTCTCCCTTCCCCACATTTTCTGCATGGGACAAGGTAGGATTTTGGAGCACAGCACATGCTCGATCTTTCACAGCACTAGCCAACAGTTCCGCTCTGAGCAATCAGGGCCTCCAGTGGTCAAGTCTCTTTTCTACCAAAAGGTCTCTTCCCTCCACAGACCTGATGTATCGAAATTCATAAACAAAGAGTTCCTTTTCACATGTACATTGGGTGATGCCTATTCACCCCTGGAGTCCCCTCTTCCGGGCTCAGATCCACAAAAAGTTCTTAATGGTATCAGGACCGTCGATGTTTGTTTGTTTATTTATTTATATAGCGCACCAAACCCATAGGTATCTGGGCGCGATAGTTAAGTTCTCTTGCTTCCAAGGGCCTGATTGGTTCAACAAAAGTTCCAGAGTTCTTCTCTGGTTGTACCGGGGTGATAGCGCTTCACCCCTGGATCCCCCTCTTCCAGGCTTAGACCCCTCTTGAATATCAGCTTCTGTATGTTGGGTTCACTCTGGCATGGCATGCATTGAAAGGCTTTCCCTGTTTTACTTTTCTTTGTTGCAGTCACAGATCGGTGGGTGTTGGCTTCTCATCCTTGGATCCCCCTCTTCTGGGCTCAGACCCTACTTGACTATTCGCCTCGCTCAGTCGGTTCACTATGGCGTTAAATGAAATTTTGTCTGCGACATTCACAGACCTTAATATTTTGTAACCTGTTCACTGTGGACATCACTCG
This sequence comes from Ambystoma mexicanum, assembly GCF_040938575.1. Lineage (NCBI taxonomy): Eukaryota > Metazoa > Chordata > Amphibia > Caudata > Ambystomatidae > Ambystoma > Ambystoma mexicanum. The sequence continues at coordinate 211,431,892 of NC_090935.1, read as the reverse complement.
GCCGGGTTCACTCTTGTCAACATTGGGACTTTTTAGACTTTGACCCTTTTCCATCGGCATCCCTCTTTCGGGTCAATTCTTGCCAACTTGGTAAATTACACATTCACCCTCATTACAACACCAGCGCTAAACCATGGTGAAATGGGGCAGTACTTCCCCATTTCACCATGGCCCTTCCCCATTCATATTTTTGCCCCATAGGGCATAATGGGAATGGGGAAAGGTGGTAATTACGGTACTGCAAATTGCGGTACCGTAATTATCGCCAGGGTCCCTGCAATAATAGCTGGTTCCAGCCGCCGTTATGGGAATTGAGCACTAAGGGATTACCGGTACCGGTACCCTTACTGGTACCGGTAATCCCTTAGCGCCAGGGCCGTAATGATCCCCATTGTCTCAATCAGTTCTTATGATGCAGGATTCCCTTAGCTTCCCAATCTTCTGTCGGTCAAAGACTTTCAACTGTACAGAGGATTTTACTGGACCCCTGTATGACCACTTTGTCCCCCTTTCTTGCCTTTCCCAAGGCCTTCAGGTATCGGTAGTTTCAACAATCGGGTAATCACCCAGAGTTTTACTGAGTGAGCACACACGTGGTTCCTGACTCCTCTGTTGCTGGTTTTCACCCTTTTTGCATCAATAGCTCTTTATGCTTTCACAGTTCAATTAGCTGTTTGCTACATTTGTTCAACACAGTTGAGTTTCTTATTGACTCTCCCCTCGACTCACCAGCTGTGATGAACCGCTTGGCTTTCCTTCTCTTTGGAGTCAAGGTTGGTACCACAGAGACAATCATCTCTCCCCGGCTTGGTTATCAACAGAAAAGGTTCTTGTGTACCGTTGACATCTGCTGCAACACACGCTGGCTATTGTTCTTTGGAGGATTCACGGGCCTTGGTTGGAAAGGGCAAGGTTGCTTCTCTCCTTGTCACCCTCTCGGTTTGCACCATATTTCTCCTCCTCTTGAACTGCCCAGTTGAGTTAGATTTCTGAGGTGTGGTCTGCCTTGCTCATATTGCACTCTTGTGCTCTACCTTTTATCGCTGTGGGGAAAAGAAAGGGCCACCAGTTGTGTGTGATTTTGGTTAATTGCCTAAACCTGACTGACCCTTGGGTTCGTACATGTCAGGTAAACAGTTTTAGCATTTGTCCATTGTCTATCAAAATGTAAGGAAGTGTTAGGGTTGGAAAAGGAGGGCAGTTGAGTTCCTGAGTATCCTACGGGGTAGGATGGAGAAAAGTTTTTATACAGGATTATAGCTCTCGTAGTAGGCGTTTGGGTACATTCGGAAGAGTGAGACTGGTAGAGGTTGTCGAATGAATGAAAATGACCAGAGTTTTCATTGTGACCTGAATAGTGGGGATTGTGAGAATGGTAGTGTGTTGTCAATGCAGTATACTGGGCTTTCAGGAAAGAATAAACAAAGAAGAAGACTGGGAGTATTTGGGTGGGATACAGGGAAACAAGGATACTGGGGAATGTGGTTTCTAAACAGGGTGGCTAATGGATTCACCAGATGCAGAGGGGATGGTGGATTCTGGAAAAGGAGATTCATTGGGTGGAAGGAAGGTCAAGTTAATACAGCCCATAAAAGCCTTGAGGACCTTTTGTGTCTATTTCTCTGGTATAGTACCACGTCTCACCTGGGGCATTCCTCTAAGCATAAACCCAGGCTCCCCTTCCCAGGTGATCCTCCCACGCTCGTCCATCCCAGGGTTGGTATCTGAGAGCACAAGCCCTTCCCTGGCCTTCGGAATAAGGGATTCCCAAGGTCTTCTTGGGAGAATACCCTCAGGTTTCTACCAGGAGGTAGCAGGCACTGCTGCTGCATGTTCTGGAGTCACTTTATTTCCATTCACGGAAATCAATTGACCCAAGTGCAGCACATTTTGCTATCAGTACTGCAACTTTGCTCTGTCCACCTTACATCTTTTGTGAGCTAACAGTTGGAACAAGGCAATGGAATCCTCCCTGCACTGTTGTTCGGTAGTGGTACATATCATCAATTAGAATATGTTGAAATCGGCTCCAGGCAAACGTAAACGCTCAGAGATATTGTAAGTCTGGATGCAGAGGGACAGAGAAAAAGGCATTCTTCAAATCCAGAACAGTAAAATGGCTTGCCTAAACAGGTATGTTACACAATATTCTAGCAAGATTTGGAACCACTGGAAACTCAGCCAGTAACATATCATTTGGGGCCTCACATCCTGAATCATCCCCCAACTAGCCCCTTTTGATTTCTTCAAGGTGTAGATAGCTGTGTTACACAGTGAATTAGATGGTACTATAATACCCTGATGCAAGAGGGCCATAATGGTGCCATAAATCCCCTCCTCCACTGTCTTTGATAAGGGATACTGTTTAACCCTGTGCAACACAGTGGCAGGTTTCAGTGTGATACGTACTGATGCAACACTCCGTAAAAGCCCTAGGTCATGCGGATTGCTCATCCACAACTTAGCAGGTACCTGATACAAACCTTCTGAAGCAAAAGAGGGGACATTCCCTATCTTTAACGTAGAACAGGCTACACGCCTATATTGTATCATTACCTCACAGGGGACACACACTTCCAATATTATATCCCCCTCGTGTTCTCTGTTCTCAAAGAGGTCTTCATCTGACACATCTTTCATTGGTATGCACAAAACTGTGTGTCACTCCCCATTATCAGAGTCAACCACTATCAACACAATCGTGTCCTTTGACACTAGAACTCCTTCTATGTCAAGCATGATAATGGTTCCTGCAACTACTTCCTGAGGTTGAGCCGGTCTGAACAAGAATTCAGAAAGTACTCACCAGTATTTTTTAGCCACCTGTGGTACTGCACTAAGCAGTAATGTGACCCCATATATGAACAAATCAGGGCCCACTAGTATTCCTCTCACTACGAATTCAACACTCAAGGCATGAAAAGTCAACATTACCCTCACAGCACACATGCCAGGCGTTAAACATGCCATGCCCCTTTCAGTAAATGGGATGGTCATGTTGAGCTTACTCTGAATATCCCATCCCAACAGATTGATTGGGGTCACAGTAGAAGACAGCAGGGGGCCACATCTTTGTGCCACATATTTTAATGGGTACTTTCTTTGAAAAAGGAACCAATTCAATTGCCCCAGAGAATCCCTGCGTGTTGATGAACTCACCTAATAAAGGGAATCCTCCCTCGCTAATGCATGATTTGGTCGCATCTGAGTCCACGATAAAAATAAATGGTTTATTGCCCAGCTACATGCCTAACAGGGGTTCCTCTTCTGGGTTAGCAGTGACTGATAGAAATGAGCATGCTAAGGCTTTCTGTCGGGGGTCCTAATCTGTATGTGGGTTCGTCCCTCGAAAGAAGAACAGATTTCCTCTGACCACTCTGGCCCCTTGGTAATGCATCACTGTGCCATTCGGGCCAGCGTTGCTGTTCAGTGTCTGAGGGTTTGGCCCTGATGCACTACATACAGTGGCATTTTACTGGAGCCTGGGGCTGGCCACTGCAGAAATGGTGGTGGAGGAGCACGCAGGGCAACAGGCACTTGTGCACCTTAAGAAACTGCTTGGGGGTAGTAGGCCAACTGACTGGGGACATGGGGCCAGACCGCCCTGGGGTTAAGGATACATTTGTTATTGGTTGTATCCAACGTATTGACTACTTCTGCACTCTCTTGAAAAATGTACCATTTGCCAACATATCCAAAACTGACTTGCTGCTCCTCCACGAGGTCCAGTATGTACAAAACTTCCTCACCCTCCGCTATTGCCAGGAAATCCCCCTCTTCCTCCCTGAAACCCTCCTGTCAATCCCTCTTGGTACTATGGCTGACACCCACCTGCCCAATCGTTCTCACCTCTCCACACAGCTGCCGCTCCCACGTCATCCTGAACTGCCCAGAGAGCTGCCAGTTCTTCTGTCTGCCCTGCTGCTATGTCCCCCTTCAATGCAACTTTAGCTAACTTCTTTTGAACCAGTTTCACTTCCTCCACTTGTGGTTGCTGGACTGTTTCCTTCGCCTTTTCTTTCAACTGTTTACAGTGGTGGGGATAAAAATAGACTGAATTTCCGAGCAACCTTTTGCCTCAATCTCCATTATCTTGTCAAGCACTTTCTGTACCTGCTATAGAAGTCCCTTTTTATCACAAAATAAAAGAATGGAATCACTGGATCCCAAGAGTCTCCTGTTACTTCTTCCACATTTCCTGCATGTGTAATATGTATTGAACAGGGTCCTCGTCATCTCACATCGTCCTCTACATGATCGATTGAAGATCAGGTGTATCTGAGTATGTACATCGGAGCACCTCCCATACTTGAGGCCTAATGTCAGTAACATGTGCCCGTCATGACTATCACCACCCAACTTCACACCCGCGTACCCAGCTTTAACCCATATGTCGTCAGCCTGATCTCCCAGTATTGAAACAACTAAGCGTTTCAAGTCCCCTACAGCCAAAGTTGTACCAGCTGTCTGCTTCTCAAAAGGATATATCCACTTGCCTGAACCAGCGGTGAGAGACAGGAGTGATTTCATGAGATTGTTTTTATCCATATGAGCCCATGGTGTATACTGTGTTCTCCCTGGTCCCTTGTGTAATAATGGGAACTGTCCCCCTATCATCTTTACCACTTTTTTCTTCCTGTCACTGATCACGTAGCCACTGCCATACGCCAGTATCTGTTTCCACTCATGGGGAGTTAGCAGGTGGCTGTTCCTCTTCTTCCAACTCATTTACAGTGTCCCACTCCACTTCTCCCCCTCGCGTACAGTCATATTCATCTTTTGGCCGTAGTGTACCGTATTCCATGCTCTCATCTTGCCTTCTCTCTTCTTTCTCCTTTTCTATATGCACATCTTTGATAGCTGTGCTGTCTATCCAAAAAAAATATCTCCCGCTCTCCACTCATCTGTTCCTACAGGTGCATACTGCCTCTCTCTCCTATCAAATTTTAATTGTGCCAATTCACCTTCCGCCTTCCTTAATGCATCTACCAACGCCTTCTGTGGTTTGGTATCAGTTCCTTCTGGTACCTTACCCTTCGCAGTGACAGATGCTGTAGCGTTGGGGATATTATGTTATTGGGCCGGCGTGGGTGGTGGTAGTAGGCAAAGGAACAAATGTGGGGTTTGTATATCCTGATGCGGCACGGGTTGGATAACATCCTAACAGAGAACACTGAACTACCTCGGTTGGGTGCACAGGGGCACTCAAATAATAACAGTTGTGGTTGTTGGGGCACAAGAGGTGACACCCTCACTTATTGTTTTAAGGGATTCTGTAGAATCATCTGCCAAACCCTCCACCATTTTCAATGCCTCTAAGACCTCCTTTCTATTTTTTCCCCTCTGTTTGGCTGCTGAAAATGTGCACATATGACTTAATATGTCTCTGTCATATGTCCCCTACTCTGGCCATGGCTTATACATGCCTCCTTTAGTTTCAGCTAACCATTCCTTGTGATACTTGAGAATTAGTTCTCGATACAAAGGAAAAGCTTTGCACATATATTGCAACAGGGTTACCGGCTTCATAGCATCTGCTGGTATATCACTGTTTTGTTTTCAATGTTATCCACACCCTCACCCGACCCAATGAACTCTACCCCTCCCAATGCCCTCTTCCCCCTTACCACAAATTCACCGTCAACCCTCACCACTCACCTTAATACTTGCTCCCTTTCAACACTTCCGTCACACACACATCCACCCACTACTCACATACCTCTTATTTTACAACATAATAGACCCTTCCTATGCCTCTACTAAAACGAAACCGCCAACAACATAAATCACAGTAAATTCTACTTTTCATTCCAACACCCCCACTATATTGGGTGAGGACATGCCAGGCCCACAAGGGCCTCTACCACAACTACTTATCATCATCACACCCCCTCTATACTGGGCAGAGAGATACCAGACCCACTAAATATTCTGGGTCTCTATCGGTATCCTTTTTTCCTGTGTTACACAGTGCTGTCTTCTTCCCTAATTCAATAGGAAAGGGTCCCGTTACACCACAATCCTCTATATGAAAAAATATTAACTTAACTTTTATACAACACCACCTGGTTTTCCACCCTATCAATACAATCCTCCCATACACAGACACATACACGCCACTCTTCACATTCTCAAACACTCATGCTCCCTCCCCACACCCCACTTGTTTTTCTACAAAGAAGGTGCACTTGCATCTACGTGTTCACCCAAAGTTCTTCAACACAGGATCCCACTAACGGCCTGCACAATTTGGGGACAGTGCCACTCTCCAATCTCCAAAGAGAGAGGAAGTCTGATAAAATGGCTCCTGTAAAACTCTCGAGGGTGCACACAAATGGGACTGGTCGCTGCAGATAAGCGCGGCCCTTCCGGATGTGCAGCCAGGAATCCTCTGCCTACACGGGGGAGTATGGAATCATGTCAGGGTCACCAAGAATGTAGGGCAACTCCACAACAAGACATGGAAAAAGGCTAGCTGCATCCTTTTTAGAGAAGAACAAGCTTTATTTTGTATACAAGAAGGAAGGAGCGACAGGGTAGTATGATTCCACTGCCACATAGCTCTCTCTCCTCATTGACGTAAAGTTAATAATTCAAACATACAAATTGTCATACATGACTTATTCGATATATAGTATTCATCCTCCACTCTCATTGGCTGCCACCTATTTTCATGCTTATGCTTATGATTGCACATGGACCCTTCTCCAATTGGCAGTGTCGTCTTCTCCTCCATGTTTTCTGCACATGCGTAACAACCTCTTCAAATCGAAGCACTGCAAGGTAATTGGTTAAACTTAAAAAGACATTACCCTATCTTTGCTACTAACCACGTGATGTGCACCTGGTCGTCAACGTGAACTCAGCAGATAACTTTGAGGTCTTTTCTCATTCCAGATGCGAGGCGTCCCATCATGCCTCCCTGTGGCAATCTTATAACTTTGGCATCCTCCTTTGTTCACCCTGGTACAAATCACGGGTCCGACTGTTCTCTGCTCTTTACTGTATCAGTTACCCCTCCCCAGAGGTAGATCCAGTATCCCACTAATCCATCTGATTTGTGAAGGATTTAAGAGCCTTTCTCCTGCACGTCTGGCAGTTTAAATGTACTGACCATTATTCTGGGGGACACTAGTGCCCTAAATCTCAATTCATGTTTTGGCAACTCAAGACCTCTGCCCCGGCTCCCATGGGTGTGGCCTTCGTACTGGGCCGCAGCCCTTTTCCCATTTGACTGCTTGCATTCCGACCTTATTATTCAAAGGTCTAGCTAGAAACATGTATGTGTGGGTGTACATTCATGTTCCCTACCATGCCTGGGAATTGGAATGTGATATTCGAGCAGGAAATTGGGCCTCGTTGTTCTGTGTCTCCAACATAGCCTGCGAAGTTTCAGACCTACCCTTGAATCCATTGTCGATTCATGTTATAAGCATTCCGCAAACTCAATTTACTCTACTTAATACTATCATAAGAACAATGATTAGTTTTCTCTGGTATAATCTTTCCAAAATACATGTGTCTTCTGACATTTTTTCCCATTCCCTACCCCTACACCACTTTCTATGCACTCTTCATGTATTAGTATACATTCTGCATTTTCAACCATTTGGGAGGGGCAGTGGTCTGGACATGCATCCCAACACCATTTACTCACTCTTGTTTATGCTCCTCTACCTCACGCCCCTTAAATATTCCTATCCTGCCCATCACCATGCCCAACTCCAACTCCTTCATCACCAACTCCACCATCCGATGCTGATGATACTCACTGAAGCGAGTTTAGATAGTTAGAACGGATTCCATGAAATCTGGTGTTGTGTGCTTTATGACATTTGTTAGGAGACTCCATCACCAACAGAGATGTGCAGGCTTTCACTAGTCCCACCACTATGAAGAAAATCTGTTTTATCCGGACACACGTTTTTTGTGTTCCTCACCAGGCCAAACTTTTCATATAGCCTTGCATCCTCATCTTCACATTCAAAATTGGAGGACAACAGTTCCCATCCATATTTGACTGATATTAAGATAACTGTACTCACTCATCGGTAGCACCAAACCAGCTTCCTCCCAGATAGACATTTATCCATAATAAATAACACAACAGAAATTACCACATACAATATGTTCAAGAAAAAGAACACAAATGCTCACTAAAAAGGGAAAAAAGTAAGGTGAGCCAATCAAAAATCAACAACTAAGTTAGTTTTCCAAAGAATAGAAGTTCATAACAAAGAAAGGTGTACCTAGCAAACAGTCTGTTTCAGAGTAAATAGGTCAAACTTTATCAATGGGACCTGTTTTCTAAAGCCAACATAAGACAACCAAGGCTTACCGTCTAAATCTGCAAAGCCAAGCGTACTGCCTTTTGCAATGTTTCTTTTTGTAGTTTTTCCCTTCAGGCGAATTTCCATTGCTTTCACTTCATGATGTCTGACAGATGTCCAAGCTCCCTGTTTTTTGCGGTGGCCCTTATTTTACTCTTCATTCTTTTGGTCATCACCTATTATGCATGCTCTAGAAACTTGTGAGGTCACATTTGCAGATCCATGAAGCGCTGTGTGTTTCATTTAGCATTGCTGTTTTCTTCCTGGAAGTCATGTGGTGTTTGTTAGGACTGATTTTCTGCACTCTGGCCTGGTGGACAGATGTATAGAAGGCCAACCTGGTATTCTGGGAGGCACAATTCTGGGAGCTGCAGCCATACCAGTTCAAGGTAGCAAGGCGAGTGGACTAGGCTAAGGCTCAAGAGGTGGTGACCTTGAAAGTGTCCACAGTGAGCACACACAGTGAAACAGTCAAGGAACACACTTAGACAAACTGGTATACAAAAACTTCTTTACTTATTGTCAAACAACACAGTGAAAAATGACTACTAATAGGTAATAATATCACATAGCACAAAAAAATAGGATACATATACACAATCACTAGAGTATGGCAAGATACATATCAAACAACTGAAAATGAATGTACAGATTAGTATTAGCACTGCAGATTCACAGAGATTAAATCCTAACTTCAGAGGTCCTTACTTAGGATGTATAGGGCTTTTTGCCCAAAAGTTCAGCAAAGAACTGTACAGTTTTGCAAAGATGGAAAAAATAAAGGTAGGGTCTCTGGGGTACAGTGCGCAGTTGCAATATTTAGGGTAGACATTGTATAAGTCTAACAAATGTGTTCCCAACTTTCTGGGGGCGGAGGGGCGTGTGTGAACAGGCAATGGCAAAGCCAATGTAATGCAAACGTTTCTAAAAGTTACCAAAACATTTAAAAGGGAGTAAGGAGTTCAGGCAAATTGCGCTACAACTCAGTGTTTCCCTGTGCTGACAGCCTGAAGGACATGTCAGTCTCTCCATAACAGAGGAGGAAAATCCGGTGTAGTGAAGCTTAAGTCTTCACTGCACTGTAAAAAGAGAAGGTCAGATACAGAAATAAAAGCAAACAGTGTGGGCGACCATAGAAATGGAAGCAAAGTTGCAATAAAGAGGAATCTTTCCTAACAGTGATTTCACATCCAATTGATTGTTTATTGGTCATAGCTGAGAAAATGAACAGTGCTTTGAGGATGTGGACACGTTGAATTTGTGTTATATTTACCATGTGTTCTATTTTAGGAAAGCTTGTTCATTACAACAAACGATGAGACATATGATGGGCTTCTTTAACAATATGTATGCACTCCTCACTCCTCATGTGCTTTTCCTAAAGGACTGCAGTTTACAAGCTCTTCCCAGGATGCAAACTCCTGAGATCCTGTCCACATGGAGAACATTTCTCTGGGCCCAGCGGATGATTAAAACACTCTGTACCCCTTGCTTGGTGTGGAGCATTCTCCACACAAAAGAAAAGGCTTCTGCACAATTGTCAGTGTCATGTCTCTAAATAGCGCATAACCACGCTTGGATATATGGTTTCCCCAGCATTACAAGGCTGTTCTACAATAATGAATTCACTTTTCAGTGCAGATTGCTGCCAATGCTCCTTGGTTGCAACAAAAGAGCCCAAGAGGTCTGAATTTACCTTTTGCCCAAGATCACAAGGCAGAAAGGTAATTCATCTATCTATCAAACACGAACTGCTGTGCTTTTAGCTTTCTTCTCTGTGGTCGCAATACAGGAGTTCTGATCTGCAGTTCAGCAAAAGATCACACGTTGGCACCAGGTGGTGAATCCTTTTATGTTCTTTCTGTGAGACACACTGGCTTGCAATATCATGCCCATGGTAAAAAAGCATGCCCAGTATATCATCATTTCATTTCACAGTGACTACTGCTTTTCCGTAGAATATACTCCTTGCTAACAATCAGAACTGATTTTTTCTTTAATCTTTATCTACTAATGAAAAACAGGTTCAAAATGTTTAGGATCTCACAACTGCAGTTTATAACAGTCTATTCCCCTGGACACCATCTAAGCATTAGATTAGAATGCACCTCTAAAGCTCTTAGAAATATTAGACACCAAGGACACACATACAATCCTTGCAATTTCAACACCCTACTCGTTACCACTTTAGTGCATACCCTACATGTACAGGACTCTGAATAACCACATTCCCTCTTTAATAAAACCCCAAAACACAATAATAGGAGTAGTGACATCTGAATAGATAGTGTCAACTGCTACACAGTGTGAATAAGAGAGTCATTCCATCTTAATCATTCGTAGTCTAATCTGGGTTGCTGCTGCTTGATAAATTGTACTCGGCTTGAAAGTGGCATAGATACCGTCAACATCACTCCCAAATATCTCTAAGTATTCTTTGGCCGTTTTGGCAATTATAAATATTGGTTTCTATATCATTAATATTAATAATTTACTTGATCCTAAATATCTAAATCAACCTTATGCGTTTTGAAGACCATAAACATTGGATTCTATCTCATTAATATTAGACACGATCATCATTGCTGCATCCAGTCTATGGAAATCCTTGTTTTAGCCAGCAATTTCACAAGTCTAGCACATTTTGTGTTCAGTTTCCTATCTTCTACACAATTTCAACATCATACAGGCCATAATGCTATTGTTTAACCAATAATTCCACTGAGGGTCTCTAAAACTTGCTTATAGTCTTCAAGCACGACCAGGTCAAATGTACAAACGCTGTATGTTAGTTATTACATTTCGAAGATAAATCTGATTTTAGGGTGTAACACCTTCAATTTGGATGGTATTTACTAAACCTATCTTATCCTATTTATAACTAGCAGATATACCCCATGTTGCCCTGGTTGCAAAGTAACCAAACTTTTCATGTGGGTTTTTGATGCTTATTTATCTGTCTCTGATGCCCTAGCTGCCTCTTTACGCTGAGCATTACACAACTTTCAAAAATGATTTTGTCTCTTGGTTGGCATGATGATAGAATTACAGGTTTGTAGAGGAGGAGCCAAATGCCTCTACTGGAAATCCCACCCTGATTTTGCCTATATGTTGGAAGCTGGAAATTGAGATATGCACAACACCGATAATGGTACCAATCCCAGGAAGAATCCTCAAAACAAGTTATCCATTGAGAAAGCCCTATATGATGTACCTGCGGAGAGATGACAGTCTCTTAAAGGAGGTTTCTGAAGAAGTGTTGATAAATTAAAGAGGAGATTGGTGACGTCATATGAAGCCAAGACGACATGCCAAGAGAGAAGCTGAATCGACCTTACAGTATCTGATGACGAAATAAAGAGTCGAGTAACATTTCATGTGCGGAATGAAGACTGCACGTGTAAAGAACACTGAAGAAAATATAAGTTGCTTTATAACTGTACAGATGCCGCAACACAAGTACACTAAATAACCATGAAGGCCGGCTATACATAGTGAATAGACTGCAGGCAGTGCCACCAAAATATATATATATATATATTGAATCTGGATGTTCCACATCACATTGTTAGAAAACTAGGACCTCAGTAGCAAAAGGGCTCAACGTGTGGTGCAGCAGAGAAAAGCAGCTGAAGATGGAGGCGTGGGAAAGACAGGACAAATATATTTAGTTGTACCTCTCACCCTATGCTACAACATATTTTGCAGTGAAGAGCATATCTATGACTGTAACATGGAGAATTCCACCTCTATTATACCGTTTGCCAAGGGTTTGATTCATAATGCTTCCCAAGAATCTAATCCTTGGACTTTACAAATGTATCATTGGGATGGGAGTAATGTGCTGTCTTTTAACACCCTACAAAATATGGACCAACTCCAGTGCATACTTGACTTGCTACAGGGTCAAGACTATTATAGGAGGCCCCTATCCCTGTGCGGAAACAGATGTTTATGGAGAGACTGGCTCATTAAGGCTTTCTCTATCAACAAATGTGACAAAGCATTCAGTGAGTAAAACTAGTGTGACACAAAGGGTGCCGAGGAGATCAGGTAGTAAAAATAAGCATCTGGAACAGCTTTATAAGGAATTCCCAGAAAGGTCTAGGATGTTTACCACCCCAAACCAAATTAAACAAAATGATTCTCACTTGGGTGAAATAATTTGGGGGAGAGATAGATATGCCCTTGCTAAAGCAAATACAGCAATAATGTTTGTATAATAATTTTGATCACAGAGGCTATGCCTATCACTGGTAGTTTGATCAATATCTCTATCTTTTGCTCATACTGAACTGCCACTGGGGAATCATTGAGGAGATATGACAATTCAACATCTGCGTTTATGTTAAATTATGTTACAAAGATTTCTGCATGAATCCCATTTGCATGGTGTGGAAATGGCAGCATCCATATATCACTTGTCGTTTACTGTGGGTTTTCATTTTACCAATGACTTTAATAGTTCCCAAATGTATGTTCCTTCTTGTACTGCATATGACTGAATATTGTCTAAACAGTTTATGCTCGCTGTTTATTTCTGTCAAGTGCTTGCATGTTCCCTTGTGTGTGCATTTTGTTTCTGGCACACTGGACATCGTCCATCATTGACATTGTATCTTTAGTGTGTGTGTTTGTGTGTGGGAGACCCTGCCTTGTTATGCAGACCTGTGCTGAGTTTCAGCAATTGGATTTAGTACACTCTGTACCCTGCACCTGTGGTACGTGGGGGGTGGGAGGTATTGTGTAATTCCTCCAGCCCTGCGAAAGGACTCCAGAAACCAGTTGAACCTGTTTCACACCCAGCTACCAGAATTCCAGAGCTAACAATCTGGCCTGACCAATTTCCCACTTGGCCTACCCTGAAATATCCATCCCCACTTTGTCCTCCTCCCTGATTGAGCCCTGAAAAATAAGTTCCACTTATATCCATGATGCGGGTGGATGGACTCTTGAAAGCAATTAACCTCTCCGTTGGGTCCAACTCATCTTCACATTCAAAATTGGAGGACAACAGTACCCATCCATATTTGACTGATATTAAGATAACTGTACTCACTCATCGGTAGCAGCAAACCAGCTTCCTCCCAGATAGACATTTATCCATAATAAAGAACACAACAGAAATTACCACATACAATATGTTCAAGAAAAAGAACACAAATGCTCACTAAAAAGGGAAAAAAGTAAGGTGAGCCAATCAAAAATCAACAACTAAGTTAGTTTTCCAAAGAATAGAAGTTCATAACAAAGAAAGGTGTACCTAGCAAACAGTCTGTTTCAGAGTAAATAGGTCAAACTTTATCAATGGGACCTGTTTTCTAAAGCCAACATAAGACAACCAAGGCTTACCGTCTAAATCTGCAAAGCCAAGCGTACTGCCTTTTGCCCATGTTTCTTTTTGTAATTTTTCCCTTCAGGCGAATTTCCATTGCTTTCACTTCATGATGTCTGACAGATGGCCAAGCTCCCTATTTTTTGCGGTGGCCCTTATTTTACTCTTCATTCTTTTGGTCATCACCTATTATGCATGCTCTAGAAACTTGTGAGGTCACATTTGCAGATCCATGAAGCGCTGTGTGTTTCATTTAGCATTGCTGTTTTCTTCCTGGAAGTCATGTGGTGTTTGTTAGGACTGATTTTCTGTACTCTGGCCTGGTGGACAGATGTATAGAAGGCCAACCTGGTATTCTGGGAGGCACAATTCTGGGAGCTGCAGCCATACCAGTTCAAGGTAGCAAGGCGAGTGGACTAGGCTAAGGCTCAAGAGGTGGTGAGCTTGTAAAGTGTCCACAGTGAGCACACACAGTGAAACAGTCAAGGAACACACTTAGACAAACTGGTATACAAATACTTCTTTACTTATTGTCAAACAACACAGTGAAAAATGACTACTAATAGGTAATAATATCACATAGCACAGAAAATAGGATGCATATACACAATCACTAGAGTATGGCAAGATACATATCAAACAACTGAAAATGAATGTACAGATTAGTATTAGCACTGCAGATTCAAAGAGATTAAATCCTAACTTCAGAGGTCCTTACTTAGGATGTATAGGGCTTTTTGCCCAAAAGTTCAGCAAAGTTCTGTACAGTTTTGCAAAGATGGAAAAAATAAAGGTAGGGTCTCTGGGGTGCAGTGGGCAGTAGCAATATTTAGGGTAGACATTGTATAAGTCTAACAAATGTGTTCCCAACTTTCTGGGGGCGGAGGGGCGTGTGTGAACAGGCAATGGCAAAGCCAATGTAATTCAAACGTTTCTAAAAGTTACAAAAACATTTAAAAGCGAGTAAGGAGTTCAGGCAAATTGCGCTACAACTCAGTGTTTCCATGTGCTGACAGCCTGAAGGACATGTCAGTCTCTCCATAACAGAGGAGGAAAATCCGGTGTAGTGAAGCTTAAGTCTTCACTGCACTGTAAAAAGAGAAGGTCAGATACAGAAATAAAAGCAAACAGTGTGGGCGACCATAGAAATGGAAGCACAGTTGCAATAAAGAGGAATCTTTCCTAACAGTGATTTCACATCCAATTGATTGTTTATTGGTCATAGCTGAGAAAATGAACAGTGCTTTGAGGATGTGGACACGTTGAATTTGTGTTATATTTACCATGTGTTCTATTTTAGGAAAGCTTGTTCATTACAACAAACGATGAGACATATGATGGGCTTCTTTAACAATATGTATGCACTCCTCACTCCTCATGTGCTTTTCCTAAAGGACTGCAGTTTACAAGCTCTTCCCAGGATGCAAACTCCTGAGATCCTGTCCACATGGAGAACATTTCTCTGGGCCCAGCGGATGATTAAAACACTCTGTACCCCTTGCTTGGTGTGGAGCATTCTCCACACAAAAGAAAAGGCTTCTGCACAATTGTCAGTGTCATGTCTCTAAATAGCGCATAACCACGCTTGGATATATGGTTTCCCCAGCATTACAAGGCTGTTCTACAATAATGAATTCACTTTTCAGTGCAGATTGCTGCCAATGCTCCTTGGTTGCAACAAAAGAGCCCAAGAGGTCTGAATTTACCTTTTGCCCAAGATCACAAGGCAGAAAGGTAATTCATCTATCTATCAAACACGAACTGCTGTGCTTTTAGCTTTCTTCTCTGTGGTCGCAATACAGGAGTTCTGATCTGCAGTTCAGCAAAAGATCACACGTTGGCACCAGGTGGTGAATCCTTTTATGTTCTTTCTGTGAGACACACTGGCTTGCAATATCATGCCCATGGTAAAAAAGCATGCCCAGTATATCATCATTTCATTTCACAGTGACTACTGCTTTTCCGTAGAATATACTCCTTGCTAACAATCAGAACTGATTTTTTCTTTAATCTTTATCTACTAATGAAAAACAGGTTCAAAATGTTTAGGATCTCACAACTGCAGTTTATAACAGTCTATTCCCCTGGACACCATCTAAGCATTAGATTAGAATGCACCTCTAAAGCTCTTAGAAATATTAGACACCAAGGACACACATACAATCCTTGCAATTTCAACACCCTACTCGTTACCACTTTAGTGCATACCCTACATGTACAGGACTCTGAATAACCACATTCCCTCTTTAATAAAACCCCAAAACACAATAATAGGAGTAGTGACATCTGAATAGATAGTGTCAACTGCTACACAGTGTGAATAAGAGAGTCATTCCATCTTAATCATTCGTAGTCTAATCTGGGTTGCTGCTGCTTGATAAATTGTACTCGGCTTGAAAGTGGCATAGATACCGTCAACATCACTCCCAAATATCTCTAAGTATTCTTTGGCCGTTTTGGCAATTATAAATATTGGTTTCTATATCATTAATATTAATAATTTACTTGATCCTAAATATCTAAATCAACCTTATGCGTTTTGAAGACCATAAACATTGGATTCTATCTCATTAATATTAGACACGATCATCATTGCTGCATCCAGTCTATGGAAATCCTTGTTTTAGCCAGCAATTTCACAAGTCTAGCACATTTTGTGTTCAGTTTCCTATCTTCTACACAATTTCAACATCATACAGGCCATAATGCTATTGTTTAACCAATAATTCCACTGAGGGTCTCTAAAACTTGCTTATAGTCTTCAAGCACGACCAGGTCAAATGTACAAACGCTGTATGTTAGTTATTACATTTCGAAGATAAATCTGATTTTAGGGTGTAACACCTTCAATTTGGATGGTATTTACTAAACCTATCTTATCCTATTTATAACTAGCAGATATACCCCATGTTGCCCTGGTTGCAAAGTAACCAAACTTTTCATGTGGGTTTTTGATGCTTATTTATCTGTCTCTGATGCCCTAGCTGCCTCTTTACGCTGAGCATTACACAACTTTCAAAAATGATTTTGTCTCTTGGTTGGCATGATGATAGAATTACAGGTTTGTAGAGGAGGAGCCAAATGCCTCTACTGGAAATCCCACCCTGATTTTGCCTATATGTTGGAAGCTGGAAATTGAGATATGCACAACACCGATAATGGTACCAATCCCAGGAAGAATCCTCAAAACAAGTTATCCATTGAGAAAGCCCTATATGATGTACCTGCGGAGAGATGACAGTCTCTTAAAGGAGGTTTCTGAAGAAGTGTTGATAAATTAAAGAGGAGATTGGTGACGTCATATGAAGCCAAGACGACATGCCAAGAGAGAAGCTGAATCGACCTTACAGTATCTGATGACGAAATAAAGAGTCGAGTAACATTTCATGTGCGGAATGAAGACTGCACGTGTAAAGAACACTGAAGAAAATATAAGTTGCTTTATAACTGTACAGATGCCGCAACACAAGTACACTAAATAACCATGAAGGCCGGCTATACATAGTGAATAGACTGCAGGCAGTGCCACCAAAATATATATATATATATATTGAATCTGGATGTTCCACATCACATTGTTAGAAAACTAGGACCTCAGTAGCAAAAGGGCTCAACGTGTGGTGCAGCAGAGAAAAGCAGCTGAAGATGGAGGCGTGGGAAAGACAGGACAAATATATTTAGTTGTACCTCTCACCCTATGCTACAACATATTTTGCAGTGAAGAGCATATCTATGACTGTAACATGGAGAATTCCACCTCTATTATACCGTTTGCCAAGGGTTTGATTCATAATGCTTCCCAAGAATCTAATCCTTGGACTTTACAAATGTATCATTGGGATGGGAGTAATGTGCTGTCTTTTAACACCCTACAAAATATGGACCAACTCCAGTGCATACTTGACTTGCTACAGGGTCAAGACTATTATAGGAGGCCCCTATCCCTGTGCGGAAACAGATGTTTATGGAGAGACTGGCTCATTAAGGCTTTCTCTATCAACAAATGTGACAAAGCATTCAGTGAGTAAAACTAGTGTGACACAAAGGGTGCCGAGGAGATCAGGTAGTAAAAATAAGCATCTGGAACAGCTTTATAAGGAATTCCCAGAAAGGTCTAGGATGTTTACCACCCCAAACCAAATTAAACAAAATGATTCTCACTTGGGTGAAATAATTTGGGGGAGAGATAGATATGCCCTTGCTAAAGCAAATACAGCAATAATGTTTGTATAATAATTTTGATCACAGAGGCTATGCCTATCACTGGTAGTTTGATCAATATCTCTATCTTTTGCTCATACTGAACTGCCACTGGGGAATCATTGAGGAGATATGACAATTCAACATCTGCGTTTATGTTAAATTATGTTACAAAGATTTCTGCATGAATCCCATTTGCATGGTGTGGAAATGGCAGCATCCATATATCACTTGTCGTTTACTGTGGGTTTTCATTTTACCAATGACTTTAATAGTTCCCAAATGTATGTTCCTTCTTGTACTGCATATGACTGAATATTGTCTAAACAGTTTATGCTCGCTGTTTATTTCTGTCAAGTGCTTGCATGTTCCCTTGTGTGTGCATTTTGTTTCTGGCACACTGGACATCGTCCATCATTGACATTGTATCTTTAGTGTGTGTGTTTGTGTGTGGGAGACCCTGCCTTGTTATGCAGACCTGTGCTGAGTTTCAGCAATTGGATTTAGTACACTCTGTACCCTGCACCTGTGGTACGTGGGGGGTGGGAGGTATTGTGTAATTCCTCCAGCCCTGCGAAAGGACTCCAGAAACCAGTTGAACCTGTTTCACACCCAGCTACCAGAATTCCAGAGCTAACAATCTGGCCTGACCAATTTCCCACTTGGCCTACCCTGAAATATCCATCCCCACTTTGTCCTCCTCCCTGATTGAGCCCTGAAAAATAAGTTCCACTTATATCCATGATGCGGGTGGATGGACTCTTGAAAGCAATTAACCTCTCCGTTGGGTCCAACTGCCCTGGACGCTATAATTCCATCTACTCTGGCACTACAATTAACCTCCTAACTGGGCCCCAACCACCTGGCACTCTATAATTTCAACTCCCCTGGCTGGGAATCCACAAAGGAATCTAGTTTCCTCTGTTGTGGGAATGGGTGTGGGTGGGCTCTAGAAGTACACTTCTCCTCCACCCTGTAATTACCTGCACATGTGTGTCCAGCCCTGCATTCCATCTCCCATGGAAACCACACAAACTTGTCTGTGGTAAAATCAAACAAACCAATTGCACATGTTGTATTCCGGGGTGAGGGTATGGCCCTGGAGTAGGTGACAGAAACTACCTTACATAAGCCTGTGGAGAGAGGACTGGGGGGGTCTCTCTTTGGTTGCTTGCGGTGGTGTGCTGACAGTGGGAAGTATAACTCAGGAGGTCCCTTCCAGACGTACCCTTGTATTCCCCTCCTTTCCTCCTCAACCTGCTCCATTTAACCAGCAATAGGGCTCCTGTCCTTTCTGCCTTGCCCCTCCCTCTCTCTCTCTCTCTCTCTCTCTCTCTCTCTATCTCTCTCTCTGTATCTCTCTCTCTGTTTCTCTGTCTCTCTGTCTCTGTCTCTCTTTTCCCCTGTGTCTGTCTCCCTCTCTCTGTGTCTCTTTCTCCCTGTGTCTCTGTGTCTCTGTCTGTCTCTCTCCCTCCCTTTCTTCCTTTCACTCCCCCTTTCTTTCTCTCTTGTTCCACCTCACTGTCTCCACCAGCACCCTTCTCTAACTCCCTCTCCAACCCTTCCCTTTCACCCATGGAGTCCGTTCCCCCCTGCATCTAAGGGTACTCCCCATGCCTTGGGTTCCATGCCAGTGGGTGTGCCTAGCTAGTATTCCTGTCATCAATGCCCCACCTTGTCTCCATCACCCAGAACAGGCAATCAGCTGTGACCAGTGTGTCTAATTCATCCTTCTGGCAATGAGTTTACTCCTCTTCTTGTAATAAATCTGTTCCAGATTTCTACAAAGACTTTGATGCCTTTTTTGTGTTCCCACTTTTTAGTGTAAGCCTGACTGTTATTACTAGAGGGGTGACCCAGTACATCTACGTACACAACGCACCCCCACCAGGTCTGTTGACTCCCTGGTCCAAAACTGTGGCTCTGAATGGGGTCTCCCACACAGCCTCCCCCATTTTGGCCTTCCTCCCACTTCCACAGTTTTCTGGTGCCTGTGACTCGGATCCAGAACCGGCTCTAGGTCCCTGATCACCCGAATAGCACCTTAATGTCTGCACCAGCTCTGACTAAACTCACGATGTTCTGCAGCCTGCATCCCTGTCTTCTTTCCATTTTCCCTCTGTACATTTATCCTCTTTTAGAATCTACAGATCAGTCCCAGAGATAAGGAGCTCTCTGATATACCTGTGCATGGCTGCCGGATCAAGTAGTAAGGTAAGAACTATAATATCAGTCACGTGCACTGATATTGCCAGCTTGTAGCTTGTGGGGAGGGTTCCTATTCTCTGAGGGGTATGGTAACACTGAGGACAGGTCAGTGTACCCACCCAGTCAAACCAGGTCCCACTCCCACAATGGCAAGGTGCTGGTGTGTTGCCACTACCAGAGGAGAATCTGCACACCTACACATCACACAATTGTACTGGCAAATGTAGGGTGTATCTTTCCAGATAATTTACCCAACTAGTCATAGCATCCAGTTCTCAACCCCTAATTTGATCCGGTGTTTGGTTTTAACCCCCAGAGTTCCTCATTAGAGGGGAGTCACCTACCCCATTACAAATTCACCTTCGAGGCCAATACTCGAGGGTGAACAAGCGTAACTGTGGCTCATTGCTCACATAAGGGACCGTTTCACCTAGACCCAAGGGTATCAGGGCACAAGGACAAGAAGATTTTCAGCTTACAAGGTTACAAAAGCAATACAGTATACAATGGGAGGTACATTCAATAGTGATGAGACGCAGAAGAGGAAGAAGTACAATTGTTAACTAAGTTAACAAAATGCATAGACTTTGGGATATAAACAAAGCTGAAGTTATGCACAGTGCATCTATTGGAGGGGTAACAGCATATATACAGGAAGGCTGTAGGCGTTCGAAGTCGAAGGGGCCATACTAGTGTTAGTGATCATTTTCTTTGAACCTGTTGATAATGTGGAGTCTGAAATTGGCGTAAGTTTGGTCTGCCCTTAGAGGAGGGTGGGGGCAGGGAGTTGCAGAGTTGGGGCACTTTAACTGAGAAGCTATTACTGCCAATATTAGTCAATTTGAAGGTAGGGACTATCAGGCAGTTGGTGTAGGCAGCCTTGGTGCGTCAGACAGTAGTTTTTCTTTTGATTATGTCTATTAAGTAGCGGGGTGCCATGTTGTTAAGACACTTGAAGGTCAATGAAGCTGTTTTTATCCTAATTTTATCGATAGTGGAGAGCCAATTGGTTTGCCTCCTTACTACAGAGATATGTTATTTTTTGGCTATTCCTAAAGCTGCTATCAGGGCGTTATTTTGTACAGTTTGATTTTTTTTGTGATGTATTTCTTGGAACCGATGTATAGGGCATTGCAGTAGTCCAATGTGCTCTGGCCAATGGGATGCAGCTGCTAGTTGAGAGGTAGGGCCTGGCAGATCTAATCAGCTTTCATGTGTAAGCCGTCGACGATGCCATTGCGCTCACTTTAGGTTAGAAT
Source organism: Ambystoma mexicanum (assembly GCF_040938575.1). Lineage (NCBI taxonomy): Eukaryota > Metazoa > Chordata > Amphibia > Caudata > Ambystomatidae > Ambystoma > Ambystoma mexicanum. The sequence continues at coordinate 211,410,560 of NC_090935.1, read as the reverse complement.
CCAGGTAGAAACCTAGAGTTTTTACCTCTTTAGCGACCTTGATCGTGTTGCCGTTAATAACAAAGGAGGTGTATTTCTGTCCGAGTTTGTTAATAATAGTCGCGGTCCCCAAAATGATAATCATTTGTCATCATTCAGGCATAGACCATGGAGTGCCATCCATGCCTGGATGATGAGGTATATTCTATTCACCAAGGCCAAATCCTTATCATAATCCCCGTTAAGTGGTATGAGAATCTGGGTGTTATCTGTATAATTAGTGTAGGCGACACAGAGACCATCCAGATCATCAAAAAGGGGCGTGGTTAATATATTATACATAGTAGGGGAGACACATGATCCCTGAGGTACTCCACAGCTGATGGGGATGGGGTCTTCTGCTGCTATGGTAGAGAAGACTCTCATGGTTCTATTGCTTAAGAATTATTGGATCCAGGCTATGGCTTGTTAAGAAAATTGTGCTGCTGAATCTAGATGGTGGCAGAGGACATTGTGGTCCAACAGGTCAAACGCTGCTGAGAGGTCTAGCAGGAGTAGTAGGGCCGATTTACCTTTGTTTCTCAGCTTGTTGACCTGGGCTAAAAGGTTGATAAGTGCAGTATCCGTGCCATGTTGAGGCCTGAATCCAGATTGCTGGATGCCAAGCAGTTGGTTCTGCTCAAGGAATTTCTGAATTTGCAGGTAAGCCACCCTGTCTAGTTTTTTTAGGAGGAATGGCACCGTTGTGATGGGCCTGTAATTCGTAGGTATGGAAGTGTCAAGCAATCGTTTCTTGTGATGTGGAAGGACCTAGGATTCCTTGAGGTTGTTTGGGATGGTGCCTGTGGTAAATGATGCGTTGATAAGCTTAGAAATGAATGGTGCTAAGTTGATAGCTGTGTCTTTTATAATTTGGTCAGTATTGGCAATTGGAAGGTTTAAGTGAGAGGATGAATTTTTCCACCTCTAGTATAGAGTCATTAGAGAATTTGAAACGTTGTACAGGTTTGGATGAAGGGAGTGGTGTACAAGGTTGAGATGTGGTAGTCGGTATGTTGAGTTTTATCTTGGATTTATTAACTTGGAGGGTAACAGTTTTGTCTGTAAGGGCCTTCCGAATGTCACAACACCATGACTTGTCTTTGACACAATTATCTGGTACAGGTATTGAGTTCTCGAGTTCTTTCAGAATTGTAAAAAATTATTTGGTGCCTGAGTTCGCTTGCAGGATCCTGTTGTTGTAAGTTTCCTTTTTGGAGCGCCGAATTTCAGTTTTGTATTTAGTGGATATGCTGATAATGTTGGCTTTATTCGCCTCCGATGGCACTGGCCTCCAGAGAGTTTCACTTTTACATTTTTCTTTTCTTAATGTTTTGAGGTATGGCATACACCAGGCATTTAGACATGATCTAGGTTTGCTATTTCTCATGTTTAAAGGGGCAATAGGGTCTAAGGCTACTGCCATATCTTTGTTTTATTCAGTTACCAAGGTCAGAGGATCAGATGTATCTGGTAGTGAGTTTAGGGTGGGGCGTATTAGAGGTAGTAGTTTGTCGCTAGTTTTTTTATTTTATTTCTTGTTAGGGTACGGGGTGCTATGCATTTATCTTGAGTTATGAGAGTTTTGGCATCTAGTGTGAAGGTTATAAGGGAGTGGTCAGTCCATATCTGGGGGGTGATGGCTGTGATGGTAGTGTCACAGTTATAGTCAGCCACCCAATCAAGGGTTCTGCCCTTGTCATGCATTGGTAACGTCACTTTTAGCATAAATCCTAGCTCAGTTAGAACATTTGCTGTAACTGTAGCTTGTGTGTCTTGGGGTCATTGACTCCCATGTTCAGGTCCCCTAATAGAAGTACCTGTGATGTGTTTTTTAAGTTATCCAAAAGGAATGTAGATATGTCCTCCTTAAATCTGCCAATGGGGCCTGGAGTTCTATATTTTAGATGGATGGTGATGGTTTGGGAATTTGATATGGGTAACTTGGTAATGAGGGATTCACAGGAATTGACATGCCAAAGGGTGACTAGTCTAATTTCTAGCCTAGATTTGGCTATGATGGCTATGCCACCTCAGCAGATTTCAGATCTGTCTTCTCTGAGAATAATATAGTTGTCTGGCACTGCGAGCATCTAGGCTGGGCCTGAGGCCTGATGTAACCAGGATTCAGTGAGGGACAAGAAGTCGTAATTCTCTGTTTGGATCAAGTCAGCAATTTCTATGGCGTCGGCTGCTAGGGACCTTGCATTTATTAGGGGACCTTTAAGGCGGGGAGCAAGGATCTCTACCAATGGGGTCAGGGAGGCCTTGCTGTTGAGGTTGCTAGTTAAGGCTGAGTGTTCATTCTGATTGGGCCTTCTGTTATTCCGTATAAGAATGGTGTCTAAGTTGGTAGGATTCCATTTTTTTAATGAGGTGTCTTGTTTTTTGTGGGTGTATTTACTTTGTTGGCCCGTAGTGATTAAGAGATTGGCCGGAAGATCAAATAACTTGGTCAATCTTGAGCGAAGTCTAATGTTCCTGGGTGTAAGGTCACATGGTGTATTAGTTCGCGGTGGGTTTTGGGTGTGGATAAAATTGATTAGTACCGATGGCGGACTTGCTTCATCTGGAGTGGTGGCTGCCATGGTGTTTGGAGTGGTAATGGTGTTAATCAAATTGATAATTGAGGTCAGTGTGAACTAGAGCACAGTTATCTGAAATAAAGTAACCTGCATTATGTGCTGCAGTGGTCGAGGTACCTCTGATGGCAGTAGAAGTGGAAGGACTTGATTTCATGCGGTGGTGTTAGATAAGGCTGAGCGGAACTTGGGAAGCATTTCTAAGTATCAGGTGTGGAATACAGTTAATTTGCCTCAATAATAACAACAGGTGAGTATCTAGGCACAGGTAAGTTCTCGATACAAGTAACATTAAAATAGAATGCTTCACAATGTAAGACATAATACCTTGGAGTAAGTCAAGTTTGTATACAAATGGTATTAAGGTGGCACAGGTAAGGTATGGATACAAGTAACATTAAAATAAAATGTTTCACAACGTAAGACCTAATACCTTAGACTAAGTCAAGTAGGTGAACAAATGTCATTAGGGTGTCACGGATCAGCAAAAAGATACATTCACTCTGTAAAGGCAAGGTGTTAATGGATTGATTCAACTGTGCACAATTACTTTTAGAAATGTACATATGGCAAGATAGATTAGGTAAGGGTCTAATTACAGGTAGTAACTAGTCATGAGTAGCAACACAGGTAAGGTATTGATAGGGTACAAACAATGTGGACAACAAGTGGCTGTATGGGCCCAGATAATAATAGCAACAGGTGCGTTCCTAGGTACAAGTAAAATCTCGATAGAAAAGACACTAGAAGTGGAATGGTACACACCGTAAAACCTAATACCTTAGACTAGGTCAGGTAAGTATACAAATGGCATTGGGTGGCACGGATCAACAACAAGATACATTCACTGTGGTGTCTGTTCATAGCCTAGGTAACTGTCTAGGCACGGTTGGTATCAGGGGCATTTTCGCAGAGCAGAGGGTTACCTTCAAAGTAGGTGAACAAGTACACGTGGATACAGTTAACGGATACACCAATTAGGTATGGCAAATGTGCAAGGTTGCGAAAGTTCATGCGTTAGTTTAGCAATAACAAACAAGGAGTAGGTTCAGTATAGATTGTGCTCAGGACAGATAGGGCAAAGTAACCAAGCGCCATGCGTTTCAGTGGTTGGTTAGTTGGGTGTAACAACTTTGGAGTGGGCATAGTCAATGCAGAGTTCAGGTGCATTGTTAGGGGGAGGCAGGCATTAGTTCATACGCTGATCGAGTGCAGGTCTGTTTACACACTTACGACTACAGTAATGCTGAAATAGGCACATTACCTGCACAGTATACCGAGCAGTTGTAGGTGGCAGTGAACTTGATACCATTCATTTTGCTTGTTTGGGCGGCTGGAGCCCTCACTCCACCAAAGCAGCTAATTTAGTTTACTAGTACCAGAGCCATGTAGTCTGCAACAAACTCATCTCCTAGACACTCACTATGAGTGAAAAAGGCTAGGAGGGGACCCGACCTCACCCATTTACCCATTATTATTGTGTACATATTCTGTTCATGAGAGGCATGTATTTCTTTATTAGCATGGGAGTGGACCTCTAAAGATCATCTTTGCTTGGAATTAATTTGTGTAGAGTGTCTGCCTGACCTGCATGCCTGAATCTGAGTAGTTTTCCAAGTATGCTTGGGAGTTGTAGTTACCACTCCTTTTGGAAGTGGACCAGTAGCTTGGCATTATTGTGCCCCCTGTCCTGCAACAGCTTATCATCCACCCCATTCCCTAGATGAACACCCGTAAGTGTACATCTCTGAGTGCCTGTGAGTGATTGTGAGTGCACCAGAGTAACTCTGGGTGACAGACTTGGATAGTAGGGACTCAGGGGTGCTAAAATATGCCTGTAGTGATTTAGTATTTATCAAGACATCTTAGTTTGTGTACAACATCTTTTTACTGTGGCACTCATGGCTACAGTGCATTGCCCAGACATTGTCAGATGGATGCCAGTATGCATAAACAGACCAAACCTCAGAACCTACTGGGTTGATATAACTTGCGGCCTGCTTGCAAAGGATAACAACCCTGTGTGGGTGGCAGGGCTGTGGGGATTGTAGGTGTATCACAGGCCTCAAGGGCTACACCAGGTGCGGGGGTGACACAGGGTGCTTGTATTACAATGTTTCCCTTTTTAGGGTCCTCAGGGACGTCTTCCAAATCCTTAACCATTCTCCAAAGTGTCAGAACTCCTGTTCTATTCTTCAGCTTCTTCTCCTTATATTTTGCCACCAAATATCTATACATGTGGGCCAGAGCATCTTTATTATGTCTCCCTTCTTCGGGCCCCAGCTTGTACATTCCTCATCTAGTATCAGCGTCCCACTCGCTATTGTACTTCATCATTTTCTCCTGGTACAGCAGGGGCGCTGCACACATGCATTCGAGGGGGGTAAGGTTGTGTCTAATCCTATACCTACATAATTTGTATATCTTAAACATTGAATCAGTGGTGCCAATCTACACCGCCTTCCACCCACAACTGACCACACTTCCCGTTGCCCCTCCCCGTTCTCTTCACCCCACACCCCATGCTTTTATTACACCACACCTCCCTTCACACAACTCTAACACCACCAACCCTCACTATCACAACTCTAAAAACACCTTACCATAAACCAATAATAACACAATTATATACACAATGGTTTATACCCTTCCTTAGTCTTCTCTTCTAGATGAGGGAATTTGCCTCCACATGTCTCCTTATGCCGGGTGAAAGGATCCAATGCACACAATATAATGAGTGTACACAACAAGATCATTCTTATATACACAATGGCTTAGACCTTTCCTTAATCCCCTTGCCTCGGTAAGAATGGAGGGATACTAGGTCTTCCATATACTGGACGTTACATCTTATATTCCTTGCAGTGCTGCCTTTCCTTTGCAATGGAGAAGATCCTATGCCCTCTCTCTTCTCTTTTCCTCACAGTATATACCATGACGTCACGTTTCCTCTCGGCAGAGGAGATCCCTCTGGCCAATTCTATTTATAAAAAAACACTATACATTGCCACATGGGGGGTCATCAGAAGTTGAGCGGTATGCCAGCGGTCAATGTGCTGGGATACTGCCCAACGCAAATAGCATTACTGCGTCTCAGTATGGCGCTATCAGCGCCGGATCCCGAGTTGCGGTAGGCTGTAAGTCCTCATTTCTTTCAGAGTCCCTAGGACTTTATGCAGCATTTTCGGCACTATTACCACGGGCCGCAATAGCTCTGTTGTATTAGGACTGGAAATGGACGGAACATGACAAGATTTACCTCCAGCTCAGAGATGGAGGTAAATCTGCTACTTTCCTCCCAAACTCAGGATTGGACAGAGTGGTAAGCGGGGGAAATAGCATTGTTGCTGCGTTTTTACCACTCCACCCAACCTGTGATGATGTTCATGATCTTTTACAAACCACACACTCATCATGAACTCACTCCACATATACACACTCTTACTTTGTTGTTTTCTCCTGCAAATGTGCACTTACATCTATGTGTTCTCCTGAGCACCTCAGTTATGGGTTCCCATGAATGGTCTGCACAATCTGGGAGCAGCACCCCACTCCAAGGAGCAGGCAGGCCTTCTGGCAACACAGCATTTGCAAACCTCTTCAGATCGTGCATGGGGCACTGGTAACTGCAGATGCGCTCTGCAACCCAGGATGCTATGCTGGGACACACCTGGCTTAAAGGACAGTCTGGGATCACGTTGGGGTCACCAATTTGTAAAGAGGAAGGCAACCCAAACACAAATGGTAAAAATGATCTAAAAGTCCAAATAATCACTGGATCTCTTTGCAAGGGAAAACAAGGCTTATTACATGCAAAAAGGTCTCAGATGGTCATGTAGAACCGAACTGACACAGAGCTCATTAAAACCCAAGATGTTACAGGTTACATAGCGGAAAACGGCATACATGGGTTACTATGTTATCCTACCACGCTCATTGGCTACCACCTATATAACATGCTAATGTCCCCCTAGGTTCCATGTCCCTTTGCCAACACCTATATTTCTCATCACCTGCCCCCAACCCTCCTTCCCTATACTATTACCCCTACCCCAACACCCTCCTGCCACTTTTAACCCATTATCCCCATATATATATTTTGATGAGTTTTTTAAAGTAATTTCTTCATAGAAAATTACTTTGAAAAAACGATTGTCAGCAATAGAACTCAATAGCATCCCCCTATAGTCCCTGGACCTATTGGCCATACCTCATTTAAGCACATTCCCTTATACACATGGTTTATTACATCGTCACTATTGAATCCTGGTATGGGATTGGTAGTTTGAATTTATTGACATGTTAATAAATCAAAACTGTCATGTGATGTGCATCCCTGTGAGCCAGACACGATCAAAGTAAACTGGCGTGGCCAACTCTGCTTTGATAAGATATTAGGCCTTCTCATTATACCAGATGCAGCAGCGCACACAAGCTGCACCCCCGACCTTATACTAAATTTATTGGCATCACCTCTGCTCCTCCCATCTCAAATCACAGACCATTCGAGGCATGGCTCCCCCTTCAAACCCCAGGTGTCCAGTAATGACATGACTGGGGCACCGTTCTTGAGTCTGAATTTCTGGGATTTATTTGCTTTGGTTGTGTGTCTACTTGTAATTCATGTGGGATGACCACTATTGGGTGAGAGGAGTAGTGGTCTAAATCTACTCCTTGGCCATTGGCATCATAAAACTGTATGCCCTATGCTCATGAATTTGTCCTTCAAAGGGCGCATCCATTCCTGCTTCTCCCTATCTTCACATTCCGATCCCACCTTGTGCAATCCTTGCAGCTGGATACAATTAGCATTTATCTCTGTACCTGTCTGACTCTATCTTCCACCTATTTCAGCTCTTCCCACACACCTCACTACAGATCATAACTAAGTATGACAACTACATAAAGGACCTATCATACTGCCCTATCTATAACCTCTGCAACTACAACAATAATAAATGCCTTGCTCTTTCTGTGTTGCTATATGTGAATATCTAATATGTGTCAAACGTAACTAAAACAATAAATACGCCATCTGCTGCGCAAACCTCTGCCTGTTCCAGCGATGGTACGTAGTTATAGATTTTCCTCAACCTGAACCTTTTTGCCTGGCTGGGACACTGTTCATGCATCCCAACACAAGGGGACATCTGTAGTACTGGGGGAGCACCATATTGGCTCTAGATGTATGCCTGAGGATCAGATAGAAGTTAGAGGAAAGAAATTTGTCATGTTCAGCTGCATCTCCGTATTTGCTCTGTTGCAAATATTAGTGAATCAGGACTTTAGAATAAACAGTAATATTCTGAATGATAGTTGCAGTGGTCATAACATGAATTTTAGATGTGTAATCTTTGTTTGCTAAGGATATGATATGATAGGTTATTTATAACGTGGCTTAATACCCAGAGGTTTCCAAGCATGGTCCATGATCGAACCTGTGGTGCTCCGAGCTGTCATGCTTCCAATGTGAGCACGTTGCCCCTGAGCTATCCTCTCGATAATGCATGATTGTCCTGTCTGTGAGAGAGAATTGTTGTTTCCGTTATAGTTATGATGCTCTGGGTAGCTGCTCCATTTTCAGGCTGGCGCTTTATAAAGGCTGAACTTCAGTTTATGGCAAGAGGCACGTTTTCGCGATGACTAATATCCCCAAAAATCTGCACCACGTTTAAATGATAACAGTTACGCAGGAACACACTTTAAGACCACTGACATGTGGAGTTAATTTGACAATTTTACTTCCAAAATTCTTTCCTTCCAAGATGTTTACTTTGGAGTATGTGTTGTTTCATTAGTTCACTCAGAACAGACTTTTATTAAAAGGACAAGTAGTCCACTTGTTCATTTTACATCGAGGCTCCAGTAACGTTGAACTCTAGCAAACAAATGACTTGCACGGAAAATCACCATAGCACTTCTTCAGGTCAAAGCGGTGGCTTTGGGACAAGCTAGAAACATCTTCAGGGATATTGCTGGAGCCACAAGGAATGTGGCTACGGAGTCTCTGAAACACGCACCTATGTTTCCGTAGAGCAAGGAGACAAACCTTCAGGGCAAACAGAGCAATTTCAGTGTCAACAGAGAGAGGTCAATGTCTATTTGAGGTTTATCTCCAGAGCCCTGGTGCGCATCTCGCACAACGCGCATATGCTGGTCGATTATGCCCTATACCCCAAACAATGATGCTATTGACTGTGGCAGGATTTCTTGGCAGTGGACCAGCCGATAGGATGAAAATGTAGGTTTTGGCGTGAGTGCACCCAGTCTTAATGTGTAAAGAGCCCCGTTCAGAGGGTTAACGTTGCCACTACACTTCCTGCTCTTCCATAGAGAGCCTTCCTGGGTCACCTTGTGGTGTTCCTCTCCGGCTAGCAAACAATCATAGTGCTCCTCCACAGGGACGTCATTTCACCAAAATGCCAGGGGTAGCGGAAGTGACATCACATGACCCTTGACCCCCTGATGGCATCATAGGGTGTGATGTAATTTGACCCCACCCCTAAGTGATATCGCGGGAAGCGATGGAACATGACCTTTCACCCGTTGACAAAACAGGAAGTGGTATCACATAGCATTGTACACTACAACAATTATGGTTACGATATCACTATAATGTGATGTACATTTCATACAAAAATGGATCGCCATATGTATCGTTAAGATCAGTGTGCATAGGCCCATATTATCAAATTACTGTGAATGCAAGCAAACGTCCATGGCCAAATGATAATGATGTGTTATTATGTAGCACTTACGCTTAAGCGCTTTATATAGAAAAAAAATACACCCTATATCACCCAACCTGTGTTGGTACTTATTTATCGACCTAAGAAGGATGAAAGGCTGAGTTGAGGCGTTTAAGAACAGACTAAATCAGTGACTCACCCCCTGAAGTGTGCCTGAAATAAACCTTTAATGAGTCTAGCAATTATTGTATAGAATTCCAGAAAGACACATTATTTGGTATTCCTACTCTTTCTTATTTAGGCTCAGTGCTGAAAGTGTTCGACTTGTGACACTCTTGTTCTTATTTTTCTTCTTTTTTTTAAGGGGCCTGAACAAGAACGCCAGCCACTCCAGAGGTAAAGAGCCACACAGTGCTGACCCCAGCCCAGGAGCTTGCATTACAAAAAAGAAAATGTTTTTTTTTTTTTAGAGGTGGCAAGGGAGACCTCAGAGGTCACCGTTGTGACCTCTGGCGACCCCTAAATGACGTCCCTTCTCCTCCATTGTCAGCACATGGTCTAATGGGGTGGCACGTTTCAGAAGGCATGCTCGCAATTTTAGTAGAAGCCTATTCAGTATTACAGGAAGATCCTTACATCCTCTTTGATAATGGCACTGCAGCTCCTGCTGACCAAAGCACACAAGTCACTGTGTGCACTTCTTAATGATGGCTGCAATGTTTTGTTTGCTGAGGAAAAGTCTAGTGGAAACCACATGACTAGTTCAACAGTGCTTACAGACTAGGTGCTCCTTAAGAGTATGGCGGTGTGGGAAACAAGTCGCGGTAACAGAATTACTGCCAGCTTTCTGCCATACTACGAGTTTGGTCCTGGCGTGAGGGGTTTACATCGGCAGTAATTCCTCTGAAATCCCCGAGTCCTATGGACTCCACATTAATGGGGACTAACACCACCACCAGAATTCATAATCTAGCGGTAAATCTGCCAGACCAAGTGGCGGCAACAGTAATTCCATTGGGCAATATTCCAGCCGATTTTACCGCCAGAATACCGCCCACATAATCTTAATTCTGACTAACAGTAAAAGTGAAAAATGTAATTCAAATTTATCTTTGTAGCACTTTGCTTCAACCACATCATCTATGGAGTATAGCAACATTTTAAAATGACCAATGTGATGTCAGTTGCCAGGGTGCTTTTACACAGTGCCGACTTCTTGCACAATGAAATAGAATCCTGCAAACCCAACACTATAAATTTTATGGCCTGTGTTTGCAAGCTTTTTTGGCAAATAAGGTACATGATCTGCTATTTAATAAGGCTGCGGGCCAACTCACCAAACACACCGGATGTAAAGCTGCCTCTAGCACTAAGAAAACAAATAGTTTCTGTGATGCCATATACATGTTTTTTTACTTTTGTTGTAGGGATTATATTGTGATTTTCTGGGCACTGCCTATCCGGCCATCAGATGGAAGCATCTCGCAAAAGGTGTTAGACCTGGCATTATTATGGCAATGCTTGTCACATGCCTATCAAATGCCTCTGCAAGAGCCAAAGCTTTGCCAGTCGCCTGGACGCAATATTACACTTTTTATAACTGTCTCTCCTAACAACCCATGTCTCTCCTCTCTTTTTTGCCATCCCAGAGTTTTTTGTTTTTGTTTTTTTACATCAGGAAAGTGGGACCCAACCAGTCTCCTTTATTAAAGTCATTATGGTTAAATTAACAACCTCTTACACTAGAACAGATGTTAAAACCATACCATAACATTATCCATACATCCTGTTAAGCACCATTAACACAAACTACATCACATATGATTTCAATTTGATGCTAACGAGATCGCATTTTTTGTTTAAAATGACAATAACTAGAATAGTACAATTAATATAAAATATGATAGGTAGAACATTTTAATCGAATACAATCTAATACAATAGTTCCAAATCTAAACTAATCCCAAAAAATCCCCAAAAAATACATAATAATTCATAAGAATATTGGACACAAATGTTGTAAAGCAACCAAGTTGAAAAGAAGAGCAGATCAGGAGTGAGCCTGAAATCGGCAAGCTTTACCTTCCAAAAATGCTATGGCTCTGTTATCCCATAGTCCTGACTTATTGACAGTGCTTGCAGCAATACTTAATAGTTAAAAGGAAAAAAAATCACTTGCACAGATTGCTGTGCCTGTACAGAAATGTTGCTGTGCAAAACACCGTCCAGTAACCATTCCACGTGTAAATGTCACAATACTTACTCTGTTTCAGCTGCACACAACAAAGATGAAACTATTTTGTACCCACTATTTTGTACCCGGACACACATATGGGTTTGACTTCAGTGTGGTTTATTTTGTGTTACAAGTGGTCAGCCGACACGTGTTTCGACCCCTCAGGTTTTTTTTTTCAAGGCTACGTTTTCATCTTTATAGTCTTTATCAGACTTTTTCTGATGGCCCGGTAGGGCTTGTCTCTGCATGGCAGAGTGCTGCTGATGTCTGGATGGACCACACTGAAGGCAAAACCATATGTGCAGATACTAAATCAATCTATAAGCAGCACGAGGTACACAGGTACAAACTAGTTTCATTCCCAAAAAGAGGTGTGGGCAGCATCTCTACCAACCCGTGACCGTGCAGCTAGACAAAGCCAAGAACTAATTGAGTGCAGCACAAGTGGAGACTGAGATCTAGTTCCCATCCTTCTTTTAACACAACAAAGATGGGTTTGTTTCTGGACCATCTCTTCTGTAATACCGTCCCTGATGTTGTTAACATAATCACAAATCTGTACATGATCCTGCACAACAGACCAGCTGGTGGAGTGTTGGGAGAATTCAATCTCTCAAGTCTTCTCTGCATAGAGGCAGCTTATGCATCATGGTAAAACTTACCTTAATCCTTCAAAAGATACCCAAGATTCTCACTCCTACTTTTGAACCTTACTTCCAGAAACAATGGTCTTGGCTGTGTTCTGTGATGATTTATCAAAACGGTAAATAGCAATATCAAATGTTCCTCTGCTCCACCGGGGCTACCATTTTTAGAAATATTTTCCAGATCACAGTTGGGCAAGAGATATATAGTCCTGCCCTTTTTTGGAATAATACATCAATAACACTCATAACCAATCTGCCTAAAACAATTAATGCCCAGTACATAAAACAATTGGTTCACTATATGCAGCAAAATTGACGCATTGAAAGTCAATGCAAAGGTTTTAGTATATGCGAGAACATTTTGTTGCAACCTCGTTGTTCCTATGGGATCTGCTTAGCAGGTGCTAAAACAGGCCGATTCCATGGGAATCCATTCCTTTTATGTCTGTAGGAAAATCATATTCCAGCGTAAAATCATGTGCCTTTTGTAGTCGGAGAAGGAATCCCTGGCAGAAGTTGAATTCTGCTTCATGCTCTTTCTCCATCTCCAAATGTTGAGGAAATGCACTGGAGTGTAAAGGAAGGCATACATGCATATTCTTTACTTAATGCCTTACTTCTGCACTGCAGAGACTGCAAAATGACCCCTAGAGTGTTTGGGGTAAATTTACAAGGGCGCTTAGGTGTAAAAGTTAGATGCAAAACTGATGTATTGCTCACTTTTATGCTGTGCCCAATAATTGAGGGTGCAAGAACATGTATGCCTTACGCCTCCAAAATATGTCATAAGCACAAGACTCTAGCACCATTCTTATGTAATCAAAATGGGCCTTCAAATAAAGATGTAATACAGCATATTCTGATTATCTTTAGTATATAAGTCAGTTTTGCATGACTTAAAGTTTCCTTGTCACTGGCAGATGTATATTTTTGCTTTCTGAAATTCAATCGGGGACAACGCCTCAATAGCTAACAGTTTTAAGCTCCTACATTTCAATCTTTTGGAATTAGCAACATTCACATGAAACTGATGATTTGGTTTGTAACTATTCTATGAGAGACAGTCATACGTTTTAAACAAGTACTAACAATTTGATTGAATTTGACAACCATCTCACCATTAATTAGGCCTGTATTTATACCCAATCCTGAATCTTCAATCATCTCTAAAATAGATTATATAAACTTTTGGCATAAATTGTCATTCCACCTAAGTCTCTGTCCATCTCTCTCTCTCTCTCTCTCTCTCTCTCTCTCTCTCTCTCTCTCTCTGTCGAGGATTAAACAAGACATTAGAGGAAACTGCTCACAAAGCAAATGTGGAAGGTCAAAAGCAAAGAGCAGTATAAGATGATCTCCAACTTTAGAATCAAAAAGGAGGCAAAGGCCAGAATTTACTTTTAGTGTAAAAGACATTACTGGGCCTGTTGTGGCGATACTGTAGTTATGGTTAAGTTGCTCAACCCATATGAAGGGCTCTTTTTGGGCAGCTTATAACTTAGCTCCCCCTGGACGAATCCACAACATGCTTTGTGAAAAAAATAATAATTGGCACCCTCAGATTAATTCTGCAATGTTTGGTGAGGGGTCGTCCAGGGGAAGCAAAGTTATAGGGGGGGTCCCAAAATGTGAGGTTTTTCCCATAGACGCAATGGAAAAAATATTTTGCTCATGCCTACAGCCCAGACCGCTCGATGGATTTTCACCAAATTGGCGGCAGGACCGGCAGCTTGGTCCGAAAAGCGTGCTTTTGTAAATTTGGTGTAAATCTGTCCAGTAGTTTTTTTTTTAAATGGCCAGAAAGTAGGTAAATACGAATTAGTGATATCTGGGTTCGCTCGTGGACTCACTTCACTGTTCGGTCCGCTGACAGGCCTCCGATTGGTCCAGAGAGTGAAACAATGTCTGCAGACATCGGATGCACCGTTGATTGGAAGGTGAAAAGCATGAAGTTCGTCATATTTTTGGAAAACGCCCGCCATGTTGAATTTGCAGACGGCGACCTTTGTACGTGACCATCTGGGTAAAAAACATATTAAAAAACACAATATTGTACTTGTCAAACTAATTAAACAATCCCTGGGGAATGTTGAGGATTATATGGGTTATGGCCATAAAAAGCCAAACAACGGATAGTTTTTTCATCTCCGATGTCCGCAAACAGTTCGGAGACAGCTCTGTTATGCTCGCGAACATCCTAGAATTTTGGGGCATCCATACATATTTTTGCATTACAGGGTTGGTGAAAAGCTGTTTTTAGATGGTGTATAACTTTGGTGCCACTCAATGAAACTATAACTTGTGATATCATTCTAGAGGTGACCTTGAATGGTTGTACAAGGTTTGGTGTTGTTTTGCCAAGAGGGAACAAAATTACAAGGGGGGTCCCAAAATATTTGAAAGGCGTATACATGTGGTACCGTTTCATGAATCTGCACATACGTTTGGAAAAAAGGTTTAAGACCCACTGGGGGCCTCATCACGAGTTGGGCGGTAACGCTTAAATCCGTCACAGATGGTATTAGCGCTGCCAATACCGCTCCGCCAGTTCACGACTGAAAATCATGCCGGCACTTTTACAGCCGGCGATAGTACAGCCGGCTGTAATAGCGCCCGCACCCAATCGCGCTATTACAAAGCCATCACAAGTCTGGCATTGGCACTATTAGCGCCAGAAAACCAGTGTTAAAACCCTCGAAAATACCCCAGGCCAAATACTGGAGATAAAAGAACACATGAGACAGCAATAAGGGCACAGGTGAAAACAATGCACACCAGATGCCTACAAAGGACCCACCCATGCACAACACAGCCACCCAACACCATTTCACCATCAGGAGCAGGGAGGAGACAGCAATAAGGGCCCATGTGAAAATAATGCACACCAGAGGTCTACAAAGGAACCACCCATGCACAACACACCCTTCCCATCACCATGTTGCCATTTGGAGCCAGGAGACTTGATGATAAAATCTGCTTGCTGCGCCTGGAGCTACAGAGGCCTGCCAACCAGCCCAGGGCCCTGGGAGCACAGGGGCTAGTGGGGATGAGGAGAAGGAGGAGGAGGCTTGCACCAGCAAGGCGGCCAGCCATCCCCAGGGTCAGGCCAACAACCTGGGCCCTGACTAATGGGCAGCTGGTGACCGAGTACACGCTGGACAGGGCAACCATCACCCAGTTGCTGGACACAATCCAGGCTTACATAGGCAGCCGTATAGCCATCAGCACTGCTGTGCCCCAAACTTTTCAAGCTTGTGTCGGTAATACAGTACCTCGGGACTGGCAGCTACCAACACACTGTTGCCATGATGCATTGCATGGCCCATTCCACCTTCAGTGCTGCGATGGGACAGGTGCTGAATGCACTGCTGCTCCATGTCAATGAGCACATTGCATTGTCAGCGCCACACAGGCACAGGTCAACCAGCTCAAGGGCCAGTTCCATGCCATTGCCCAAGTCCCGAACGTCATAGCAGCCCTGGACTGCACATATGTAGCACTAGTAGCACCACGGTAACAGGAGGCAGCCTACAGGAACCGTAAGAATTGCCATTCCATGAACGTGCAGATGATGTGTAGCTCTGACCTGAACTTCACCCACTACTGCGCCCACTACCCAGGATCCACCCACGACTCCATGGTCCTGTGCAACAGTACCCTGCCAGCCTACATGGAGAGGCACCGAGGCCAAAACACATGGATGTTGGGTGAGTACAAATCTAGCCTCAAATGCATGCAACAAATTACATCTGTTGGGGGGGGGGCACACACAGAGGAATCTCTGCATTCCAGCATGAGACACAGGCAGCACTAGCACTGCAACATTTCCATGCATGTGCCTCACACATGAAACCTTCCACACGTTCAACAATGCAGAACACACTCTGAATGGCACTGACCTGTGAAAGCACAGTCACATATGGAAGCCCAACTACCACAAAGCATCTTGTGTGTGTCGCAGTGCTGCTCATCACCCTGACACAGAAGAGATATCCCACCCTGGCCACCAGACAGTCATGCCAATGGAGTCCTAATGTAGCCACATCCACAAAGCCACTATACATGAGTAGTCGGAGTCACAACAATGACCATCCCTGAGATACTGACCTCAGAGTGGCCAATCACATGCCTGGCCAAATGTACATGATTGTGCCAAGTAGCAAATGCAACACCAGCCATAACAAATGCCACACATGGCCTAACAACATGTTGCATTAAAATGCAGATATAAGGGTACCCTCATCCAGTAATAAGGAACATAGTACTGTGGCATTTAGACACAGGGGTGGTGCATGCAGTAAGTAGTCCATTGATTGAATGCTGCACCTTGCACAGCACACACCACAATGAAAGTAACTATATGAAAATAGCGTACGTGTACTACATGAGTGAGACACACAAAAGCATTCACATATAAATTGATACACTGCTGCATGTAAACCTCAGCCCACACATGTCGCAGAAGATAAATAATGTATGCCAACATTGATAGCATGAACCTTCTGAGCACATACTTGAATATGCTGCCAATGTCACTGATGACTGTGCCTTGTACACCCCCTGAACCAACCTTGCCCTAATGTCTGCATTCTCTCCTGTGCAGGTGATTCTGGATACACGAAGTACACATGGCTCATGACTCCTCTGCGTCATCCACACACTTCAGCTGAGCTGGCATAGAACATTTCCCATGGGAGTACACGCATCTGTGTGCAAAGGGCATTTGAACTGCTAAAGACACGCTTCTGTTGCCCATACCTTACGGGAGGGGCATTGATGTATGCACCAGAGAAGGCCCAGCCCCTGAAAGGCTCTGTCTACTAAAGCTCAATATCGACGGCTCGGACACTCGAAAACGTTCCGAGCAGGAGCTCCTAGCCACTGCTGGAGCAGTGATCTACTGCTACAACACCTTGTGCAGGACTGCACTAAGGTAGGCCACCTCTAGGGTGCAAACTGCAACTATCTGGGTTATTCTTAACGCATTAGGCGCAGTAACCATTCAAAGCGAATGTAGGTTTTATTATTCTTTATATTTAAATACCTGCATTTGCTGTACACGATATCTGCTGCAAAGTTGTGGCTGTCCCTCTGACAGTAACACAACCTTATGTGCGCCATTAAAGGACACGAGGCTGAAGCCATTCCAAGATGGCCGCCCATGCCTTGTGAAGCCTCCCCTCACCCTGCACTTCCTCACCCGACCAGAGGCGCCAGATGATTGGCTGGACCACCCTACTTCTCCACCTATCAGGCACCGGGAGGCGAGAGCCGGCCGTTCCTGGAAAGGCCCTGAGGGTAAGGCCAGCAACTGTCCTGTGACTGTCCAGTGCTGATAGTCCAAGGGCCTGAACCCCTGCTCGCTTGCATACAACTACTCTGATCTCTCCTGCTACCTACCAATCAAGCGGTAAGAAGCTCAGACCTACTCCATTCCACTGGAGACTACCCTACACCCTAACGCTCTCTGACCGCCTTCAGTGCTTATCCTATATCCCGGCATTCCTGCGCCATTCCCGACCCCCATCATTACCTTACTTGTATACCCACCACCCCGCTGGGGATGCCCTTCATCTCCTGGGGGAGTCACTCTACATATTCACCTACTACGTACTCGCTGCCACCGAACTGCTAAACGGCATTGTTTACCTACTTAGAATCAGCTCTGAACTAACTTACCTGCTAAGTATACCCCCATGCTGCTCAACACCTCTGTCTGCATGCTGCATCTAATCTCTGTGCGACACACGTATACAGATGAACAATGGCAACTGTCCGAAATATGCCAATCTAGGTGGCCTAGTGTTTTCATGCATCTGTTTGAAAAATGCCAATTAAGCCCTCATTGTGAATATTCGAATCTAGGTGGCCTAGTGTGTTCATGCATCTGTTTGAAAAATGCCAATTAAGCCCTCATTGAGAATATTCAAACCTAGGTGACCCGCCTACTGCAATTGCAACGGCTAGTGTCTTATGTTCGCTCATTGACCACCCTGCAATCTAGTTGTGCCTTATGGTCGCTTATTGACCACCCTGCAATCTAGTTGTGCCTTATGGTCGCTTATTGACCACCCTGCAATCTAGTTGTGCCTTATGGTCGCTTATTGACCACCCTGCAATCTAGTTGTGCCTTATGGTCACTTATTGACGACCCTGCATTTTTGTTGTGCCTTATGGTCGCTTATTGACCACCCTGCAATCTAGTTGTGCCTTATGGTCGCTTATTGACCACCTGCTATCTTCCTGCGCCCCACCTAGCACACAATAATCCCCATAGCCATCTGCAAGCTCGCCGCCACCACCACCACACTGCTCACTCTCCTTGCTACACTCACTGCTCACCAACCGTACACATCAATCCGCCCTCAATTCGCACTCATGCCACAGAGCCCACCCCCCAATCCAATACAACCCGCTGCTGCCCCAGATACCTCACAAACTCATTCACATCGCACTAACACACCCCCTGAACCCTGCACCGCTAGAATGTACAGACTGGATAGACCCAGAGCTCGCACACAGACCACAATATTCAGCACACAACCCCCACCCATTGAACTCAGAAAGTACAGACTGAGCTCCCGTATCCTCTCTAAACACATCCCTCACATTGAACACCCTCTCACCCACAAACAACCACACACTAACCTAACCACACCCCACATTATAACCACACATAACACATCAGTCACATCTACCACCCTCACCTCCACAATCATACCTCACATCAAATGTGCCCTCCTCAATGTTCGATCCCTCCCCGCTCACGCATCTGATATTCATGACCTCATAACTAATAACAACATTGACCTGCTAGCCATCACAGAAACATGTTTACATGAAGCATCAGGCCCAGCCGTCACTCTTGCACTACCACCTGGCTTCACCATACTGAGACAAGACAGACCTGAATGAATAGGAGGCGAAGTAGCCTTCATCTACAAGGAGAATCTTCATCTCTGACTTGTTAGCCACTCCTCGACCAACAACTCTGACCTCTTATCGACCAAACTCACACTGTCACCCAACAGTACCATCAACATTCACCTACTATATCCCCCAGGCACCACCCCTGACTCTCAGGAAAGCATCATCCACATCCTCAGCAATAATCTCAAAAGCTCCACCAAAACCCTTCTCCTAGGAGACCTCAACCTGGGATTTAATGATGCTAAAGACAAATCTGCAGTCATCCTCTCCGAAGAACTTAACGACCTAGGCTTCACCCAAAAAGTAGAAACTCCCACTCACGCCAAAGCCCGCATTCTAGACTGGGTCGCAGACCATAATTGTCTCTCCACTATCACCTCGATCTCATCATTGCCATGGACCGACCACAACTGCATCGAATTCTCGATCCCTATCACCAAAAATAACAAAACTCTGACCCCTGCTATCGCTGCACAAGTCAGAAGCTCTAAACAACTCAAAGAGGACAACATGCGCCCATACCTCAAAACCCCCAAACTAGCACCCCCCTTCGCAAATGACCCCAATATTCTGGCAGACATCTACAAGATGTCGTCACTAAATCTATCAATGAAATAGCACCACTCGAATGGAAAAAAGAAAAGAAATCACTACACACCAACTCCTGGTTCACTGAAGAACTGCACTCAATGTGATCCCTCAAAAGAGCAGCTCTAAAAAGCTGGCAATCCAACCCTTGCAACAGCACCAAAAATGAGTTCAACTTAATCTCCAAGCAATACAAAACAGCCATCACTGCTGCTAAAACCAACGCATTCAACGCACGAATCTCTAATGCCAAATCGCACACTAAAGAGATCTTCGCCATCTTCAACGAGCTCATCTCCCCCCCCCCAATACCCCAGATGAAATAATCAAAGATGAAGCGTGGTGTGCCAGCATTCAAACGGCCATGCTACACAAAATTGACCTTCTCCAAAAGAAAATCAAAGACCATTGCAAAGCACTACCTAAACAGACAAGTACCAAGCCTTCTAACGCCTTACCCTCCCCGTCCAAGCCCACCATACCTGACTTCTCTTTCAGGGACGTCACTGAAACAGAAGTTATCAATCTACTAAAAAACAGGCATTATCCCTGCTAGCCTCAAAGAGGCTTGGGTCCGGAGGCTCCTAAAAAACCTACCCTCGACCCCCTACAACCCAACAACTACAGACCAATAACCACAGTGCCATTCCTCCTGAAATTACTGGACAAAGCCACACATTGCCAAATCCAGCACTTTCTGGAAACCCACTCCATCCTTGGAACTAGGCAATCGGGCTTGCGCAAAGGACATGGCACAGAAACAGCCCTGGTGGACCTAAAAAATCAGATCACCCAAATCATGGACAAGGGCAAGCCAGCTCTTTTGCTCCTCCTAGACCTCTTGGCCGCTTTTGATCTAGTCGATCACAAGACCCTCACCTCACACCTCACACACTCTGCCAACTTCTCTAAAGAATCAGCTCTATGGGTCACCGACTTCCTAGAGGGTAGAGCCATGAAAGTCTTCTCGGACATCGCCAATGCCACTCCCACAACAATCCACTGCGGAGTCCCTCAAGGGTCCTGCACGGCTCCCACATCTACAACCTGTTCACTAAACCACTTTTTGACAAACTCGACTCCTACGGCATCACATACACGAACTACGCGGACGACACACAAGTATTTCTACCCCTCTCAGGTTCATACCACGACGACGCAAAGGCACTCCACTCGATCTACACTATCATCCAGGCCTGGATGGCAGTAAACGGCCTCTGCCTAAATGGAGACAAGACGGAAATCATGATATTAGGTCAACAGAACACCCTAGACAAACTGGACATACTGTACGCTAACTTCTCCATTGACAACTCCATCATCCCCGTCACCACAGCGGTAAAGAGTATACATAGACTCCTCTCTATCTATGAACAGACAAGTCAGCGCTATCACCTCCTCATCTGCCTATACCACTAAACTCATAAACGCCATCAAGCCTTACCTCTTCAAACCCAACTGCCTCTCCATAGCCAGAGCAACCATTGGAGCCAAACTGGACTATTGCAATGCCCTCCTAGCGGGCACATCAGCAAAAAACCTAAACAGACTCCAAGTCACACAGAATAATGCGCTCCGGGCCGCTCTCAGCATCCCAAGAAGAGAGCATATCTCCCATGCTAGACACTCAGCCCAATGGCTCCCGTTTAAAGAACGGATCACACTCAAAATCCTCACCCTCACCCACAAATGCCTCTCTCTCTACACCCCGTCCTATCTATCAGAGACCATCTCCAAACCCTCCTCTAACCATCCGACCAGGACGCAATACACCAACCTACTCTGCATCCCACGCATTAAAAAAGCCAAAGCTGGTGGCCTAAGCTTCCCCTACATTGCAGCCAAAACCTGGAATGCTCTCCCTGCAGACATTAGAGCGGAAAACTCCCTCCTGATCTTTCTTAGGAAACTGAAGACCTCTTTCCTTGCACAATAATGTGACCCCTACGAATCCATGTAAATATACTGCTTTGCTACTGTACAAATACCATTTCCCACTGTAAATAATGTACTCCTTGTTAATATTGCTTTATTTGTATTGTATTTTTTGTAACCAAGATATGTCTGTAAAAAGCGCCACGATGCCCTCGGGCTGACGTGCGCTCTACGAATCTGAATAAATAAGAGAAAGTTGGCAAAATCATACTTACCTGTGCCATGCTGCATAACATTTGCTGTCACAGGCATGTGCCACTGCCCCTGATGCTGATGGCCAGCAACCTGGGGATGGGAGTGATGATGAAAATGTGGCTGAAGCTGGGGCACATGCACACAGGGATGTGGTGAGAGGGGATAGGTTGGCCAGGCAGGCTTTGATTGACAATTATTTTTGATCCACTTGATTGATACATTTGACACATATCACTTGTAAAATAAAGAGCACTTCAACTCAATCATGAATGTCCATGCTTTGTATGCATTTTGAACAGGATTTATTTATTTTTTAACTAACCCCCCACTCCCCCAACCCCCCTGTGAACTCTACATCACACACTCCCCACCCCCTGTGAACTCCCCACCACACACTCCCCCACCCCCTGTGAATTCCCCATCACACACTCCCCCACCCCCCTGTGAACTCCCCATCACACACTCCCCAACCCCCCTGTGAACTCCCATCACACACTCCCCTCAACCCCCTGTGAACTCCCCATCACACACTCCCCCCACCACCCTGTGAACTCCCCATCACACACTCCCTGACCCCCCTCAGAACACCTCAAAACAGTGCTAGTGGGTCCATGTGCCCAGGGCTCAGCACAACTGGGCCATGTTGAACTTGGATGTCCGTGGGTGCTTCCCACGGCCGGCTTGCTCTGGTGAGCGGCAGAGGAGGTTGCGCAGGGAACGGCGCCTGGGCGAAACCTCCAGGGATCCCTCTGTGGGTGGTGTAGGGGCAGATGGTATTGCTCCTGAGTCCTGCAGCTGCTGCCGGAGCAGACTATTTGACTCCCGCATCTGCTCAGCATGTGCAGATTGAACCTTGCACAGCTCCCGTACCCTTTGTCCAAAACGTGTCAGGGCCGCTGTACAGCCCTACAACACTCTATGTGTCCGCGCATTGTCATGTGCCATGTTCTTGGCTGCATTCCGTATGGCACGGCTGCTAGCCATGATGTGGCGATTGTGCTCTGTCGACATGGCTTCAATTTGCAGCTGCCAGGCCTCCATCACATCCAGCCACCCCATCACAGCAGCTCCCATGATGATGGGTCTTTGAGGTGTGCTGGGGATCGGACTGACAACTGTGCGTGTGGTGCAAGCGGGGCTGTTGGGGGATATGGTAATGAGGCTGCTGGGGTTGGAGTGCATATCCTCAGGGGTACCATAAGATGGTGTATCCACATCTGGCTTGAGTGTGCGGGCACAATGCACACGTACAAGTGAAGTGCGTGCATCCACTGGTGCCTGCTCCAGGCTTCCCTGGGGTGTGCCCATCCCATGTGTGACACTGAGGCTGTGTGAGGACACCAGTGGGGTGTGTTGTGCTGCTGTGTATGTGTGGGCCTCATCAGAGTTAGACCCATTGGTGGCTCCCTCCATATCCTGACTCTCCCTGTTAGCCTCTGGGCTTTGAGGTGCTGTCGGCCTGCAGCCTTGTGGACTCTGCACCCATGTGGGTGGGCAACGGTGGGGTGATATTGGATGTGTCCTGCATCTTGCTTTATCTTACTGGTCCCTCTGCGGGTTGGTGGTGATGGTAGAAGCGCATCGGGACATGCGGCTGGATGGTGTTGCTTCCTCCCCATCATCATCGGCCTGTGAGGAGCGCTGCATGCCTGTGGGGTACATAGGGTGTTGTATGAGTTGAGGGCAGCTTACATTTGTATCATGCATTTCATGCCTTACAGTGGGTTTGGACACAGCTTTTATCATGCTTGGCCATTGCATATTAGTGAGTCCACATGTTGTGATCGGTGGAACGTGCTACTGGGGAGGGACACTGTTTGGACATGTTGGTGTGACATCTTGTGATGTCTGTTGAGGATGCACAGCTCCCATATTGCTTTGTGGGGGGGACCTTCATACGCACCCACACAACACGTTGCTCTGCCATGGCCAGGGATGTCTTTCCCCTGGGCCTTAGGTTGATACATTGTACATACTATGGTACAAGGCGGCGCTAGGGTAAGGTGGTACGTGGAGCAGTAATCGGTGGCTGCAGTGCCTAACACACATTGCATGCACATACATTCACTCAGGGTCTCGAAGAGTGACACTAACAGATTAATGCATTTTCAGGACAGAGAGGGATCTCACCTGTAGCCTCCTGGGTACCGGTGCCAGCCTCCACTCCTCCAACTCCCTCAATAGTGCTGATGTCGATCAAGGTCATTATCTGCTACTTCCAGGGGGTGAGCTCCTGTGGTGGGGATGCTGGCCCTCCTCCAGTCCCCATTCTGCCAGGAGCCCATGGACATGGACGCGCAAATCGTTGACCCACTTACTGCAGTCCTCCCCATCCCTGGGCACACGGCCCACCGCAGTCACCTTCTGGCTGATTGCTCGCCAGATCTGTGTGCAACACTGTGCGCTGATCTTGTGCTTCAGTGGCCCGTACAGCTCATTGTGGTGGCCCTGTACCTCATCCACAACTACTGTCAGTTCTTGGTATGAGAACTTGGGTTTCCTGACCCTTTGCAAGGCAGACTTGCCCCTGCTGCGCTCCTGGGACATTTTGTACTGTTAGCAGTGAAGGATGGCTTGCAGGGGCTGTGATTTTTGGTGGATTGTGATTTCCAAAATGTCTGCCGCTTTATTGCCCATTCAGGCGGTGACGCATTTCCCGTGGCGCTAATAGAGCACAGTATTAGGGTGCACTATTAGCGCGGTTGCACCAACGGTAGCGCAATGCACGCTGGATTTTAGGTTTCCTGGACAATATTTCGGCCGGCGCATATTGGCGTTAACACCACGGCCGTGTGCGCGTGCACGCCAGCTCATGATCTGCCGTTGTTTACGCCACACATTGCAGCATTAGCGCAAATATCGCCTGGCGGATATTACGCTGCGATACCACCAAACTCGTGATGAGCCAGTTAGTCTTGTAACAAAGTCCACCAGAACAGATGGACTATTTTGATGTTTGGATAATCTGAATAGGAAAAGCCACAAATAAATTCCTTTGGCCCAAGAAATATCCAATCTAGCTGTTAATATATTTTCTTCCTTATCCATGAAGTCCGTTTGAGCAATCCTGTCCAAGTGATTCAGGTTTAATATGTTCGCCTCCAGTGATGTAAGTTTAAGAGCATTTATCGAGAACATTTCTTTAATGTTATCATATAACCTTAGCATCGACTTGAATACCAAATGCAGAGCAGTGACTGATGCCAGACCCAGCAAATCTACACTCGGTAGAATATTCAACTGTGTACGTATATCTATATTCCCGACCGTATCAAATTTGGAGGCAATAAAGGTTTAAAAGTTGTTTTCCTCCAGATCACCCGTGCATTCGAAAGAAGCAATGTTAGATGCTTTGTCATGTTTCAGAAAAATTAGTTCCTCGTTAAGTATGTTTGAAACCTTCATATCACGTCACAGCCCCAAAAACGATTCATCCAGAATAAATGACTGATTGTTAATTATCGATCTGTTTTTCTGAAACCGAACATTCTGGGCAATAGAGTTTTGGGTGTATTTCGTTTTTTTGTATCAGGCCAGTGCAGGTATAGATGTGTTTGATATCGTACCATTTGTTGGAACATTGCCCTCTGTTGCCAGGGCCTTTGCATGGCTTATCCTCTCAATAATATCAACAGCAAAGTGCCTGCCAACATTTCCTCCCAAACTGTCCATGCAGCAGCATAGGGAAACGTGTTTTCCTTTCGGCAATGTAACATTGTCAGTAGTATAGTCCATAGATTCATTGGTAGCAGCAAGCAAGATATTTGTCAGGTCAACCACCCGTGACTTACTGCGAAGTGCTGCAGCCATATGCAGACAAACGCTGATGTCTGGAGTATTGCCTTGAAACCTATCATTTTCCAACATTAGTGTCCGTCTTGATCATTCAATGTTAATATTTTTTAATGCTCGAGAGCAGCGGAGCACAGTGCATGGTGTGGGCAGCCAGCGTTTGGGCTGTCATCTTTTAATCGTAGCGGAGTACATTGAGTTGAGGTCTGTCTTTTGGTATGTGTATTCAATGGAATTAGTCCTTGGTCAGGTGTTGTTGAAACTGACAGTAAAACCTGGTGAGGAGACGCAGCTGTCTCACCTAGAGTCAGACCCCTAAACACAGATAAGTGTAAAAACACAACTTAAAAAAAATGTAGCAATTGTCCGTAAAGTTCATCATTGTGCAACTATGCCCACTCTAGGCTCCGCCTCCATGACCCACCGACCTGGGGTCCTCTGTCATTTTTGCCTACTATGCTCCTTGTCTTAAATCTGCCACTGACCGCAGCCCACCCTCCGCTCCAGGCAGCTCATCAGGCTGTAGCCCACCTAGACATGGACACCATGTACAGCCTCCTGACAGAAATTAAGCACAAGATGCAGCTTGAAAGGTAGACCACAAATGCTATTATCCCCTGTTTAATCTGTTGACAGTTCTCCATTTCTATGCCACAGACACATTTTAGCACACCTGGGTTTGGGCTCACGGCATTGCCCAGCCTTGTTTATCCCACATCGTCACCCAAGTCCTGAATGTAATGATGAGACATCTGCACCACCACATATCCTTCCCCATTGACCTACTCACCCACATACAAACACATGCAAGGCCACACTTTTGGAATGTGGTGGGAGCCGTTGACTGCACAGTGAGGATAGTGTATCATGCAGGGCAACTAAGCAGATATACAGAAACAGGTGCATATACCATTCATCGATTTGCAGATTCTCTGTGATGCACATCTGCTCAATACCCATATGTACGTCAGATTTCCAGGGTCCACCCATGACTCAATGATCCTGGTGCAGAGCAACCTGCCATGCATCATGGAGGGGCTGCAGCAACACCAAGCATGGCTACTGGGAAGGTGAAAGAACAACTCCCAGCACTCAACTGTACAAAAGGGCCATTGTGGTTGATGTCATGCATTTCACTAGGAAGCAGCCGTCAATGTGACACACAGGGCAATATGAACATCCTGAATATAAGTGGAGGCCAACCTCAGTGAAGAAGAAGATGAGCAGGCCAACAAGATAATAGAACCCAAGGATTGGTACAGTGGCAGACATGAGGTGCCAGCCTCAATGCCCTAAAGCAAATGGCACAAACCCAAATCAGCAGAGCTGCCCGGAGGATAAGTGCTTGCCCTTCTCTATTCAATATCAATACTAGAAGAAGTGTAGTGATAATGAACATTGTGCAAGGTAGCAGGCGAGTGCGGCCTCTTGGGGAACATTACCCATACAGTTGGCCATATTCATCTGAGCTGCCATGTCACAAATTAAGAAATCAGGGAGGAATGCCTATTCTGAAAAATGTAAAGATGCACCCAGCACGCCAGGTGTAAGAGTATTCGGAGGGAAGTGGAGGCAGACTTGAGAGAGCAAATTTGCAGACCCACAGTTGCAATAAACAAAGCCAGCCTAGGATCACCTTGAAGGTGGCACAAAAGACTTCGACACCTAAGGAAGATGGGTTGTAAGGACAGGAACACATGAGAGGGAGCACCAAGGGAGCCATGTCTCAAAAGGTGTAGGCCATGATGAGGAGAGGGGCAGCCATTCCACAATCATGAGATGCACCACAAGAAAGAAAAATAAGCATTAGGGACAGATAAGGCTTGATTTAATCAGCCACTTAACAGTGAGGAGCAATTTCCAGGATATGTTGATGGTACAAGAGGATGGAGTGACGCCAATATCTATGGGGCAAGACAATCAGAACACAACTACTCAATGAATGTACAATGCACCTGCATACAAAGGTGTCCACATGCAGGAATATAGATGCTATGTCCATCAAGTGATGTGTAAGGAAAGTAATGCAACTCTACCTGAGAAACATCATTGTGAACAATAAATGATTACCATTGATGCAATGCAAGTTGCAGGCATGCCTGTAGACTGGGCACATGTAGGAAACATGTAAGGTGGATGGCCCATCCCAAGGTCACATGATCTGACTAACCAGAAACACACCACTGAGATAGGTAGAAGTGCACACTAGTGCTAAGAAAGGATGGTTGTCATAGGGTGAGCATCTGCCCACATGTATGCTTTCCATTAATCCAATTATCTCTTGCATGGACATTTGTCATGTGCAGCATGTCCTTCTTAAAGCCCCTAATGCCACATATGGGCCTGTTGCATAGTGCCATGGTCAGCACACTATGACCAGTGCCACACATCACACAGCATGAATGCTGTATCACACAGCACACATTACAATGAAAACATGTAGA
This sequence comes from Ambystoma mexicanum, assembly GCF_040938575.1. Classification (NCBI taxonomy): domain Eukaryota; kingdom Metazoa; phylum Chordata; class Amphibia; order Caudata; family Ambystomatidae; genus Ambystoma; species Ambystoma mexicanum. The sequence continues at coordinate 211,382,504 of NC_090935.1, read as the reverse complement.
TGAATTATCAATGTTTCAGAGATAGTCAGAGGAGGGAATGTGAATGTGCCATTTCCAATCCCACACCACAAATCCCAGCCTTCAACCCTGTCATAGACATCCCTTGGAAACCAGTCCCAGCTCTCCCACACATATGAAAATGACCCTTAATAAGAAAGAATAGGACTAACTAAATAATGTGTCTTTCTGGAATTCTATACAATAATGTCTAGACTCATTAAAGGTTTATTTCAGGTACTCTTCGGCGGATGAGTAACTGATTTAGTCTGTTCTTAAACACCTCAAATTCACAATGCAGAGAAACAATTCCAAAAAGCATTTAGAGTAGAATAAGCATCCATTTCGGACTACATATTTTGCTATTCGCAAGTTGCAGTTATAGCATGTTATTTTTCTACATTCCATCATTCAACATTCCATCTTGGAGTCCTCGGTCACTTGACAACATCCTTGTGCCTAAAAATGTGTGTACAGTGTAGAAATGTTCAACAATAGCACATAAAGTGGCCCTTGATTTCATTGTGCCACAATTAATGATTTGTTGTATAGTGCTATCTCCCTGGCATGTTGTTCAGTATGTTTGTTTGCATGTAGGAGGTAATGAGTGGAATGCCGTGTGAGTGCGCTGCTTTACCTCACTACTCTAAATTCTTTAATACACAGTTATGGTCCCTCCCAATGGTATGTATTTTGCCAACCTCTGAAGCCTTAAAAGTAGATCCACACAGGCTTGACTTGTGGACAACTTTGCACCAGACCTGCACCTGAACTGGCCTGCTGTTAAATCTCAGTTTCCAGTTTAATGGTATCCACTACAGAATGTAATTTGCTTTCTGACATTCAGAACATTCAGACATTTAATTTCTCATTTTACGGGAATATAGCTGTAGCTGGTAAAATAGCTGTGCATTGAGCGCTAACTGCTGTGATGTGTGTGAGGCCAACTGAGTCTATCAACACAGACACTGAAGGTGGTCTGGACAATTATGCAAGTGCAATGATCATGCTGCCCAGGGTCATGCCATGCACATCACTAGGTGAAATATGTAAGTACTAGCCTTACCCAGCGTAACATACGCCGTTCTAACATATCTTAAAGGACAATATTGGTCAGTAATTCATAGAATCGCTTCTATCCTCCTTCTTAAATATTGGAATTACCACTGATCACTTTCAGGAAGGGGCCGCACGTCTCTATAACTTCATAATAGCCACCACTGATCGCTTGAATTTGAAAGCCATATTTGTATCAGATGAAATAAAAGACACAGGACTCTATGATGTGTCTTTGTGGACAATTAATTGTCAACCTTGTTCCATTGCAGAGTCCTCGTAATGGCATAAGATTGCTTAGTAGCATAATTACAGCACCTGCTTTCAGTTTTAGCTCCTGATGAGCGATTCCTTTTACAGCGTTTTGCTCTTTGGAGACTGAAACACTGATGCGAGTAATAAACTGTTCATTGATACTGGAACTGCCATCCCCTGTGTGAAGAGAACTGGGGGTGGAAAGCAGTAACTTGAAATTATTCTGAATGTTTGCGATACTGGAAGGTGAAGGTGACTGCGTAGAACCATGCTCATTTTGTTTGTCAAAATGATAGCTGTTGTTGAATTGGAAGGGCACCAGAGGTGCACTTTGCCATTTGGACAGCAGATGGCAACCTAACACTGGAAAGATTGCATCAGCTAAGCATGGAAACATACATAGCATTTTATTACACAGCCACGGTACCGTGGCTGTGTAGTTATGTTTAAGTTGCTAATCCCATAGGAAGAGCACTCTTTTTGGGTGACTTATAACTTCGCTCTCCCTGGACGAATCCTCACCAAACTTTGCAAAAAAAGTAATGGCCCACTCTGAATATTTTTTTTCCCATAGACTGAATGCGCAGGCCTACAGCCCAAACCGCTGGACGGAAATTTGGTGAAAATCCGTCCAGTAGTTTTTTTTAAACAATCAAAAGGTAGGTCTCAAAAAATTAGTGATATCTATGTCCGCGGACCCATTTTCCTGTTCGCTCTGCGGACAGGAAACCGATTGGCTGATCGGCTTGCGTCATGTCCACAGACATGTGAACTGTTCGCTGATTGGATGGCGAAGAGCGCGAAGTACGTCAGATTGTTCCGATGCGCCCGCCATCTTGGATCCGCCGGCGAACAGAGGCAAAATGCAATTTTGGGGAGTGTTTTGGTGTGCAAGAGTGCTTGGGCAGGTTTGGGGAGTAAGAGATTGGTCAAATACTGTCTTTGTTTAGGTGGCAGGTGCCCCTGATGTGTTTGCCATACCCGCGCTGTCCGGGATGTCCGTAATTAGTCAAAAGGAGGGGTGTCCTACGGACACTATTCCCGTCTGTGCTTTCCGGAGGCAAGTTGAAACTGTTCAAATGACATGCACGGTGTATATGGACATAAACATGCCAATATGGCATAATTAAAATGTTTGATTCTATGGGTTTGATATGCTGCGGTGGTTGTGGCCAGATCCTAGAGTCTTGGGTGCATGGCCGAAGGCCGTAGGCCATAAGCCATGCACCCAAGACTCTAGGCCCTGGCCACAACCACCACAGCATATCACACCCATAGATCACACCCATAGAATCGAATATCTATCAAATATTTGTAAATCTACAGTTTGTGTACTGTTTGATTTGTATACTTTGTATGTGAAGTATTGGCTATGTCATGTCATTAAGATTGAAGAGTTTGGTAACAAGCACTGCAGTATAACATATCCATGGAAGTAAACATTTTGTATTGTGGTGTATGGTTAGATGTTTGCTTCAATGGTTCTGTTATGCAACAGTATTTATGCATTCTATTAGAATATACTTATTGTTTGATTTTTTGTGATTGGATATATTTTTTTCATGAGTTGGGTAACTGGAGAAGATATAGTTTTTCAATTTCTGTGATAAAAGAAAAGATCATGTTAGTGTAGGTATTTTATAAAGACTTATTACATTGCAAAATAGACATTTCAGCTTTTTTTCGACCCTCATATTTAGTAGTTTACAAACCAGTGTACTGTGCAATTTGCTTAGTTTCTGAGTTTGTTTTTTAAATCATTTGGTCTGTGGGAAAAAAATCCATGTTGGATTAAAAAAAACTTTTTTTGTTATGCTACAGTATATTTGTTTGTTTGTTTTCAGTGTTCACTTTCTGGCTAATGTTCTATCTGTTGGTTTGTTACAGATTGTTAGATACCTGTTGTTGAATTCTAACTGGTTATAGTTTTTTATTTATATTCTCAAAATGCTAATCTATCTGTTGGGTTGTTGCAGATTCTTGGGGCAGTTAGATACCTGTTGGCGTATTCTAACTGTTTATAGTTTTTTAGTTGAAGTTTTATTAATGTTTATGCACAGATTAGTTATTAGTGGTATTGATTTATTTGTTTGGTTGTTGAAAAATCTTGGAGCAGTTAGATACCTGTTGGCGTATTCTAACTCTTTATAGTTTTCTGATTGAAATTTTGTTAATGTTTAAGTACACATTATTTATTAAATTTTGGTTTTAAGAAGATCAAATAAGCGTTTGTAAGATTGCTGGTAATCTCTGCTTTATAGTAATGGTTCTATCATTACATTCGAATCATCCACATTTCTTTTTTATATATGCAGTGTAGTGACCTGCATTGGTTGTGGCTCCTGCATGGTAGATTATACCTATTGTTGTGAAGGTTTTCTTACCAAGTTATACTTGACCATGTGTGAATCCAGTCAGCTTGCAGTTGTTTTTGGTACCATCTGCATTGTAACATATAAGCATTAGTATTACATATTTACTATGTGTTTGTATTAGTAAGGTGGAGGAATTATCTGAATTGCAGGTAGTACATAATCTAGCACAGTCTGCATTTTGTACAAGTTGCTGAAATGGAACGGATTCACAATTAGGTATGGATACATACATGAAGTGCTCATTAGGGATTTGTTCCTCTGCCATATTGTTGCAGAGAGTGCATGTATGTTTCCACATGAATGAAATCTGGAAGATTTCATTTATAGGTATGTTTTTGTTTTCCAGTACTTGTAGTAAGTACATTGGAAATTCTTGAGAGTTTATAGTGAATTTCACCATTCCAGCACAGTAGTCCAATTCTTGTCTTATTCCGTGAACACTATGTGTGTTGTCAAGTTTGTTGGTTGCATTTCTTTGAAGGACTAACATTTGCAAACACAATTGGTTTGTACTGTGTAAGTAAATGTTGTCAACATTTGGTGGGAATTGAAATAAAATATTGATTGCTACATTTGTGAAGCAATTTACACCAGTTATATTTGAAAATTTGAATGGACCAGATAGTTCTGTGTCCAAGTCATTTTTTCGGAGTGTGTGTTGCTTCTTTGAAGAAGTACCTGAGTTACTTTGAGTAATAGATTATTCTTTGGTTGTGGTAATTGATGAAGTATTAGCTTCTTTTACTCTCTTTTGAGGATTTGGAGTCAGATCCTGTTGCATTTCTGTTTGAATTAGTTTTCTTTTACAACGTTTTCCTTTTTGTGGAACAGGATATGTTTTTAGATGGGGGTGTATAGTGAACGTAGTCTATTGTATTATAAAATGCAAGGAATATCAGCATTTACTTTACTTGCATCAAAGTTGATTAGAAATAGACCGTCAAGTGTATGTAAGCGTGATAGTGCTACGTAGCTCAGGCCTTCTTTAAAGACTGTGTTCCCAATATCTTATCTAGGGTAAGACCTTGCAATTTGTGAATGGTGACTGCAGGGTTAGAGAAAATTGTGCTCTGCGTACATACATGTCTTTGAAAAGAAGGAATCGAGCTATTGATCCCCCTATCCTTTTTACTTCTGAAAGTTTGTCAAAGAGAATATTGACAAACTGAATGTTGTAACGAGGGTATGTTTGAAAGCCAACACTGTACCCAGTGCTCCATTAACTAGTCCTTGTTCCACGTCAAGGTTAAGTTTAAGCATTACTCTACAGTTTAATGATAATTTTAATATTTTCTCCAAACCAGCTGTGTTGGAGATAGAATTTTCTAAGGTATTTAGTCTTGTTGTGGCTTGTTGACACATCGGTAGTGTCATACCATGTACGTCCAGCTTGCAAGAGTTGCCATTAAGGACATACAATTGACATTTTTGTGTGCTAATTGTTCCATGACATCAGTAGCACATGAGTTATGGCCATAAAGTGCATGGATGTGCCGGGTTTTTAATATTGCTTGTGCTTCTTGAGATAGTACACCAACTCTAATACTCTTTCAAATTGTTGGCGAAAGTGAGGTCTGCAGGTTGGTGCATGTTTTCTGTTAATTCTTTGTATTGAAATGTTGCCAAAGGTTGACATTTCCTATGCTGCCAACAGTTTTACGGCAGAGTTTGTGTCCTAAGGTTTAAAAATAGGTTCACCTTTCACTGGTGTCAATTGAAGAAGAACTCTGAAAACAACAATGTGTTTTCCTCCAAAGAGCTCTTTGTAGTTTGTTTTAAGTACTTCTTGCAATCTAAGGTGAATCAAAGCCAACATTAGGTTGGAGACCATGCTCACTTCATATATTAGTAGCATTTTCATTTGTTTTAACACTCTGCCTAGTTCCATTGCAGCTTATGTAGAAAGTTTGAAATATTCTAATTTGTTTTGTTGTTCTACTGGAAGGAGTAGTAATCAGTGTAAAGTGACACCGCCTATGTTGTAGGCAGCTAAACCTGTGGGGGCAGTTACAACAGCTGACAGTTAGTTGTTTGTCAATTGTTGAAGGAACTTGCTGATGATTTTGATTAAGAATGTTTTGGCTGAACCAGCTTCACCACTGACGTATAGTAGTATAGGTTTGTAATTTTGGCAGGTACATTCTTTATTTTCATGTTGTACACCATGGGCAATTTGTTTGGTTGCTTCTTGAAAAATGGTACGCTTCTCTTTGTTCAATTTTGATTGTAGTACAGTTAAGTCTTCTGTATCTTCTTCATAGTGACACATGGTGTCCTCTACTTCTGTCATAGCTAATTCTGCCTCATTTTCTATTAGTGGCTGTCCCAGTGGTTCTTGGCTTCCTGTTACAGAAGGTTGACTACTGTCAGGAGTATCCTTATCTAGTTGGACCTGGAGTTCTTTTTTGTGTTGCTGTTCATTGTGCAACATTGTTTTGTACTGTGTAAAGTTTACATCGGTGATACTGCTTTCATTGGCTTTGAAAGCGTCTTCATAGGAGTCATAGTTTTCTAGTATCTCTTCTTCTTTTCTCCATGGTTTAAAACGTTTTAGTAGAGACATGTAATATAGTTCTTTATGTTGAGGAGTTTTTAATGACCATTTGATATGATTAATTAAGCTTCGTTTGGTAAGTTTCACTAAGCTGCCTTCGCAATTTGTCACTCTATATCTACCTTTTTCTCATCGGGTTTTATATTATTTTTGTATGTGAAGTTTTGGGCTATGTGGTATGGACACATGGTTTCCAAAGTGGTACTCCTGTTTGGGTAGTATGTGTCTAGTAAATTGTTTTTCAAAATGTCTTGGCTGTTGGGATCATTTTTGGCTATTGTTTCTATGTCGTTGTATGATTTGAGAACTTTTTTCTAGATTTAGCAAGACCAAGACTTAGCCATACTATATTTTCAGATTTTCCATACAAAGCAGTACCTGTTAAATGATCTGCAGCTTCATAGGAGCCGCATTCTCTATGAGAGAGCATTTTTATGCCTACGCTGTACAATTTCTGAGATAGTGTTTTGTCTGATGATAGGTCATTCCAGAGGTTTTGAAGCTCTGTTTTTTCTGCTTTTGTTAAGTAGGCCTGTAACATATCGTGCAACTGCAGTGGAATTGTCTGCAATGTACTGCACGTCCATGTTTGCATTCCATAAGAGGGCAATCATTGCATTGTAATCATTGATATATTTTGCTTCTTCTGTTCGTTTTATGTAATATGTGTTCTTAGGTGCTTTACCTTTAACACTATTATGGGCCTCATTATGAGGTTGGAGGTAAGGGATTACCAGCACCGGTAAGGGTGCCAGCGCCAGTAATCCCTTAGCTCCATATTCTGAGGTCCCTTAGTGGAGACCGCTCAGGGTCCATGGAGCTTATTAGCCCCATCCCCATTCCCATTGAACCCTATGGGGGCTCGAATGGGAATGGGGATGGGAATTTAGTAATAGTTTTACTACAAATAAAGTGTAGCATAGCAATGAAACAATGATGGAAATATCTTGAAACATTAACAGGATCTAGAGAGCAAAGTTTTCCAGGTGTTTGTATATCTATGTTTGTTTTGTTTTTGTTTGATATGCGTAGGAAATCATGTAAATCCTCCCATGCATATTCTGCACAACTTAATGTAACAAACCAAGTGGGTGGGCCAAGGTTTCTTATCATACAACGTACATCTCCGTGACGTTGGAAGCAGTACTCTTTTGTACCACACATGTTTGCTAACAGATTTGTAATGCTTGATTGTAAGACCTATTCTTTGTCTTGCACGTTTTGTATTAATTGCGTAGCTGACATATTTTGAAAGTGGGTTCCTGATTTCAATGTGTGTGCAACTCTGTAACATAGAGTTGCTAGTTCACTTTCAAAGAGTAGGTGGAATATGTATTCCACATTTTGTCTAAATCTGGGATCTTCAGAATACATTTGTAACGAGCGGTATTCTGATGCTGTTATCTGAATAGGTCTATCATCGTACCTTCCTCCTTTGCCAGTAGGAAAGAGTAGAGGAAAATCACAAGCTTCTATATTTTTTTCCCATATACTGATTGGTGATCCTTTGGTTTGTCATATTTGGTATGTTTCTAGTGCATCATCTATGGTGTCATTAGAGTGTAATGGATGAATTCTATAATGGTCTAAAATATTGGCTACTGTTTTCTTCAATATTTATTTCTTTGTAGTATTCATTATTGTCTTTTAGATATTGCAAGTCTTGTCCAACTTTATGCAAGTCTACGAGTTGTTGCCAATTTCTTTTGTCTTTTGTAGGTACACCATTTACTAAGACAATTAAAGATTGCTCTATTGGACGTTGCACTCCCAGAGTGTGCACATTTTCTTTTAGATCTAATGGTAAATTAACTACTTTGCCACAAATGCCTTTCACCAATTCAGAGGGAGGTCATTTTGCTGTTTTTGGTTGAAGGCGTATTATTGCTCGAAATGGGAGCACTGTTTGAATTATGATGCTCACATATAAATTGAGTTGTTGGAGCGGTTTTGGTAGTAGGAATAATTCCAAGTTAATTGTGATAGCACGTGAAGGAGTTTGGTTGTTGTCAAGTTTTGTAGTGCAGCAACTGCAAATTATTAAGGGGTCAGTTATTTCGTATTTGTTTTCTGCTATAAGGTAGAGTGCTAATTCAAACCATTTGGAATCTTCATTGTCTTCTTTTTTGTTTGTTACGTCTATAGTTTTTGTGTTACTTTTATAAAAATGTCTGCGGCAACACACACACACATGGTTTGGTTCTTCAGCGGATGTACTTTTAAATGTTAGTATTTCTTTTTTGTATGTGTGTAGTAGAAGGTTGCCATGTGTAGAATTGTTGCTAGTCTGTTGTAAAGCTATTGCATTTTGTAAGTTTTTAGATATGTTTGTTTTCTTCGAGTAGGTCTTTGGCTGTACCATGTAGGAGATTGTTATTAAAATTGGCTAGTACTAAAGCGGGACCTTTAGCATAGTACAGTTTGTAGACTAGATTTCTTATAGTTGAATGATGTGTTGATATCATTTTGATATGATGGAAGGTGCTTTTGCAAATAGGTCCTGAAATGCAGGCTAATGAATGTCCTTGTAGTCCTGTGTATTTGCAGCAGTTTCATATGTAGTAATACTTAAGAAATGTAACCCATATATGTAACACACTAACCATTCATTTAAATACAATATGTTTTAAAATGAAATATACCAAAAGAAGATAAAGTGGCTTCCAACATAATTACCTCACAGACACACCACAACTAACAGCAACACCAAACATACCAGAAATAGTAAGTGCACTTCATTTTACTCATATATTTATAAACTTTCTATATTAGAAAAAAAAACATATTACTTTTTTGTTTTCTCACAGAAATGTGTAGTACTCTGGACTGGTTAGAGGAGCATTTCCCACAAGATGAAATGTTAGAAGATAGTCCACCTAATGGTACACACGTTACTATAAAAACCAATTAATAAATATTATTTTGTTTACATTCAACATATACAGAAATTGCAACTTCCAAAGAAAAAGAAGCGGTGGATAACACTCTTGAACACATTACCCACAAAATGGACCAACTTGTGGCAAATTTTATGGATTTAAAGAACTTTGTGAAAGATCACCTAAAACCACCAACAACATACCATTGTCCCACCTGTACTTGTCCCCCCTCACCATATCTCATTCATTTAAACCCAAACTCTCTCCATGGACCACGTTTTGATGAGATTTCCATCCCTTCTTCACCTGATCCCACTTATATTGAAAACCCTAATTCTCCTGTTTTTGTTTCCATTTCTGCCCCACCTTCTCAGTCATAAATTGTTTATATATGTTAAATAAAGTTACTTTTTTATATTGTGCTGTAATTACTTTCAGTTCTTTTTGGTAAAACCAATTTAGGTGTCCACGGACAGCGCGGTTGTTCGGAAATGTTCGGAAATAAATGAAAATGTAAGTGTCCTGAGGAGGAGGTGTCCTTAAGAACACTATGCCTGTTCGTAGTGTTCGCTAGCAAGTTGAAACTGTTCTAAGAACACTCGTGGTGTCCTGAATTGTTCGTAAATAAACAAAAATGGAGGTGTGCTTGAGACGCTATGTCTGTCCGTATTGTGCGCAAGTAAATTAAACTGTGCTAAGAACAAACGGCTGTCCGTAACTGTTCGTTTTACGTGTGACGCACTTTTAATTAGTTCAGGACCAGAACACTGTCCGTAGAACATCAACACACATGCGCAAAACAATGTCCGTATATGTCCTGCGGACGGCTGCTACCTTAGCGAACATGCTCATGAAACAATCATGTGACCGCACCCACGCTGATCGCGTGTTCTGAATGCGGACAATGTTCGTGTCCCCAAACACTTTAAAAGTACATTTCCAAGTAATCCACAATATTTCTCATTAAAAACTCAACATACCACAAATCCCACATACTAATCCTAAATTTCCACATAGTTTTTGTGACTTTTTGAACCTTTTTTAGTGTTCGATCTGTCTTGCAGACGGCGCGCATGTATGCGAACCGCACACAAGCATCCCTATAAAAGAACACGCCCTAGAGCACATTCTCATTGTGTTTCTGGATATTCCACAGAGCACACTGCATTTTGCTGCATACTTTGCAGATTTTGAGATTTCCATCTCCAAGCCGATGACATCCATGGCTCCACTCTTGCCACCTGGTGCTACATCTGCCTCAGCACCACCCCCACCCCCTCCACCACCACCATTTCCCCAAGGGCCTGAAGAGGGGAACAGGAGTGAGGATACAGAGGACGAAGAAGAGGATGACGAGAATTAGGTAGAGGAAAACCCTACTACCCGCCCTTGGCGTGATTCTTTGGTGTGGCGGTTGTTTACCGTTCATGGGAATGGTCCTAAGGCTTGTGCGAACCGTGTCACCTGCAATGAGTGCAAAATGGTACTGAGTCGCGGGAGGCATGGTTTGTATAGCTTTGGGACTACGGCCATGAAGCGACACCTGAACTCATTCCACACTGGGGCCATTCGCAAGGTTGTACCTTGCGAAGAGCGTAGTAGGTTTATTGCCTCTACTTCATCCTCCGTTTCTGATCCTGTCACCACAAGGAACACTTCTGTGGGACAGCGTCTTCCTCAAGCTGCCTCACAGGCCATACATAATTCTGATGACCCTTACCTTTCGAGGGTCACAGTTGTATGTATGTACTGTGCCACAGTACTCTTCAGGGGGGAGCGACTTCGCAGTACTTTTGAGACTATCGTCTCTGAGCATGAGAAGACCTGCTCACTACCCAAATAAAACCCACTCTACATCTTCCTCTCTCAGCTTGCCCTTTCTTATCCCTGTGGTTGGGGTCCCCACCTTACCCTCCTTTCCCCTCCTCTCCTAGTGTGTCATGTGTAAAAAACCAAAAACAATATAAAATAACAAAAATCAAAAAAAAAATAAGGCTCTTTTCAGAGCCGCCTTTCACAGTTAAAAAACAGAAGTAAAGATTAATAACGCAGGGCCCTTTCTATTTCTTGAAAATCCGCAAACAGGTCGCGAACATGCATTTTTCTCTGGGAGGAAGTCGTGGCTCTGAAAAGAGCCTTTGGGAGGTGTTTGTATGTCAAAAATTATAAATACTTAACACCTACTTCAAAATGGATGCTGCATTTCTAAAAAAGGTCGCAATGCATTTTGTACATTTCTCAGAAAAATCTGATTGCCAGCATAGGTAAAATGGACTCCATCTCTGCGAAAAATGTATGTACTACGAAACATAATATTTTCATTGTGAAAAGAGGACATGCCAAAATCTCTTAGGAAGGCACAAACAGCCTTATTGACATTACGCCTTGCTTTCTCCATTTGTGGACCACATGAGAAAGAACAAACCCACATTTGTCTCTGCGCAATCCGTGAAAAACTTTCTTTGGAGTTTGGAAACATGCCCATGATCTTCTGAAGTCCTTCTTTCATTGAAAATTGCAAAGAAATTCCAGACACATGTCCTAAACTGTCCCCTTACAATTATGTCTGGATGTTCCTCTATCTTCAAAGTTGCACAGAGAGGTAGCAAGTGCAGCCACTTCATTCCACGCACTCCATGCCAGTGCACTTCCACAGGTGGGAATCCAAGATCTATAGATACTCCACAGCTTTCTGCATGCACCTTCAACCAATGTATCCACGAGTCTCCCAAAATCCACACAATCTGTTTTTTAAAACACTCAGCCATAGCTATCTGTTCTTCTCTCAGCAAAAAGAATATCTGAGAAAACCTCTCCTAGCACAGCACACTCACTAAACTTTACTGACCAATCCCTTGCTACATTCAATATCATCGGCATGCCTCCCCACCCCAAATTCCCCGGATGTAATACACGGTGTCCTAGAACTACCGCCATGTCCGCGAACATATCGTAACATGGACAGCCCTTCTACTATTTCCACTTCAGTCTCTGTGCCATTCCCTCATTGGATGTAGCTAAGAAATCACATGACCATCCACCAATCAAATCCAAGACCTCTACATGTAACTGCATCATCATAGATCAGCACTGCAAATGTACGGTGAATCTCTCGGACTACAAGTCTCATACCATTGGCAAGCACGATCTACGAGAAATACTAGACAAGTCTCTACTTGGAGCTTCGTCCATATCCATATGCATGAACACAAATTACAGGTATGCATATTTTCTATACAGTACATGAACACATTTTCTAACCGACTTTTACCTTGTATAATCTGTAAAATGAATCTACGATCATTTTTTCATTCTCCTAAAATGAACTGTGACTTACAAACCTTTATACCGCTTAATTTCTTCGTACACACACAGACACGCAAATAATGTTAAACTAACATTTTTGAAATAAAATATATAGAGTAAATATGATCAAACAAAATTACATGCACACTCTATCATCAAATCTCAAAGAATAATATTTGCACAAACACATACTTGGTTTTAATTTTTTTAGTTTATATAATTACTTACATTTATATAGGACAAGCAGGCTATGACATTGACTCCCTCTTACGTGGAAAAGCAGGCTATCACATGGACTCACTATTACGTGGAAAAGCTTAGCTACAGGAATAGTGGTATACAGTGGTACATTATGATTTTGACAAGCCATAGTAAAGATATTTTCTTTCCTACAGTTAGTCATAAGATAGTTTTAATGTTTTTGAGGAAGGCGCTGAGCATTTCAATTTAAAAAATCTATGTCTAAATTAAAAACGGTGCTATATACAAACCCAATCACTAATTTCTTTCTTTTACAATTGCAGTGAACACCATTCTTCTGAAAATAAGCAGCCGAATTTGAATTACAAAGAACAACTAAGAAGCAAACTGCTCATTTTAGAAAAAAAGTAAGTAGATTGTTACCATAATATTTGAATTATTACTCAAACACACTCTAAGGTTAATTCATGCTACTTCTCTGCCTAAAAATAGAGATTCTGCACCATTCTGACCAAAAATCCTCCCGTCTTAAACAGCGATTTACTGGCAGAATGGCCCACAAATTCCTATTTTTCGCCACACAAATTACTCAACTCAGCCGCTAGAATTTAGATGTTGTAGAAGAAACAGCTGTTTTGATTGTATAGCTTTAGATATACTATTTATACTTCTCCACACCACTGGCTTACTTTTTTCTGTCATCTGAACCCGAGTTTAGTAACACATTAATTCAAGAATACCCATCCCTAGTAGTTGTATTTCCCAATGCACAATCACACGCCATTACATACATCTTTATCATATCACTCAAACACTCATGCACACAACAGACATGCATTGCAGAACACCACAACCCATACCTTCTGTATTTTTTTCAACAGACCCTAAAGCATGCCTACCAAAAAGCAACTCCGTAGAAAGGAACGCAGAAGTAGAGCAAATGAAAAGAAAAGTATCCAGCATAAGCATCCATCTATAGCAGAATTTGTAAAATAAAGTTGAAACACAACAGCTAATACAGTCATCTAGTGAAACAGAACAAGTTTCTAGTACAAAAACTTTGCCTTCTCTATCAAAAAGTAAAACAACCCAAAAAACAATTAACAGAAAATCAGCTATCACTACAAAAAACTTCTTCTATAAATCTTGATATAGTACAAAGTAAGCATACCAAGAAAAGTATTTAAGCCAAAATGTTCTGTCACAAAGTCCTTCAAAATCTTATAAAAACAGGAGAGAAACCAGGTTCAACACTTCAAACCTATCGTAGGAAAGTAATCTTAGAAGCGTTGATAGACAGTGCAACTCTTCTCAAAAGAAAGTTATTTATTTTAGTGTTAATCAGAATGAAACCACTAACAAAACTAATAACTAAATTACAAAAAAGACTTCTCAATAAACGAAATGTCAACAGAAATAACTTCTTAAATATATGTGGAGGTGAATGGAGTCACACTACAAGCACAGAACCATACTTTGATGAAGAAGCCTACAAACAAAAGCAAACAAATACAATTGCCATACATAGCAGTGGTCGAGGTTATGAAAAAGTTAATAATACCATAATGGAACAAGAAGTACTCCTTACAAAAATATGCCCTGAAAACGTAGATTTACCCCTCCATTCAACTGAATCAGAACATCTAGTGTACAAATGGCCATGCACGTCAATGTGTAACATTCCCAAAAAAATGTTCAAGTCTTTACCCCAATTCCTCAATCAATATGTGAAAAGCAAAGACAAAATCAAAATTAAACTACTGCAAAATATGGATGCTTGTCCAGTACGCAAGTACAAAGGGCTACAAGGACATTCATTGGCCTGCATTACACGACCTACTTGCAAAACACCCTTCCATGATATCAAAAGGATATCAACACATCATGCAAGTATAAGAAATCTAGTTTTTAAACTGTACTATGCTAAAAGTCCTGCTTTAGCACTAGCCAATTTAAATAAAATTCTTCTACATGGTACAGCAAAAGACCTACTAGAAGAAATCGACTATATCCAGACAAAATATTTTGGAAGTGAAACCCACTTACAAGATGAATTAGCCGTAAATCAACTTCGAAACAAATCTGCACATGGCAACCTTTCACTACACACATACAAAAAAGAAATACTAAAATTTGAAAGTACTTCAGCTGAAGTACCAAACCATGTGTGTGTATGTTGCTGCAGAACTTTTTATAAAAGTAACACAAAAACTGTAGACCTATCATACAAAATAGAAGACAATGAAGATTCTAAATGGTTTGAATTAGCTCTCTACCGTATAGCAGAAAACAAATACCAAATAACTGACCCCATAATACTTTGCAGTTACTGCACTACAAAACTTGACAACAACCAAACTCCTTCACGTGCAATCACAAATAACTTGGAATTATATCCACTATCAAAACCCCTTCAACAACTTAATTTATATGAGAGCATCATAATTCAAACAGTGCACCCATTTCAAGCAATAATACGCCTTCAACCAAAAACTGCAAAATTACCTTCCTCTATATTAGTAAAATTGTGGAAAAGTAGTGTATTTACCATTAGATCTAAAAGAAAATGTGCACACTCTAGGAGTGCAACGTCCAATGCAGCAATCTTTAATTATCTTGGTAAATGGAGTACCTACAAAAGACAAAAAAATTTGGCAACAACTGCTAGATTTACATAAAGTTAGAGAAGCCCTGCAATATCTTAAAGAGAATAATGAATGTTACAAAGAAATTAATATTGAAGAAAACTTGAAAGATACAACTGAAATAATTCAAGAGACACAAGAAGCTGGTCAATTTGAGCTCCTAGATCCTGCAACAATATCAAACACTTTAGACCATTATACAATTCATCCATTGCACTCTAATGACACCATAGAAGATGCACTGGAAACGTACTAAAAGCATCAAACAAAAGGATCACCAATCAGCATATGGGAAAAAAGTATAGAAGCACATGCTTTTCCTCTACTCTTTCCTACTGGCAAAGGAGGAAGATAAGATGATAGACCTATTCAAATATCAGCATCAGAATATCGCTCATTACGAATGTATTCTGGAGATCCCAGATTTCGACAAAATGTGGAATACATATTCCACCTACTCTTTGATTGAAAGTGAACTAGCAACTTTATGTTACGGAGTTGCACACATATTAAAATCAGGATCACCCTTTCAAAATATGACAGCTACACAATTATTACAAAAAGTTCAACAAAAAGATGAGGTTTTACAAGCAAATCTTACAAATCTATTAGCAAATATGCATGGTACAAAAGAGTACTGGTTTCAACGTCATGGAGATGTACGTTGTATGATCAGAAACCTTGGCCCACCCACTTGGTTTGTTACATTAAGTTGTGCAGAATATGCATGGGACGATTTACATGCTTTCCTAGGCATATCAAACGAAAACAAAACAAACATAGATATACTAACACCTGGAGAACTTTGTTCACAGGATACTGTTAATGTTTCAAGATATTTTCAGCATCGCTTCATTGCTATGCTACATTTTATTTGTAACAAAACTGTTCCTCCCCTTTGAGAAGAGCAACACTTCTTTTGGAGAAAAGAATACCAAGCCAGAGGAGCACCACATATCCACATGCTTTTATGGATGAAAGGTGCTCCTAAATTTGGTCAAGACAGTGATGCCACTGTTTTACAGTTTATTGAAAAATATGTCACTTGTGAAATTCCATCGGAATCCGCAAATAGTGATCTTCATGCAAACATTTTACAATTCCAAAGACACAAATGTGGCAAATATTGTCGTCGCAAATACAAAAACAAAGGGAAATACTACACCAAATGCCGATTTGGTTTCCCTAGACCAGTTACAAATACAGGTCAAGTGAACAACCTCATGTCTTCAGTTAGACATAGTGTTAAAGGTAAGTCACCTAAAAATACATAGTGCATAAAAAAAGAAGAAGAAAAATATTTCAATGATTACAATGCAATCATTGCCCACATATGGAATGCAAACATAGACGTGCAGTACATTGCAGACAATTCTACTGCAGTTGCACAATATGTCACAGCATACGTAACCAAATCAGAAAAGACAGAGCTCCAAGACCTCTGGAATGACCTGTCATCAGATAAAACAGTGTCTGAGAAATTATACAGCCTGGGCATAAAAATGCTGTCCCATAGAGAATGTGGATCCTATGAAGCAGCTGATCGATTAACTGGTACTGCATTGTATGGTAAATCTGCAAATATAGTATGGCTAAGTCTTGGTCCAGCTAAATCTAGAAAAAGAGTTCTAAAATCATACAAAGATATAGAAACAATAGCCAAACATGATCCCAACAGCCAAGACATTTTAAAAAACAATTTATTAGACACATACTACCCAAACAGGAGTACCACTTTGGAAACCATGAGTCTATACCACATAGCCCAAAACTACACATACAAAAATAATATAAAACCTGATGAACAAAACCGCAAATACAAAGTGACAAACTGTGAAGGCAGCTTAGTAAAACTCACCAAACCAAATTTAATTAATCATATCAAATTGTCAATAAAGACTCCTCAACATAAAGAAGTATATTACATGTCCCTGCTACAACTCTTTAAACCATGGAGAAAAGAAGAAGAAATACTAGATAACTATGACTCATATGAAGACGCTCTCAAAGCAAATGAAAGCAGTATAACTGATATAAACTTTGCACAGTACAAAACAATGTTGCACAATGAACAGAAACACGAAAAAGAACTCCAGGCCCAACTAGATAAGGACACTCCTTACAGTAGTCAACCTTCTGTCCCAGGAAGCCAAGAACCACTGGGAGACCCACTAATAACAAATGAAGCGTAATTAGCTATGATAGAAGTAGAAAATACCATGTGTCAGTATGAAGATAAAGAAGACTTAACTATGCTACAATCAAAGCTAAATAATGAGCAACGTAACATTTTTCAAGAAGTAACAAAAGAAATTACACATGGTGTACAACATGAAAACAAACAATGCACCTGTCAAAATAACAAACCTATACTATTGTATCTCAGTCGTGAAGCTGGTTCTGGCAAAACATTCCTAATCAAAATCATCAGTAAGTTCCTTCAACAATTGACAAACAACAAACTGTCAGCTGTTGTCACTGCCCCCACAGGTTTAGCTGCCTACAACATAGGTGGTGTCACTTTACACCGATTACTACTCCTGCCAGTAGAACACCAAAACAAATTGGATTATTACAAACTTTCTGCAGAAGCTGCAATGGAACTACGCAGAGTATTGAAACAAATGAAAATGCTACTAATAGATGAAGTGAGCATGGTGTCCAACCTAATGTTGGCTTTGATTCACCTTAGATTACAGGAAGTACTCAAAACAAACTATGAATAGCTATTTGCAGGAAAACACATTATTGTTTTCAGAGATCTTCTTCAATTGAAACCAGTAAAAGGTGAGCCTATTTTTAAAACATTAGGACACAAACTCTGCCGTAAAACTGTTGGCAGCATTGGAAATGTCAACCTTTGGCAACATTTCCAATACAGAGAATTAACAGGAAACATGCACCAATCTGCAGATCTCACTTATGCCAACATCTTAAAAAGTATCATAGTTGGTATACTTTCTAAAGAAGCACAAGCAATATTGAAAACCCGGCACATTCATGCACTTTATGGTGATAATGCATGTGCTACAGATGTTATGGAACAATTATCCCACAACATTATCAATTGTATGGCCTTAATGCCAACTCTTGCAAGTTGTTTCAAATTCAATGAAATCATGTTAAGTAAAGAAATGCAACCAATAATGGAAATTAGCGCCACAGACAAACTATATGTAAATGGAATGACACTACCCATGTGTGACCAAGCCACAACAAGACTAAATAGTTTAGAAAAATCAATCTCAAACACAGCAGGGTTGGAAAAGATATTGAAATTATCCTTAAACTGCAGAGTAATGCTGAAACGTAACCTTGTCGAGGACCAAGGACTAGTTAATGGAGCACTGGGTACAGTTGTTGGCTTTCAAACATACCCACGTGACAACAAAATTCAGTTTGTCAATATTCTCTTTGACAAACTTTCAGAAGTTAAAAGAATAGGACGCTCAACAGTTCGATTCCTTCTCTTCAAAGACATGTATGTACGCAGAGAACAATTTTCTCTAACTCTTGCATATGCAGTCACCATTCATAAATCACAAGGTCTTACCCTAGACAAAGCAATGATAGACATTGGTAACACAGTCTTTAAAGAAGGCATGAGCTACGTAGCACTATCATGTTTATGTACACTTTCTAATCAACTTTTATGCAAGTAAAATAAACGCTGATATTCCTTGAATTTTAGAATAGGCTTCGTTCACTATACACTCCCCATCTAAACACATATTCTGTTCCACAAAAAGTAAAACATTATAAAAGAAAAATTAATCAAACAGAAAAGCAACAGGATGCAACTGCAAATTCTCCAAAGAGAGTAAAAGAAAGTAATACTTCATCAAGTGCCACAAGCAAAAAAGAATCAATTAGGGAAAGTAAACCAGGGACTTCTTCAAAGAAGGAAGACAAACTCCAAAAAAAGCAGTCAGATACAGAACTACCTGGTCCATTTAAACTCTCAAATATAGGTGGTGCAAGTTGCTACGCAAATGTAGCAATGAATATTCTATTTCAATTACCACCAATTGTTGAGAACATTTACTTACACAGTACAGACCCATTGTGTTTGCAAATGTTAGTACTTCACAGAAATGCAGCAAACAATCCTGACAACACGTATAGTGTTTATGGAATAAGACAACAATTGGACTACTGTGCTGGAATGGTGAAATTCACTATAAACTCACAGGAAGATCCACAAGAATTTCTAATGTACTTACTATTAGTACTGGAAAACAAAAACATACCTATAAATTAAATCTTCCAGATTTCATACATGTGGAAACATACATGCACTCTCTGCAACAATGTGACACAAGAACAAATCCCCAATGAGCGCTTTGTGTATATATCAATACCTAATTGTGAATCCGTTCCATTTCAGCAACTTGTACAAAATGCAAACTACGGTAGATTATGTTCGACCTGCAATTCAGATAATCGCTCCACGTTACTAATACAAACATATAGTAAATACGTAATACTAATGCTTCTACGTTACAATGCAGATGTTACCAAAAAGAACTGCAAGCTGACTGGATTCACACATGGTCAAATATCACTTGGTAGGAAAACCTTCACAACAATAGGTATAATCTACCACGCAGGAGCCACAAGAAACTCAGGGCACTACACTGCATATATAAAAAAGAAATGTGGATGGTTTGAATGTAATGATAGTACCGTTAATCTAAAGCAGAGATTACCAGCAAATCTTACACACACTTATTTAATGTTCTTAAAACCAAAATTTGATAACTAAACTGTACTTAAACCTTAAGTACACTTGTAGTAAAAAAATATAAACAATATTCCAAAAGCCAGCTAACTGCCCAAAGATGCTACAACAACTAATCAGATACATTAATACCACTCAAATAGAGCAAAAAATAGACAGTTAGAATACGCCAATTGGTATCTAACTGCTCCAAAATTTTACAATATCCAAACAAATACCTAATATCTTACTGCTCCCAAAAACTGGAACAATCCAATGTATAAAGCATTAGCCAGAAACAACAAGTAAACACTGAAAACAAGCAAACAAATAAACTGTAGCATAACAGAAAAAGTTTTTTTTTTTAATCCAACATGGATTTTTTTTTCTCCCACAGACCCAATGATTTTAGCAACAACACAGAAACTGAGCAAATTACACAGTACTCTGGTTTGTCATCTACTAAATATGAGGGACAAAAAAAGAAAAAATTGTGATTGTACAATGTAATCAGTCTTTATAAAATACTAATACTAACATGCTATTTTCTTTTATCACAGAAATGAACAAGAAAAACATGGACTCCCGTTACTAAACCAAATAGTAAGTATAACATGATAAATACAACCATCGCAGCATATCACACCCATACTGGCTTATAACATTGTTCCTTATAAATTTGTTTTTGACCCAAAGTTATAAGCCACTATGAGTGTGATATGCTGCGGTGCTTGTGGCCAGGGCATAGACTCTTGGGTGCATGGCATATGAGTGTGATATGCAGCAGTGGTTGTGGCCAGGGCATATAGTCTTGGGTGCATGGCCAAAGGGCCATGCACCCAACATTCTATACCCTGGCCACAACCACTGCAGCATATCACACCCATAGATTCAAGCATTTCAACCATTTTAATGTCTGTGGACACAAGGAAATTCCTAGAACACATTCAACTTGCCAGAGGACGATACGAACAGCGTCATCAGGACACCCCCATTTTCTTTATGTACGAACATTTCAGGACACCGTAAGTGTTCTTAGAACACTTTCAGCTTGACAACGAACAATACAGACAACGTCTTCAGGACACCCCTGCGAACATTCCAGGTCCCCACACGTCTTCTTAGAACACTTTCAACTTGACACCGAATCCATTCTGTTTATTTACAAACATTTTAGAACAGCCGTGTTGTCCGCAGATAAATTGAACACAACAAAATCGTCTAGCACATAAAAAATATACAACATTGCATCTATCTCATACTCCCCCACCCTCCCCAAACACTCTTACACACCAACACACTCCACTAAATACAATTTTTAAACCAAGTTTCACCTCGCTGTCCGCGGTCATCCGCGAATGCAAGATGTCGGGCGCCACCAAAAATCTGACGCGCTCCATGCCCCACGCCGTCCAATCAGCGAACACGTCGGATGTCTGCGGACATCGCGCAAGCTGCTCGGCCAATCAGGGCACTGTCCGCGGAGCGAACCGGGAAGTCCGTCCGCAAAACGAACGGAGATATCACAAATTTGTTTGCCTTACATTTTGGTCATTTTAAAAAAAAACTACTGGACGGATTTACACCAGATTTGCAAAAGCACGCTTTCGGGACCAAGCCCCTGCTCCTGCCACAAATTTGGTGTAAATCCGTCCAGCGGTTTGGGCTGTAGGCGTGCGCAGAGTGGGCCATATACTTTTTTTTGCAAAGTTTGGTGAGGATTCGTCCAGAGGGAGCGAAGTTATAAGCCACCCAAAAAATGCTCTTCCTATGGAAACACCAACTTAACCATAACTACATGATGCTACCGCGTCCATGTAATGTATATATATATATATATATTGATGTTTTTGAATCAAAGATTAATTCTTTTACCTGACATAGAAACAAGAGAGGATTGGCATCTGGCCAAGTGTCCAAACGTACCAGCCACCACTCTGCACAACCAATAACATTATTATGCAAGGGCTAATGTCACGTGACTTTTTTGTTGCCGGGGAAGATTGTACCTGAGGCATTCAAGGTCAGTTGAGGTAGGTGGATATTTTTAGGGGAAGGGAATTAACTCACGAATTAGCGCAAGTGAATGAGCGTTGTGGGAGCCGAAGTAATGTACCACGATTATCCTCTGAGTACAGTTTTAAACTAAAGTGTTGAAATTAGGCATTTAGCTGCACAGTTTTTAAGACAAATCAGTAAAAAGCCATACAGTTTACAATTGGCTTTCTAGGGTAACACAAACAATCCATTAGAAGTGAAATTGATGTTTAACAATGCCAAAAACAATAAATCATGAGACTCTCCAAAACACATTTTGGGTCCCTCACCACAGTCTCAGGTGGACTGGTGTACTTCCAGTCTGCATATTGTACATACATTCCTATGGCCCAGTTTCTAAATAAATCACTGTCTGTAAATACAAGAAAACACTCATACTCAGTATAAAAACAATTCAATCAGTTAGACTAATTTTGTTCAAAGCGGTAATTGCATACAGGAGACCACCAATGTTAGTACTTACATGCTGTTGGGTCCCCTCCATGTACAGAATGGTTTACAAAAAGAAAGAGAAAATAGAGGCGAAATCACTTTTGCTCATTCATTTTACTGTAAAAAATGTAAAAGCTGCTTACAAAGTACACTTTGCAGATTGCATTTTCAATGGATTTGTATGAGATCCACCTGCCCTTAGCAGGTGTTATATGCAATCAGATTCCATAGTAATTGTGCTCTACCACATTGAAACTTCTGTTTGTGCTAGATGGAATGACAATAATGATCTCAAAGCAAATAATTGGACAGACTCAAAGAACATTGCAAAGAACTCCTTTATTGTTTATTTAATAAAGTTGGGGGCCCTGACAAACATCAGACTGATGCATGCAAACTCGCAAAGCAGTTTGATTAAATTGAGGTCTTAAACCCCAATATGCATGATCTATGATGTCATTCCACGTGGCAAAATACAAAACCTATCAAAGGAAGGGATTGATTAAGGTAACATATCTACTTATAGAACATATACGGATTAGTATATCATTGGCCTTATCTGTAGGGTACTCCTTGAACTACCTCTAAACATGTATCATACTGATTATATCGAACAACACAACAGTGAATTGGTCTATGCTATATTGCAAATTAGGAAGTCCCTTAACCCCACTGATTGGTTGGCATGCTATCCCAAACTGGGACTGTTGGCTCTTTAGCAGCACGTACGTGAAATGAAACGTAGGTGTTTGAATTCCGTCAGACTACTCCCTGCTTTCCCAATTAGTCCACCATCGTTCATCAGTAGTCCATCAGCCAAAGTCTTCCATTTGTAGTTGACCTTGTTGCCTGTTTATTGTTCTGGAACATTCAAGGGAGTGTGAGCACACCACTATCTTAGATTGAGGGTCTAATGAATAGCCTTTATTTTCGACTTCTGAGTCACACATGAAGAGACCACAAATCAGTCAATTTCAGCCTTCTGTTTACTGCTGTTTAATTTAATTATGCACGGTACTGTTGCTCCTCTTGGCCTCCAGAGAACGGCCCCTTCTATCTCAAATGAACTTTGTATACTTTTAAGTGACCAACAGTTTGGCTTTCCCAGATGTTTTTTCTTCTTTCATCCTTGAAGAATGTCACACATTCAGAGTGTATCCATCTACTCCCTTTGTGCTCAGTGTTTATCCCTCGAAATAGCATCCTTTACTCTGGGCCAACCTTGAATCACAGTTGTGTCTGCACACAAAGATGTTTTTCTACGTCTCCTGATTCTACAGCCTTGGTTTGTCTCTGACGTAGCTTGGTGCCAGTGTGTCAGTGTCCATTTTCCTACTATGTCCATCCTTGCCACATTATGTATTCCTCTATAGCACGCTTCTATACGTTTTCTTTCCACCTTGCATTACTGCGTATTGACAGTTATTGGTCAGTAAGTTACTTCATCTTCCTTAGATCCATGATTACTTTAGCTTTAGTTACTTATTACTCTTAATACACGAGTTACATCGTTATTGTTAAGTATTTTCATATCATTTCAGCATAGGATCATATATCTTCATGAATCACTTTTTTCTAGTCAGATATCACTTTAACATCCATCCATAATATTCATTGATGTATTCTGATATATTGGCAGGCGACATCCTTCCATGGAACATTCTTCCATGCAACATACTTCCACACTTTCAGTGCGAGGGTACATTTTGTAAGGTTGCCTGAATGCATAGCTTTTCTCAAACAATCATTGCAGCATGGGAACAATCCAGGGGTTCCCATTTATTGCACTTCTCTGACTGTTCCAGTAAGATGGTGGTGAGAGGGTAGGAACTTGCGAAATAGCATCTTCCTGCTCCTCTACATTCCCCACTTTTGTAAACATTTAGCCCACAATCGTTATCTATTCTTCATCATCTATCTGCATCTTCTTTTCATCCTGCTTCTTGTTTTGAATCCATATTTTTGTCACCCCCTCAGATGACCTGAATTCTTTATGTGTTCATCCACACTCCAAGACATGTTGTAACACCCTCCAGATGGTGAACAGAATATCCAACGCCCTATATATATTTTCAGGTCTGTATGGGAATTGGAACTTGGTTCCTGAAGGTGCAAAGGTACTTTTCTTTATATTGTCACAGGTATTGGCTTTATTGTGCATCTGCTCACTTGTTCCAGCATCTATATCAGTTATTATCATCATCCCATAGCTTTCCTGGCTGTCTTCTGGTACTTTCCCAAGATGATCTTTATAAGATAGAATCGTAGCAATACCAGCATTAGTATTGCTCTGAGTATTATGAACACATTGGCCAGCCGGGTTGGAATCAATGACAATAGGAATGAGAACCAGTCATCTCCTACTGTCTCATCGGCTTCATCGTGCATCTTCATATGTTAAATCGTCTGCATAGTTATTGCTTCGGTCAGGGTTCTATTTTCTTCATCATGGGATGGGAAGAATGTACAGCGACAAGGCCCAACCTTGGTGTACACTCCTACTTCTAAGGACAACACATGCCCTGCCCAGCTCATTAAAGAGTGTGGCTCGACCCTTACCCCCTTTCTGACAGCATTTTTTAATGTCTCTTTCCAGTCTGGCCATGTCCCAACCGACCTCAAGGAGGCCTGGGTACGACCGCTCCTCAAAAAGCCATCCCTTGACCCATCGGCACCTGGGAACTACAGACCCATCACCACTGTCCCCTTCCTGCTCGGAATTCTGGACAAAGCAGCTTACCTGCAAGTCCAAAACTTCCTTGATGACCACTGCCTTCTTGGCCTTTGGCAGTCTGGCTTCAGACCACGACATGGGACTGAAATGGCCCTCCTCGACCTAAAAAATCAAATGGATGATGTCAGAGACACTGGCAAACCTGCGCTCCTGATGCTCCTTGACCTATCAGCCTCATTTGACCTTGTGGACCACAATACTCTCTGCCATCACCTCTCCATTGCAGCCAACTTCTCTCCCAAGGCGTGTGCATGGATCACCTTGTTTCTACAGGAAAGGGCCATGAAAGTCTTCTCTGACTCAGCGTGTGCCTCTCCTAGTCACATTACATGTGGGGGGTTGCCTCAGGGCTCCTGCATTGCGCCTACCCCCTACAACCTATTCACTAGGCCCCTCTTCAACCTTCTTGACTCCCATTTTATACACCAACTATGCTGATGACACCCCCTACCCCCTACAACCTATTCACTAGGCCCCTCTTCAACCTTCTTGACTCCCATTTTATACACCAACTATGCTGATGACACCCAGGTGCTCATCCCTCTCACGGGTGACTATGAGACAGATAGGACCACCCTTAATTCCATTTACTGCACTATCCAAGCATGGATGGCAGAAAACTGGCTGTGCCTCAACAGTGACAAAACGGAGCTTCTGCTGATCGGCTCACCAACCATCTTGGGTAACCTTGACAAGAACTACTGCTCTTTCACCATTGATAAAATACCCATAGCTGTGCACCATACAGGTAAGACCCAGGGAGTGTATCTAGACACTAATCTCACCATGAACAGGCAGGTCAATGCCATTGCGTCCTCGTCGCCATATTACACTAAACTGCTCAATGCAGTAAGACACTTCCTAACCACACAGAACTTCCTTACCATTGCTAGGGCTACTATTGGCTCAAGATTGGATTACTGCAATGCTCTCCTTGGAGGGACATCTTGTAAAAACATTTCCAAACTCCAACTTGTCCAGAACAACGCCCTCAGGGCTGCCACAGGATTCGCTAGAAAGGACCACATATCTGACCTGAGAAGACAGGTCCACTGGCTTCCCGTTAAACAGAGAATCATTTTCAAAATCCTCTCCCTCACCCACAAATGCCTCAATGATCTGGCACCCGCCTACCTTGCCCAGAGCATAGCCATGCCTACATCCGCTATGCCATCCAGACTAGCCTATACCAACTTGATCACTAAGCCCAAAATACACAGAGTGCGTGTAGGGGGCTCCAGCTTCCCAGCCATTGCTGCCACCCACTGGAAAGCCCTACCCTCGCATATCAGGGGAATCGACTCTCACCTAGCGTTCCGTAAACCCATCAAAACTAGACTATTTGCCTGAACTGTTAATTCCTAGCTCTTACTTTGTACACTACTGTAACCAAACATGAACACCCCCAACTGTACTTTGTAACTTAGCACATACGTTGTAACCAAGTAACCGCTTGTCTTAATTGTAAACCTGCTTACGCACACATTGTAACTTAGCGCATACACTGTAACCAAGTAACCGCTTGTCTTGATTGTAATCCTGCTTACGTACACTTTCATGTAAAAAGTGCTGCAATGCCTTTGGGCTGTAGAGCGCTCTATAAATGTAAATAAATACTTGCATTACTGTAATAAGGTCTAAGAAATACCTTTTCTGGAGAGTCATTAGCCTGATGGCTCTCAATTCTTCTCTTATTGCATTACATCCTTTTATTTTTGCATTAATCATCTGAAATAGCTCCCATCTTGTAATCTGCCAGCCAATTGGCGTTCACTGCAGTCAGGAATTCTGGCAGAACTATATATGTAATTATCATTGCTGTCTTGCTGAACAGTTTATGCTCATCTGGAATGTCTTCATAAGCTTTATTGATTTTGACAATAAGCAATTCTCCCTTTTCAGGCAACAAAGAATAAGTGATGTCGTCCTGCTCTGGTGTTCATTAATTTTTGGAAATTCATCGCTATTGAGATCACTTTGAGGAATCACTATTGGTTGAACATTTATTAATACACTGGAAAATACTCGTTTTTTCACTATATGAACGACTGTCATGATGCCTACCTCTAAGGAGCCAGGCCGGGCCCAGCAACCCCAGAGGCAGACATCATTTTCCCCAGGGAAGTCTCAGCGGGCCCAAGTCGGGGCCCTTTGGACTCAGTCCTGGCGCCTTAGGCGCCAGGCTCATAGCGGACCCCAGTCGTGGCACCTTAGGCGCCAGGCTCATAGAAGAGGATATGTGTTTAAGTGCTTGGGTGCACACTTACCTGATGCAGACCTTGCTGCTTCATCCAGGCCCTCTTGAGGCCTGAATGGGACTACTTAACCTGTAGGACTACTTCACCACCCGGGTGTGGTCGGGGAAGGATACATACCTGATTGGTGGAAGGATACATACCAGGAACTTCTTCCAAGGCTATTTAAACCCCACCCGAACAGCCACACATGCTTCGCGTTGTTCTGCACCTAGCAGCTGGACGCTCACTGTGTCAGCTCCTGCATCCTGACTTCAGCCACGCCTGCCAGCACCCTGGAACACCTGCAAGGGGAGAAAGGAAGAGAATAGGAGAAGAAAAGCCCTTACCTGCTAAATCTGCATCCCGGAGTCATTTCTCCAACGGCCCTGAAAAGGAAGACATCATTTTAAAGGCATTTCGTTTCGATCGCTGCAGCGCTGCATTTTACTCACCTTTGCAAGGCGCTTCCATCTTCAGCAGCGATCTTCCGGATTCAGCTACGCCCCGGCGCCTAGAGGAAAAAAGACAAGAACAAAGGTGAGAGGGAGAAAAGGAATAAGGAAAGCTCAGTTTCCTTTTAAGTCTTACCTGTTGGATTATTCCCACTGCATTTCGGGTCCTGCCGCTTCCTGGCATCTCCGGACCCCGGCCCCTATGGGGAAAAAAGACAAAGACATTGAATGAGCGAATGCAAAGACATTACCTGAGCGCTCATCCAGAACTGTTTCACTTCGGGTCGGCGCCATATCTCCGGCACTCCGAACCCCGGCCCCTAAGGGGAAAAAGACATAAGCATTAGCGCTTGCTGCAATTAGACAACGAACATTATTATTAAGCTTGAACTTTGAACAGAACTTTTACAGCGCCTTACCTGAACAGTCAAGCTTACCTGAACTCCCATCAATCCTCAATCCAGTGAAGTAACTGGGTTTCAACGCGCCCCTGCATCAGAAGCAGGATGGAGAGCTCATCCTTCCAAACCCTAAGGTGAGGCTTCACGGGGAATCGTGGAGGAGGTATCGTGGAGGGTTGGAAGGGAGTGGGAGGCTTGAGCATTGTTCCACAGTTGGTAATACTCCCTTTTCACGCACAGGAGGGTATCCAACGAGCCAGGGAAGCCAGAATAGAGGGGCCCTTCCTGTCCATCTTCAGAGTTCTGCGCCTTCGACGCCGCGCCTCCGTGGGAACCAGGTGAGCGTTACAACGACCTAAATCCACTAGCCCAATATTGGTCCATTAATATTGCAGTCCCTCCATTCATTCCTGGGACCTCAATTGTCTTCCCACATCTTTTGTTCTCTCCAACCAAAACTGAGCCTCCATTCCTGAAGCATGTTGTTGCATTCTTCAATGGTATTACGGACACTGATCATGCTTATTTGTTGAGCCATGTTGGTAGCTTAGAATACTTGGCCCATGATTCTAGACATTTGCCATTCACTATTTGCATTATGCCTACTGGTTCTTTCTTCAATAAGTATGCAGGGAAAGATAATAGTCCTTCTTCCCATTCAGTACAGGTGGCAACACAACCATATACCAAAAGCTAAGGTCTCTCCCAGCATCCTGGCTCTCCTGATCATTCAGTCATATCTGAGCAGTCCATCCTCTTCATCTCCACAATTTTTATTTGTTCTCCAATCTGGGCTAGATACATACTTTTTTTGTTTGTCCACCCCATCTTACTTTCCATCCTTTTTGTCTTCACATATGCATCTTTATATGAAAATGTGTCTCTACATCACCATCGTAAAGTTTCCCAATTTCCTTCGAATTGCCCGCTGGTCGTACATGCTGCTAGATGGCTGAGACATATTGCATTGTGTGCAGGCTGCCATATTGGGTAGAGAAATGGCAGAGAATTGGACAGGTTGAGGAAAGTGTACATGATACTACTGCAAAATGCAATACTTAAATGCCTTATGATAATCCATACCCATCTGTAAAGTTATAGAATTTTAGGTCGAATATTTATCACTGAAAATCGTGAAAAACTATTAGACGGGCGAAACAAAGTCCTACAGACGTTAGAATTGGACTGTCATGCTCTGCATAAAATATGTAATCTTCCTATGTTATTTGTAAAGCCACATCATAAAGCTGATGTCATGTCTCTAAAAGTCCAACAAGCTGACAGCAAGGTGGTAACAATCCCCCCTGGCCAATCCAGTTATTAGAGGCATGGCCAGCCTAAGCCGGCCCCACCATATACTTCTATGATGTCACCATGCCTTATAAATAAGGGAGCCTGACAGAACTCTACACACTCTCTTCTAAATTTCCAGCACCTGCGTAGCCAGATATTCAACCTTCAATCTGCAAGATTCCAGACTCCATTGCCAGAAAAGGGATAGTTGACTCAGGCCTTCCTATCCAGGCAGAACCACCCTTCAGCACTAAAACCCCATAACAAAATCCCACTAACTTCAGGGAGAAAGGGGAAAGGCGGCCAAGCCCACTTTGGGATTATCCAGTGCCTCCTGCTTGCCCTGCTTACCCGCTCCATCCAGCTGATGCATCGCTGTGCCATGACCAGACCTTTGCCCAGCTGTCTTTTGCCAGGAGAGCCCGCTATCCGGTGACCAGAAACTTTTGAGCCAAGAACCCGGTTGGCTGTCCTAAATTCCAAACTGAAGTGCTGACAGAGTATTTCCACATCCAATAGCAACACATAGCATACCCCATTATGACCCCTTTGACTTGGCCCTATTTTCCAAGTGATCCAATCAATACCTTGATAACTTGGCTAAATAGTTCTAATTCTCTGTGCACCCTTTCCTTGTTTTTCTAGTGTTAGCACAATTCTTTCATGCACCTCATCTTGTAACTCCTTAGCAATATTTGGAATAATTTAAATTAATTCCCACATAGATTTGAATGCAGGGCAAAAGGGTTAAGTTGCAAATTAACCCGGGATCGTACCATGTCTTTCTTTAACAATTTAGTGTGAATAATCTAGTTTAAGTAAAACTCTTTGACAGCTTTATTTTACCAAAACCAACCCTTCTTTTATCTTGCAAATCTCATCCAGTTATTCAGATAGTGCCCTCCTTTCACTTCTATATTGTCCTTATGATGTGCATCTATTCCCCAGCCCAAAAACCCCATTCCAATTCAGAGTATTTCTCCCGTTTTTCTGAAAAAACGTATTGACATTTAAAACTGCAAACTAAAAAATATGAAACTTTTCCATGTGTGATTGACTGCACTGTGTTTTCCATTTCTACCTGCTTTGTGAACTGCATGCCTTGTGTGATATCTTACCTTATAGTTGCTAGTGATATGATAGCCCTGAGACTGTGGTAAAACATATGTATATCATTATTTAATTACACATATAATTAATTATTTGTTAAAATCCGAGTGTCATTTTAGGCCATTGCAAAGGGTTTGCCTCTTATTTTGTGATCAACCCATTGGTGATTGCTGCCCCATATAAAATTGTGTGATTTTCTTTGAAATTAAAATAAATAAATATTGTGTTACCTCTCACCAGCCTAGTTCATGGTCCATTGTTAGCCGGGGTATTTGTAAAAGGGGGTGTGAGATGGGTCGGGTATCGGCTCAATTTGAATTCATTGAAAATATAGAAAAAGCATTCTAATTGCGCGCTACATCTAAGGCTGAAGGTCATGGTCCGGTGTGTGACGCCTGATTGGAATCCTTCACAATATCTTCTTCGTTCTTCCCTTCACTTGCAATCTTTATCCCTCTCTTCCTTGTATGCTCTTTCTTCTTCCTTCTCTTCATTTTCCCGTTCTTCTCTCTCCTCTCTTTCTGGAACTCGATCAATGCCATTGTCATCTAGCTTGAGCACTGTGTGTCCTCCCATCCATTTATTATGTACTATTGTTATTACCTTAGCTTTATTCCTTATTTCTTTCTGTTTCCCTGTTTCTTCCTCTATCTCCAGTCATCTGTCTTGGCTGTCCTTTCTCCCATCACGCTATTTACTTTCATCGCATGTTGATATATCTGTGCGTTCTCTACTCTTTCGCTTTATTCTCACTGCTATAAGCAGGGGGTGCATATGTTCAATTACATACCGCACTGCTGCCTTTCAATCCTTTAAATGGTAAAATCCCTTCTCCTCCGAATCTGAACTCTTCTCTTCCTTTATACAGATTGAGCATCCGCTCCGTATAGGCTGGATCTTCTTTCTCACTCAAATACATTTTCCAAAGTAAAACAATGGGCAACCTTTTCTGCAACTTTTTTCCCTTATATGTGGCATGTAAATATTTCATCATATGCTGCAATACATCTTTTGACAGTGAACCCTCCTGAGGCCACGGCATGAGAGTCTTACTGGCTTTGGCATGTATCTAACATTTTATAGTCAATACAAATGTTTTATTCGATTCTTTAATTTATCAAATATACCACGCCGCTCAACTGCCGCAGGCACCATCAATCACTGTTTATGATCGCAATCAGGATTTTTCGAAATCTATGCAATGGTATTCTGTTTCCTTCTTTTACACTTTCTATCAAATTTTATTATATCAGTCTTTTATTATTTGTATTTTAAGATCCTCTTCTTTATTTATATAATACTTTGCTTTGATTTTTCCCTTCCTAACTAACGAAAATCTTTTGATACAAATTTCACCATTCACTTTAATTTTTTACTATAATTTTATATTCATTAGTCTATACACAACAAAAGATTTATATTAACAGTTTTATATCCCCACACATGGGCACTTTTTACATTTTACTGCGTACGCCTTCCTTTACTATATTAGTAAATGTAAATCTTTGGTCAACCTCCAAATCCTTTGCCACCACCTCACTACACATGCCAACTTCTTCCCACTTGCCACTGCTTAGATTGCATCCTTTCTGGATGGGAGGGCCATGAGGGACTTTTCAAAGGCCGCACATTCGGCTCCATCTCCATTCACTTGCGGTGTAGCACAAGGGTCCTGCATTGCACCAACTCTCTACAATATTTTCACAAGGCCACTTTTCAACATCCTTGATTCATTAGGCATAGCATAACCAACTATGCTGATGATACTCAAACCTTGATCCCTCTATCAAGCGACTTTACAGCCAGCTCCACCTCCCTCAATAATATCTACTTGACCATACAGGCATTGATGAGAGCTAACCACCTTTGCCTCAACAGTGATAAAACAGAAATTCTAATTGTAGGCTCTCCAAGTGCCATGAAGTCCCTGGACAAACAGTACTCTGCCTTCAAGATAGATAACTGCACAAGTCACATCTCATCAACAGTGAAGATCTTAGGAGTCCACCTTGACACCTCTATTAACATGTCCATGCAAGCAAGCGCCATTACCTCCTTAGCTGCCTATGCCACCAAGGTCCTGAACACAGCCAGACCCTTCCTCACCAAAGAATATTAACTAACTATTGCCCGCACAATCATTGGCTCCAAGATTGACTACTGTAATATCCTATTCACAGGAACCTCAGTAAGTAATATACAAAGATTACAAGTGGTACAAAACAATGCCCTGAGAGTGGCCCTCCACATCCCAAAAAGAGATCACATTTCTCAAGCTAAAAGGGAAGCACACTGGCTCCCCATACAGGAGCACATCAGAATTAAAACACTCTCCTTCATCCACAAATGTTTATCCAACAGAGCTCCCCTGTACCTACCTTACAGAATCACCAACGCGCCTACCACGTACAATATCCCCTGACTGCCTAGTCATGCCCAAAGTCAAGAGATGTAAAGCAGTAGGTTCCAGCTTCCCATACATTGCTGCAAAACTTTGGAACAACCTCCCCCGTCTCTTAGAGCTGAGAAATCTTATTGGCTATTCCACAAAGCGCTTAAAACACAGCTCTTCACATAACTCGCATCCCCTCCCACTGCAACCCCTCCCACCCATCCCTTAGACCAGTATTTGCCAATTGTATGGTGTCAATAACATGCATGATAATACTGTTGTTCTTGGTATTTGATTCTATGCTCTCATTACTGATATAATTCACATGAACTGCATGAAAAACTACGCTTACCTGACTTGTACCTGTAACAGCGCCTCAATGCCTCTGGGTTATTTGTGTGCTTTATAAATGAAAAAATAAAAATAAATAAATAAATAAAAATGTCTTCTCTGTTGGACTCCATTTTGGAGTTTGATATGCACTCTTCTGTGTGCCTTGCCTCAGGAATCCTTAACATCCTTTACTTTAGTGTGTACCCTTCTGTACCCTTGGAACGAGGAATCAAGTTATTGTTTTTCTTTATAACCTCCCCAAAAATCCTGTTATTTTTTGTACACTTTTTATTTACAACATAATCCCTCCCCCATTTGTGCCACTTCCATTGTTCTACTTACATCTGTGACTTAGCTTGAGTCTTCCTGCATCAGCTCTGCCTCAACCAACCAGTTTGCCTTCCATCCACGGGGCACCTGCTGGGGCCGTGCTGTCATTTCATCAAAGAGGGACCTGCCCACCAAATCTTCTTGCAAGTGACTCTGCATGCCAAACTCCACAGGAAGCTCTGCAGTCTCTGGCTAATGGCGGTAGTAGCCAAGCGTCCGGGGGTCTGGATCTGGCCTAGGACGACTAGACCACAAACATCTGCACCACCAACAAATGTGCTCTAGCACCTTGAAGCATCTGTTTTTGCTAGATGGAATAACAATAATGATATCAAACCAAATAATCGGACAGACTCAAAGAATATGGCAAAGAACTACTTTATTGTCAATTTAATAAAGTAGGGAGACCAGACAAACATCGGACTGATGTATGCACACTCGCATATCAGTTGATTACATGGAGGTCTTATATTTCAATACGCGTCAACTCTGACATCCTTCTATGTGCCAAAATGCAAAACCTATTCAGGGAAGGTATTGGTTATGGGAACATATCTACTTATACATCATATAAGTGTTAGAACATCATTGGCTACCCCTTATCTGTAGACCACGCCTTGAACTGCCTCTAAATACGTAGTACTGATTATATTGGACAAAACAACAGTAGATTAGTATATGCTATATTGCATGGATTGGTTGGCATACTATCCCAACCTTGGACTTTTGGCTCTTTAGCAGCATGCACGTGAAACGAAACTCAGGTGTTTGAAACCCAGCAGACTTCTCCCCGTTTTCCCAATTAGTCCATCATCTCACATTAGTAGGTCATCAGCCAAAGTCTTCCATTTGTAGTTGACGTTGTTGCCCGTTCATGTCCTGGAACATTCAAGGGGGTGTGAGCACACAACTATCTTAGATTAAGGGTCTAATGAATAGCATTTTTTTTCGACTTCTGAGTCATATGTGAAGAGACCTAGAATTTGTAAATTTCAGCCTTCTATTTCCTGCTATTTGATTTAATTATAGAAGGTCCTGTTGCTCCTCTTGGTCTCATATGCACAAAATCAAAGAGCATTTTGGGAACATCAGAAAGACCACAGTTTTTTATATTTCACTGTGATAGTTATTTAAGCTGAAATTCATATGAGCAAGTAATGTAAAGTGGGGTTGGTCCACATTGTATTTATCACAACACTCACTCTAGCAGTAAAATGTCTGCAAACCTTGGGACATAGGTACACTTTTAGGCAGTCTTTGCTCTTGGTTGTGCAGTTTGGGCTATCCTGCTCAAGTTGTACCTATCCATAGAAACAATGGGCCGCATTACGAGTCACCCGGTCTGGAAATAACGGTGTCGGTAAACCCACCGCCACCGTTGTTTCCGGACCGGGTGATCTCGAGTACTGCAGGTGGGAGGTGCACAAGATGGTGCTGGTGTTTCCACTTCCCCATTCCTATTGAGTCCTATTGGACTCAATGGGAATGGGGATTTACCGAATTTTGCCTCCGGAATTCCCAGGTCACCGGGGTCATAATGCCCCGGTAATTCCAGGAATCATGGAGGTGGAATGATAATACGAGTCTGGCGGTAACCTGCCGGAATTTCAGGCACGGTTACCGCTGCGCTCGTAATGAGGCCCAATATGTCTTATGCAAGCAGTAGAACATTAGAGCAGTAAAGGAAAAGAAGGGTGGTGTTGAATATTTGAGGGGATCAAAGGTGATATTCCATATTTTGATTGGGTCAGGACACCCTTATCTCCCCAGTAGTTGATGCAACTGCTGTTGATGTATTGATGTTGATGTATTGTGTTCTATTGTGCATGTGACTATTATACTTTATGGTATTTTGTGTGCTTATTAGCATTTCATATATTGTCTGTATGTTCATCATACTCCAGAAGCAACATGAGCCGTGGTATCTGTGTTGCTTGTTGCTGGAGATTGAGGCATGAATGCAAGATTTTATGTGAGACGTGGGCATGTTACTGTAATTTTGTTAATACACCACATGAGTCATGTTGTCCAATTGCAGAAGTTGTCAGATTCCATGTATCATCGTCTGCCTCACTCTTGTACATGGCAATATTGTTTGTATAGTGAATATGCATGCAGATGGAGAGCGCCAGATTTTCACTCTGGAGATCCCCACTATATATCTATAGCACATCCAATACTCACAAAATGAAAACAAATTACCTGCTTATATGAATCTCACTATTATAGGCCCACAAAGTAATTAACTCTTAACTTAAAGAGTCCACATATAAATATTTTATTCTCCAAAAATACTAGACATTTGAAACTTTTCTACTCTCCGTTGGCTTCAGTCTAAATACAACCAGTTCTTCATAGATAACATTTCAACATTAATCAAAAGTATTTAAAACATTTGACTTTCTCCGGTATCAAGACAAGTATGGTATCAGAGAAAGAATACTTAAAAATCAATAACCTATATTCTTATATATTCAATTTAGCTCCCCATACATGTGTCGGGTTCCGAATGTATAGGCTTTGTAGACTTAGTACATAGAGAAAATAGCTGGCTTGCATTGGTTCCTTCAGTCATTCCTTGTCAGTGGCTCCCTCTCTGCTTATCCTCACGCACTTCTGTGTACACCCTCACCTCTAAGTGCAAGTGAACCGTTTCACCTGCACTTATTGCTCCCTTCTCTTCCCTCCCACCTTCCCCTTCCTCCCTGTCCTGCACTCCTCCTCCTCCCCTTCACCCCTCTTCTCTGTTATAACACTTGCATGCTCTGAATTGTCATACGACCGAGTAGGAAAGTTATTGTTTTTTTCCCAGTTCATCCTTTGTATACTCTGTGTATCCCACCCTTCACTTCCCTTCCTCCCCCTCCCCTAATTTCCATTACTGCACTTGCACACTCCGAATTGTCTATTGACTTAGTAGGAATGTTATTGTTTGTCTTTCCCTGTTAATCCTAACCTTCATTTCCCCTCCTCCCCCTCTACCCTCATTTCTGTTACTGCACTTGCACGCTCCGTATTGTCTGTCGACCTAGTAGAAACGTTACTGTTTGTCTTTCAATTTTCATCCTAACTTTCACTTCCCTCCGCCCCTTCCCCTCGTTTCTGTTATGGCGCTTGCATGCTCTGGATTGTCTCTCGTCCTGGTAGGAACATTACTGTTTGTCCTTCCCTGTTCATCCCTTGTATTGCATGTTCATTCCAACCTTCACTTCCCCTCCTCCCCTGCTCCCCTCATTTCTGTTACTGCAATTGCACGCTTTGAATTGTCTGACGACTTAGTCAGAATGTTATTGTTTTGTCTTCCCAGTTCATCCCATCCTTCACCGCCCCTCTCCCCCTCCCCTGTATTCCTGTTACTGCACTTGCTTGGTCCCAATGCCTCAAGAGCTAGTAGAAACATTATTATTGTATTTTCTCCACTTACCACATCCCTTGTCTTGATATGCTTTGAAACACCTTTTGCTGTATAGGCACATTACAAATACAAACGGTCTGTACCCACGTGCTTAATATGTTCTCAAAATGCATGGGTAGAGCATTCATTAAACATGTATGTGTGACTTTCACTAAACGTGAGTGCGCTACTTGCAGTCTGTACTTGTTTGTGTGTATTTGTATACTGTAAACAGAGCTATGTATGCAGATTTAAATTTGCTTGTGTTTATGCAATGTTTTCAAGCTACTAGCTTGTGACTTTTTTAATCTATGTTGGCCTGCGCAACTTCAATGGATCTGTGCGTGGGTTTCAGCCTGCCAAAATTTTCAGGCTGAAGTATGGGATTCCTCGGGAACATGTCCAATAAAAAATCCCTTTTCATTCTACATTTCCTGAGTCGACCTGTGCATTGAAAGGTAAGGAATGTAGGGGATTGCACTTCACATAATTTTAAATAAATAGAAATAATTCTCTCAGCATGAATTTTGTTGCACAAACATCCCATCTAGTACTATGGATTTTCCCAGCTGCAGTAAATTCATGCTATCCCACCAGGAGGTGGCATGTTGCAATTACACCATTTCCCAAAGACCTCTACATAGGTTTGAGTCACTACTTATATTTCAAATAGTATTTAACTTTACAAAAGAAATTCCACATTAAAGTGTCACCAACATGTATTCATTTTTAAGTTTTCAATGCAAAATGAATTGGGCTTTAAAGGGCAACATCTTACTGTATTTGCAATATAGATAAGGGATCACAGGACCCTGAAATATTAAGACCTGTGTCCCTGTTTTCAAATTTCACTTCCTTTTCCTACACTCCCAGATTTTACATTGGCAAATCTATCTGGACAATGTGGGGTTGATAGAGGTTTTCATTTATCTTTCAAGAAGTATCATCTAATGTTTGGAGAGCCAGCAGGGTACTCAATCATCCCGAAAACATTCCTTCAGCCACCTTCAGTTCTGGTGGCATATTTGAAAATGAATTTCCATGCACAGACTGGAGTATCTTCTATGGGCTGGTCTCCTATCTGCATGGGAGTAGCCGTTCAACATGCGGTCAGTCCTTGAAGCTCTGTCCACCCATCTTCAGTTTCAATTTGTAATGTTCATATCCCCCATATGTATAATCATCTAGTGGCAGAGGTGTGGTTTCCCAATCCCAAAGGTGTGAGCTAAAACTGCTTCTTTTGAGGAGATGCTAACTTCATTTTTGGCAAAGTTTTGGATTAAAATATGCAAAGTTAATACAATTTATATTTTCAGATTCTGCAAGTTGGGTTGTACATTTAGGGACTTTGATTGCATTCC
Organism: Ambystoma mexicanum; assembly: GCF_040938575.1. NCBI lineage: Eukaryota > Metazoa > Chordata > Amphibia > Caudata > Ambystomatidae > Ambystoma > Ambystoma mexicanum. Next base: position 211,343,989 of record NC_090935.1, on the reverse strand, counting down.
GATCATTTGTGGAGCATTTTCAAGGTTTTGTCATTTGTGGCCTATTCAAAACATGACACCATAAGGGTAATTCATGGAATAAATGTGCGACGAAACACTTGTGGCACAAGTGTGAAAAGGCTTGCGCACGCGTGAGCTTCATGGAAGGCCTTGCGCATGTTTTTCCTGGGATGTGCGCCAAATCCGTGCTTACCTTACACGTCACTGCGACTTTCCAAACGCGTGCGCGACAGGAAGGGGTAAAGCGCACAACTTCTCGCACACACACCTAAAAAGGCGGCGGACCATGTGGAATGGGGAACAACGCGTGAAAATGTAGGCGTAACGTGGGAAGTACCGCTGGGAAACACACGCAACGCCCACATGCTAGTGAACAACACATATTCATGGAATCGAATAGGGAAAACCAGCGTACGTCAAAACACACGCACAAATACGTCTGCCACATGAAAGCAAGCGGAAGCGCCCCCGTGCAGCATAAAAGTGAGCGCAAACAGCAAACAAGCATATACAGCTACGATGAATGTCCCATTCCTCGCAGCAGTGATCGTGGGACACCGCAGGAGGAGGAGAATAGCCAGGCCCCGCATTTTTTTTGCCCAGGACCAGCCTTTTTGGGATGCCTGATGACGAGGTATATGGCAGGTATTGGTTTCCACCTCATATCATCCTAGAGCTGGTCACTGAGTGGGAGAATGAACTCACATCACCCACCCTGTTCTCCCAAGCATTGAGCCCCTTGGAGAAGGTGCTCAATGTACTGCATTTTTTGGCCACTCGGTCATTTCAGCGGACAACTGCCATAGTGGGGGGTGTCTCAAAGCCCACGCAGTCACGTGGCCAACACCAGGTGTTGGCAATCATCACTGCGTGCCCCTCAGTCCGCAGGCACATATACATGCCCAGTACACCCGCAGAATGGCAGGCCGTGCTCCAGGACTTCTACAGGGGGGCACACTTCCCGAAAGTGCTAAGTGCCATAGATTGCACCCATGTGGCCCTATGTCCACCTAGGGCCACTGAAAACATCTACCGCAACCGGAAGCACTGGAATTCCATCAACATGCAGGTTGTATGCAAGCCAAGGGAATCATCACCTCTGTCTATGCAAACTATCCAGGGTCCACCCATGACAATTTCCTATACAGAATGACTGCCCTGAGCCGGGCCTTGGAAGCTGGGAAGCATGGCGACACATGGCTCATAGGTGAGTACAAATGCCTGTGCACGTGCATGCATGTCACACAAAGAGTAATGCACAAGCCCAACTAATGATAACCATTATCACCTTACCAGGGGCAGTACCTACCCTCTGAGCACCTACATGATGACGCCAATACGGAACCCCACCACACCACCCCAGGTAAGATACAACGCAGCCCATATTGCAACCAGGGACATAGTGGAGCGCACATTTGGAGTGCTCAAGCCACGCTTCTGCTCCCTTGACCGCTCTGGTGGACAGCTGCTATATGCTCCCCCAGTAGTGTGCAGGATCATTGTGGCAGCATGTGTCCTGCACAACGTTGCAACATGGCGGGGCGTACAGGTGGTCTTTGTGGTGCTCCCACATCCCTAACCACATGCACGGCCGCTGAGCATGGGAGGGGCAAGGTCATGTGGCGAGGCAGCCCGTAACCAGCTTGTGGCCACATTTTTCACCTAAACTCCAACGCCTGCAGAGTGCACACAGGCCTGGCACATACCAGGTGACAATCGATGATGAGAAAGGGACAGTTACTGTCACAACCTTACCACCCTGAGAATGTGTCCACAGAAGTGCCACATTGTGTGCATCCCTAGCTACCTAAACACAACCAATCCCATGTGACCAAAAGGAACACATGCAAGGTACAGGGCATGAAAGTACTGGTATGCTACCCAAACCCTCCCAACCCCCATGACCCCCGTCTGCCACACCATACCATGGTATGCAACAGCAAAACATCAAACCATATGCACAACACATGACACAATAATCATGAAGTGCCACGTGAGAAATTTAAATAGGCACCAGACAATTACAGCTGACATGGAATCTGAAGAAATCACTGACCGAAACCTCACACCCTGAAGACAGTGGCACAAATGCATGCCACCAGTGGGGCAAGCAACAAAAGTCAGAATACATGTTGCCATGCACATTGGACAATAGCAAATTGGCATCATTCAAACACTGTTTGCTGCGTGTGTGTCCCATGCAACACACCGATTACCGGACAACACAGTCAGTGTGCATTGCGTTGGAGAATCCCCTTGAGCATCATGAAAAATAAGTACAATCAACGAAATAGTACCCTGTCATGCATGTACACGATCAATGAATCAGAAATGAACATGGTTTGTATGGACACAGCATGCCTGAGAAGGCAATCTGGGTGCACGTGTACGCATGGTGTCGACGTAGTTGGTGTGGGGGGGCGTTGACTAAGTTTTTGTTTCAGTAGGGACATGCATCAAATACATGCATGTGAAATTAAGTGAGCCTCAGTGTCCTGTACACAGCACAGGTGAACATTGCACTGAAGGACCCCCCTGTTTGTTAAACCACACCAATCCCCTGACACCTCAAAATCAAACCCAACATAGGATCAGACATTGAACAGCAGAATTTATCATGTACAGAGTACCCCACATCGACAATGGCAGACAGTGAGCAATCACTGATTCACTGAAAATCCTTATAGGGCCTACACACAAAGTGCATCAAAGCGCCTCAAGGAGGGAGGGAACAAGGCAGAATAACAGTACATTCCTACAAGTCCTTCAAACAGTCCAGAATGTGAAAATGAACTATCAAATCAAAGTACATAGTACAAGTGCTTGTAATAATAATGGAGAGTATAGGGAGGGAATGTGGGAAAACAAAACTATCATCACCATTGCTATGCCTGATGGCAATAGTTGCAGTGCAGAAGTCACATAAGGAGGGGGGTGAGGGAAGAGGAGGGAAGAGGTGAGGAGAGTAACAAAACAAGTGACAAACTATGGAAAGTCGATGAAGAATCAAGATAGTGCTGGGGATGGGGTGAAGAAACACAGAAGGGAAAGGGGGAACAGACAACCTGTAATCAGTGGTGAGGGGACTGATGATAAAAATAAGTGCCAAAATAAAACTCAAAAAGGTGAAGGTGGGGGGTGGATGGACGGAGGCAGAGGGGGAAGTGTCTGCAAAGAACAAGCGGCTACGTATCACCATGCCTGACGGCAATTGGGGTAGCGCCAGAAAAAGACAGACAGAGGACAAGAAGGAGGGGAAAGGGTGGTAGAGAAGGAGAGGGAGGAGAGAAGGGAGGTGGGGGCCAAGGTGTAAAGGCAGGAAGGAGGAGAGGGGGAAAGAAAGCACACACAGGGGAAGAGGTAAAGAAGACAGTGCAGAAGGGGAGGGGGTATGATGGTGAAGGGGGGAGACAGAGGGAGACTGGTGGGGGGCAGGTGGAGACTGGTGGGGGGCAAGGGAGACAGGGGGAGACTGGCAGGGTGCAGGATGGAGAGAGGCGGGGGCAAGGGAGATGGGGAGACTGACAGGGGGCCAGGTGATATGATATGATATGATATGATATGGTATTTGTAACGCGCCTATACACAAGTGTTTCAAGGCGCGACGAGGCAGGGAGGGAGGGAAACAAGGGGAAAACAGACAAACGATCCTACTAGGCCAGGTGTCATTCAGATCGCGCAAGTGCAGAGGTAAGGGGAAAAGGAGGAAGTGCAGGGGGGAGGAGGTGGGGGGGAAGTGCAGTACAAGGTAAGTAGCGTAAAAAAAATAAAAATAAAATAATAATAAATAATAAATAGAAAGGGCCAGCTGGTGGCAAGTGCGAGGTAAGTGCAGAGCAAGTGCTGGGAAAGGGGCTGTAGGGATACAGTGACAGTCCCACAGTGCAGGGGGAGCCGGGGAGGCAGTGCAGGTGGAGAGTGGCTGGGCCCTGGACCGAGGTTGCTGAGAGTGGCCCAGATGCAGGTTTGAGCTGAGTTCAGTGGGGAGTTAAGCAGGTGGAGAAAGGCGGGGACAGAGGAGACAGGGGGGACAATCAAGGGACCCAGAAGGGTGGTGGAAGGGGTGGACAGGGGTAGACAGGACCTCCATTGTGGGCCTTTGGTATGGTGGAAGGCTCCAGCCTCCTGGTTGGCCGGATTGCCACAAGGGCCAAGTGCAACCAATGGGAGGGGGGGAACAGGTCCAGGCCACAAACATGACAGTCAAGTCAAAAGCAATGCAGCCATATTTCCAATGGCACAACAAAACACTAGGCAGGGCTGCAAGATGGCCAAAGAGGGGAAGCAAGGAAATGGGGGTAGTTGAAATGCGTGGTGACAAGGATAACTCAGCGTGCAGCGTTCATGTGGCATATCAAAATCACTGTTGGCCAAGTGTCCCAATGCAACATTGTCACCATACGGACCCCTCCCACCATCAGTGTGTGTTACATAGCCAAAGGGTGCATGGTTCCGCCTACATCAGGAAGTGCATGAACATAGACAGTCAATTAATAAAAAAATCATAAGCAACATGATGAAATGCATACTCAACAGAATACACACCAAAATGAAGTGCCGACATGCATTGGAGAAGCCATCCGGAATACCCACTAGGGGTGTACACACAGGACTTCAGGCTGGCCACAGATATGATGGAAGCCCAATGCTCCTGTGTGAGATGCTGTCACACCGAGCCATCCTTGCGAGCCCATGGAAAGGGGAAGCAGGAGTAGTATATGTGTCAGGACCCCAAGCAAAACACATAAACGAGACAAGCCTGAATGGGCCCTGCTGGAACACCCAGTAGATGCCTTTAAATACCACAAAGCACCACACTGTCACATGAATGCACAATAGACAAAAAAATACATATTACTTGCAGGAAACGAAAAAAAAAAAAAAATGGCCACAGATGACCCGGGGGGTTGGAGGGGCACACAGGAGGGGGGAGGTAAAGGGTGCACCTCAACACCCAAATGTGTAGATGTTGAGATAAAAAAAAAATCTCACTGGGCTCAGCGCCTGCACGGCCCGACCTATGTGGAGATAGGTTGTCGTCATCATCCTCTGGATGGAAATCAGAAGATGGACATGGCACAGTTGCCTCACCATGCCTAACCGTGGCTTGCCCCTCCGTGGCAGCAAGCATGCGGGTCTGGTAAGCCAGGTCCTGCATGGCAATGACATGTAGGTCTGCATGCATTACCTCACGTGTCACACGTGCTTCCTCCTGCAAGGACTCACGTGTAAGACGGAGTTCAGCCTGCATGGCCTCACATGACATACAGAGTACCTCCCGGCTTTCATGGAGTTCAGCTGAGAAGGTTCTTTCAAGCCACTCCATACTGTCTTCTGCCCGCCTACTGTCGTCCATCATGAGAGCACCCAGAGTAGATCGGAGGGTTTGGTGTTTGACCCTCAGGGTCTCACGGTGTGCATCTGCCTGAGCAGAAATAGCTTGACGCAGAGCCACCATTTCAGCCCGGCATGCCTTGTCAGAGGACGCCATGCCCAGCCTGAGTGAGTGGCACGTGCACCGCTTAGCATGCTGCTGGAGCTGCACTTGCCTTTGAGGGGGGAGTATGGAATGGGGCACACTTTCCATTCCTTGAGCCATCATCTCAACTGCTCCCCCCTGTTGCTGTGCTATGGCAATAATGGCATACTCCCACACAGTTGACCCGGGTAGCGCATGGCCACCGCGTTGCCGGACACAACACCTTCCGGGCCCAAGGAGCCGTGGTCTTGCTGGGTTGGTGCTGCCCGTGGCTGCAGGACTGCATTCATCCGTCGACCTGATGCCCCAGGAACATGGCCAACTTTTGTTGAGTGTGACCGTACACCTGTAACCACCAGAGGCGGACATTCCAACCCCACCTGGCCCCCTACTGCAAGTGTCATGGACAAAAGATCATCCAACACAGGATCACTTACCGGTGACGACACGTCATGATGCAGATCCAGCTCAACATAATGGTCAGAGAATACATCAGAGCCTGACTCAGAGTCCGCTCTGGACACAATGGCCTGGAGCACCAGTGGGTTCTTGTGGGCTGCTACCCCACGACCACCACTGGTGACTGGATGGTCATGTGAACTGACCACTGTGTCTAGGATGACATCTTCATCCTCTGCCTCCAGTGCTTCCATCACCTGCAACATAAACAAAAGAAACAAAAACATGCATGTCAGTAGCACATACCACACACATACAGATCACAACATTGACAGTCAACACATGAAGCAGACATGTCACCTGCAACTCAAAGCCCAACATGCATCCAGTAGCATTGCAACGCAAGGGTATCCCGAAAGCAGAAAAGGATGTGTGCAAAATGTGAAGCCAACACATGTTTTGCATGTTGCCCATCACCTGCATCACACAAAACCGCTAGCAGACACATATCCAAGGCAGAAATGAGAGATGGCAACAAAGAGATGGCACTTAGCATAAGCATGTGGGAACACACAAATAGCCACAGCTGGCAATCACACCAAAGACACCATGACACATGTGACATGCATGTTCACGTGCAGCACTCAACAACCATTGACTATGCAAAGTACATTTATCACAGGAGGCACCTACGCTACTGCGTTTCGAAACAGTGAAAGGAGGGACATGGGTACATACATGGCAGGTCACCATCACACAGCAGCATTGTGTTGGCATGTTGAAGGGCTGAATTTGGCACAGGAGTGGGTGTGTGCAGTGCAGTGCATGTGTGTACCCCCTCAACTTCCAACATTAACACGTATGTAGTGATGTCAATCTCCAAACGTGACGGCAGTGTAAGGGCAATTGCAGCCATCAAGTGCAAATGGCATGCACCATGTAGCATGGATACCGTGAAACACCCACCCTTTGGGCAACAGCAGGGAGGCACTGCATGGCAATGAAAGGTTCACCACAGAACTGTGCATTGGCAGACAGTGTAGGCATGCGTCTAATGCATGTCATCAGTCAAATGTCACTACAACCGATGGAAGTGGACATGATGCAGGACAGATGAGGAACCATCAGTAGTACACCATGCAAGCAGAAGACACAACAACAGTTGCAAAGAGGCAGTGGGCCTGTAATAGGGTGAGCCATGTGTACGACACAGATGAGGACACCCTAAAGTCATGCGTGATGACACACAGACCCACAGTGAGCATGAAATGGCTGTCCAAATAACATGACACTTGGATAATTCTGGAGACATACTACAAGGAGCAGGAGGTCAAGGACACCTAGAGGCATACATGCAATGCACATGGAACATGAATGTGCACACATGTGCATGGGGAGCCACTGCCATCAGCACAGTCAGAGTGAGACACACTGCACCAAGGACAAGTGATGTATATGACATGATATGACATCTCATCAAGATTGCCTTCGTACACAAGTGGCTCAGAGCGCAACCAAGCAAAGAGAGAGGAACAAGGGAGAAAAGGAAATTAAAACAACGATCATGCAGGGCACAGTGACATTGAGAACATGCAAGTGCATGGAGAAGGGATAAAGGGTTGAAGATCTGGAATGGGGAGAAGTGGAACGTGCCAAACAGAGGAGACCAAAGAATGAAAATGAAGTCCAATTCAAAAGGTGGTAGTGCAGCCAGCAAGTGGCAAGTGCAAGATCATTTGGATAGGGCAAATCTGATGAGTGCAGAAGAAGAGTGGGGGACTGTATGGTACACGTACAGGACCCATTGCAATGGGAGGCCTGGAGGCAGTGCAGCAGGGAGGCAGGGTGAGCAGGTACCTGGGCCCGAAGGACAGAGGGTGTCCAGGTGAACAGTGCCAAGAGAGGAAACTGTTCAGCTGGGGAGAAGAGGGGCTAATGCAGGAGCAAATAGGAAGGTCTTGAGGTTCTTCTGGAAGCAGAGATGTTTCTCCTCAAGTTTCAACGTGGCAGGTAGGCTGTTACAAAGGGAGGTCCCAGCCGTAGACACAGATCTGCCCCCAGCTTGTTTCTTCAATAAACGACGCGGAGGGAGTGTGAGGTAGAGGAGCAAAGGACTCGAGAGGGGAGGTATTGGCAGAGGGATAGTTGGAGGTATTTTGGACCCAGGCCCTAGAAATTCTTGTGCACAATGCAGAGGGTCTAAAGTTCAGAGGTAAAATCCTTGCATCCACTGGTAGCCAGTGAAGGTATTTCAGAGCTGGAAAGATAGGATCCCAGGACTTGAGGCCAAGGACAAGTCTTGCAGTCCTGTACTGGATTAGTGATAGAGGGTGGAGTGTGGAGGCAGGTAGAATTTTGAAAGAGCCTGTCACAGTAGTCCAACCTTGAGACAACCAGAGCTTGAGAGACTGTGAGCTTGTAGGTGAACGAGAGGAAAGGCACAGTACACCTGAGGAGGTTAAGCAAGAAGTTAATATATATCAAGAAACGTCAGAAATGTGTGCGGAAAAGGAATGTGTGGAGTTAAAGGTGACCCCGAGGTTGTTAGCCTTGCAGGTTGGGGTAGGAGGAGGGCCAAGGGGGGCTGGCCAGAGAGTGAGGTGAAAGGATGTTGAAGGTGTACCGATGAGGAGGATGTCAGTCTTGCTGCAATTTAGACAGAGATGGTTGGCAGTACACCAATTTCAAATGTCAATGAGGCAATGAGAAATGAGGGAGGGAGAAGAGGTGGACAAGGGCAGCCTGGAAATTAGTTAAGTGTCATCAGCATAGCACTGGAAGTTGTAGTAGAAAATGAAAATGCAGTAGGCGAGAGCTGCCAGGTGCTGTTTTGGAAAGCCAGGCTGAGAGGTCAGACCCCTGGTGAACACCACAGGTAGAGAGGGAGATTGATGAAAGGAAGGACCCAAGTTGTAGCTGGGAGGGTCACACACGCCAAACACACATGTAATTGAGTAACACGCATCAATACTCACCGGACGATGCATCATAATCCATCCTCTCTCCCACTCCACGCATTTGTTCTTCTGGGATCTCCTCTTGCTGAGGAAGTTTATCCTCCTCTGGTGCTGGCCCACCACCAGTCACCAAAGACATGCAATAATTGGAGGCATGCTTTTGTTTTACACTGCGTCAGAGGTCATTCCAATGCTTGTATCAGTCCTGAGCCGTGCGCACCTGGAATCCCATGGATGTCCCACTATCCGCAACATGCTGCCAGTGAACAATGCTGGTGATGCATTGTATGGCACTGTGGGCCCACAAGCATATCGCGTTGGTGTGCCGACACGTAGTCCACAAGGAAGTCCAGTTCCTGCTTGCCGAAAGGCTTCTTCCTCGACGTGCCAGAGGCCGGAGCTGTGTCGGGGGTCTCAGCCTCTTGCGCAGGAGCACGCTTCCTCCTTTTGTGCAGTGGTACTAACCCTGAGTGGCCAATGTGGCCCTGATCAATGGGGCAGTGGCGCTGGTGGACTGGACCAAGGGAGTGGGTGTTTGAATGAGGACGGAAGGTCAGGCTGGGTCTGACTCACTGCCGGTGTGGTTTTGGCTGCATCTGCCCATGCAGTTACCACCACCTGGCTGCTTGGGGCAGCAGATGTCATAACTGCCCCAGATACTTGTGCCCCGGTCACAGCTACACTGGACACACATGACCCGCACCTCCTGACAAGATGGAAATCGTCCAGGGAGTCCTCATCAGGCAACGCAACATGCACTGCCCGACCCCGAGCCCGTGTGGTGGTCCCCACAGCTGCAGCTGCAGCTACCAGCACCGGTGGGCCTGTGACAGCAGATGAAAGTTGCTGTTGGGTCATATGGGCCACAGGTTGTGATGCAAGAGCTTCATCACCAGGAGCCACAGGGGGTAATGGCATGTCTGCCCCAGCACATGGCTGGGCTTCCTGCCCCAGTGGGGCAGCCTTGCCTCTTCCCCCTCTGTAGCCACCCTGGCCACCCTGGACTCCCTGTCCCCCCTGGTCTCCACGCCCACATGCCCGAGCACGCACACCCCTGGGAGGACGCCCAGCTTTGCCCCCCTTACCCTTTGGTGGCCTCCCAACCATGGCACAGGTGGTAAATAGCTGATGGGAGGTCACTCAACAATTGTCCTGGGCAATCGAGTAAAAGGGGCATGGTACTGGATGGAATAGGTACCCCTGGGGAAAAATGACAGGTCATACAATGCTCAGGCCCCTCCCAAAAAAAAAGAAAAGAAGAAAAAGAAAAAAAAAATGTGAAAAAATAAAAGATTATTAAAAATAAAAATGTGCATGCGACCCCGGTAGCCTACGTGCGTGGATTTTACCTCCAGCAGTACGGTGTGGCACCCAGGGACTTGCGTGGAAAAGAAAAAGAAAAACACACACGCTTGTGCGCATAGGCAACACCACGCCAAAAGAAGAGGTAAGAACTTCAAACGCTGTGAAGTGATCGCATGTGAATCCAGAAGAGTAAACAGATGCGTCGGTCTCCACGAACAGCATGTACAGTGCACTGCTTCCCCGCTGGACCTTTAACCCGTGCTGAAGGCAATGCCCAGGCGTGTAACGTCACTGGCACGCTTATGCATTATGGCCCATTTCCTCGAATTACGTGCATTCACACACGGATATTCTGTTTTTGCACTTGCGGATTCACTATGCACCCATAAGAGGGAAACGCCAGTGCACATCACATCACTTACGCGCTTACGCGCTAAGGCCCTTTCCTCGAATTACACACTGAAGTGTTGTTTTTTCACATGCCTATTCACTCTGCATCAAGCTGGCCATGCGACAACACACGGAAGACCACGTTCCTGCCCAGAAGACAAATTTCCTGCCCCCCAGAGTCCGGGGAGCACGCTAGAAGCCATCTGCTGCTGCCTGCCTGCCTACCTGCTGCCAAAAGTGCCCTGCCATTTGGTGCCTGCACATCAGCCATCTGCAGGGGTCCAGTTGCTGTGAACACCCTTGCTGGAACAGAAGACTCCCGACTGGTGTTCCATCGCTCCACAGCCCAGCCCGAGGACCCTGTTCTCCACACACACCTGCCTCGGTGGTTGCCATGTCCGATGCAACACCATCCAGCACCAGTGGCAACCCCCCAGCAGAAAGGCAGAGGGCTGCGACCTTCACTGCCAATGAAGTTGGCATTCTGGTAGAGCAAGTCCTGGGGCATTATGATGCCCTCTTCTCACCATTGCATGCCGAAACGGAAGGACAGAAGAGGATCTGGACACCCATAGTGGGTGCCATCAATGCGGAGGGGGTGGCACCCCGTGACATCAAACATGCCCAGAAGTGATGGGAGGACTACAAGACCAGGACCCTCAAGAAGGCCTGGCGCCTCTTGGACGTGGCCACTGTTAGGGAGAATTCTCATTCTATGGCTAATTTCCCTTACCTATAGAGTCCCCCAGCAGATTTTCTGGATTTGAAGGGTTTGTTTCTTTTTACCTGCTAAGAGTATGACTCTTTTTCCCACTCTTAGACAGTTTTGCTATGTGTGTTCTAGGCTATTTTTGTGTTTAATGCCTATGGGATTTTCTCTCACCCATAGGAACCATCTTTATTCACATGTGTTACACAGCACCCTCAGTGCAGTGACATAGGGGTGTTGTAGTGACCCCCAAACAGACTCCATACCCTGGGACTGACTACTGTCTCCCAGGGCATGTAAAGTACCCATTGACTTTATTAGTCAAATCTTATGAACTTAACCAGTACAACCCATCTTACTACGGAGGTACTGGAAAGGGTTAATAGTTGTTCCCTTGGGTTCATTTTCAAGGGGGTACCTTAAAGTCCCGCTCTCTAAGGTTTCTGGCTGGTGGCAGTGGTTACTACCATAAATATTCGACCGCAAATATTTCCCTATGGGATTTTCCCATTGTTCGAGGCTAACACTTTTACTGACAGCCTCTAACATACCGCCGGTTTATTTTATTATTAACTTCTCTCCGGTAGGTTTTATTTGCCAGAACTTTAATATAAATTCTTTCTCGTGTCTTACTCTAAACTCCTAACCCAGGTCGGGGATCTTTTGTTTGCTCTTTTCGCGGGCTTCTACCAAGAAGCCCTTCTTTCGGCGCCTCTGAGCCTGGGGCGGGTCTGTTGTTTGGGGGGGAGTGGAACCTCTGGACAGAGTTGCCGCAGCAACTCAGGTCGCACTCTAACCTGATAGGCTGGAGGGTCTCCCGCAAAGAAGACCACTCCACTGTGTGAGTGACAGCTAGGCTGTATGAATGGGTCTCTTTCTGCATAAAAGCAGTGTCCTGAGGACTGGAAGAGCAAGACGTCACCACTGGAACTATGGAACCGAAGAAGAGAGAAGCCACAGACATCTTCAGCATCTACACCACTGGTGAAGCCCTGCCGGATCGTCTCACCACTTTTCTTCCACACGTCGAGAGGAGATCTTCAGCGAAAGATCTCCCTTGAGCTGGTGGGACCAATCAGTTCACTCATCGCTTCTCCGAACCTGCCTTGGTCGAATCGACAGTGCCCAGCACTTGAAGACCAGGCAGCTATCGACCCGGACCGTGATTAAAAGGAGCATACCTTTTAAACTTCGTTTGGCAGCACCGCGGCTGGTTTCATCCCTGGGTAGTGCAGACACTAGATCCTTCTTCCACGACGAGAGCCGTTTTCACTCTACTGCAGACTTGTCTACAATTGAATAGGGAGTTGTATATACTTTTCTTTGACTAAATTTTAACTTACTTTCACAACTGTGATTCATGTGTTGAACTAGATCTGTATAAAATACATATATATTCTCTTTTTGATACAAAGCTTTGGTCAGTGTTTCCTTGTTGCATAGTACTGTGATACCTATTGTGTAAACCCTGAATACTGCTCATCTTATTATTATTATTATTATTATTATTATTATCTCCCTCTTGAGATTTGTCTGACTACTTAGCCACAGCTACCAACTAAATCTTTGTGCTACAGACTGATACCAAAGGTGATTTATTGCTCTCACCTGTAGTCCTAATCCTGGGTAGTGATCCCTGAGGGAACTGCACGGTATTCTGCCTAACAGCCACCTTACCACCCAGCAGATGAGGGCCCTGGAGCGCATTCGCCCAGTGCTTCACCACCAGATCCTCAGGATGTAGGCCCGTCTGGAGTCGAGCAGTAAGTGCCCATGCATTCCCGTGTATAACAGTGCATGTTGCAGTGTGGTGGTAGTTAGCTACTTGGCTGTATGTGTGACATGGGTCATGTATGGATGTGTGTGTGCAGAGACATGATAGTGCTGCATGTGAGTCCAGTCAGGTGTGACCCACCTGAATGGTGTATGTGTTACAATGCCTCATGCGGAGCAGCATTCGGAATGCACACATGTATGCATGCCTGTGTCTGTACTTGGACATGTTTGGGGTGTGAGAGATGGGTACTGCTGTCATGGACATGCATGGGGTAAATGCCTGTGTATCTGAGTAGTGTGTGAGTGAATGGTAAATGCCATGGATGCATGACACATGTCCGTGATCATGTTTTGATTCACTGATACAGCCTAGTAACACACATGCATCCACTGTGTCTGGGGGTATACGCGGCCAGATGCATGACCCTCTGATGATGTGTCTGCATGTGATCAGCATGTCCCAGGATTCATGTGAGTTTCAGCTCACCATTGCATGTTTCTATGGTGCCTTGGACATGGATGCAAATGTTGGTTGCATGTGCCATGCCTGTTCCTGCATGTGTGTTGCCTGCACTGACCCATGTGTTGTGGAGGGACATGATGGAAGAGACGTTTGACAGTGCCACTCATGTGCTATTGCTTTGTGTCTAGGGGACTGTTGTATAGTACCCTGATGCTGTGTTCAATGTCTCCCTTTACAAAGCGGCGAGTGAAGAAAAGGGCGGAAATGGCGCTGTGGAGGAAAGCGGCAGGGATGCCTCCACTGGCCGGCCATGTAAGGCCCAGTCACCCTCCCAGGTAATTCTATCATCCGGGAGCAAGGGGACTGGTGCGGCGTACTCCGTGAGTGAGGTACGCGTATTCCAAAGGGTGGCAGGGAGTTTTACACATGATTTCACTGGCACAAGCGGGTTACATGTATTCTGAGGGTGGCAGAGAGTTTTACACATGATTTCAATAGCGCGAGCAGGGTATGGATATTCCAAGGGGTGCGCAGGGAGTTTTACACGTGATTTTGCTGGCGCGAGCAGGGAACGCATATTCCGAGGGGTGCGCGGGGAGTTTTACACGTGATTTCGCTGGCGCGAGCGGGATTCGCGCAATCTGAGGGGTGCGCAGGGAGATTTACATGCGATTATGCTGGCACGAGCGGGGTTCGCGTAATCCAAGGGGTGCGTGGGGAGTTTTACACACAATTTTGCTGGCGCGAGCAGGGTATGCATATTCCGAGGGGTGCTCGCTGGGTTTTACACATGTTTTCGCTGGCGCCAGCGGGGTACGTGTAATCCGAAGGGTGTGCGGGGAGTTTTACATGTGATTTCGCTGGGGCGAGCAGGGTACGCATATTCCGAGAGGTGTGCGGGGAGTTTTACACGCGATTGGGTTGTCGCGTGAGGGCTGAGTGGGGTTTTTAGTACGTTTTCGTGGTTGGGGGGCTGTATACTGGTCCACTGGCCTTTGCGCCATGTAGGGGATTTGTGCAATGCTTTTGGTGCACAGGGCAGGGTTGGGGGCATAACTTGTGCTGCTGCAGGGTTGCTGCACCACACTGTGCCGCTGCTGGTTATGGATGTTTAAATCCATGAATACGCAGTGCGTCAAAATGGGTTTTGGCGCATGCGGCTGGTGCAAGCTGGCGCACGCTCCTTCTCTTTGCCAGCCACGTGCGCTACTTCTGCGTGGGAATCTATGAATGACCCCATTTATATTGCATTTTCTGATAGATGTTACTCCTATCTTCAAACGTTCCCAATTCTGTGTAAATTGGAGCTTGCATATTGATGCAAAACTCTATTTAGTGATTACACAGTTGGTCTAATATTTTCCTTCATGTTAAGATGAATTAGGTTTTCTAGTGTGCAATTGAACATGTTTTACTCCAGGTGGCAGTGGCAGTGCTGAAATACTAACTAACTATGGTAGACCTCACTGCTACCTTAATAACCATCAAGGCCACATAGTATGTGGATGATATCCTCCCTCCCTCCTTAATGAAGACCATTCCAACTGAAGCACTCCTCCCTTAACTGAAAATCATCAATAACTCACTCAACCCTCAAGACTGGATCCTCCCACTTCTTAAGAAACCAACACTAGAACCTAACGATCTCAGTAACTACTGCCCCATTACCCATCTTCCCTTTCTAGGTAAGTGTTAGGCGGAAACCTGTGCAGTTCCCTCTGGGACCACTGCAAAAGATTTAGGACTACAGGTGTTTGGCAGTAAACCCACTTGGTAGCAGTCTGTACCACACAGATTCACTTGGTAGCTATGGCTGAGCAGTCAGACTTCCCTCAAGAAGAGTTTGGCAGTATGTGGAGTATACAACATAGGGCAATTCTACACAGTAAGACAAGCAAACACGCAACAAGGCTTCGGTGTAAAGATATAAAGGTAATTATTTATAACGACACATCTATAGAAAACACTCTGGCACTAATACGGCAAAACAACTTCAATCATGATACTACACGAAGAAAAAGATCAATCCCCCTAACAATATTTCGACAAGTCTAGGTTTACCGGCATCACTTATTTGCAGACAGAGGTGTATGCTTTAACCTAGATGGCACTCTAGTATTCGTTAGGTAGGGAGAGAAAAGATAAGACAGGTTATGAAGTCAACTTGGTACCAATACTTTACGGACAAATGCAAGGCAAGTAAGGCAGGGTCTACTGTAGATCACAAAGTTCAGAGGCCAGGCCCACTCGGAGAGAGGCAAGGCGATATGTCCAAAAAGTGTCTCAGTGGAAATGCGCTTCGAGTCTTTATCGCAAAGTGTTATGGAAAGTTTGGAACCAGTTCAGAACCACACGTTAAAGAAAGCTTGGAGGCGACCCAATGGAAAGGCAAGGATTAAGACACCTCACTCGATCCGGAAGAAAGGGAAGCCAGGCGGACACGGTACCTTGTTTGTGGAGAGACAGTTCTGGCGGGGGCAGTTGTTCCTGGTGGTGGATGCACGTCGGGTCTTTGCCAAGAGTAGAGATGATCTCGTCGTCGAAGAAAAGTGAAGTCCGGTGCACCACCACGGAAGAGACCAGCCGCGGAGTGCTCCGTCACAAGGCTCCACCTTTTGGTCGCGGTACAGGGGTAGTGGCTATCCGGTTGCCGAGGTGCTCTGCACGGGCAATTCGACCACTGCGTCCTGGAGCGAAGAAAAAGCAAAGGGGACTGGTTGTTCCCACCAGTCAGGGGAAGAGACTCTCCGGCAGGGAGATCTCCTCTGTCGTCGGGAAGTGGTGAGTCGGTTCCGCAGGGCTCCACCGGAGGTGTCGTTGTGCAGGTCGGCTCAGCGTTACCCTCGTCGGATTCTTAGGTCCTGTGACGACTTCTGAAGATCCAGTCCCAAAAGCCCTGCTTTTATGCAGAAAACCTCCATTCATTCAGCCTAGCTGTCAATCAACACACGCTAAGTGGTGAGCGGGGAGGCTCACCACTTGGGCCAATCACACAAGAGTGCGACCGGAGTTGGCAAGGCAACTCGGTCCACGGTGCCTAAACCCCCTCCCACACTCCTGTGGTAACCCAGACAGAATGGCACCACTTTGGAGGGTCTCTGTACAGAAGCCCGCCAAAAGTGGAACAAAGGCTCCACCTTTGGTTTAGGAGTCACAGAGACGAACACAGACGCCATTTTAAAAACCGAGTTCTGGCAGAAAATACCATCCAGTAAACTTATTTACGATAAGTAAACTGATGGTATGTTAGAGATTAACGAGGAAAAGTATCAATCTCCAACAATGGGAAGAATCCCATAGGGTTATGTTCGGGGTCGAACATAACAAGTAGTTTCCACTGCCACCAGCCAAAACTCGATGAGGGGGGATGGGACAGTGCCCCCTCGAGTAAAAGATCTAGGAGTAATCGAATTACCCCTACTAGTACGTCCACAATAGGATGGTTTGCACTAGTTCTGTTAGTAAATTTAGGTCTAGTAAAGCCAATGATGACTTTACATGCCCGGGGAGACAGTAGTCAGTCCCCGGGTATGGAGTCTATGGTGGAGGTCCGCTAGGACGCCCCAGTGTTACGGCACGTAGGGTGCGGTGTGTTAAGCAGAAACCTGTGCAGTTCCCTCTGGGACCACTGCAAAAGATTTAAGATTACAGGTGTTGGCAGTAAACCCACTTGGTAGCAGTCTGCACCACACAGATTCACTGTGGTAGCTGTGGCTGAGCAGTCAGACTTCCCTCAAGAAGAGTTAGGCTGTATATAGAGGATACAGGATAGGTACAGAGTCACAGTAGTACAAACAAACACTGACCAGAGCTAGGTGTAAAAGTATATACTTATTTATTTTAAAGGCACACTCAGAAAATTACACTAGCACAGAAAAAGGTAAGTAAGTCAAAACACAGTCACTATTACTTATATGTACATCCCTAGTCATTTGTTGGACAAGTCTAAGTTAACGTCACTTATTTCCAAACAGAGGTGAGCGCTTAACGTCAGATGGCACTCCAACAAGTTTTTTAGAAAAGGGAGGGAAAGGCAGAAATGATGAGAGCAGTAAGGTAAAACACTTTTCACAGAAGGTTAGCAAAGACAGTCAATGGTGGAACAAGGAGAATTCGTTCGGGGCCCGCTTCAGAGAGAGCCAGGTAAAAATATGCCCAAGATCACACAATGTCGCAAGTCTTTGCAGGTAAGTAGAAAAGGTTTTACTACGGTTCTGAAAAGTTTAGTTAGGGTGTCCCTGACCTACCCAGGTTCGAGAGCCGAGGGTTAAATCTACCTCGTACAATTGGTGGCAAGGGAGGCCGGGCGGAACACAGTACCTTTAAAAGTGGAAAGGATCCTCCAGCGGTGGTAGTTGTTCCTGGTAGTGGGTGCAAGTTGCGGCGTCGTCCAGGGGAAGAGGTGAGCTCGACGTGGAGGAAAGCTGCAGGTCGTTGCACTACCAGGGATGAGGCCAGCCGTGGAGTTTTCCGGTCACAAAGGAGTTTACCCCTCTTTCGCGGTTGAGGTAAAAAGTGGTATCCCGGTTGCCGGGGTGCTTGGCACAGGCAAGGCGGCCACGAGATGCTTCGGGATGGCGAAAAGAAGGCAGCAACTGGTTGTCCCCACCAGTTAAGGGAAGGAGACTCTCTGGAGGGAGATCTCCTCTGTCGTCGGAAAAAGTGGTGAGACGGTTCCGCAAGGCTTCACCGGTGGTGTCGTCTTGGCAGGTCGTCTCGGCTTCTCCCTCTTCGGCTTCTTAGGTCCTGTGGCGACTTCTGAAGAACCAGTCCTAAAACCCCTGCTTTTATGCAGCAAACCCCCATTCATACAGCCTAGCTGTCACTCAGACATGCTAAGTGGTGAGCGGGGTGGCTCACCACTTGGGCCAATCACACTAGAGTGCGACATGAGTTGGCAAGGCAACTCAGTCCAGGGTGCCTAAACCCCCTCCCACACCCCCTGTGGTACCCAGACGGAATGGCACCACTTTGGAGGGCTTCTGTGCAGAAGCCCGCCAAAAGTGGAACAAAGGCTCGATTCGGGTTCAGGGTTACTGAAGTGAACCTAGACGCCATTTTGGCGGCGAGTTCTGGCAAAAAATCCCAACCGGTGAATTTATATTAAATAAATAAACCAGCGGTATCTTTAACATTGCACCAAAAAGTGGTGCATTAAAATCAATGGGAAATCCCATTGGGAAACATTCCGGTGGAATATTTCTGTGGTATCCACTGCCACCAGCCAGAAACTCGGCGAGGGGGGACGGGACAGTACCCCCTCGACAACAGACCCAGGGGCAATCTAATTGCCCCTACCAGTACTTCCACAGTAAGATGGTTTGTACTGGTTAAGTTCCTAAGTTAAGACTAGTAAAGTCAATGGCAAATGTACAGACCCAGGGAGACAGTAGTCAGTCCCAGGGTGTGGAGTCTATGTTTGGGGGTCTCTATGACACCCCTGTGTTACTGCACTGAGGGTGCTGTGTAACACACATTCAAAAACCAATGATAGCCTATGGGGAAGAAAATACCCCCTAGCCCATAAGCACATAGCAAGTCACAGTAACACTCTCAAATCATGTCCAAGAGTGAGGGTAAAAGAGTCTCACTCTTGGCAGGAGAAAAAAATAAACCTCAAAAATCCAGCAAAGCTGCTGGGGGACTCACTAGGTTAGGAAATTCAGCCTAAACAGAGAATTCTCCCTAACACTCGCCCCCCCAGACTAAGGGACAGGAGGATTTAATCCACTCCTGGATGAACCTCATACCTCTAGTCGATGACATACATCCTAGAGAGTCCATCAGCATTTTGATGGTGACACCCTGACCTGTGCTCAATGGTGAAATCAAACCCTTGGAGGCAGATTGACCATCTCAATAGTTTGGGATTTTCCCCTTTCATTTGCATTAACCATCTCAAGGGTTGGTGGTCAGTCTGAATGACAAAAGTAGAACCATACAAGTATGGCCTAAACTTCTTCAGTGCCCACACAATAGCAAAACATTCTCTTTCAATTGTTGCCCACCTTGTTTCAGGATCCTTCAGTTTTCTACTGATGAAGCAAATGGGGTGTTCCCTACCCTTCTCATCCAGTTGGCTAAGAACTGCACCTATACCTACATTGGAAGCATCAGTTTGTACAATGAAAGTTTGGTGGTAGTCAGGAGCTCTGAGTACTGGAGCTTGGCAAAGGGCTTTCTTCAGGTTTTCAAAGGCCTGATTGCATTCCTCATTCCATTTGACCTTTTTAGGGAATTTTGGAGAGGAGATCACATTCAGAGGAGAAGCTATGGTCCCATAGTTCTTAATGAAATTCCTGTAGTACCCAGTGAGGCCTAAGAAGGCTCTCACCTGGGTCTGAGTAGTAGGTGTTGTCCAATTTTGCACAGCTTCAATCTTGCTGAGCAAAGGACTTATTTCTCCACCTCCTACCTCATGTCCAAGGTAGAGCACTTTACTCTGTCCAATTTGGCATTTGGTTGCCTTTATGGTCAGATGGGCCTGCTCAAGAGCCTGCAAAACATGTCCTAAGTGGGACACATGTTCCTCCCAGGAGTGGCTGAAGACTGCAATGTCATCCAAGTATGCCATGCAGAAGTCTTCCATCCCAGCTAGAACTTGGTTCACCATCCTTTGGAATGTTGCAGGTGCATTTTTCAGTCCAAAAGGCATAACCTTGAATTGGTATAGGCCAACTGGGGTAGAAAATGCAGTTTTCTCCTTGGCATGGTCTGTCAGGGCTATTTGCCAATAGCCTGAGGTAAGGTCCAGTGTGCTGAGGTACTTGGCTGCACCAAGTTTATCCACCAACTCATCTGTCCTTGGCAAAGGGTGGGCATCAGTCTTGGTGACTGCATTAAGAGCTCTATAGTCCACACAGAATCTCAACTCTTTGGATCCTGCCTTTGGTACTAACACCACTGGGCTAGACCATGGACTAGTAGAGGGCTCTATTACCCCGAGATCAAGCATCTTCTTGACCTCCCCTTTGATGTGGGTTCTGATATGTTCTGACATTCTATATCCTCTGCTTTTGACTGACAGACAGTCACCAGTGAGTATATCATGCTGTCCCCAAGGGGTCAAGCCTGGTGAAAGAGAGAACAGGGGGGCAAACTGATTTAACATTGCTTTGCACTCCTCCTGTTGCTCAGGGGTCAGATCTGAAGAGAGATTAACTCCTTCAACCTTTTCGTCCAAAGGTAAGCCTCTTAGGAGGTCAGGTAGAGCTTCACTCTCCTCCTCCTCTCCTGATGAAGCTAGAAGCAAGGCTCCTACTTCTGGTCTAGAGATATAGGCTTTGAGGCGGTTGGTGTGGAAGACTCGGGGAGCTTCCCTGGGGTTGCCCAGATCCACCAGATAGTTGACCTCTCCAAGTTTTCCCACAACCTTGAAGGGTCCCATCCATTTGTCTTGTAAGGCCCTCTGCCTTGTTGGAAGCATAAGTAGAACTAGCTGGTCTTGAGTAAACTCAACCATGTTAGCTTTCTGATCGTGCCAATGTTTGATCAGAGCTTGGCCAGCTTTCAAGTTGTCACTTGCTTCTGCCATCATGTGTGACATTCTCCTTCGGAGACCTATCACATAGTCAGTCACTCTGACTGGCTTGGGGGAAGGAGCACTCTCCAACCCCTCCTTAATCAGGGCCAAGGGGCCTCTGACTGGATGGCCATAGAGAAGTTCAAAGGGAGAATAACCTACTCCCTCCTGAGGGACTTCCCTATAAGCAAATAGAAGGCATGGTAGTAGAAGGTCCCACTTCTTCTTAAGGGGTTCTTCTAAAGCACCTATCATGCTCTTCATAGTTCTGTTAAACCTTTCTACCAACCCGTTTGTCTGAGGGTGGTAGGCGGTTGAGAACTTGTAGGTGACTCCGCAGGTTTTCCACATGGCCTTCATGTAGTGGGACATAAAATTTGACCCCCTGTCAGAAATTACCTCCTTAGGAAACCCAACCCTGGTAAAGATACCATGGAGGGCCTTAGCCACAGCCTGAGCTGTAACAGTCCTCATAGGAATGGCCTCAGGGTACCTAGTAGCATGGTCTACTACAACAAGGATAAACCTGTTGCCTGAGGAGGTTGGAGGATCAAGGGGACCAACAATGTCAATCCCTACCCTCTCAAATGGGACTCCCACAACTGGGAGAGGCACTAAAGGTGCCACATTCTTGGAACCAACCTTACCAGAAGTCTGGCAGGTATGGCAGCTCCTGCAATATCTATCTACTTCAGCCCCCATCTTTGGCCAATAAAAGTAGAGGGAGAGCCTTTCCTTGGTCTTCTTGAAACTCAAGTGACCAGCCAAAGGAATCTCGTGGGCTAGTTGCAAGAACTGTTGTCTGTTCTCTTGGGGCACTACCAGGCGTTGGTAGGCTCCAGGTTCAGATTCAGTGGGTTCACTGTAGAAGAGGCCATCTTCCCAGTGTAACCTATACTTCCCAGGCTCTTGCCCATCAGCCTGAGAAGCAGCCTGTTGGCGGAGACCCTCCAGAGTTGGACATTCTCTTTGTCCCTTACGAAAAGCTGTCCTGCTGGGTCCACCTTCTGCCAGTAAAGACTGCAGCTCAGGATGGTCAGCCGGGTCCAGGTCTCCAATAAGTTCTGGGCCTCCTACTAGCTCTTCTTCAGAGTCTAGTTCAACCAGACAGGGTTGTACCTCCCTCTCAGCCTCAGCTGGAGGTGGAGTTACAGGTGTAACTTTGGACAACCTCGGGGAAGTCCTCGTTGGATGCACTGGAGTGCTTGCTGTAGGCTTTTTCCTAGGAGTCTTGGGTTGCCCCTTTGCTCCTGCTCTGGTAGTTACTGCAGTAAGTTGCTCCAGTGGGAGAGGAGTGATTTCTGTCATCATCTCCTGAGATAAACCTCGCAGGGTTTTCTCTCTTGCAGGTTTGGTGAGCTCCTGTAACCTTTTACTAGGAGGTCTGGGGGTATGTGACACAACTCCCAGAGCTTTCAGGTCATTTCCCAACAGGACCCTTCCTGGTACTTCACATTGTATACTGAAAGGTATCTTCACAGCCATATCATTACACTGGATGAGAACTGGTAACTGGGGACACATCTGCACAGGCCCTCCAGCTAACTTGGTGAGGCATTTGGGTGCCTTAGCAACATCCGCTGCCTTAAAAAATGATTCATCCACCACAGTTATGCTGGCCCCAGTGTCCCTGATGGCAGGAGTCTCCTGACCATTCACTTGGACACTGTCCTTATAATACTCTTTAGTATTATCTGGGATAGAATTATACACATCTAAATTCTGTTGTTCCCATAACCCCAGAGAGACTAAAGAAACACTGGCTGAGACTCCAGTGGGTTCATCAGCCAGTTGTAGAAAGTTTCCACATGCCATAGTGACTTCCTCCTCTGGAGCGAAGGCTAAGGAGACAAGTTGGACCCCTGAAGGTTTACCCTTACATCTGGGATCTCCTTTCACATGGTCAGTAGCCTTACAAACATAACAGGCCCCAAAGGTCCTTTGGAATGGAGGCTTGTTCTGACCTCCTTCTGGTTTAGCACCAGAAGGTATACTACTCTGCTGTGGTTTCCCAGGTGGCTTACCCTTATGGTTTGGTTTGGGGCCCTCTTTGGAATTGGAGTTATTAGAATTCTCTTTGGAGTCTTTCTTAGGCTGTCTTCCCTCATCCTTCTTCTGAGTTACCCCAGAATCCTTGTGAGTAGCCCTGTTGGCAACCCACAAGTCAGCAGCCTTAGCTAGTTTCCTAGGGTCTAATTCCCATGAATCAGCCAAGTGCTGTCTGAGCTCAGGAGAGCAGGCATCATAAATTGACTCCATCATTACAAGATTCCTCATTCCTTCATAAGTGTTCACTTTGTAACCCTTAATCCATCCCTCTAAGTTTTTCAGCCCTTCACACACCCAGGTAGCCCAAGGGGTACCATCATGCTTTTTGAGGCTCCTAAACCTCTTAAGATACTGGGAAGGGGTCTTCCCAAATCTAGCTATCAAAGCTAGTTTCACACATTCATACTCTTTCCTATCCTCCTCCCCCAACTCCATTACCGCATCAGTTGCAACAGGGGGAAGCCTAGAGAACAACCAGGTGAGTAACTCATTACCTGTGATGTTCTGGAGCCCATGATTATACTCAAACATAGACAACCAATCCAACACATCCAACTTAGGCTCATACATACCAATCAATTCCTTAGGCATCCTGGGTCTTTTAGGACTGGAACTTCTAGAGGAGCCAGAGAGAGAAGCATTTTCAACAGACAATTTCTTCAATTCTAGCTCATACTTGAGCTCCATTTCTCTTAGCCTTAGTTCTTTTTCAGTTCGAGCAGTAAGTTTCTTGTACTCTAATTCAATTTTCATTCTCTCTAGTTCAAAGTATTGAGGGTTGAATGTGGGACCTGGCAAAGACCCAGTAGGTACAGCTGGTAGAGCAGACAGAGGCCTAGGGGGAACATTTATAACAGTTTCATCCTCCTCTTCTGGTTCTGACCCAAGATCATCAATACTTTGTTCAATAACAATATCATTGCTGTTCTCTACATTTGCTGGAGTGATAGGTTCCTCCGAACCATCATCCAGACTTTGGTTTTCTAACAACCTTTCTATTAGCTCCATTTTCTTTCCTTTAGTCATGAGATTCTTATGCTTACAGAAAAGTCTTAGACAATCAGCAGTTTTTGTAGCAAGGGATTCTTGACTATAACTTTCCATAGTAGACAGGATAGAAAATGACTTTTTCCTTTCTTTATGGTTAGTTTGCACTAAGGTATCTCAAAAGTACACTAAAGTGTATACTCAATACAAATCCCACCGCTGTACACCAGTGTTAAGCAGAAACCTGTGCAGTTCCCTCTGGGACCACTGCAAAAGATTTAAGATTACAGGTGTTGGCAGTAAACCCACTTGGAAGCAGTCTGCACCACACAGATTCACTGTGGTAGCTGTGGCTGAGCAGTCAGACTTCCCTCAAGAAGAGTTAGGCTGTATATAGAGGATACAGGATAGGTACAGAGTCACAGTAGTACAAACAAACACTGACCAGAGCTAGGTGTAAAAGTATATACTTATTTATTTTAAAGGCACACTCAGAAAATTACACTAGCACAGAAAAAGGTAAGTAAGTCAAAACACAGTCACTATTACTTATATGTACATCCCTAGTCATTTTTTGGACAAGTCTAAGTTAACACCACAGATTTCCAAACAGAGGTGAGCGCTTAACGTCAGATGGCACTCCAACAAGTTTTTTAGAAAAGGGAGGGAAAGGCAGAAATGATGAGAGCAGTAAGGTAAAACACTTTTCACAGAAGGTTAGCAAAGACAGTCAATGGTGGAACAAGGAGAATTCGTTCGGGGCCCGCTTCAGAGAGAGCCAGGTAAAAATATGCCCAAGATCACACAATGTCGCAAGTCTTTGCAGGTAAGTAGAAAAGGTTTTACTACGGTTCTGAAAAGTTTAGTTAGGGTGTCCCTGACCTACCCAGGTTCGAGAGCCGAGGGTTAAATCTACCTCGTACAATCGGTGGCAAGGGAGGCCGGGCGGAACACAGTACCTTTAAAAGTGGAAAGGATCCTCCAGCGGTGGTAGTTGTTCCTGGTAGTGGGTGCAAGTTGCGGCGTCGTCCAGGGGAAGAGGTGAGCTCGACGTGGAGGAAAGCTGCAGGTCGTTGCACTACCAGGGATGAGGCCAGCCGTGGAGTTTTCCGGTCACAAAGGAGTTTACCCCTCTTTCGCGGTTGAGGTAAAAAGTGGTATCCCGGTTGCCGGGGTGCTTGGCACAGGCAAGGCGGCCACGAGATGCTTCGGGACGGCGAAAAGAAGGCAGCAACTGGTTGTCCCCACCAGTTAAGGGAAGGAGACTCTCTGGAGGGAGATCTCCTCTGTCGTCGGAAAAAGTGGTGAGACGGTTCCGCAGGGCTTCACCGGTGGTGTCGTCTTGGCAGGTTGTCTCGGCTTCTCCCTCTTCGGCTTCTTAGGTCCTGTGGCGACTTCTGAAGAACCAGTCCCAAAACCCCTGCTTTTATGCAGCAAACCCCCATTCATACAGCCTAGCTGTCACTCAGACATGCTAAGTGGTGAGCGGGGTGGCTCACCACTTGGGCCAATCACACTAGAGTGCGACATGAGTTGGCAAGGCAACTCAGTCCAGGGTGCCTAAACCCCCTCCCACACCCCCTGTGGTACCCAGACAGAATGGCACTACTTTGGAGGGCTTCTGTGCAGAAGCCCGCCAAAAGTGGAACAAAGGCTCGATTCGGGTTCAGGGTTACTGAAGTGAACCTAGACGCCATTTTGGCGGCGAGTTCTGGCAAAAAATCCCAACCGGTGAATTTATATTAAATAAATAAACCGGCGGTATCTTTAACATTGCACCAAAAAGTGGTGCATTAAAATCAATGGGAAATCCCATTGGGAAATATTCCGGTGGAATATTTCTGTGGTATCCACTGCCACCAGCCAGAAACTCAGCGAGGGGGGACGGGACAGTACCCCCTCGACAACAGACCCAGGGGCAATCTAATTGCCCCTACCAGTACTTCCACAGTAAAATGGTTTTTACTGGTTAAGTTCCTAAGTTAAGACTAGTAAAGTCAATGGCAACTTTACAGACCCAGGGAGACAGTAGTCAGTCCCAGGGTGTGGAGTCTATGTTTGGGGGTCTCTATGACACCCCTGTGTTACTGCACTGAGGGTGCTGTGTAACACACATTCAAAAACCAATGATAGCCTATGGGGAAAAAAATACCCCCTAGCCCATAAGCACATAGCAAGTCACAGTAACACTCTCAAATCATGTCCAAGAGTGAGGGTAAAAGAGTCTCACTCTTGGCAGGAGAAAAAAATAAACCTCAAAAATCCAGCAAAGCTGCTGGGGGACTCACTAGGTTAGGAAATTCAGCCTAAACAGAGAATTCTCCCTAACACGGTGTAACACACATAGCAAAACATATGAGACCCTATGGAGTAAAAGACCCCATAGCCCATAGAACACGTTGACATTCAAAGGAATTACACACATTCATGTCCAAGAGTGGGATAAAAAGTGTCTCACTCTTGGCAGGATGGAAAAAACAAACTCCAGAAATCCAGCAAAGCCGCTGGGGGTCTCACTAGGTTAGGAAATTCAGCCTAAACAGAGAATTCTCCCTAACACTCGCCCCCCCCAGACTAAGGGACAGGAGGATTTAATCCACTCCTGAATGAATCTCTTAACTCTAGTCGATGACATACATCCTAGAGAGACCATCAGCATTTTGGTGGTGACATCCTGACCTGTGCTCAATGGTGAAATCAAACCCTTGCAGGCAGATCGACCATCTCAATAGTTTTGGGTTTTCCCCTTTCATTTGCATTAACCATCTCAAGGGTTGGTGGTCAGTCTGAATGACAAAAGTAGAACTGTACAAGTACGGCCTAAACTTCTTCAGAGCCCACACGATAGCAAAGCACTCTCTTTTGATTGTTGTCCACCTTGTTTCAGGATCCTTCAGCTTGCAGCTGATGAAGCAAACAGGGTGCTCCCTACCTTTCCCATCCAGTTGACTGAGTACGGCACCTATCCCTACATTTGAAGCATCTGTCTGCACAATGAAGTGTTGGCGGTAGTCAGGAGCTCTGAGTACTGGGGCTTGGCACAGAGCCTTTTTCAGGTTTTCAAAAGCCTGATTGCACTCCTCGTTCCATCTAACCTTTTTAGGAAATTTGGGCGAGGAGATGACATTCAGTGGAGAAGCTATGGTCCCATAGTTCTCTATGAAATTCCTGTAATACCCAGTGAGGCCTAGGAAGGCTCTCACTTGGGTTTGAGTAGTAGGTGTTGTCCAATTTTGCACAGCTTCAATATTACTGAGCAAAGGCCTTATTTCTCCACCTCCTACCTCATGTCCGAGATAGACTACCTTACTCTGTCCAATTTGGCATTTACTCGCCTTTATGGTCAGATTGGCTCGTCCAAGAGCCTGCAAAACATCTCTCAGGTGGGTTACATGTTCTTCCCAGGAATTGCTGAACACTGCGATGTCATCCAAGTATGCCATGCAGAAGTCCTCCATCCCATTCAGAACCTGGTTTACCATCCGTTGAAACGTAGCAGGTGCATTCTTCAATCCGAAAGGCATTACCTTAAACTGGTATAAGCCAACGGGGGTAGAAAATGTAGTTTTCTCCTTGGCATGGTGTGTCAGGGCTATTTGCCAATAGCCTGACGTCAAGTCAAATGTGCTGAGGAACTTGGTGGTGCCAAGTTTATCCACCAACTCATCTGTTCTTGGCAAAGGGTGGGCATCAGTCTTGGTGACTGCATTAAGAGCTCTATAATCCATGCAGAATCTAAGCTCTTTAGATCCGGCCTTTGGTACTAACACAACAGGGCTAGACCATGGACTAGTAGAGGGCTCTATTACCCCGAGATCAAGCATCTTGCTGACCTCCCCTTTGATATGGGTTCATACGTGTTCTGACATTCGGTATCCTCTGCTTTTGACTGGCAGACAGTCACCAGTGAGTATGTCATGCTGGCCCCAAGGGGTCAAGCCTGGTGAAAGCGAGAACAGAGAGGCAAACTGATTCAACATGGGTTTGCACTCTTCTTGTTGCTCGGGTGTCAGATTGGAGGAGAGATTTACTCCTTCAATTTGTTCGTCTAAAGGTAAGCCTCTGATTAGATCCGGAAGAGCTTCACTCTCTTCTTCTTCCTCGGATGATGCTAGAAGCAACGCTCCTACATCAGGTCGTGAGATATACGCTTTGAGTCGGTTGGTGTGGAAGACTGTGGGAGCCTCCTTGGGATTGCCCAAGTCCACCAGATAGTTAACCTCTCCGAGTTTACCCACAACTCTGAAGGGTACCATCCATTTGTCTTGCAAGGCCCTCTGCCTTGTTGGGATCATAACGAGAGCGAGCTGGTCTTGAGCGAACTCAACCATGTTAGCCTTTTGATCGTGCCAGTGCTTGATCAATGCTTGTCCAGCTTTCAAGTTATCGCTTGCTTCTGTCATCATGTGCGACATTCTCCTCCGGAGACCTATCACGTAGTCAGTCACTCTGACTGGCTTGGGGGAAGGAGCACTCTCCAACCCCTCCTTAATCAGGGCCAATGGAACTCTGACGGGATGACCATAGAGAAGTTCGAAGGGAGAATAACCTACTCCCTCCTGAGGGACTTCTCTATAAGCAAAGAGAAGGCATGGCAGTAGAAGGTCCCACTTACGCTTAAGGGGTTCCTCTAAAGCACCTATCATGCTCTTCATGGTTCGGTTGAACCGTTCTACCAACCCATTGGTTTGTGGGTGCTAAGCTGTTGAGAACTTGTAAGTAACTCCACAGGTTTTCCACATGGCTTTCATGTAGTGGGACATAAAGTTTGACCCCCTGTCAGAGATTACTTCCTTAGGAAACCCGACCCTAGTAAAAATACCAAGGAGGGCCTTAGCCACAGCCGGAGCTGTAACAGTCCTCATAGGAATTGCCTCAGGATACCTAGTACCATGGTCTACTACAACAAGTATAAACCTGTTGCCTGAGGAGGTTGGAGGATCAAGGGGACCAACAATGTCAATCCCTACTCTCTCAAACGGGTCTCCCACAACTGGGAGAGGCACTAAAGGTGCCACATTCTTGGAACCAACCTTACCAGAGGTCTGGCAGGTGTGGCAGCTCCTGCAGTGTTTTTCTATTTCGGCCCCCATCTTTGGCCAATAGAAGTAGAGGGAGAGCCTTTCCTTAGTCTTCTTGAAACTCAAGTGACCAGAGAAAGGAACCTCGTGGGCTAACTGCAAGAACTGTGTTCTGTTCTTTTGGGGTTCTACAAGTCACTTGTAGTCTCCAGGTGCAGACTCGGTCGATTCACTGTAGAAGAGGCCATCTTCCCAGTGCAACCTGTATTTCCCAGGCTCTTGCCCTTCAGCCTGAGCTTCTGCCCGGTGGCGAAGACCTTCCAGAGTTGGACATTCTCTCTGTCCCTTACTGAAGTCTGCCCTGCTGGGTCCACCTTCTGCCAGTAAAGACTGCAGCTCAGGATGGTCAACAGGATCCAGATCTCCAATGAGTTCCTTGCCTTCCATTAGCTCTTCCTCAGAGTCTAATTCTACCACAGAGGGTTGTACCTCCCTCTCAGCTTCAGCTGGAGGTGGAGTTACGGGTGTAACTTTGGACAACCGCGGGGAAGTCCGTGTTGGCTGCACTGAAATGCTGGCTGCTGGTTTCGGGGTCGAAGTCTTAGGTTTCCCTTTCGCTTCTGATTTCTTCGAGACAGCTGCCGACAATTCCAGTGGAGCAAGAGTGATCTCTTTCTTCATCATCTCCTCGAGAGTACCGCGCATGGTCCTCTCTCTTGTGGGTCTGGTTAGCTCCTGTAACCGTTTACTAGGAGGTCTGGGAGTATGCGATACAACTCCGAGAGTTTTAAAATCATTACCCAACAGTACGTGTCCTGGTACCTCACTCTGTATGCTGACAGGTATCTTCACAGTCATGTCGTTACACTGGATGAGAACTGGTAATTGGGGAAGCATCTGCACAGGCCCACCAGCTAACTTGTTGAGGCATTTGCGTGCCTTGGCAACATCCTCAGCCTGAAAAAACGATTTATCCACCACAATTATGCTGGCCCCAATGTCCCTAATGGCAGGAGTCTCCTGACCATTCACCTGGACACTGTCCTTATAATACTCTTTAGTATTATCAGGGATAGAATTATAGACATCTAAATTCTGTCGTTCCCACAACCCCAGAGATACTAAGGAAACGCTGGCTGAGACTCCAATGGGTTCGTCAGCTAGCAGTAGAAAGTTTCCACTTGCCATTTGGACTTCCTCCTCTGGAGCGAAGGCTAAGGAGACAAGCTGGACCCCTGAAGGTTTACCCTTACATCTGGGATCTCCTTTCACGTGGTCAGTCGAGCCACAAACAAAGCATTTACCGAATGCTTTTTGGAATGGTGGCTTGTTCTGGTCTCCTTCCGGTTTGACACCAGAAGACACACTATTCTGCTGCGGTTTTCCTTGTGGCTTACCCTTCTGGTTTTGTTTGGGCCCCTCTTTGGAATTTGAGTTATTCAAAATCTCTTTTGAGTCTTTTTTTGGCTGTTTTCCCTCATCCTTCTTCTGAGTTGCCTCAGAATCCTTATGAGTAGCCTTGTTGGCAACCCATAAGTCAGCGGCCTTAGCTAGCTTCCGGGAATCCAATTCCTTCGAATCAGCCAAGTGCTGTCTGAGCTCAGGAGAACAGGCATCATAAATCGACTCCAACGTAAAAAGATTCTTCATACCCTCATAAGTGTTTACTTTGTAACCCTTAAACCATCCCTCTAAGTTTTTCAACCCTTCACTCACCCAGGTAGCCCAAGGGGTACCATCATGCTTTTTGAGGGTTCTAAACCTCTTAAGATACTGGGAAGGGGTTTTCCCAAATCTAGCTATCAAAGCTAGTTTCATACTTTCGTAATCCGTCTTATCCGCCTCCCCCAACTCCATTACCACATCAGTCGCAACAGGGGGGAGCCTAGAGAACAGCCAGGACAGTAATTCATTCCCGGTGATGTCCTGGAGCCCATGATTGTACTCAAACAGTTTTAACCAATCCAACACATCCAATCTCGGTTCATACATACCCACTAATTCCTTCGGCATCCGGGGTCTTTTGGGACTGGAGCTCCTAGGGGAACCAGAGGAGAGAGAAGCACTTTCCACAGACAACTTTTTCATCTCTAACTCGTGATTAAGTTCTATTTCCGAGTCTTAACTCAGCTTGCTTCTGCTCAGCCTGGGCATTCATCCGTCTGAACTCGAGCTCTTGATTTCATTCAGATTGAGCCAAGAACCGTTTGTATTCTAATTCGAGCTTCATTTTTTCAAGTTCAAAATAAGCAGGGTTACATGTGGGACCTGGTATGGGCCCCGTAGGTACAGCTGGTAAGGCAGGTAGAGGAGCAGGGGAGACAGTTTCGTTAGCCTCTCCTTCCTCTTCAGCCTCTTCATCGCTATCGTCAGAATTACGATTTAGATCAACACCATTACTGTTATCTACATCTGCTGGAGAAGTTGGTTCCTCTGAACCAGTACCCAGACTTTGGTTTTCCAGCAATCTCGCTATAAGTTCTAACTTCTTGCCTCTTACAGAAAGATTCTCTTGCCTACAGAGAGCTCGTAAACTCTCAGTATTTTCACCGGACAAGGACTCTTGACTGTAAGCTTCCATAGTAGACATGTTTTTGAAAGTTGCTCTTTAGTGCTAAGCTTTGTGGTTAGTTATCCTAAAGTGTCGAAAAGTACTCTAAACTGTATACTCGATACAAATCCCACCGCTGTACACCAGTGTTAGGCGGAAACCTGTGCAGTTCCCTCTGGGACCACTGCAAAAGATTTAGGACTACAGGTGTTTGGCAGTAAACCCACTTGGTAGCAGTCTGTACCACACAGATTCACTTGGTAGCTGTGGCTGAGCAGTCAGACTTCCCTCAAGAAGAGTTTGGCAGTATGTGGAGTATACAACATAGGGCAATTCTACACAGTAAGACAAGCAAACACTCAACAAGGCTTCGGTGTAAAGATATAAAGGTATTTATTTATAACGACACATTTATAGAAAACACTCTGGCACTAATACGGCAAAACAACTTCAATCACAATACTATACGAAGAAAAAGATCAATCCCCCTAACAATATTTCGACAAGTCTAGGTTTACCGGCATCACTTATTTGCAGACAGAGGTGTATGCTTTAACCTAGATGGCACTCTAGTATTTGTTAGGTAGGGAGAGAAAAGATAAGACAGGTTATGAAGTCAACTCGGTACCAATACTTTACGGACAAATGCAAGGCAAGTAAGGCAGGGTCTACTGTAGATCACAAAGTTCAGAGGCCAGGCCCACTCGGAGAGAGGCAAGGTGATATGTCCAAAAAGTGTCTCAGTGGAAATGCGCTTCGAGTCTTTATCGCAAAGTGTTATGGAAAGTTTGGAACCAGTTCAGAACCACACGTTAAAGAAAGCTTGGAGGCGACCCAATGGAAAGGCGAGGATTAAGACACCTCACTCGTACCGGCAGAAAGGGAAGCCAGGCGGACACGGTACCTTGTTTGTGGAGAGACAGCTTCGGTGGGGGCAGTTGTTCCTGGTGGTGGATGCACGCCGGGTCTTTGCCGAGAGTAGAGATGATCTCGTCGTCGAAGAAAAGTGAAGTCTGGTGCACCACCAGGGAAGAGACCAGCCGCGGAGTGCTCCGTCACAAGGCACCACCTTTTGGTTGCGGTACAGGGGTAGTGGCTATCTGGTTGCCGAGGTGCTCTGCACGGGCAATTCAACCACTGCATCCTGGAGCGAAGAAAAAGCAAAGGGGACTGGTTGTTCCCACCAGTCAGGGGAAGAGACTCTCCGGCAGGGAGATCTCCTCTGTGGTCGGGAAGTGGTGAGTCGGTTCTGCAGGGCTCCACCGGAGGTGTCATCGTGCAGGTCAGCTCAGCGTTACCCTCGTCGGATTCTTAGGTCCTGTGGCGACTTCTGAAGATCCAGTCCCAAAAGCCCTGCTTTTATGCAGAAAACCCCCATTCATTCAGCCTAGCTGTCAATCAACACACGCTAAGTGGTGAGCGGGGAGGCTCACCACTTGGGCCAATCACACAAGAGTGCGACCGGAGTTGGCAAGGCAACTCGGTCCAGGGTGCCTAAACCCCCTCCCACACCCCTGTGGTAACCCAGACAGAATGGCACCACTTTGGAGGGTCTCTGTACAGAAGCCCACCAAAAGTGGAACAAAGGCTCAACCTTTGGTTTAGGAGTCACAGAGACGAACACAGATGCCATTTTAAAAACCGAGTTCTGGCAGAAAATACCATCCGGTAAACTTATTTACGATAAGTAAACTGATGGTATGTTAGAGATTAACGAGGAAAAGTATCAATCTCCAACAATGGGAAGAATCCCATAGGGTTATGTTCGGGGTCGAACATAACAAATAGTTTCCACTGCCACCAGCCAAAACTCGACGAGGGGGGACGGGACAGTGCCCCCTCGAGTAACAGACCTAGGAGTAATCAAATTACCCCTACTAGTACATCCACAATAGGATGGTTTGTACTAGTTCTGTTAGTAAATTTAGGTCTAGTAAAGCCAATGGTGACTTTACATGCCCGGGGAGACAGTAGTCAGTCCCCGGGTTTGGAGTCTATGGTGGAGGTCCGCTAGGACGCCCCAGTGTTACAGCACGTAGGGTGCGGTGTAACACACATAGCAAAACATATGAGACCCTATGGAGTAAAAGAGCCCATAGAACACATTGGCATTCAAAGGAATTACACACATTCATGTCCAAGAGTGGGAGAAAAAGAGTCTCCCTCTTGGCAGGATGGAAAAAACAAACTCCAGAAATCCAGCAAAGCCGCTGGGGGTCTCACTAGGTTAGGACATTCAGCCTAAACAGAGAATTCTCCCTAACAGTAAGATCCTTAAGAAGTAGGCAGTAGCCACACAACACCTCTAACACATCAAGGCCAAAAACGTCCTTCAGTCCTACCACTCTGGCTTCAGACCCAGATGCAGCACACAAATAGCTACCATCAAGGTGATTGGCGATGCCCTTAAAATCCTCAATGATGGCCATCCTTGCCTCCTAGTTCTCCTTGACCTCTTAAAAGCATCTGACACAATAGACCACCAGACATGCACCGACAATCTACATTGCTGCATGGGAATCAGTGCGATCGTCTTCAGCTCGTTCAAATCCTACCTTGCGAACCACCAACAGTTCATAAAAACGTATTTTTCCAGATGTGGAACTGCTGGCAACCTTCCTCTCTCCACACATCCACATTCACATTCACATTCAATATGCAGATGAAACACAGATCTAACTCAAGATATCCTCCATCAAAGACATCCAGAGGCTCATGGTCTGCCTCACATTGATCCAGTCCCGTGCTTACCAGAAGCTAATCTCCTCCAAGACTAACTTCCGACTGTTGGCCAACACTGAACACCTGACATCCAGACCTGGCTCCATGTTATGAACCTCAGGGGATTCACATCCCAGCTGCCCCCCTGTGCCATGTTCCTTGTGTTCAACATCAACAGACACCTCATGTTCAAACAGCACAAAGCAAGGAAGACACAAAAGGCTTAACAAACTTTATCTCCTGTGGAAAATCAGGCCCTTCATCCCAGAAATCAACTTCAGATCCACTACCCAAGTCTTGGTTCTCTCCCATCTAGATGATGGTAATACCCCTTTGGAAGGCATTCTGGTGACTACCCTGGCACCCTGGAAATGTGTCCTGCATGCTGTAGCAAGACTCATTAAAGTACTCAGCAAATTCGAACATATCACCCTGACCCTCATCAATCTGGACTGGCTCCCAATGCAAGCCAGTATTATCTTCGAATTCTGTTGTATCCTCAACAAGGCTGTCATCCTGAAGTCCCCAAGCTACCTCATTGAGAAACTCAGCATACCCGGAGGTCTGCAATCCAACATAATTAAGAATATGTACAAACTTGAATTACAACAGTGCAGAAGGGAAAGAACCAGATGACAGGCCTTTTCTGTCTATGGGCCAAGACTCTGGAATCTCCTCCCCATCAACATCAAACTTGCTCTGTCACTACTACAGTTCAGGAAAGAGCTCAAGACCTTCCTCTTCAAGGAATGGCTCTGCTTTAACACCTTGGTCCACACTCCCTGCACTCCCGACCATATCTGAGACTTGGTGATCTGATCCCCACTGTCAACCACCCATGCTGCCACTTGTCCATCCTCCCCAGTTAGCTCCCTGTTCCTTTTCTCTCTGCTACTGTCACTTTGTTATTCCCCTTGTGAGTGTTCAATTGCTTCCTAAAGCTAGGTCCATGCTCAATAAATACACTAATAATAACAATATTAATAATAATTTTTAAAAAAACTCCCTTTTCAATTCAATCTATCTATATCCAGAGCAGGTGTTTTTGTTTGCTGTGAATATAGAGTTCAATAACTTTTCCCTTTACCTCTTGAGGTAATGCAGTTTTTCAGAGAAAATTATTGGGTCCATGACAAATTCTGTCAAGGACTTTGAAGTTAAGGACTTGAATCCATTAGTGTGTGCCTGGCATGGGAATTAGAGATATATTCTTTTGAACATGCCCAAACTGAATTGAAAAATCAGTATCTCTTCTCTTCATGTGCATTCCTTGGCTGGGTTAAGACTTTTCTGTGTTAAATATAAGAAAATAGCTGGGCACAATTTAATTTACCCATTTTTCAATTTCTAATTTGACAGGGCAGAAATTAAATTAAATGCAGTTAAAGTTCTGTTCTTACATTTCAGACCCTCTCCATTAAAATGAAACATATGCAATCTTAATCATTGAAAGTATACACTAATGTTTCCCATAATGCTGAAATAGGGCTTACCCATTTTTATGAATTAATTTTACTCTCTAAAATACTGACAGTCACTGAAATATATGCAGTTGTCTACATCATACAAGTGACATTTAGAATTCCTGTGATTGATGTTTGAAGAACAGGAAATCACACATGGCTGTGTTAGACGTTGCCAATGTTCATCTGTGTCTTCAAAATTCAAAAACACATATTAAAGATGGGCCTTGAATAGGACATACATTTTCACTGTAAGTACACTTCCTATGGGTTGCTGTGTTCCTCAGGATGTAAATTCACACCACTAGATGGGACAAAGTTCTTGTTTGATTCTCACCTTTGTTATAATTGTCATACAGTGGCTGAAAGAAAATATGTAATCTACATCATTGGCTTTATATCTGAAGTCCTGCCCTGAAAACGATGGCTATAAAAGGTTTTCATCATATGTATAACGTGTTGGTTGCGCAAAGATTTCTTTCTTTTCAATGGCATCCTATTGGAGCATGGCAGCGAGCAATGTGTGCTAAAATGTCCAACAAATGAAAGAATCTATGAATGGCACATTTCTTACTCGGCCAGGAAGCCCTTAAAGATTGTAATTTAATTTAGTGTGTTTGGTAAAATGTCTGTAAAATGCAGTTAACACTTGTAACAAAATGACCTATAGGCCATTTAAGGTAAATGCAAATTGCATGCATCTGACCAACAACGTTAGCACTGCCATGCTGTTGGATTACATGCATGCACTTTTAAACATTTGCAAGGAAAGGTGGAAAAGTGAATGGCACAACCAGGCTAAACCACCTTTAGTCTTCAGTTGTACTCTCCCTCTCCTCTCCCTAACACCACCTGCCATCTATGCTTTGGAGATGGGGTTTACTAGTGGATTCCTATAGAAACCACCTGCTCTTTAGGAGGTGCAAAACTAAGGCGGATTCCATACGAATTAATGTGTATTACACTTGCATGAGCATCTCATTAAAGCATAAAAAGTGATTTTTCAAGATGGAGGTGGAAAGCATGTTGTGGATATAAACTCCGCTTCATTCCCCTTTCTCCTCTGTGGGAACAGATAACAAGAGGCTTGTGTGGGAAATGGAGGTGTAAAAGAATTGAAACTTGCTTCAACACTTCATTTTGTACTCCACCTCATATTAAAATGACCCCCTTGATTATAAAAGTGAGGATTACATGTCTTAAGCCAGCATTTACACTCACTGCACTGCTCCAAGTCATTTAAAACAACTTTTGCACAGGTGTAGAGGGAGACATGAGGGGAAATCAGTTTCCTCCTCCATTTTCTCATTCCACTCGCATTTCATTCTGTTTTATGTCAGCATGAGATTTTCCTGCTCGAGTAAAACTAATTAATTCCTATGAAATCGACCTGTTTTTAGCACCTACTAAAAGCAAGTCTTTTCATTAGGAAACCCTTGCAAATGGTTCATTTCACAGAGCATGGTATACGCGCTGTGGAAATGGCCTGCGTTAATCCTCACTTTACTAATTCTATGCCTTAAACGCTGGCTTGTGCCATGGTCCATCAGATAAGATTTAAAAGCAATTCATATATGCCACACCTTTATGTTTCATGAAAGCTTTGCTTCACGTCCACTTCTGGGGCCCATGTCACAACAACGTGGAGCACAGAGTGCAGTGAAGAAGAATGAGCAGCAGCCAGCCTGCTCAAAACATAACGCAGCTCCTAGGGCCGACCAAAACCTGCCTGGCCCCCACATAAGGCACACAGCCACATTGGTCCCCGGTGAAACCCAGACCATTCACATTTACACCATTGTCACATTTGCACAAAAATGACACACACCTGCCTTTTGCCTGCTGTTGCCAACGTACTCCCACTTGCTGCCGCCCCTTGCCACCTAAGAGCTGCTACCCCTCTCATTACCACTTCCTCGTTTCCCTCCGTCCTCCCCGACTGCTACTGCACCCCAGACTGCTGTTGTCCTCCTGACTATTACTTCCCCCTTTGACTGTGTATGCCACCCTTTATCTCTGCAGCCCCCATTTGATTGCAGTTGCCCCCTTTGACTGTTATGACCTTTAATGACTGCATAATCCCACTTTGATTGTATTTCTCCCCCATGGCCCTCTGAAGCTCCCATTTGACTAAATCCAACATCTGTTGCATCCTGCATCCCCAGTTTGACTGCAACTGCCATATTTGACTGTGCCTGTCCATTTTTTCACCTTAAACCTCTTTGACCATGCTGCCCCCTTTGGATGAGCTCAAGCTACTGGTATTTTGTGTAGTGAAGGAGGCGCCATGCCTCACAGGTCCAGGGCATCAGAAGTTGTCTTCCTGTCAGCACAAGAAGGCCTTGAAACCCAACCACACATATGCCAACACCGTCACTCCCAACCAATGCACCCTGTCACAGATCCAAAAGCGCTGGCAGGACCCATGGGGACATGACCATACGCTTGTTGCCAAACATCTTAAGCAATGACTTGCCCTTGGAGGGAGTGAATCATCACCAGAGTGAAGGCGGTAGTTGTGGGAGGAGCAGTCAATCACAGTGACAGACCCCAGCAATCCAGAAACAATAAGAGCACGGGGTGGAGGGCAAGTACACAACATGCATGCAGCACACAGCGACATGTATTTTGCCAGTGACACAAACGTCAACCACTGCTTAGGTGGAGGCGCACCTACCCATGTACCAGCAGATGCCATGGACACTAGCCATGAAAATGTTATGCGCACCTAAAACATCCTTCCAATTGACCCGCACATGGTTTGTTTTGTGACAACTACTGCCACATGTCCCTAGCAAATGGGCAGATGATTATTCCATGTCCCTCTGTAACACAAGTGAGAACCCACACAAACCAATATCATGCCTCAAAGAAGTGGTACTAGGACATGTGTAGTGTCATATGTCTTAAAGGGTAGAATCTATACAGCCACCAAAACCCTCAGGCATGTTTCCCTACACAGGGTTAACAGTGGCATGGAGTCAAAACCCAAAGGTTCTACTCCAAGGGTCATGATAGTGCACATGTTACCACTACAAATTCTATTCTCCACGGTTCTGAGTCACAGAAAGGGATGAAACAGACCTCTCGCTCTGTGAGCATACATTTTTACATATAAGAAGAAAGTCTGATATTTTTATGGGTGTAATTCACCCCTCTTACCACAACAACACTAATATCAAATATAACAAAACTTTATTACAATTCCATATATTTCATAAAACAATCATAAAAAATGATCATAGTACATAAGACCATTATGTTTAAAAACCACACAAGTTTTGACACCATAAGTGAGTAATGTTTGTAAATATTCCGTTCCCAGTAGTAAATCTTGGGCTTTTTCTATAAAGTGTTGTAGATTCCCAATTTCTTCAGGAATTCTTACATATCCTTTCTCGCCCCTGTCTAAAATAGTGTGCAATATAAGCAAAATTAATACGGGGTATTGCTGCAGACTCCCGCAATCATCCACTTCCTAGGCTAATCAATAAATACATAGGTGCTAGATCTTACCTATTTCAA
Organism: Ambystoma mexicanum; assembly: GCF_040938575.1. Lineage (NCBI taxonomy): Eukaryota > Metazoa > Chordata > Amphibia > Caudata > Ambystomatidae > Ambystoma > Ambystoma mexicanum. Next base: position 211,304,672 of record NC_090935.1, on the reverse strand, counting down.
TGTAGCATTATGTTGGAAAATTGTACAATCCCTCAGTTCCAAATACTTCTTTGCACTCTTTCTATTTATTAATTTTGCTTATATTGCACACTATTTTAGACAGGGGCGAGAAAGGATATGTAAGAATTCCTGAAGAAATTGGGAATCTACAACACTTTATAGAAAAAGCCCAAGATTTACTACTGGGAACAGAGGTACGTAATTTTAGACATATCCTGCACCCTTTGAGGGATGAGGGTTCATGTTTTTACATGTTTTTCATGTCAGTAGAGATTGATACTCGATTACAAGTTACTAATAGGGTGTCTATTATTTTTTGATCAACAGGGTTCTCCCCTAGAAAAGAAGAATGTTCTAGATTACGGCACAAGACAATTTGTCCCCTGAAAAATGTCCGACATTGTTGTGGTTCAAGGACAGAAACTTGTACAAGTTGGGTAGTTTGCATTACACTGATAGGGAATGGACCATTAGTAGTGTGGCACAGGAATCAGAGTGTGAGATGTACACACAGTGTAAGATCCTTACGGAATATTTACAAAACATTACTCACTTAGGGTGTCAAAACTTGTGTGGTTTTTAAACATAATGGTCTTATGTACTATGATCATCTTTTATGATTGTTTTATGAAATATATGGAATTGTAATAAAGTTTATGTAATGGTCTTATGTACTATGACCACTACAAATAGCACAGTGTAGTGCCATTGAAGCCAATGTGCCTGGTGGGTGGCCACTTACTAGCAAGAAGACATGGAGGTCTTAGGAAACCACATGCAATAGGCATAGGCAATACATCCAATGCATGCATTGGCATGTAGTGCACAGCCCTCTGTGCAGTTATACCTGGTACCATGACAGACTGTCAAGAATACATGTAAAGGCAAACGGTGCGGGAGTGAAGTCCTTCAGTTCCCTTCATATGGAAAAGTACTGTACATGCCTTGAATCTTGGATGCCTGGTGGTAGGCAATCAACAGGGAGTGGCAGAGAATAGGCCATCCCATGGCACAGATGTTAAAGATTTTAAAGAGGCGCAACACTCCAGACCAGGACTCTTTATAATGGGCTGGGATGCAGCGCACAATCAAAAGGCTTGTATATTTATGAATTTGGATTCAGCTTTGAGAAGGCAGCCAACCCATCTCCCCCCCCCTTAACGTACACCCTGGGTCGCAATGGACCATGAACCAGGCCGGTGTATAAGGATAGAATATTTATTTTGAATACAAATCAAACACATTCAATATAGAGTAGCAATCACCAGGGTGGTGATAATTACACAGTAAAATAATAGAATACACTTAGTTTAACCTTCTAACATTAGAGACACAATGCACAATCGAAAGAAAGCAAGACTACTTTTGGAGTAGTGCTTTTAAATGGCACAACAGTTAAGCATTCCCCCTGAAACACCCCCTCAAACCCTTGTTAACCAAATTTTGTGAGAGTGGAGAGGAGTAGCAAGGAATCAGGCACACTATGCAAAGATCGGATTGAAAATCCGACCTACCACCCCTGAATAGTAGGCAAAAATCAGATTGAGCTCCCTTGAAAAATGAGCAAAATGGCACTCAGAATTACTGAACAGTTGTTTTACATGTGCGGTTGAATGAATGAGGCACCAATGTGTGTGGCTGTATCAAAGAAGTTAGAAAACTTGCAAGCTACAATGGAAGGTACTAAACAATGGGCATACAGTGTAGAAAATCGAATGTAGAAGGAAACACTGTGCAGGAAGAATCACACGTGGCCAAATTGCAATTGTTTCGTTTCACAGGTTTAAAATAGCAAAACGGCTTGGAAAACGAGCTAAACATTAAAAATCGGAATGCGGTTTTAATGCTAAGGTACAAAGGCACATAACAGGTATGATATGGAAGTGAAAGGGTGATTCTGGATGGTTGACAGTATGGGATTCTTACAGGGAAAGGACAAATCGGCTTTCGAAATTGAAAGCAGTTGCACAGGGAAAATCGGTTTTAAAAGGAAAATGACAAGTTTTACTGAGGCTATATTTTAGTGGCTAGAAAAGAGGAACGCTGTCCGCGACAAAGGTTACTTTGCAAATTTAACCTGTTCACGCCGTGTGTCTCGTTATATGGGAATTAATTAATTTATTCCAAATAGTACTGAGGACTTATATAGCAGACTGAAATGATTTGGAAAGAATGGCGCTAATACATGGAAATTAACACAGATTTTCCTAAGAATCGGATACACAGAGAATTCTGAAAATGCTAAGGATTTTGCTAAGATATTTATAGGATTTCTATGGGATTGGACATAATACCAGGTAACAAAGCAAGGGAAGCCGTTTTTGTTACTAGGGAAGGGAAATACTTACAACAACACTTGAATGGAATAGTTTGATCGCCCAGCCGGGCCTCGGGACACGGAACAAAGATCTGGTCACTTGGGCAACAGTAGACAGTGGGGCACATCAGCTGGGCACTGGAATAATTCCAAAGGGGTTCAGCAGCCTTCCCCCCTTTTTCCCTAAATTATTGGGATTTTTGTAGGGTTTAATTTTGGATTAGAGGTTCAGCCTGGGTAAGAGGTTCTGGCCTTGGTCTGGAGTCTGGAATCTTGCAGGATGAATGTTGGATGTCTGGATCTCTGGATGTTGAGTTGGATTTTTGAATCTTGGTTTTTTTGAATTTCCTTACTGTCTGTATGTCTGCACCTTATATAGACCGGATGACATCAGAGGATTTTTACTATGTGGGCAGAACTAAGCTAGACATACCTCCAAATCGGATAGGTCAGCCTGTACTGTTGCCGTCTCCCTGTAAGCAGATTGAACTGAACAAAGTGACTCAGTTTTAGTGGGTGTGTTTTTGCGAGGTCCTTTGTTATACCATAGTTACTTTTGCCAAAATCTGCAATGATACAAAATGCTCATTTTTATAAAGGTCACCCTTGTAAAAATTAGATAGGCAAATACCATATTTCGCAAGGAACATTTCTGTCCAAACGCCAAGTTTTTGCAATATGGGTTTGTTCTCCTGGTATTCTTTTGTGATTTCTATTAAAAATACTTTATCAAACATCCTACAAATAGATACACATGAGCCTAACAGCATCTGGCATATTTGTATTTAACTTTCATAACTGTGTCATGCACGATTTTCACAGAAATGTCATTTTACTGGCGTTTGCATCCCCAACATGCTAGAACGATCCACAATGTCTTATTTTCATGGCACACAAATTACATTCAAGATGTCAAAATTTTACATTACTGCTTCTTTAGATTACTGACATAAATACTTTGATATAAAAAGTGTTTAAAATCAAATGGATGGCATCTGTCACTGGAGGGTGGTCTTGAAGATTTCCCCAGTCATCCTACCCCCAATGTGTCAGTTCTGGGCACAGGGTTACCATAGCACCCTTTCATTCTGGCAGATGCATCTGAAGAGAGGTGTCACAAAGAATTCTCACTTGCCTTTGACAAGGCCAGTTCCCCTGATCCATTGTCCCATGCTGGAGAAATGCCCGGAAGTCTGACGAGGGCGCAAATTCCCACCCCTTCGTCCTTTCATGCTCTAAGGGAACTTCTTTTCCCATGGAGCTGGTACATTTAGAAGTGCCTGCCTTGCAAGAACAGGTTTGGCAGCAATTTCAGGGCCTAGCCATGATGTGGAATTTCTTTTTGTTTGGAAAAATACAGTTCACAGAGTACACTTCACTTATATTTTGGCAGCTTTTCTTCCAAACATATATAGTTTTGTTTCAGGACATGATACAGTATTATTTCGAATGAGCTGGTACAATATCTACTCACTGCTTTGCAGAGCAGTACAACAAAGGCTTATTTTTACTTTCCCTGGTCATTTACAAATGCGGTTTTCCTCGCATCTTTATTCTAAACATTTCCATACCTCTGGTCAATTCATAACACTCAGGAATTTGTTCAAAAACAAGGTTTCTCTGAAACTGACATAAGCAAAGGGAGAGAGAGAGCTTCTTGTGAGGAATTTTGCCAGTGTCACTTGCTTGCAAAAGTAAAACACTCGCTGTACGGCCTGGAGTGAATTTCTCTGCTATTTCACAGATTTTACTTGACACACATGCCATTAAGTGAGGAATGCCCTCCTTTTCTGGTGTACAACCTGAAGATAGATGGGCATGAATGTGTCTTATCAGCAAACAAACTGTGTAATGTTGAATAGAGGGAAATAGGATCAGTGCGCAGTTATTTTAAACACAGAACATTTTATATTTCAGTTAAAAATCTTGAGCTTTCAGCATAGCAGCGCTGCAAAAGGCTTCTTTTGAATTCTTTTTTGTGCATATGAAGAAAATAACTGCAGCAATTCTTGGGGTGTTCTATGTTTCATCTCGCCCCACATGTGCTCAACAAAGCCAGTGCAGCCATTATTTTTGGTAACTGCTAAAGGCAGTTTTGATGCAAGGGAATAAATGGTCAGCAGAGTCAGTACAGCCGTTCTTTTTATAAATGCTGAAAATGCAGTTTGGTGATGTAGGATAAGTTCTGCTGGGCTGGTAAATGTGCCCCAAACAGACAAGAAGAAGATGAAACCAGTAGGCATTGGCTTGCATACATTCCACTCACAAAATCACATGACGCTGTAAAGTCATCTATCTTGGGCATATGGAAGAAGGGAGCTGAAACCGGCCTCCTGATTCTTATCTCAGCTGCAAAGAGTCAACATGGCAGGTGCTTTCACAGAAGCGTGTAAACACCCACCCTCCTTACTTAAGTATGCTGGCATGCCTAAATACTCCTGCAACTCACTAAATGAGTACACTTGGGTCAAAACACAGTGTGTAATGTCATGTGACCCAGTGCCACATCATGCTAATCCCCACTTCTGGGTTCATTAGTTGTGTGCTGGAAAGGAAGCATCAGAATGTGCATTTCATTGTGTGTAGAAATGTGTTCAGTCAACTAACTATCCCCTTTGTCTTTTGGATGCCTGTTGTGTGTTTGTGTAGCAAGCCTACCCTCATCATTGTCCACACACCCACCTGTCTGCAGACAGCACCTCAAATCCTCCTGAACCCCAACACCTCAACCAACTGTAAAATCTGATTGATGTCAATGAACTGAGTTGGGAAACGGGAGCAGGAATGCAAACGTGCCGCATCAGCCTTCTGACACACTGCCTGCAGCAATAGATGAAAGGAAAGGGAATGAGAACATAGATGGCAATAGTGACCCCAGCAGCCTTGTGGCAGAAATGCGATACTCACAGACACAACAATAACCGGTCAAGCAAGGGTCAGAAGCTGGCATGTATCATGTGCTATGTCACCCCATAATTGTACTGTTTAGTGATGATTTTCTGCAATACATGCTAACATACGGACACATATAGACAAATGAATATCAGAGACATGTTGGAAGGTCCATGTGTCCACATTCCAGGCTGTGTAAAGCTTCTCCTCATTATACCCAAGTGCACTGATTGCGTGATGTTTGCAGCACTGCAGCACCACAGTGAAATGACAACACCTGCCCAGAGGCAGACACAGGAAGCATACACTAGATAGTGTGATGTTGCTGTCCAGGATTCCCGTAAAAAATCTGTATGCGTAACTTCTAAAGCAAAGTTTGTCACAACATTGCATCCCCTAAGCTACTGGAGATTGTGAGGTCATGGGCCTCATTATGAGTTGGGCGGTGCGGGATAAAGACAGCAAGCAGTATTACCATATACCACTACATTACCACAACGCCCAACTATGAGGTTGTTGGAAGGATTCACCACCAGCCATGAGCTGGAGGTAAATCTGCTCTCTTTCTGCTAATTTTCGGTGGTATTACCATAGCAGAATGGTCGCTGCAGGAATTCAGCCAAAATACTCAGAAAAAATGGGGATTTACACCACCACCACTTGTAATCCGGTGGTAGGTCCAAGTGGCAGTAACAAAGGTGTGGTGGTATTTGGGTAGATTTACTGCCCAGATACTATCAAACTTGTAATTACCCCCTTTTTTACTGCTTCCCCTTGTATGTTGTCCAGCATGCTCACGCCAGATGCAGAGTGGGATGTGCTCATGCATGTACCCATTCAAACCTAAAGACACACTATTCATTCAATATCTGATACAACCAGCTACATGTTTTAAAGGAATGTTAATTGCAAGCAGGGGCCCACCATTAGTAGCACTTGCATGGTGTGGGATCAGCTGCATGCAACGTTAAACATTAATAATGCAGAGGGGACTAGGAAAGAGTACAGTGAGGCAAACACTCTATTACTCTTTCCTTTTCCATTTTGCGTTGTGAAAAATTAGACACCGCCTGAAAATTACATGTGCATGCAGCATTTACTATTGGATTCCTGTGGAATGTGCCTGAATTTGTAGGGGCGGGCCTCTTAATCACCTCAATTCAAGCGGGCCCACCATTTAAAGAATGAGTGCACACTGTGTACATAAAGCAACCTTATTGTACAATTATCCAGAGAACAGTCAGATGGTGTTTGCAGGACCAAACTAACACTAACGTCTCAACAAACCACATCAGATGACATCTTTTATACATTTTTGCAACAGATAAAACACTCCCAGATATTTTAGTGCATTGTACCTCCCAAACATGATTTGACAAAAACCTCTTTTCCCAATTCCTACATTTTGATTGGCCAGTTTTATCTTAACAGTCATCTTCAGATTATTTTCATAACACACCTCTTCTTTGGATTCGTTTGTGGTGGGTCATGACATCAGCTCATGGTTAAACATTGGTATTGAAACACAATTACTTACTAGCAATAACTGGCCTAAGAGCAATGTTGGGTGGGGTATGCTTTGCTTTACACCCCAAACATGCACTCATGTGATCCTGAAGGGCTCCGGTGTGGTGCTCCATCAAGTTATCTTGCACAGCTAGGCCATGGCACTGTGTTTCTGGGGAGCAGATGGACCTTTAACCAATATAGCATTCACAGACGGCTTTTTCACTGTGCATGGAAAACAGGTTCCCCCAGGGAAGTGCCGCAGCTGAGTGGTGCGGACAGGTGACCCCTACATCTCACAAAGCGTGGGCTCCTACCGGCTTGACAAATTTGGAGGCGTGGGCTCCTTAATCATTGTAACCCAAGCAGGCCCACCACTTGAAGAAAGATTGCATGCATTGTACATTAAGCAAGTTTATTGTACAACTTTCTGGGGAGCAGTTAGATGTTGTTGCAGGACCAAACTAACCCAAGTCTCAACAAACCACATCAGTTGACATATTTTATAAAAATTTTGCAACAGTTAAAACACTACCAGATACTCTATTACAATCCATTCCATAACATGATTGGAAAAATACCTCTTCAAAGAAATCACATCTTTCCCCAATTCCTACATTTTCATTGGCCAGTTTTATACTAATAGTCATCTTCAGATCATATTCATAACAGACCTCTTCTTAGGATTCGGTTGTGGTGGGTCAAACTGTCAGCACATGGTTAATCATCGGTACTGAAACATTATTAATTACTGGCAAGAACTGGCCCAAGCCATTTAAACCCTAACTATTGATTTGCACATGGTTTGCATGAATAGTCCTAGTGATATGAGGAAGACTGGGTGAATGATTTCTCTTTGAGTAAGTGATGCCATATCATTCCCCAGGTCATTAGTCTGAGTGTAAGATTCCATTCTAAATGCCCTGCTGCTTTATCACACCTAGCATATCTGACAATATAATTGCAACTCCTGGTTTCTTAATAGTTTAGCCTTGGGCATGGGCTCCCCCCATGTTTGGCTGCAAGCTAAAATAAATAATGAAAACCCCTTCTATCACACTCCCATTCATCAGGAGATTACCATCTGCAGCTTGGATATTGATCGCAAAGGTTGTAGAGTTACTTATTAAACACTCCCCTGGCTTCTAAAACCTCAGCGAAACCTCAGAGAATTAGTTACTTAACAGTCACAGTTCACCTTGCAGAGTATCCTGACTACTGTGGGTTGGATTAATTTGTAGAAACCCACTATATTGAGATTCATGGATTACCCATGTATTTGTATTAATGTGCAAGTATGTTTTTACATTTGGTGGGTTTGACATATTATCTTTCTACACTTGTGCAAGCTAATATATATCAATTTCTAAATAAACAGTAACGCTAAAGTAACACATTAACTACACTTTAATACATATAAAATTGCAACATGGTGCCCAGATTGCCCCCGCCCCCAGTTATCAATATGGTGCACGCAACTTGAACCCCTTGGATTCATGGGGACCTTTTCTGACAACCCCACCATCATTTATTAGGTGCAAAACCAAGACAGATTCCACAGGAATCCATTTTTTAGGCTACTGTGAAAATGCCATGCAGGCCTAAAACGGAATACATTGACAAGATTGAGAAAGAATGCATGACAGAGATCGTATCACTGCCCCATGCCCATCCTCCATGTTGTCACTGATTCAAAAGGTATCACGTTGTTTACGGACAGTGAATTTTTCAAGTAATTTTTGCCAAAAGACGAATCGTGATGTATAGGGGTGGTGGTAAAGGGTTAAAATGGGTAGGCAGGGGCTTGTGGTAGAGTATAAGAGCATATAGAAAAGGGGTTTTGTGAGAGAACCCCAAATTAAATAACAATAAAAATATATATTTTTTTTTAAGTAACTTTTGGGGCAAAAATTGCTTTTAAATAATTAGCATTGATGAATGGACATTGAACTGTTCAAAAAAAGGGCAGTGGTAAATGGAGCTGCAAAAGGATGACAGCTCAATTTTATACCCCCATTTAATAGATGACATTACCATTCATGCTCCCGTGGTTAAATGTCCATTTAGCAACATGTGTTGCAGTGCATGATTTATAGTGCTAACCAGTTATATTAAAAGCGATCGAAGGTTGTAGTGAATGTAAACTAAAGGTTTCCCTAGGGAAAACTCCACCTTCACCTGAGCTCCCTCTATCCTAGCCCATATGTCCTGTCTCAACAACAAGTTATGAAGTCAAGATCTAAAGCATAGTAAACCCTACTATCTAAGAGTTTATCTAGTCTAAGGAGGACCTAAAAGCCTTAGCCTTCTGTATCTATCTCCCTCAGTGGATTTACTAAAGGGGCCTCCTGGTCCTAGCTTGATCCACTGACTTTCACAGTGGTATTCCGGATTCTTCTCTCACTTCCTCTCGTGTTCTCCCCAGTCTCTGTCTTTCTCACTTCCCTGACCTTCTTGCATGCTCCTTCTCTAACCACTGACCTTCTCTACTATCCCTTGTGTTCTCCCTACTTTCCTCCCACCTCCAATCTTTCAAGTCTTCTTTCTTTCAGTCCGCTCCTTGTTCTCTCTCTCTGTATCTCTCTCTCTCTCTCTCTCTCTCTCCTGGCTTCCACAGCTGTGTCCTCTCCTACTTCTCTACCCTCCTTACGTCTCAGCTCCTCTACTCTCTCTCTCTCTCTCTCTCTCTGTCTCTCTCTCCCACTCTCTCTATCTCTCTCTCTCTATCTCTCTCTATCTCTCTCTCTCTCTCTCTCTCTCTCCTTCCCTCTGCCTTCTCTCTCCTTCACCTTCTCATTTCCTCTCAGTCTCCTCTTAGTTTTCTTTCTCTCTCTCTCTCTCTCTCTCTCTCTCTCTCTTTCTCTCTCTCTCTCTCTCTCTCTCTCTCTCTCCTTCTCTCTCTACTCTCGCTCCCTTTCCATCACTGCTCCACTCTCGATGACGATGGGAGGAAAATGATGTGGAGGAAGACGTGGACAAAGATGGTGAACCAATCTAGGGGGAAGCCATCCAGTGACTTTGGTCACATAATGTAAGCTCACAGAACATAATTACACCACCCACCAAACACTGAGACCCAGCTCTCCTCCAGTAAGATATGCTAGTAGCACAGTCATGGTGACTGGGAAACCTCTGTCTAGGAAACCCCTACATACATTGCCACTTTGGGGAACAGGACATCCAACAGCTGAGGGCTGGCAACATATGGGTTGTGGTGGAGGCCACAGCGAATCTCCTGGAGCAGTCACTCCTCCAGGGATTAGTCCTGAACCAGTAATAGTCATTGGCTGTCTCCTTCTCTTCTCTTCCTCCTGTTGCACCAGTCCCTGTGACTGACACATTCTTAGCAGAGATGGTCTACAGTGTGTTAGCCATTGAAGCTGCCCCAACACCAGGCCCAGCTCTAGCAGTGGGAACAGGGGGCCCAGGCCACCCAAAGGCCACCCTCTGCCCCACCTAGAATGTAGGCCATGCCAGTGGAACATGAGGGAATATGGTGTGGGGTTGGATTTCACTCTATACATGCAGCAGCAACCTCCGAGATATCATTCTGAGAGGCTGAACTGCAGGAGTTCGGCCAGCATTTGCTTTCATGCACTAGACAATGATGTAGCGCCTGGATGCCTATGGGCTTTGGCGGTCTAGAAATATACAGAAATAGAAATGTTTGCCCCACAGCCATGAAATGACCAGGGAGATGGAGGGCCATTCTGTGGGGCAGAATTATATGCATTACCCTTTGGGAACACTACACACAATTAAGACTACAAGTGACAGTACAATTTCACCTTTGGTACAAGCCTGTACTACACAGTTATGGTGGTAGCAGTAGCGGAGCAGCCAGACTTATCTCAAGAGTAAGTGAGCAGTACAAATAGTTACACAAAGGACATCAATTACTATGATTCAGGCAAACACTGACTCAAGGTTTCTAAGTAAAATAATATATATTTATTTAATCAACAGTTGTATAACATTTCACTATTATAAGCAAGTTAAAAATCACAATCATAAATACACCACACCACTTCCCTTAAATTCCAGACAAGTTAAGCTCACAAAATGAAGTGGGAGCAAAATGGCACTCCAGCAATTTAAAAAGGAGGGAAAGACAAAGTTATTAGAAATTAGGCAAAACCAACCGGTAAGTACTCAGGACAATTGAACAAGAGAGACTACAGTGAGGAGATCCGCTAGAAAACGCTTAGGGCCACCGTCAATGGGTCAAAAGTCTTTGCTCAAGGTCACACAGGGTAGTTTGCGTTAAAGTTTGTGGCACAGATTCCAGACGAGGTTGGTTGGTAGAAAAGTTAGTTAAAAGAGAAGAGAAGGACAAGCCCTCGGATTGGAGAAAGATTTCAAACACTCTCACCGCGGCTTACCGAAACAGTCAACCGTATTTGCACAGTACCTTAAAATGGAGAGGGAGCTGTAGCGGAGGCGGACGTTCCTGGTGGTTCCTGCAGGCTCACGGTTCCCAAAGCAACTGCCGGACTGACACGAAGTAGGAAGACTGGAGGGTCCTGCGCCACCCAGGGAAGAAGACAGCAGCAGAGCAAAACAACGAATAAAAGATGCGCTCCTTAAAACGCAAGCAGGGTCTGACCTTCCTAGCTATCCGGCCCACTGTAGTTCTGTACAGCGAATTCGACCAGAGGAGGTGTCCTGGCTTGTAGTTTGGGCGAACTGGTTGGCCCCACCAGCTCAAGGGAAGAAGTTTCCTGGAGGATCTTCTTTGTCGTCGGATTCTGGTGATTTGGACTTGCAGCAGGGCTCCACCGGGAGGTTCAGTCGTGGTAGGGGTCCTCTTCTTCCAGTTCCTCATTGATTCTTTCGTTCGAGTGGCGGCTCTGCTCTTCCAGTCCTAGAGACCTGCTTTTTATGCAGTTTTCCCCCATTCATACAACCTGGATTTCAATCACACAGCAGGGTGGCCGGCCTGGCAAGGCCAGTCCCTTTAGCTAATCAGACAAGAGTGCGACTTGGGTTACCAAGCGAACCTATGGCAGGGGTCCAAAGATCCCTCCCTCACATACTGCCTACCTAGACTATCAGGTTCCTTAAGGAGGGCTTCTGAGCAGAAGCCCGCAAAAAGACAGCAAACAAAGGAGGCAATCCACTCCTGGATGAATCAAACATCCTAGAGAGACCATCAGCATTTTAGTGGTGACATCCTGCTCTGTGCTCAATGGTAAAATCAAACCCTTGTAGGCAGATTGACCATTTTAGCAGTTTTGGGTTTTCCCCTTTCATTTGCATTAACCATCTCAAGGGTTGGCGGTCAGTTTGAATCACAAAAGTAGATCCATACAAGTATGGTCTAAACTTCTTCAAACTCCGCACAATGGCAAAGCATTCATGCTGTATGGTTGCCCACCTTGTTTCTGGTTCCTTCAGTTTCCTACTGATGAAGTAAATGGGGTGCTCCCTACATTTCTCATCCAGTTGACTAAGGACTGCACCTATACCTATATTGGAGGCATCTGCACAATGAAGGGTTGGTAATAATCAGGAGCTCTTAGGACTGGAGCTTGACAAAGGGCTTTCTTCAGGCTTCTAACCTTTTTAGGTAATTTTGGAGTGGAGATCACATTCAAAGGAGAAGCTATGGTTCCATATTTCTCAATGAAATTCCTGTAGTACCCAGTAAGACCTAGGAAAGTTCTCACTTGGGTTTGAGTAGTAGTGGTGGGTCAGTTTGGCACAGCTTTTACTGTGCAATGGCCTTATCTCACCTCCTCCTAGCTCATGACTAAGGTAGACCACTTTATTCTGACCAATTTGACATTTGCATGCCTTTATGGTCAGATGGGCCTGCTCAAGAGCCTGCAAAACATATCCTAGGTGATCAATATGTTCTTTCCATGTAGGGCTGAACACTGCAATGTCATCCAAGTATGCCATGCAGAAGTCCTCCATCCCATTCAGCACTTGATTAACCATCATTTGAAATGTAGCAGGTGCATTCTTTAGTCCAAAAGACATTACTTTAAACTGGTAGAGGCCTGCTGGGGTAGAGAATGCATTTTTCTCCTTGGCATGGTCTGTCAGTGCTATTTGCCAATAGCCTGATGTTAGGTCAAATATACTGAGGCACTTGGCTGAACCAAGTCCATCCACCAGTTCATCTGTCTTTGGCAAAGGATGGGCATCAGTCTAAGTGACTGCATTTAGAGCTCTATAGTCCAATAAGAATCTCAACTCCTGGGATCCTGCCTTTGGTACTAGAACAACTGGACTAGACCATGGACTGGTAGATGGCTCTATAACCCTGAGATCAAGCATCTTGTTGACCTCTCCTTTGATGTGGGATCTCACAGGTTCTAACATTCTGTACCCCCTGCTTTTGACAGGTAAACAGTCACCAGTGAGAATATCATGCTGGCCCCAAGGGGGCAAGCCTGGTGATAGTGAAAACAGGGAGGCAAACTGATTCAACAGAATTTTTCACTCCTCTTGCTATTGAGAAGTTAGCTGAGAAGAGAGATTAACTCCTTCTATCTGTTCACCTAAAGGTTAGCCTCGGAGGAGGTCAGGTAGAGGTTCACTCTCCTCTTCCTCTTGAGCTGAAGCTGGAAGCAAAGCTCCTACATCTGGTCTCGAGACATAAGCCTTTAAACGGTTGGTGTAAAAGACTCTGGGGCCTACTTAGGTCTGCCTAAATCCACCAAATAATTCACCTCTCCAAGTTTGCCCACAAACTTGTAGGGCCCTATCCATTTGTCCTGCAAGGCCCTCTGCCTTGTTGGCACCATAACTAGTTCAAGCTGGTCTTGAGTAAACTCAACCATGTTGACCTTCTGGTCATGCCAATGTTTGACCAGAGCCTGACCTGCTTTCAAGTTTTCACTTGCTTCTGCCATCATGTGTGACATTCTCCTCCGGAGACCTATCACATAGTCAGTCACTCTGACTGCCTTGGGAGAAGGAGCACTCTCCAACCCCTCCTTGATCAGGGCCAATGGACCTCTGACTGGATGGCCATAGAGAAGTTCAAAGGGACTGTAACCAACTCCCTCCTGAGGGACTTCTCTATATGCAAAGAGAAGGCATGGCAGTAGAAGGTCCCACTTTTTCTAAAGGGGTTCCTCTAACGCACCTGTCATGCTATTCATAGTACGATTAAACCTCTGTACCAGTCCATTTGTCTGTGGATGGTAGGCTGTAGAGAACTTGTAAGTGACACCACAGTTTTTCCACATGGCTTGCATGTAGTGAGACATAAAATTGGATCCCCTGTCGGATATCACTTCCTTAGGAACCCCTATTCTGGTAGAAATACCAAGTAGAGCCTTAGCCAAAGCCTGAGCTCTAACAGTTCTCATAGGTATGGCTTCTGGGTATCTTGTAGAATGGTCTACTGCAACCAGGATAAACCTGTTCCCTGAAAATGTGGGAGGGTCAAGGGGACAGACAATGTCAATGCCCACCCGCTCAAAAGGAATTCCCACCAGTGGGAGAGGCACCAGGGGTGCCACATTCTTGGCTCCACTCTTGCCACAGGTTTGGCAAGTGTGACAGCTCCTATAGAATGTGTCCACTTCAGAACCCATCTTAGGCCAGTAGAAGTAGAGAGAAAGCCTTTCCTTGATCTTCTTGAAACTCAAGTGACCAGCCAAAGGTATCTCGTGGGCTAACTGTAGGAACTAGAGTCTGTTAGCAAGGGGCACTACAATTCTTTTGCCGTCCCAGGGGTAGGCTCAGTTGGTTCACTTTAGAAGAGGCCATCTTCCCAGCTTAACCTGTGCTTTCCAACTTCTTGCCCATCAAGTTGGTTAGCAGCCTGCTGTCGAAGACTTTCAAGAGTAGGACACTCTCTCTGTCCTTTGCTAAAGTCTGCCCTGTTGGGCCCACCTTCTGCCAGTAAAGACTGCAGCTCAGGATGTTCAACTGTGTCAAGATCTCCAATTAAGACAGTGTGTTCTTCCAGATCTGACTCCTCAGATGCTGGTTCAACCACACAAGGTTGCACCACACACTCTGCCTTAGCAGGTGGAGTAGTTACAGGAGTGACTTTGGACAATCTTGGTGATGTCCTTGTTGGTAGCACAGGGGTGCTGTTTGACTTTTTCCTGGAGGTCTTGGGGTTTCCCCTTTGGTCCTGGTTTTCTAGAAATGGCAGTGGGCAACTCCTGTGGAGTGGGAATGATATTTTCCTCTTTCATCTCCTCTGGAGAGCCTCTCAAGGTTCTCTCCCTTGAAGACCTTGTGAGCTCCTGTTTCCTTTTACTGGAAGACCTGGGGTGCTTGACACAACTCCAAGAGTTTTAAGGTCATTACCCAACAGGACTCTCACAGGCACTTCACTCTGCACACTAACAGGTATCTTGACAGTCATATCATTACACTGGATGAGAGCTGGTAACTGGGGAAGCATTTGCACAGGGCCTCCATCTAACTTGGTGAGGCGTTTGTGTGCCTTAGCAACATACTCCACCTTGAAAAATGATTCATCCACCACAGTTATGCTGGCTCCAGTGTCTCTGATGGCACGGATTTCCTCACCATTCACAAGAACACTATCTTTATAATACTCTTTAGTAATATCTGGGATGAAATTATAGACATCTAGATTCTGTTGTTCCCAGAAGTCCAGGGACACTAAATAAACACTGGCTGAGACTCTCATGGGTTCTTCAGCCAGTAGGTGAAAGTTTCCACGTGCCATAGGTACTTATTCCTCTGGGGAGAAGGCTAAAGAGACAGTGTGGACCCCTGAAGGTTTACCCTTACATCTGGGATCCCCTTTCACATGGTCAGTTGACCCACAGACATAACATTTCCCAAATGTTTTGATGAATGGGGGTTTGTTCTGACCTCCATCTGGTTTGGGTCCAGATGGCGCAATCCTGTTTTGGTTTCCCTTGTGGTTTACCCTTATGTTGCTGTTTGTGGTCCTCTTTTGGATTGGAGGTATTAGAATTCTCTTTATTGTCTTTCTTTGGCTGTTTCCCCTCATCCTTATTCTGAGTAGCCCCAGAATCCTTGTGAGTAGCCCTGTTGGCAACCCACAAGTCAGCAGACTTTGCTAGCTTCTTTGGATCTATCTCCTTCGAATCAGCCAAGTGCTGTCTGAGCTCAGGAGAGCAGACATCAAAAATAGACTCCGACATAACAAGATTTCTCATCCCTTCATAAGTGTTTACTCTGTAACCCTTAATCCAACCATCTAAGTTTTTCAAACACTCACATAACCAGGTAGCCAAAGGGGTACCATCATGCTTTTTAAGGGCCCTAAACCTCTTAATGTACTTGGAAGGGGTCTTCCCAAATCTAGCAATTAAAGCTAGCTTCACACACTCATAATCCATCCTATCCACCTCCCCCAACTCAATCACAAAATCAGATGCAACAGTGGGTAGCCTAGAGAAGAGCCAGGGAAGCAATTGATTCCCTGTGAGACCTTTAATACCATGGATATATTCAAACATTGTCAACCAATCTGAAATATCAAGCTTAACCTCATACATACCCAAAATCTCTTTAGGCATACAGGGTCTCTTAGGACTGGAAGACCTAGAAGACTCTGGGAGAGAAGCATTTTCAAGAGATAATCTTTGCATTTCAAGTTAATGATTCAACTCCATTTCTCTGAGCTTAAATTCTTGGTGTTTTTGTTGAGTTTGAGCATTTAAACATTTGAATTCCAGTTCAAGCCTCATTTACTCTAGAGCAATGAATTCAGGACTGAGTATAGGACCTATTGGGGTCCCAGTGGACAAGGCTTGAGGTTGCTGAGCAGGCAAGGGGCCAGGGAGGCTTACATTAATAGACACATCTTCCTCTTACAACTCATCATTAATAGGCATAGTATCATCCTCAATACCTTCCACGTTTGCTAGAGAGTCAGGTATTTCAGACCCACTTCCTAAACTTTGGTTCTTTAACACCTTTAAACTAATTAAATCTTTTTGCCTTTGGTAGTGAGTTTCCTTTCTTTACACATGTTTCTTAAATAATCAGCAGTGTAACTCAGGAGGGTCTCCTGATTGTGGCTTTCCATATCAAACATGATTAATGCTGCATTTCTTTTGTGATGTTAGCTTTGTGGTTAATTGATCCAAGGTAATAGCAGCACTCTAAGTGTAATTAGTATACTTTTATCCCACTGCTGCCACCAGTGTTAGGCAGAATGATATGCAGTACCCTTTGGGAACACTACACATAATTTAAACTACTAGTGACAGTACAAATTCACCTTTGGTACAAGCCTGTACTACTCAGTTATAGTGGTAGCAGTAGCGGAGCAGCCAGACTTATCTCAAGAGTAAGTGAGCAGTACAAATAGTTACACAAAGGACAACAATTACTATGATCCAGGCAAACACTGGCTCAAGGTTTCTAAGTAAAATAATATATATTTATTTACTCAACAGTTGTATAACATTTCACCATTCTAAGCAAGTTAAAAATCACAATCATAAATACACCACACCACTTCCCTTAAATTCCAGACAAGTTAAGCTCACAAAATGAAGTGGGAGCAAAATGGCACTCCAGCAATTTAAAAGGGAGGGAAAGACAAAGTTATTAGAAATTAGGCAAAACCAGCAGGTAAGTACTCAGGGCAATTGAACAAGAGAGACTACAGTGAGGAGATCAGCTAGAAAAGGCTTAGGGCCATTGTCAATGGGTCAAAAGTCTTTTGCTCAAGATCACACAATTCAGGGTAGTTCGCAGTAAAGTTCATGGCACACATTCTGGACGAGGTTGGTTGCTAGAAAAGTTAGTTCAAAGAGAAGAGAAGGACAAGCCCTCAAATTGGAGAAAGATTTCAAACACTTTCACCATGTCTGACCGAAACAGACAACCGGATTTGCACAGTACCTTAAAACGGAGAGAGAGCTGTAGCTAAGGTGGATGTTCCTGGTGGTTCCTGCAGGCTTACGGTTCCTTAAGTGACTGTCGGACTGACACGAAGTAGGAAGACTGGAGGGTCCTGCGCCACCCAGGGAAGAAGCCAGCAGCAGAGCAAAACAACAAATAAAAGCTGTGCTCCTTAAAACACAATCAGCGTCTCACCTTCCTGGCTCTCCGGACCACTGTAGCTCTGTACAGCAAATTCGACCAGAGGAGGGGTCCTGGCTTGTAGTTTCTGTGCACTGGTTGGTCCCACCAGCTCAAGGGAAGAAGTTTCCTGGATGATCTTCTCTATCGTCAGATTCTGGTGATTCAGACCTGCAGCAGGGCTTCACTGGTCGTTCAGTCGTGGTAGGGGTCCTCTTCTTCCTGTTCCTTGTTGGTTCTTTCGTTCCAGTGGCGACTCTGCTCTTCCAGTCCTAGAGACCTGCTTTTTATGCAGTTTTCCCCCATTCGTACAGCCTGGCTGTCAATCACACAGCAGGGTGGCTGGCCTGGGAAGGCCAGTCCCCTTAGCCAATCAGACAAGAGTGCGACTTGGGTTACCAAGGAAACCCAAAGATCCCTCTCTCTCATCCTGCCTACCTAGACTATCAGGCGCCTTAAGGAGGGCTTCTGTGCAGAAGCCTGCAAAAAGACAGCGAACAAAGGACTCATCCCCAGTTTGGTGCACAGAGAAAAACACGAAACAAACTTTAACAAAAAGAAATGGCGAATAAACCCAGCCGGAACCAAAATAAACTGTATTTGGTCAAGCGGGTTTATTTTCGAGGCTAATATAATAGCCTTAACCAATACCACGTTTATATAAGATAATCGCGGTAGAAAAGTCAGGGTAGATACCACTTCCACCAGCCAAGTCTTAATGTTAAGGGAGCAAAACAAGGCTCCAAGAGGTACAGACAAAAAGGGATAAGAGTTAACCCTTTCCGATACTCCATGTAAGATGGGTGAACTGGGTCTGTGGTTTTAAGTGACTACATAAAGTTAATGGCAACTTTACCTGTTTCTGGGGGACAGTGATCAGCCCCAGAAAAATTGAGTCAGTGGGAAGTCTCAAAGACACCCTGTGTCACTGCACTGAAGGTGCTGTGTAACACACACAAAGAGTGGCGCACATGGAGTAGATAAGGCTCCAGTGCCCAAGATCATACAGAAAGTAGAAATACACGTAGCAAAACACATGTAAGAGTGGGAAAAAGGCTCACACTATTACCAGGTGGAAAACAATAAATCTTAGAAATCCAGCAAAGCTGCTGGGCGACTCAGTAGGTAAGGGAAATCAACCAATTATGAGAATTCTCCCTAACACATGCACACGTATAAGTGAGGTAGCACACTTGTTCAAGCTGGCTGCCTACAACTGTTTTCTCAAACCTAAAATCACAGTTTTACTTTCTGGAATTTTAAGCATGTTTATCTTTTGTGGCAATATATTCGTTTTTCTCATCATGCTTAATAAAATGGTTAACTATATCAAACAATAAATGGCAGATGATGTTGCTTGAACACAGATTTCTATAGAAGGTGCATCATCTGAATGGGGGACCTTACAAATTATATTCAAAGTATGTATTCTGTTGCATTAACTACTTGAGTATAAGTACAAGGATAAGGTAGATAGTAACACAAATGTAATTCTGGAGTTTAGTAAAATAAAAAGTGATAGATGTAAGGCTTTGAATTAAACATAACCACTACCGTTGCTCTGCGCAACATTCCATGCCATAATTCTGTAGTGTGTCTGTGCCATTACAGACAGGGACAAGCCATTAGCAAATGACGTGTGGTGCTGTCACCAAACGGTGCAGTCCAATCTCAATTGCTAGGCCATGACCCCTCTGCACTGGAACACAGCAACCAAATGCATTTTTAGGCCTTGTGGTCTAGCAGTTTGGGAAGGGCTTCGCGCATTGGTGTATGGGCTAAGGCGATTTGCAAACAATGGTAAAGAAGGCTGGCCAGTGCAATGCCAATGGTTATAATTGATTCAGACTTTTTCCTATGAAGTTCAAGCCAGAACTCAGGCAGTGCAACACCAATAGGATAGAGATAAAATGTGAGGAGAAACATACATCCTACTGGTGTATTTGGTCATTTACCCACCCAACGATTAGCCATGGCTATGTAAGAGCCCATGGCATTACCACCAACTACCTGCCTCTTGCTACCGTAACCTTTCGTAACTCTTTGAGCAAGCTCTATCACAAAGTAACACCAAACATGTTGCTATATAGGTCCTGCCAGAATTATATATCGAAGCATTCTTTCAGTGTTTAATTATTTAATTGCCACTGTAAATGTGCTCTTAATGAGTGTCTTTAGCCAGTTGATTTTATAAGCAATATCTTTTTCAATGCCTCTCCCTAAAGTACTGTCTTAAACAAGCATTATAAGCAATATCTTTTTCAATGCCTCTGCCTGAAGTACTGTATTAAACAATCAATCACAAAGCTAACAGGGTTTGCTTGACTATAGGTATTAGACATTTTTCAGGAAATGCCATCATATTCCCAAGTACTCGCACCATTTTTCAGCTATTCCCATTTTATGGCCAGGTGGTACCCATATTTAAGTGCCTGCCAAATTCCTATCCATGCCTAATGAAAAACCCAAGCTGTTGGCTTTGTCAATGCATGTTGGTTTCAGTTTGTCTCCCGAAGACAACATGTATATGCCCAGATGTAGGTTTCTTGCTTGCTACCCCCATGTAATCCAACTGCACCTCACTGAGTTTGTCCAATAAGACCCTATCTGAAAATGATAAGGCTAGGATGGCAAGAATGGACCAGTTTCAGATCTTCTCATGCATACTTAACAGTGGGGCTCCGACCTAAATAGAATGTATCTTTTTCTCTGTAGAAGTCTAGGCTACTCTGCCAGAACGTTTCATGATTCAAACTAAGTACCGACTTGATAAGCTCATACTCTTTCGGTAACTTAACCGAATTTGCATTCCAGCAGAATACATCATGCGCATTGTGGGTCTTGTGTGGAAAGTATAATGTAAATCCTAGGTGCTGGGTGTTTAGGCAGTGCTGGAACCCCTTAAAGAGCACCTTTAAAATAACACGAGAGGAGAAAATTTCCTATAATGCTGCATACAAAGTATAAAAGGCGTACATCTTTTAAAACTAAAAAGCAGTATTTAAATATTTCCTACAGAGTGCAATCAGAGGTGGATTTAACATTTGGACCTTGGACAAATGTCCATGCCCCCATGCTCTGCCTCTCTCCCCCAAATACAAACAGCCAGGGATGCACAGGCTCTCCCACTGAGGTCATATATTTTTTACGTGGCAACTTATTTACAACAGGAAATGATAGAGATGTGAAAAGGTAACATGTAGTGACCTTTGCTGTGACACTTTTTTC
This sequence comes from Ambystoma mexicanum, assembly GCF_040938575.1. Taxonomy (NCBI): domain Eukaryota; kingdom Metazoa; phylum Chordata; class Amphibia; order Caudata; family Ambystomatidae; genus Ambystoma; species Ambystoma mexicanum. Next base: position 211,283,722 of record NC_090935.1, on the reverse strand, counting down.
TTTAAATTATATAGGGTTTTAACAAGCTATTTAAGTGTGATTGTTGAGTGATTGTAATACAGAACATGCGGTGTGAAACAATGATCTTGTCATGCATTTCATTTCACTTTGTGTCTGTATGAGATTTTTTGTAAATTCTCATTAATGTCTATGCTGGAGCCTATATGCTTCCATTCAGTATAGGGAAAACAAGGCTACAATCATAGGGGGTCATGTTCCAAGCAAAGTGGAGTAAAAGAAGTGGTGATAAATGCATGTATCTCCACTTTTTATGACCTGCAGGATTTTGTATGATTTGGCATGTGAAGTTGGAGACCAGAGGTGCCCCTGCCAAATCAGATTGGTTTTATACCAGCATGTATTTTTATATTGACAGAAAACCAATAGATTCCTCTGGGATCCGTCTGACATTTACACCTTTTGCAGGCAGATTCCAAAGGAATCCATTGTGATTGGCTCCCAAAATCTTTAATTGTGGAAGTGATTTACTCTTTCCCAGACACGTAGTGAACATGTAAAAGAGCAAAAATTAATGAATTGCCACTTTTGTAAAAAGTGCATACAGGAGTGCTCCCTTCCTCTGCAATTTAGGATTCAAAACAAAATGCTCCTATTACTCTTTTCATCAAAACATTTCTACAATGATGAATACATTGTCAGGTTGATTTATCATTTGACTTGTACATTTTTAACGTAATCTGTATAAAATTAAGTAGAATTGTAGGTATTCAAAACCAAACTTCGACACATATTTGCACCAAGTTGAGCTTGGAAGATGCATGGTCAAGTATCTAAATTTCAGGCTAGGTTCACATTCTGGGTTTACGACTTAACCAAAGTGTGTGATTCTTTCCAAATCATTTCATTTCAGTATGTCGTATCTGCTAAAATTAGGTTCCTCTAGAAGTGATTCATTTTGCATTATGAGCTATTCCAAACACCCCACTTTAATAGATGGGCAGCACAAGCATTGGTACCCGCCAAGAACACACACACACACACACATCTTTCTTTGAAACTATCAGGCTGAATGTATTGAACAAAATTGTGTTATTCAATAGAAAATCAAAGTAAGCACATCAAACAAAAAGTGTTCATGGATAATTGCATATAACTAGTATGTAGCAAACAATGATGCACAGTGGCATGGCAGAAGAGCAAAGCCCTCTCCTCCCTGCCACAACCCACCAGGAGTGATACCAGGAGGCCTGAAACCCCTCAACCTGCACAGTCTGCCTCCTCATGCAGCTCTCCAGCCCTAACACTCTCTCCTACATGACAGCACTCCCTCACACACTCAACTCAATTAAAATGTGCTGCAATAATGCAACATAATTTTCTAAGAAACAAAATCTCCTATTCCTTACTTCTGTATTCTGGGAGGGGGTTGTCTATCTTGCACATAAGATAGAGGGATCACAAGCACCTCCTTTGGGGCCTCTTGGGAGGGGGCCTCTTGGGAGTAGATACACAGAGGTCTTTCATTTACAGAGGTTCAAGACACTTATACTCAAGGTTTCTTGGTAAAACACTTATTACTTTATTACACAATCATTTAGAAAACATTCACTAGAAGGAGGCAACTTAATATTATACACAAACACATTTCAGTACTGAACCAATATGTTTCTGAGCAAATTAGGTTCCCCTAAAATAGGAGCAAAATGGTATTACAGTTACTTTCAATGGGAGTAAAAGGCACAAGTTTAGCAGAATAGATCATACTTTCTAAGGCAGTGCATATAGTTTCAGTTCACAAGAGGACTCGATTCAGTTCAATAGGCCTAGGCCAAAGTCAATGGACTAGTGTCTTGGATAGGAAAGAGCAGTTCTTGTTGTAAATGGTAAAGTCTTTGCAAATGTTCTCAGAAGTAGTATATACGAAAAAGAATCATATGTTGGGTCACAAGCTGATTAGGCCTGCAAGTTGGGAAAGTTTCACGAACTTTCACCGCGAGAGGTAAGCTCTCTCAATCGGGTTGACACAGTTCCTTAGTATGAAGAACAAAATGCAGCTGAAGACGTTGGTTCCTGGCAGTTCCTGCAGATCTCGCTGTTCCTGATCCTCTGTCATGGGGACAAGAGGGAGGACGTTGGGGGACTCCCGCACTGCACTGGATCATCAGACAACGCTGACAGGATGGAGTCACTTCAGTTCCAGTAGCTGTAATTCAAGCACACAATCCGTGTCCTTCTCCCTGGTTAATCCTAACCAGCCTTGAGAATGGTATCCAGGTGGCTTAGGAGTTGATTGGTTCCACCAAATCAAAGGAAGAAGTTGTCCTTGAAGGGGCTTCTCTGTCGAGATGAACTTGGCAATTCGGACCTGCAGCAGGGCTTCACCGGGCAAACCAGAGGTCCAGGAGTTGCAGCAGCCATCTTCTTCCAGCTCATCTTCGGTTCTTTCGTTTCAGTGGTCGACTCTGATTTCCAGTCCAAGAGACTCACCTTTTAAACTTTAAACACTTCTCTCCCTTTCATTACAGCCTAGCTATCACTCCCCCAGCAGGGTGGCTGTCCTTGCCGGACAGTCAGCCAGCCAATCACGCCAGTGTGCATTTGGGTCTCCTAGGAGACTAAGCACTTGGGGTTTCCAGCACCTCCCTCACTTCCTGCCCACCCCAGACACTCAGACGCCGTTATCTAAAACTCCATAATCAAAGAACACAAGTGTAAAACACACATCAAAATACATGAAAGAGTGGGAGAAAGGCTCACACTCTTTCCAGGTAAAAAAATCAAATCCTCAAAATCCAGCAAAGTTGCTGGGGGTCTCTAAGGTGATGGGAATTAGCACAATCGTCCCCCCCAGACTAAGGGACAGGAGGATTTAATCCATCCCTGGATGAATCTCCTTCTTACTCCAGTCTGTCAAACATTCTGGAGAAACCATCAGCATATTTTTGAAAATTCTCCTAACAGACATAATAGCAAGGGAAGAGCAGATGGGAAGGAAAGATAGGTAGATTGATTTTGGAACACTATTTTCCTTGCTTCTCCTTTCGCACTGTATTGTTTTTTTTTATAGAGGGGTGCAAATGTATTTTTCCAGATATGGGACGAGAGTTTTGCTGGATCACGGATCTGGGAAGTCTAGATCAACACGAACACTCTCTTTAGGGTGCTCCAAAATAAAAGCCCAATGGAATTTGGGCCCCCTTTATCACAAACCTGGCCCACCCAGATGAATATTCCTGGAGCCGGGCCTGCCCAGCACAAGAGGTGCAGAATGCAAAGGAACTGTTCCTCATTGCCACCAATCATGGCTGACAGCAATCTGTCCCTGGTAAAGATGCTGTGAGTGTTGGAGGCAGCAACAAGCTGAGAGTAGAATTGTTTGGGGAGATATGGGTAGCTAGGCAAGAGGCAAAGGAGGATACCTGGTTTCTCCAATAGCAGGCTGCCGATGCATCAGCAAAGGCCTGTCCTCATGCCCAGGAGGATGTATGAATGGCTTGGACGCAGGCCACTGCTGATGCAGCTACTGCACCAGAGAGATATGTTCAGGCCAGGTAGTAGGAGGCCTGGGAGCAGGTCACTGTTGCTGCTGATGTGGCGTGCTCTCAGGTGAATGGTGCTTGCATTGCATAAGTGCAGTCATCCAGGCACATGGAGGCTGGTTTCAGGAGCTACCAAAGCTCCTCTGCAGCAATGTCCCAATTACACATCAATGATGCCCTCTGCCAAAGGATGGTGGAGTCTTGTCTACACCTTGTTCAGTTACAGATATTGTTGAAGGGGCTGCTTAACAACCAGGAGCAGTCCCTACCTGCATGCAGGAGTATCTGAGTAGATATCCGACACCACTTCTTCCTCAGGGACTACATTCCTCTGATCTGTCATTTGCTGAGCATTCCCCAGTCCCTAGTTCATCCTGGCCTCCCTCACTGCTCCTGGCATTAGCAGATAGATTACCCAAAACATATAGCACTCTGTAGGGATACTATAAGGAGGCAGTAAGTGAGCCATGACATTACATTCAAATGAGGCAGTAAACATTGGCAAGGGGATTAATGTGGGGAATACAGACATCAAATGGCAGGTGCACATCACAAATGGAAAGGCACATTCTTGCAGTAAGCATGTGTTTAAAATGCTAAGAGGTCAGGGTAAACAGGTCAGCTCTCTGGTTTGCACTGTACACATACTAATCTAAACTAATCCATTAACACCCTTACGCATTATTTGGTAACCTGTCCTTAACAAAGCAGTGCAAAGCAGGTCCAGTTGAGAGGTTGAAATTGAAGTTCTTTTTCTGTAATGGATTTAAAATGTGAAAGCACAGTTTACTGGCTGTGATTTCATTACACAAACTGCGAGGAAATATGCACTGTTGACAAGGCACCATTGTATGCTGCAGGAAGCAACTGTTGCAAATGTCTGTGGAAAGTTTTTTTCCAAGGGAAGACATTCTGACCAGATTGGGTAATGTGTGCACGTCAGAAAAAGAGGCATGTGTTGCTAAGTGACAGGGATAGACCTCAAGTGCGCCTTAGTCAATGCCCGTTCCATTAATGCCCACACATTAGATATACATGACCTCCTCACCACCCACAACTTGGATCTCCTTATGGAAACCGAAAGTTGGTTACATGATGCCTCAGGTCCTGCGCTATCCCTGCCCTCCCACCAGGCTACTCCTTCACCAGGCATCAGGCAAAGGGGGAGGCATAGCTCTCACAGCGAAAGACCATCAGGAAGATCGACAAACACATGAACAACAACAGCGACTACCTCTAATTGAAACTCAATCTATTACCCCATACCACCATTACCCTTCATCTCATCTACCTCCCACCAGGACCTATAGGGGAGTTCCAGGCAGCCCTCACTCACCTCTTATCAGACAACTTACAATAAAACACCAAATCCATCCTACTTGGAGACCTCAATCTAGGCCTCATTGACACCAAGGACCCAGGTGCCAAATCACTTAACTTAGCCCTGGGGTTCAACAATTCTGTCACCGGTCCCACACATACACAAGGCCAAACAATTGATTGGATAGCCCAACACAATTGTCCCATCTTAATCACTGCTAGCACTCCCACTCTGTGGTCCGACCATCACATTATCACATTCAACATCCCTACTACCAGAGTCAACTCACACCCCCCTCCGCCTTTACCACCCGCACTCGCCAGAAGCTCCTGCTAGATCACAAAGGAAAGGATCCTACCTTACCTACAGGTACCAGCTTTCAGGCCTCCATTCTCAACAGACCTGGAGGCCCTCACGCTATCATATGACACTGCCATCACATTGTCTGTCAACTCCATTTCCCCGCTCAAGCCCCGCAATACTAAACCTACCAGCCACACTAATGCCTGGTTCACCTCAGACCTCCTCGAACTCTGCTCCAAAAAACTGAGAGCCTTATCCCGCAGGCAAACCACCCACTCCAACGCTGACAAACAGGACTTCCACAAACTCTCAAAATAGTACAAAAAAGCTATAATTCGCGCCAGATCCAACTCTTTCGAAGCCAGGATCTATGAGACTAAATCCAACTCTATAGAGATATTCTCCATTTTCAGAGAACTAGAGACCCCTAGCCCCCCACAGAACCTCACTAAAGACCAGGTATGGTGCGACGAAATCCTAACCACCATGCGCAACAAACTCAACACCCTCCAAACTAAAATCCAAACCACCCAACATTCACTCACCAAAACACCTACACACAACACCGGTTCACCGACAGACACCTCCGATTCACATTCGGCTCACCTATTCTCATTCAAAGAAATTCAGGACCAAGACATGATAAACCTGTTGAAAACCATAAAGCCTTCCAACTGTAAATGAGACATATGTCCAGCTGCTATCATTAAGCACTGTGCAAACACCCTCGCGCCATTCCTGACAGCATTTGTTATTGCCTCCTTTGCCACTGGAAAGGTTCCCTCCTGCCTCAGGGAAGCCTGGGTATGCCTCCTACAAAATAAAAATCACTCTCAACCCCACATCTCCAAACAACTACATGCCTATTGCCATCGTCCCATTTTTACTTAAAATACTTGACAAAGCAGCCTACTTTCAGGTACAACAATTCATTGAGGAAAACAAGCTCCTAGGGCTACGCCAATCTGGTTTTCTCCCTATGAGCCCTAGAGACCACCTTACTGTACCTTAAAAACCAGAAGAACGATGCCAGAGATTCAGGTAAACCAGCCCTACTCCTACTTCTTAAACTATCTGTGGCATTTGACCTCATAGACCATAGCATCCTAAGCCACCACCTCACTACGACGGCCAGTTTCTCTTCACAACACTACTGCCTGGATCACCTCATTCCAATAAGGAAGGACCATGCAAGTATTCTCTGACCTAGTTTCCGCTTCACCTACCATCATGCTATGTGGTGTGCCCCAAGGCTCCTGCCTCTCGCCTACACTCTATAACATATTCACATGCATCCTCTTCCTCATCCTTGTCGCCCTGGGTATCTCCTACACCAACTATGCCGACGATACTCAGATTCTACTCACACTCACAGGCGACTATCACACAGACTCTAGAACTCGGAACAACATATAGAACACCATCCAGAATTGGATGGCTGCCAACAGACTGTGCCTCAACTCAGACAAGACTGAGCTTCTCTTGGTAGGTTCCACCAACACACTCAAGAAGCTCGACAAAAAATGCAGCTACTTCACCATTGACTCTATCAAAATCCCAGTATCGGATGCACTGAAAACATTAGGAGTATACTTGGACTCCAACTTGTCCATGACTAGGCAAGTTAACACAATCACTTCCTCAGCAGCCTATCATGCCAAACTCCTGAATGCAGCTAGACCTTTCCTCTCTAAAGAGAACTGCACCAACATAGCAAGAGCCATCACTGGCTCAAGGTTAGAATATTGCAACGTTCTCTTCTTGGGCACTTTGTCAAAAAATGTAGACAAGTTGCAAGTCATCCAGAATAATGCACTCCGCGTAGCGGTGGGCATTCCCAAAAGGGAACATATCACTGCCACCAGGCAACAAGCCCACTGGCTCCCTATAAAAGAACGTGTTATATTCAAAGCCCTGGCACTGACCCACAAGTGCATCCACCTTACCGCACCGGCCTACCTCTCACAAAGGATTCATCCATCCACATCTGTTAGACCCACTAGAACGCCTTACTCTAACTTGCTCACTTTGCCCATAATCAAACGAGTTAGAGCAGGCGGAGCTAGCTTCCCGTACCTAACATCCCTACTATGGAATGCCCTCCCACCACCACTATGTGCAGAGGGATCACACATGGCATTCCAACCATGCTCTTCGCCTAATCGACCTCCGCACGAGACACAGCATGCCTGTACACTTAAATATGATATAAAACTGCAAATGTATATTTAATCTGTGCATACAACTGTATAAATGTGTAAATGAAAATCATGCAAATATATACTAAACCTGTACCACTCTCCCTATAACTAAGTGGCCCCTCAAGTAACACTACCATAATGCCCGAGGGCTGTTTGTGCACTATACAAATGTAATAAATAAATAAACAAATAGAATGCGAGGTGAAAAAGCGAAGCAGTCTCTGGAGATTTATTTAGACCCTAAGAAAAAAGGGCAAACATAAATGGATGAAAACACATTGCACTTTTATTTTAACAAAGAGAAATGCAAGCCAAATGTTACTCCAGAGGTAAACACAGAAAAACATATTACAACACTTTCTGAAATACGCATGGAAGATGGACGGCCATGGATTCCTATCTGTGTAAATGGGCATTCTGAAGTGATAGAAGCCACTCTAGCGCTTGAGCAGGAAAGACGTTTCATAATTGACAGAGAGGAGATCCCAAAGGTCAGAATAAAGAACCAACACATTTTTGGATTGAATAATCCGGAGTCAGGAAACAGAATCATAGGAAGATGCATGCAAAGAAACACAATTGGCCCTAAGAATATTCATCACAATGGGCCTCATTACGACCCTGGCGGAGTGGGTTTACGCCAGCGGTATTCGCGGCGGACCCGTCCGCCCCACTACGAGTTCCCGTAGCGCCATGGAGCGTTTTCCGCCTGGTTTTTCCGGGCGGAGAAATCCATGGCGCTACGGGACCTTGTTGTTAATTACGCCACCGTATTTTACGGTGGCGTAATTAACGCCTTCCCCACTCCCATTATACCCTATGGGGCAAAAATGGGAATGGGGAAGGGTAAAATGGGGAATGGGGATTTACCGCCCCGCCAACCTCGGAATAGGGCGGTAAATCCGCCAACCCCCATGGCGCTATCGGCAGCTTTCCGCCGTGCTCCATGGTGCATTTGGCGCCACGATTTCCGCCAGGGTCGTAATGAGGGCCAATGTGTGGATAGTGAGTGGGGCACAAAATACATTTTATCTGGGAAATTACATTATGCACAGAATGTGTATGGTGTTAGACTTCCTTAATCACAAAGTGTGGTCCAGGTTAGGGGGACCTGCACCTGACTTTGAAGACAAGAGTCAAGCTTATCATTGTGCACAGATAGTACCATATGCGATTGAACTACAGGTGAGAAAGGACATTATCATCCCCACATTTACCAGATAAGTTACAATAGCGCTAAAAAACAGAAAGGGACAACAGATGAACGATTCTGATGCATTTGTGTGCCTAAATGAATCCATGAGGCAGCAAGGGCTAGAATATGAATATACACCAGTGGCAGATATTGGGGGTGGACCCATTAAAATCGTGGTGGACAACACAGGGTGCCAGAATATTCATTTAGAGGAGAAATTAGTGTTAGTAATGGCAATATTAAAATCTCACTATACTGCATATTTCAATAGTGCAGTGATTGGGAATTTCCCTGACAGATATGTGAACACACAAGGTGAGTTGCCTGAGTCTTTGGATTCTCAACCTAAAGGATTATTTAAAATTCAGTCTGTGTAACCTTATGAAACAAGTGAGACAGTGTGCTGTCACCAAGATAATTGCATCCTATTTGATGTAAAGGAAAATGAAACAGAAAGGCAGCATATTGAAATAGAAGTCAATATTCCAAAATATTTAAATGTGTCAACCATCCAAAGAGATACGGCCACACAGTAAGAGGTGAGCACAGAGGTTCCTCCATTTGAGGACTTCACAGATTTTCAAAAATGGTAGAAGAGCAGGTTCAGGCTGCAGATACATGGACAAATGAAGAAGAAAAGGATCAGTTGAGAAAAATATTTATGGAGTTTAAAGAGGTTTTTGAAAAAGATGTGTATGATTGCGGCCTAACCAATCTTCATGTTGCCACATTACCAGAGGGACATGGTAGGGAACCAGTATTTGTGCATCAAATCTTGGTTGCCACTGGCATGTTTGGAATCACTAGCCGAGATGATTAAACATTTAGAATCCAGAGGAATCAGTAGGCCCAGTCATAGCACATCAAATACTCCCATTTTGGGTGTGTTAAACCCTAATGGCCAATGGTGTTTGTGTGCAGACCTACGAGAGCTAAACAAGAGGGTACCTGTTTCCAGGTGGCCACTCCCATTTATTAATCATAGTCTCACACAGGTCCACGGGTCAAAGGTGTTTACCAGATTAGATTTTACAGCTGGGTACTGGTGTGTGCCACTGGCTGAAGATATCCAACATGTATTTGCAATTTCGTTTGACAAATCCCAATATGCATGGTCCCGGACAGCTTTTGGATATGTCAATAGTTGAGTGAATTTGGAATATTTTTGAGGAAAGTGGTCCCAGATGCAGCAGAAAGGGGGACAATAATTTTTGAGGAAGGTGGTCCCAGGTGCAGCAGAAAGGGGGACAATAGTTTATATAGATGATGTGCTAATAAGAAATGAGAATCTGCAAAGTAATTTCAATGAGATTAGACATGTACTTGGCCAGTTACAGAAGGCAGTATGCAAGGTGTCTTTACAGAAAGCACAATGGTGTAAAAAGAAAATGAACTTCTTCCGTCATGAGGTGACTGATAATGGGTTAAATCCACAAAAGAAAAAGGTGGAGGCAATACAGAAATTGAAAGATTACACTAATTTGAAAGGGTTGAAGAGTTTATTAGGGATGACAGGCTATTATAGGAAAAGTATTGAAAACTATGAAGAGATTACAGAACCTTTAACCAAATTATTAAAGCAGGGTGTACCCTGGAAGTTGGAAAATAAGCAGTGTGAAGCGGTGCCGTGGCTGAAAGAATGTCTCATGAAGGCGCCATGTTTGGCGTATCCCATAAAGAACCAGGATTTCTTTGTAGAGATAGGGTTAACTGACCAGTCTATGTCACACTTAGAAGATGCTAATAACCAGCCCACTAACAATTTCACCGCTCTGCATACACCTCTCAAACTCTAACCAAACAAAACCACAACCTATAGCACAACAAACCACACAAACTTTACTACACCGCAACAACAAACCACACATAGACTCGCACAACAGCACATGCCAGTTACCGACCGGAAAGCACCCCAAACCCACCCCATGGTGTTGAGGGTGCCAACTGCACATCACTGCTCTCTTAAACTTTTTCCCAATGATTCCCACAAACTCATCCCCCCTTCCCTTTTCAGTGCCGCCAGAGCGCGAGGGGACCACTCCCGTGGTGATAGTGCATGGTACAAATATCCTTCAACATTAACATTAACATAACATGTCAGCAGTGATATCTCAAAGGCATGATGTGAGTAACAAAACTATTGCATATGCTAGCAAGGCCTTATCTCAGGTTGAAACTAAGTTCAATGAATGTGAAAAAGCACTCCTAACCACTGTTTGGGTATTGCAGCATTTTCGTCCCATCATTCAAGGGGAAAGAGTAATTATTAAAACCAATCACCAATCTTCACAATGTCTGTAGAGCAAGAGAATTAGATCAGGGAAGTTGGCACAGTCCAGAATTACTTCTTGGACGTTGGCACTTCAGGGGTTTCCTGTGGAAGTAAAATATGGACAAAATAAAAATACTCTAATTGCCCAAAATCTAGCGGACCAGCATGATTGTGCAGCTGAATGTACACCCAATGAAGCAGAAGTAGAATCCAATTTGAATGAATTCGAACAGTTCCCGCACAAAGCATTCAATGAGGATGTATTTAGGGATTTACCAACTGTGTATGTAGATGGGTGTGCATATAATATGGAAAATAACACAGAAAAATAGCTTATAGCAGAATGGGAAATATCTGGTTAAAATGTGACAACATCCCAAGGGTAAGCTTGAGGATATGGCTTAGAAGTAGTCAAGTAGCAGAGTTGGCTGCTATTTATAAAGCAATCGCTAGCACAGTTGAAAATAAACTCAATGTGATAGTCTTAGTGACTCATTCTGTTTATGCACGAAACAGTTTTGTGGACAATTTACCTGGTTGGAAGGCAAAAGGTATGCTCACATATAACAAAAAACCTCTTAAACATGGGAAGATGATTCAAGCCATTGACAAACTCATGTCAGTAAATGATTTAATAATACATTGGAGAAAAATCAGAGGCCATCTAAAAAACGTCAGGTGAGGACAAGGAGGGGAATGACAAGGCAGATCAGTTAGCCAAAATTGAAGCAGTGATGGGGAGTTGTTTCCTATTGAACACCTACTTGGTGAAGTACAGGTAGATGCAATAACACATTCCAAATCTCCAAAGGAACTTGAACAGCCTATAATGCAATGGAGTTCTGATACCCCAGATCAGGACCTGATCAAAGCGCAAAATGAAGACCCAATTTTAGGCATATTTTATGATCATTTAGTAGATGCAGAATAAAATCCTCTGACTGAAAATGATTGTAAAGGGAAAGAAGAATTGAGAGTATTGCTGAAAATCAAAAAGAGAATTAGATTACAAGATGAATTGATGATTAGGGAATCTGTGACAGGTCAAATCCAGTTGGTGGTTCCCTTGTCATTTCGGGGATGATGTTACATTATGCACATAATGCGATAACTGCAGAACACCGGGGTTCTCAGAAAACGTATGAAATTTTTACAGATTACGCCTATTGGCCACATATGTCCCGAGATGTTGAACTATACACCAGAGGATGTCTAGTATGTGCACAATTTTAACCAGCTTCACCTACGCATAGAGCCCCATTAATGAAAAGAGGTTTGACCCTTTCATGGTCTTATTTGCAAATCGGCTAAGTTGGGCATGTAAAAATATCAGCCAGAGGAAATAAATATTTATTAACAGTGGTTTGTCTAATGTACAAATGGATGGAATGCATTCCAGCACCGGATTGCAGTGCACAAACGGCAGCCACATTACTGGTGAATCATATTTTTTCAAGATTTGGGTTACCCCAAAGGATAGAGCCAGAACAGGGAAGCCATTTCACTAGTGCATTAATGACCAGAATTTGGCAAAAATTGGGTGTGAAGAGGAAACTACACATCTCATATCGGCTGTCTTCTTCAGGTGGGGTGGAAAGAAACAATAGGTGTATTGTTGACATATTAAAGAAATTTGTGGCTGAAGCAGGTTCTAGTTGGGACCTTTGGCTGCCTTTAATATTGATGGCCATCAGATTGACTCCCGCTAAATCTACAAATCTCAGTCCTCATGAAGTACTAACAGGAAGAAAAATGGTGTTGCCACAGCATTTACTGTACAGGACACATGTCCTTGTGCAGCGGAATCTGGAGAAGGCAGCTGATAGTGCTAAAACTTATGATAGGAAGACATCTGTAAGAGAATACAAGGTGGGAGATCAAGTTTATAAGTTCAACTTTGGGAAGGGCAAACATAAACATTTGAAGTTTTTTGCAGCATGGCAAGGGCCATTTAGAATAATAGACAATGTCTCCCCTGTGGTATACCGGATAGTTAAGAAGGAGGGTAAAATGACAGTGGAACAGTGTGTCCATGTAAATCAAATCAAGCCTTCCACCCAAAACATTAGGTGAGAAGGCTTCAGCAAGTTGAGGCTAGTTGAAAGAAAATAATGAGCAGCGAGTGAAAATTGAGCCAACAGGAGAATCAAGGTAAACACACCTTGCCTTTCAGTGAAATAAATGGGAAATGCTAAGGGGTTCTGGTATGAATAGATACAACATGAGGAGGTGTGTATTTTCAGGCGTTCCTGAGTGGCAGACTAATATCCATGCAGTCACCATAATAATAATGACAATCCAATTTTATTTTCAGATATTGCAGCAGAAGAGGGATGAAAAATGTGTTGTGCTAGGTCCTTAATTTGTATTATCCTTTTTAATTTAGAAAACTAATTCCTTGATCCATCAGTGCCGGATTCTTGGAGCGTTGGACCCCTGGAAGATGCCACAGGATCGTAGGCACCAGGAAAGCCCCAGACAAAAAAAAGGGGTGAAGATTAGGAGCCCAAGATGCCATAAATATGATGCCTTTGGAGGGGATCTCATGGAGTGCCAGACTAGAGGAGTTCTGCTGATGAGAGCGTTGTGTGCAGTTGTGGTGCAAAGACTAATGGACAGGACATTTCGGAGGCGTGGCCCAGTATATTCTGGGTACCAGGAACTAAAATGATGATCTTTATTTTTGTTTTTCTTTTCTTTTATTGTTGTCCATTTAACTGTATATTGTCTGGAAATGTTAATGGTGTAATTGTGCCTGTGAATTTTCATTATACATAACAAACAAATAAAATTAATATATAATTAGATCACCAATAAAAAATAAATTACATATATATCTATATATACAAAGATGGTGATCAGATAAAAAAAAGATAAAGATAACTTTAAAAAAATAAAAAAATAAAGGGGTGGTCTTAAAAGAAATATATCATAAAAAAGATGATGAAATCTGATAAAAGATCTCCTGAAAAATATATGCTATCTACTGATGTGTTGAAACATTATTAATGTATATGATTGGAAATGTTGTTGTTGCATGAAGCTGGAGTATGTACATAATTAATGACATCTGGGGTTCAAGGCATATGGTGTTTATTTCAAATATAGACACTTCAATTGGGAGTACACATTGTTATTTTTTAATTTTTTTATTTTGTAAAAGTTGTTTTAGTATCTCCTGCAGTGATATCCAAGGGGATCCTAGCACTGGAAAAGGAGGGATACGTAAGGATACTATAAGGAGGCAGTACGTGAGCCATGACATTAAATTCAGATGAGGCAGTAAACAGTGGCAAGGGGATTCATGTGGGGAATACAGACATCAAATGGCAGGTGCACATTACAAATAGAAATGCACATTCTTGTAGTAAGCACATGTTTAAAATGCTAAGAGTTCAGGGAAAACAGGTCAGCTGTCTGGTTTGCACTGTATACATACTAATCTAAACTAATCCATGAACATTATTTGGTAACCTGTTCTTAACAAAGCAGTGCAAAGCAGGCAGAGTTGACAGGTTGAAATTTAAGTGCTTTTTCTGTAATGGATTTAAAATGTGCAAGCACAGTTTACTGGCTGTGATTTCATTACACAAACCGCGAGGAAAACTGTACTGTTGAGAAGGCACTATTGTATGCTGCAGGAAGCAACTGTTGCAAATGTCTGTGGAAAGGTATTCTCCAAGGGGACCAGCTCAGGTGATGTGTGCACATCAGAAAAGGAGACATGTTTTGTTAAGTGACAGGGATAGGCTTTAAAAGGAAGAGGTCCAGGGGGTCTCGGTCAGACTGATAGAGGCTTCCAGGAAGACGAACAACAGCTGAGCAGAAGGCAGGCAATAGACGGGGGAGGGGTTATCCTGGCATAGAGTTTGTGTCATCCCTGTGGGTTGTTGGAGGTCACAACACTGCAATTGCTGCCAACTGACACATAGGGGTTTCCTGTGATAACAGCACAGAAATCTATCCCATACTCAAAGTGAGTATAGTTCTGATGTGAGGTGTATACACGGGTGAATGAATTTTCAGACAGCCAGAGATTTTTTTTAATGTAAAGAATTCAACACATTTCAAATGATGTTCAGAGAAGTTACGTGTTTTTGGTATTAAGCGTGGCTCCTGCCAAGCTACATGACCCAAGGTCGAAGTGGGTTAAACATATGTAATTTTGTCATTGAGCTGAGTTCATTGTGAAATTTTCTTTCCTTGCTTTTTATTCTTGCTGACCCATATTCAAACTGTTGATTGTATCGCTGTTCAATGTTGCTGTTAATGATCAATAAGCCTATTTACCAAGATAAATACACACAATAAAAGTCAATGCTTGTTTTGATTAAAAAAATGATGGTGTTTGTGTTGTGTCATTTGATTCATTGTAGGTTCTGTAGATAGACAGAGTATGAGTGTGGTGTTTCAGCTGTGCATGCTTACAACGGAACAAATCTGCCAAAGGCAATATACTAGCCTCGTAAATAAGTTGCTGGGAGTGTCAGGTGACACTGTCAAGCTTTCAGGTGTACAAAGCCTGATAATTTGTGTTTAGAGTTGACCCTAAAAGAATACAGGAGGGGAATCTTGTCACACCATAGAGGGCATTACTAGAATACCGCCATACCACTTTACCACCATAAGAGAGTACCACAAGATTAGGCATAGCCCTCTGACAAAATCCCTAACAACTCCTAGGCACCAAGGGCAGGTTGAGTAAACTCACTCTCCAGTCTTGCCCTGTTCACTTCTTTTTATCCCTGGTGAGATAGCCACTCTATTTATTTTGATTCCTCCACATGTTGGATTTTGTTTTCCAGTCATTGGATGCCCTGAGTGTTCGGACACACCCAGCACTTACTGAAATGGGACACGACACACGACTTGTGTTTCTTTGGACTCTGCATGGGCATATCATTGGTTTGATCTTGCACTGGACATTGTTGTTTTTTTTTGTTTAACTCCTAACCTTCCTAACCTTTTGGGGCAGCAGGAGGTGTCACAGTCTTTCTCAGTGCAATTATCACCTTTGTATTTCTTTCATTTGTGCTATTTGTAAAGATAATGGGATGAGGTGGGCTATGGTATTATCGACAGTGATGCACTCACCTCTTCTGAAAAAGTTTCTAACTGAGTTCCTCCCCCAGGACTAGGCCATCAGTCATGCTAAATTGATTTGAGCAATAGGCGTAAATGGTCACTTTTGCAGAAACAAATAGCACCTGGTTTACAGGGAAATGAGGGTGGTAAATAATGTGGCATGGTGTTGCATTATTGGATGAGGTATTTTTTTAACAGGTGTTGATATAAAGCAAAAAACAAGGTGTAAAGTGAAGGGTATAAGTCAGGCCAGGCGGTATGACCAAATTGTTATTTGCGCTTTGTTTGTGTGTCATAGAGTGCAGTGGTTAACAATGCATTATGCGTCACAAAATGGAACATAGGACCATGTTTGCCTTGATTTTACTGTTTATGGGCCAGTAAAATTAGGCCTCAAAAATGGTTTTATACAGATTCCTTAGCAACCTATTAATTTTATGCAAGTATGAAAATCATATGCTGGTATAAAATGCGAGGTTTTTCAGTCCAAGTGGGAAAGTGACACAGGAAACAGATTATCCCTCCCAGCTTCCACTTCACCTGAAAAAGCTTGTTTAAAACACCCACAGCAGTGCAATTAGTGTGAATATTGGCGTACGCCTTTTACACCTTGTTTTCACACTCATGTTAATGCACTGAAGCTTACAAAACGAAAACCACAATGTATTCCTATGTAACCCATCTGCTTATATCAGCTGCTTAGTAAATGAAGGCGGTTCCCATAGCAACCCATTAGTATTACAATTGCATTCAAATCTCATGCAGCGGTAACATGAAGTGCTTTTGCAGGCACAGTGAGAATGAGTTGGAGGAAACCTATCTCCCCTCTCATCTTCTGACTACGGCCTGTCTAAAATGACACAGAACGGGAAGATAAGTGTAAAGACTGATGTTATTCTTTTACACCTTGTTTTTACGCTTGATTTAGTGCATTAGAAAATGTACCCCAATGTGTTAACGTTCACCCTTTATATTTTATATTCACGATCTTAAACAGTCTCAACAATTTCTTTTCTAAAATCAGTAATGAGGAAGATAAACTCTTTTAGTGGCAACGCCAAGTATACCATTTCGTCATTTTCATGCGCCATCATTTTTTCTGTCTATGTAGTATTTTCGGAGTCACCAGAGTTGCAGGAGTTTAAAAAGCAGAGCCTTGTGATTTTACGGATCATGACTCCTGCAAAAGGCTGGGGGTTTAGTAAAGGTCTCATTGTTACTAACAGATTTTCTAAACGAAGCCAGCTCATGTGGGGAATACACAGAATTCACAATTTGTGTTGTGCTCTGTTTGTAACCTATGTACCAACAAGGCTGCATATGATACACTTTGTGTACCTCTCAGGTATTTCAAATACGGTTTTTAACCATTGTACCAGGGGACCTCTGTTAAAAGTAATCCCAGGAAATAAAAAGTAATCAAGAAGGAGCATTCACCAAGCAAGAAGTAACGCAAATGTATTGGACCCAACAGCTGGGAGAACGGTTCAGAGAGCCACGTCGAACTGAACTGAATTAAATGAGCTCTTGACGCCACCCACTGCATCTGGACATTTCATGCACGAATTATGAAATGATCATATAACATTTTAGTTACATTTTAGGGCAGGTTACACGAGCTGATTGGTAGAACTACGTCAGCCCCATATAGGAATGTGCACTTTAGGAGAGCCTTAAACAATTTCTTGGAAATCACATTAACAGCCCTCATGATGTCACAAACCTTCTTACATTACCCTGCAATTATGTGATTGTGCTGATCAGTCAAAAAAAAACACTTGTTTTCCATGATTTGGTATTGCCCAATATGCACATGGATACATGGCTGTATGCTGATTGGAAATGACATCTTGACAGCAGCAAGGACACTTTACAATGTGGAACCCCAGGGACACCAAAAACTCTCTCTGCTGATTGGCTCCCTGTCATGCGCCTCATAACCCTCACGCCACAGCTCACTTCTCATACTTTGCAACCAACTATAGTCTGAAAAAACTGTACCACACTGTGGCTGGATTTTAATTAATTGTGATATCTATTTCTCTGCCAATTCTCATTGTGCACCCAGGTGCCTAGCTCATTGGCCTCAACAGTATTCCTTTGAGCGATTCTGATGGGACTGCGTTCTCCTGGGAAACTTCAGTCTTGCAACAGTTCTGTACCCTCTTCCTGCTGATTATTCGAAAAATACACACTGCTATCACAAATGCCTGCAGTCCTTTATTATGAGCTGTCTGTGGAAATGCTTTCCTTACTTGGGCCTACAAAAAGTGGCATCTCTACTGTTCACATATTGCTAAAAAAGCCTTCTACCACGTTATCCCCGAAGACCCCTTGATCCCTCACCCCTACTCCCACTTGTCTTCAACTACCCCATCACCGAGCAAATTACACACACTCCATGCCATTTTCCTGTGGGACTCCTTGTGCAGCACTAGCTCCTGTGTCGTAACCTATACCACCTGTGCCACGCTCAATGAAGTCACCACTCCTGATGTCACCCCTCATGACTTTTATGCCATTCTGTTCCTTGCAAAACTGATACATGCACCCTCCTTGACTGTATTGAGCCTGGAACTTTACAACACCATGGTATGCATCTTCCGTTTTTCCGCATGCCGCACCCTTCTCCCCTCATCTAACCCCCTGCCACGCTTCCCATTACATTCCCTCTTTACCTGACTATCCCTGATACCTGCCTCCCCTGCTCCGATTGGCCGGTGCATTTCTTCATATGCTTTGGAAATGGAAGGCGGTGCTGCATGGAGCTCCAACTTCCATCGCAATGGAAGTCACAGTTTGAAGACAAATCTAGCTTTTAATTTGCATTCCATGCCAGTGTTGGTGTGCAGAAAATCTAGAAGCTATTTCACATTCTTCCACTTCAACCGCACGCGAATGCACATATACATAAAAGAATACAAATACAGGTATGGTTAGCACGGGGTTAGGAGAAAGAAATGATTGTAATACCGGTTGCTTGTCAATCTTGTCATTCCTATCACACTATGCAGGTTAGCGTCAATGCGCACATGAATGAATGCATGAATGAATGAATGAATGAATGAATGAGGAGACTTTGAATTGGGTTAACAAGTTAAGGTATCTAAGCGCCATTTCCAAAGAACTCTGGAAAAAGATGAGGAAAGAAATAGACGAGACAGGGGACAAGAGGAGTCATCATGGAGAATATAAGGGGAGGCTGCATACGTCCAAGTCGAAGTCCAGTTAGAAGAAGATGGATGGGACGAGGAGATCACTTTTTAAAGAGGAAGGTTTTAAGTTTTCTTCCAAAAACTGATATGGTATTGATCATCCGAATCTTCAGAGGCAGGGAATTCTGAATGGATGCTGCCAGCACCTGAATGCCACCACTGCAGGCTCCTTTGTGTCCATAATGTGGGACCTTCGCCAATAGCTGGTGAGATGATCTGTCTGCAAGGTTATCATCTCCTTTAGAAAGGTGGTGCTTGACCATGCAGGATTATATAGACCATGGTCACTGCCTTGAACGTAATCCTGGCCACTACATGAAGTCAGTGCAGTTTCCTGAGGAGCTGGGTAATGTGGGCTTGTCTAGCATTTGTCACGGCGGTTTCAACTGTTAAGAATGAGATGAAATCTGTGCATGCTTTTCTTTTGGTTATCCCATATATGGAATATTGCAGCAATCTATTTTTGCACAAATGATTGTGCACGCTCTGGCTGTGTGATATCAACTTGCATATTTGTCTGAGCAACATCCAATAGTATGCTGAGGATTTTACCATCTAGTTTGCCTCTAGTGACATAAACAAGGTAGCATTTAGTAACATTTCATTTGCATTTTTAAAGCGCTCACACAGCCCGGGAGCATCGAGGCGCTGTTACAGGAATATGTCTCTTAGTTGCATATTTATAACGTGCTTATTACCCTGAGGTTTCTAAGCGCGGACCCAGGGAACCTGTGTTGCTCCGTGTCGTCTTGTTTCAAAGGCAACCACGTTGCCGCTGGGTTATCCCCCGGGAACATACCAAGGGTCTTCACCTTGTCTGCGGTTCTGATACATTCCTGTGAAGAGGGTATGTGAGGATCTATAGAAGTAATATCCGCCCTTAAACGGTCAGAATGTGTCAATAGAAATCCGCCCTTAAGCGGTCAGAATGTGTCAATAGAAATACTCTTCTAGATTAATTAAACCTGAGGACATTTGCCATCATCAAATTTTCAATGGTATCAAAAAGTTGATGAACAGTTTACACATTGTCATCCAGAGTGCCTATGACTTGTCAAAGAATATGCATGTCATCATAACCCCTAAAGAGGTCAATAAATCATGCACAGGGGTTTTATGCAAGTTGAATAAATTGTGTTTGATCGACACCACAGTCCAAGTGGCAGAAAAGGGTGCAATGGCTGCCAGTTTAACGGTGTAAGTGCAGGCATGAAGAAAGGGCTGAAACCAGTTGTAGTAGGTGATAGTGTCAAGCTTTCACAAATTAACACGTTTAATGTGTGCAGCAGTTTTGATTGATCAAAAGTATTGAATGACATCAGTCAATCTACAAGAATGCATAAGCCTTAGGTACCTAATTGCTTGGGCAGGATTTCATGGAAGCAAAAGGCATCCTTGGCAACTACAATGAGAGAACAAGAGTGCCAAAATACTATCCATACCAAGTTTCAATTAAGAGGAACACAGAACAGGCCAGGTAGTGCATCAAGCTGCAATCCTAGTAGCAGTCCCTTCCCTGATACATAGTTGCATGATTTCTCCTTTAAGGTGCCAATAACCCCTGGCTGATGTCCGCCAAGGATCTAGGCAAAAAGGTACAGGTAGATGGAATGTCCTTCAGCTTTGTGATGGGTGCATGCTGAAGGACATGCACCCAAGACCGAAGTTATAAGCACTGAAGTTATAGGCCACCATGGGTGTGATATGCTGCGGTGCTTGTTGCCCGGGCCATAAGCACTGAAGTTATAAGCCACCATGGGTGTGATATGCTGCAGTGGTTGTGGCCAGGGCCTAGAGTCTTGGGTGCATATACACCGAGGTTATAAGACACCATGGGTGGCTTATAACTTTGCTCTCCCTGGATGAATCTTCACTAAACTTTGAAAAAAGTGTGATATGAGTGGGCCCATATAGACAGTTAAAATGTTTGATTCTATGGGTGTGATATGCTGCGGTGGTTGTAGCCAGGGCCTAGAGTCTTGGGTGCATGGTCGAAGGCCATGCACTCAAGACCGAAGTTATATGCACTGAAGTTATAAGCCACCATGGGTAGCTTATAACTTCGCTCTCCCTGGATGAATTCTCACCAAACTTTGCAAAAAGTGTGATACGGGTGGGCCCATATAGACAGTTAAAATGTTTGATTCTATGGGTGTGATCTCTATTGGTGTGATATGCTGCGGTGGTTGTAGCCAGGGCCTAGAGTCTTGGGTGCATGGTCGAAGGCCATGCACTCAAGACCGAAGTTATATGCACTGAAGTTATAAGCCACCATGGGCAGCTTATAACTTCGCTCTCCCTGGATAAATTCTCACCAAACTTTGCAAAAAGTGTGATACGGGTGGGCCCATATAGACAGTTAAAATGTTTGATTCTATGGGTGTGATCTCTATTGGTGTGATATGCTGCGGTGGTTGTGGCCAGGGCCTAGAGTCTTGGGTGCATGGCCGCATTACTCTTCACTTTGTAGAAAAATGAAAAAATTGTGCCATTGCCCCTGAAGAAGAGTTGTACTCGAAACGCGTTGGGCACCACCATATGCTTTGTACAATAAAGAAAAGGATACTTTCACCAAAATCTTTGTTTTCACAAAATATTTTCTTACCTGTTTAAGGAAAATGATTTATGTATCATGAAAAGTGTTTGTCAAAATTTCTGTTTTTCTAAATATTACCTAAAATATTAGGTGTAAACAAAATCCAGAAACTCTCTTGAGTTATTTTTCTGATTTTTTTCAGATATTCGATAGTGTGCAGGGGACGGGAGTTCCCAAAGTTTCTTTGGGAACAACCACACTTTGTCTATTTTGTCCAACCTAGATGCCAAGGTTGAGCCTTTCTCCCCAGCACCTCAAATTTATCTTCAACCTCATTACTTTCTCTAATTTAATTTGATGAGATAAAATATCATAAACAGGTGTGCCTCTAGGTTTTCTATATATCTTTCTTACAGTTTTGATTGTAGTACAGGTAAGCCTTCTGTATCTTCTTCATAGTGACACATGGTGTTCTCTACTTCTGTCATAGCTAATTCTGCCTCATTTGCTATTAGTGGCTGTCCCAGTGGTTCTTGAATTCCTGTTACAGAAGGTCGACTACTGTCGGGAGTGTCCTTATCTAGTTGGGCCTGGAGTTCTTCTTCGTGTTGCTGTTCATTGTGCAACATTGTTTTGTACTGTGTAAAGTTTATATCGGTGATAGTGCTTTCATTTGCTTTGAAAGCGTCTTCATAGGAGTCATAGTTTTCTAGTATCTCTTCTTCTTTTCTCCATGGTTTAAAAAGTTGTAGCAGGGACATGTAATATAGTTCTTTATGTTGAGGAGTTTGTATTGACAATTTGATATGATTATTTAGGCTTCGTTTGGTAAGTTTCACTAAGCTGCCTTCACAATCTGTCACTCTATATCTACCTTTTTTTTTATCAGGTTTTATATTATTTTTGTTTAGTGAAGTTTTGGGCTATGCCGTATAGACTCATGGTTTCCAAAGTGGTACTCCTGTTTGGGTAGTATGTGTCTAGTAAATTGTTTCTCAAAATGTCTTGGCTGTTGGGATAATTTTTGGCTATTGTTTCTATGTCGTCGTATGATTTGGGAACTCTTTTTCTAGATTTAGCAGGACCAAGACTTAGTCATACTATATTTTCAGATTTCCCATACAAAGCAGTATTGGTTAAACGATCTGTGGATTCATATAAGCCACATTCTCTATGAGAGAGCATTTTTATGCCTAAACTGTACAATTTCTGAGATAGTGTTTTTTCCGATGAGAGGTCATTCCAGAGGTCTTGAAGCTCTGTTTTTTCTGCTTTTGTTAAGAAGGCTGTAACTATCGTGCAACTGCAGTGTAATTGTCTGCAAAGTACTGCACATCAATGTTTGCATTCCATAAGAGGGCAATGATTGCATTGTAATCATTGATATATTTTGATTCTTCTGTTCTTTTTTTGTAATACATGTTCTTAGGTGATTTACCCTTAACACTATGTCTGACTGAAGACATGAAGTTGTTCACTTCACCTGTTTCGGTAACTGGTCTAGGGAAACCAAAGCAGCATTTGGTGTAGTATTTCCCTTTGTTTTTGTATTTGCGACAACAATATTTGACACATTTGTGTCTTTGAAATTGCACACTTTGTGCATGAAGATCACTATTTGTTGCTTCCGATGGAATTTTACAAGTGACATATTTTTCGATAAACTGTAAAACAGTGGCATCACTGTCTTGAACAAATTTAGGAGCATCTTTAATCCATAAAAGCATGTGAATATGTGTGCTCCTCTGGCTTGGTATTCTTTTCTCCAAAAGAAGTGTTGCACTTCTCCGAGGGGAGGAACAGTTTTATTACAAATAAAGTGTAGCATAGCAATGAAACGATGATGGAAATATCTTGAAATATTAACAGGATCTAGAGAGCAAAGTTCTCCAGGTGTTAGTATATCTATGTTTGTTTTGTTTTTGTTTGATATGCATAGGAAATCATGTAAATCTTCCCATGCATATTCTGCACAACTTAATGTAACAAACCAAGTGGGTGGGCCAAGGTTTCTTATCATACAACGTACATCTTCGTGACGTTGAAACCAGTACTCTTTCGTACCACGCATGTTTGCTAACAGATTTGTAATGCTTGATCTTAAAACCTCATCTTTTTCTTGCACTTTTTGTATTAATTGCGTAGCTGACATAGTCCTGATTTCAATATGTGTGCAACTCCGTAACATAGAGTTGCTAGTTCACTTTCAAAGAGTAGGTGGAATATGTATTCCACATTTTGTCTAAATCTGGGATCTTCAGAATACATTTGTAACGAGCGGTATTCCGATGCTGTTATCTGAGTGGGACTATCATCGTACCTTCCTCCTTTGCCAGTAGGAAAGAGTAAAGGAAAAGCACATGCTTCTATACTTTTTTCCCATATGCTGATTGGTGATCCTTTGGTTTGTCGCATTTGGTACGTTTCTAGTGCATCATCTATGGTGTCATTAGAGTGTAATGTATGAATTGTATAATGGTCTAAAATATTGGATACTGTAGCAGGATCTAGAAGTTCAAATTAACCAGTTTCTGGTGACTCTTGAATTATTTCAGTTGTTTCCCTTAAGTTTTTTTCAATATTTATTTCTTTGTAGTATTTATTATTGTCTTTTAGATATTGCAAGGCTTGTCTAACCTTGTTTAAGTCTACAAAATGTTGCCAATTTATTTTTGTCTTTTGTTGGTACACCATTTACTAAGACAATTAAAGATTGCTCTATTGGACATTGCACTCCCAGAGTGTGCACATTTTCTTTCAGATCAAATGGTAAATAAACTACTCTGCCACAAATGCCTTTCACCAATTCAGAGGGAGGTAATTTTGCTGTTTTTGGTTGAATGCGTATTATTGCTTGAAATTGGTGCACTGTTTGAATTATGATGCTCTCATATAAGTTGAGTTGTTGCAGATGTTTTGGTAGTGGGAATAATTCCAAGTTATTTGTGATAGCATGTGAAGGAGTTTCGTTGTTGTCAAGTTTTGTAGTGCATAAACTGCAAAGTATTAAGTGGTCAGTTATTTCGTATTTGTTTTCTGCTACAAGGTAGAGAGCTAATTCAAACCATTTGGAATCTTCATTGTCTTCTATTTTGTATGTTACGTCTACAGTTTGTGCATTACTTTTATAAAAAGTTCTGCGGCAACAAACACACACATGGTTTGGTACTTCAGCGGATGTACTTTTAAATTTTAGTATTTCTTTTTTTTATGTGTGTAGAATAAGGTTGCCATGTGCAGAATTGTTGCTAGTCTGTTGTAAAGCTATTGCCTTTTGTAAGTGGATTTCACTTCCCAAATATTTTCTCTGGATATGGTCGATTTCTTCGAGTTGGTCTTTGGGTGTACCATGTAGAAGAGTGTTATTTAAATTGGCTAGTGCTAAAGCAGGACTTTTAGCATAGTACAGTTTATAGACTACAGGGTAATTCATAGAAATTCGCACAAAAATGGCGCACGCGGCTGGCGCACAGTGTCCCCGTGCGATACACTGCGCCAGTCGCGTGCAAAAAAATCCTTTCCATCGCACAGCATATTCATGGATTTCAGCCTCCGAAACCAGCCGTGGCGCAGAGTGGCGCAGCGACCCTGCAGGAGCGCCAGTTACGCCCCCAAGAACGCGCTCGCGCAAGGAAAAGCCTTCAAAATCCCCAAATCATCGCAAAGGGCTGCGCTAACCCTGGACCAGTTCACAGGGCTGCCAAACAGCAAACGCCAAGCGGGGAACGTGTATTTCAGTGGTTTGCGGGAAGTTCCACACGCGATTCCATCAGGGTACGTGTATTCCAGGGGGGCGCGGGAAGTATCACACGCAAAAGCAGCAGGGTACGTGTATTCCAGGGGTGCGCGGGAAGTGTCACACGCAAAAGCAGCAGGGTACGTGTATTCCAGGGGTGCGCGGGAAGTATCACACGCAAAAGCAGCAGGGTACGTGTATTTCAGGGGTGCGCAGGAAGTATCACACGCGATTCCATCAGGGTACGTGTATTCCAAGGGTGCGCGGGGAGCACCACATGTGAATTGCACATGTGGGTCCTCCCAGGTGTTCCCTCTACACCCTCCACGGCCCCTGCAGGTGGCCCACACCACAGGGGCCTACCCTGCACATGTCCCGCAGGCACCCCATCCAACATGGACATGCCCCCCAGCCAACCCACATGTCACCTTGCACTACTGCCCACCAACGCATGTCCCCCTGCACCGCCAGCCACCAGGGGCACCCTCCACCAGGCCCCCACTCATGTCTACCACCACCCCCACCCCCCAGCATCCAGGGGCACCCTCCACCAGGCCCCCACTCATGTCCCCTATCACCCCCACCCCCCAGCAGTGCAGGGGCAGCCTCCACCAGGCCCCCACTCATGTCTCCCACCACCCCCACCCCCCAGCATCCAGGGGCACCCTCCACCAGGCCCCCACTCATGTCCCCTATCACCCCCACCCCCCAGCAGTGCAGGGGCAGCCTCCACCAGGCCCCCACTCATGTCTCCCACCACCCCCACCCCCCAGCATCCAGGGGCACCCTCCACCAGGCCCCCACTCATGTCCCCTATCACCCCCACCCCCCAGCAGTGCAGGGGCAGCCTCCACCAGGCCCCCACTCATGTCTCCCACCACCCCCACCCCCCAGCATCCAGGGGCAGCCTCCACCAGGCCCCCACTCATGTCTCCCACCACCCCACCCCCCAGCAGTGCAGGGGCAGCCTCCACCAGGCCCCCACTCATGTCTACCATCACCCCCACCCCCCAGCAGTGCAGGGGCACCCTCCACCAGGCCCCCACTCATGTCTCCCCCACCCCCACCCCCCAGCAGTGCAGGGGCAGCCTCCACCAGGCCCCCAATCATGTCTACCATCACCCCCACCCCTCAGCACTGCAGGAGCAGCCTCCAAAAGGCACCCACTCATGTCTCCCACCACCGCACCCCCCAGCATCCAGGGGCACCCTCCACCAGGCCCTCACTCATGTCTCCCACCCCCCAGCAGTGCAGGGGCAGCCTTCACCAGGCCCCCACTCATGTCTCCCATCACCCCCACCCCCCAGCAGTGCAGGGGCACCCTCCACCAGGCCCCCACTCATGTCTCCCACCACCCCCACCCCCCAGTATCCAGGGGCACCCTCCAGCAGGCCCCCACTCATGTCTCCCACTACCCCCACCCCCCAGTATCCAGGGGCACCCTCCACCAGGCCCCCACTCATGTCTCCCACCATCCCCACCCCCCAGCAGTGCAGGGGCAGCCTCCACCAGGCCCCCACTCATGTCTCCCATCACCCCCACCCCCCAGCAGTGCAGGGGCAGCCTCCACCAGGCCCCCACTCATGTCCAACTCATGTCTCCCACCACCCCCACCCCCCAGCCACCAGGGGCACCCTCCACCAGGCCCCCACTCATGTCTCCCACCACCCCCACCCCCCAGCAGTGCAGGGGCACTCTCCACCAGGCCCCCACTCATGTCTTCCACCACCCCCACCCCCCAGCCACCAGGGGCACCCTCCACCAGGCCCCCACTCATGTCTCCCACCACCCCCACCCCGCAGCCACCAGGGGCACCCTCCACCAGGCCCCCACTCATGTCTCCCACCACCCCCACCCCCCAGCCACCAGGGGCACCCTCCACCAGGCCCCCACTCATGTCTCCCACCACCCCCACCCCCAGCATCCAGGGGCACCCTCCACCAGGCCCCCACTCATGTCCCCTATCACCCCCACACCCCAGCAGTGCAGGGGCAGCCTCCACTAGGCCCCCACTCATGTCTCCCACCACCCCCACCCCCCAGCAGTGCAGGGGCAGCCTCCACCAGGCCCCCACTCATGTCTACCATCACCCCCACCCCCCAGCAGTGCAGGGGCAGCCTCCACCAGGCCCCCACACATGTCTCCCATCACCCCCACCCCCCAGCAGTGCAGGGGCACCCTCCACCAGGCCCCCACTCATGTCTCCCACCACCCTCACCCCCAGCATCCAGGGGCACCCTCCACCAGGCCCCCACTCATGTCTCCCACCACCCCCACCCCCCAGCAGTGCAGGGGCAGCCTCCACCAGGTCCCCACTCATGTCTCCCACCACCCCCACCCCTCAGCAGTTCAGGGGTACCCTCCACCAGGCCCCCACTCATGTCTACCATCACCCCCACCCCCCAGCATCCAGGGGCACCCTCCACCAGGCCCCCACTTATGTCTCCCACCACCCCCACCACCCAGCCACCAGGGGCACCCTCCACCAGGCCTCCACTCATGTCTCCCACCACCCCCACCCCCCAGCCACCAGGGGCACCCTCCACCAGGCCCCCACTCATGTCTCCCACCACCCCCACCCCCCAGCCACCAGGGGCACCCTCCACCAGGCCCCCACTCATGTCCCCTATCACCCCCACCCCCCAGCAGTGCAGGGGCAGCCTCCACCAGGCCCCCACTCATGTCTCCCACCACCCCCACCCCCCAGCAGTGCAGGGGCAGCCTCCACCAGGCCCCCACTCATGTCTACCATCACCCCCAACCCCCAGCAGTGCAGGGGCACCCTCTACCAGGTCCCCACTCATGTCTCCCACCACCCCCACCCCCCAGCAGTGCAGGGGCAGCCTCCACCAGGCCCCCACTCATGTCTACAACCACCCCCACCCCCCAGCATCCAGAGGCACCATCCACCAGGCCCCCACTCATGTCTCCCACCACCCCCACCCCCCAGCATCCAGGGGCACCCTCCACCAGGCCCCCACTCATGTCTCCCACCACCCCCACCCCCCAGCAGTGCAGGGGCAGCCTCTACCAGGCCCCCACTCATGTCTCCCATCACCCCCACCCCCCAGCAGTGCAGGGGCATCCTCCACCAGGCCCCCACTCATGTCCAACTCATGTCTCCCACCACCCCCAGCCCCCAGCCACCAAGGGCACCCTCCACCAGGCCCCCACTCATGTCTCCCACCACCCCCACCCCCAGCAGTGCACGGGTACCCTCCACCAGGCCCCCACTCATGTCTCCCACCACCCCCACCCCCCAGCCACCAGGGGCACCCTCCACCAGACCTCCACTCATATCTACCATCACCCCCACCCCCCAGCAGTGCAGGGGCAGCCTCCACCAGGCCCCCACTCATGTCTCCCACCACCCCACCCCCCAGCAGTGCAGGGGAAGCCTCCACCAGGCCCCCACTCATGTCTCCCATCCCCCCCACCCCCCAGCAGTGCAGGGGCAGCCTCCACTAGGCCCCCACTCATGTCTCCCATCACCCCCACCCCCCAGCAGTGCAGGGGCACCCTCCACCAGGCCCCCACTCATGTCTCCCACCACCCCACCCCCCAGCAGAGCAGGGGAAGCCTGCACCAGGCCCCCACTCATGTCTCCCATCACCCCCACCCCCCAGCAGTGCAGGGGCAGCCTCCACCAGGCCCCCACCCATGTCCAACTCATGTCTCCCACCACCCCCACCCCCCAGCCACCAGGGGCACCCTCCACCAGGCCCCCACTCATGTCTCCCATCACCCCCACCCCCCAGCAGTGCAGGGGCAGCCTCCACCAGGCCCCCACTCATGTCCAACTCATGTCTCCCACCACCCCCACCCCCCAGCCACCAGGGGCACCCTCCAACAGGCCCCCACTCATGTTTCCCACCACCCCCACCCCCCAGCAGTGCAGGGGCACCCTCCACCAGGCCCCCACTCATGTCTACCACCACCCCCACCCCCCAGCATCCAGGGGCACCCTCCACCAGGCCCCCACTCATGTCTTCCACCACCCCCACCCCCCAGCATCCAGGGGCACCCTCCACCAGGCCCCCACTCATGTCCCCCAGCCAACATGTCACCACAATCTAGATCCCTGGCCCTTATGGTCAGCCTCCAAATGCCAAACACCCACCTGAGTATTGCATCCACCCACTTAGAAATGGCAAAAACATGATAGAACCCGCAAGTTTGGAAATGAACACATGTCCCTCACATACACCCAATGGGTGTCAGTGAATGTCAAAACGCATATCATGATATGCATGAAACCAATGAGATGATACTACACATTGAAGTTTGAAGAAAAAATATGTATTAAACGCAACATAAATTGAATCAAAAATAAACAAACAATAATGGATTTTTTTTTTTTTAAAACCAGCAGGTACGTGAAATAATGCAAAACCACAAATCATAATGCAAACGAAAGGTGTCCAAAGTCACAGTCCACAAAAGTAAATCCAATGGAAAATTAAAATCGAAAACCATTGCTCCATGGTGAAATCATTAAAAAAAGTGAAAATCCAAAAGTCAACTATATACAGATAAACAATCCAGGGTCCATGATCCCAACCGAAGAAATGAAACCTATCGAATAACACTACCTAAAAAAAAACTATATACAAAAATGTGGCCCATTGTCCAAAAGGTCCAAAAAACATACTAAACCAATGGAAACCTAACACTAACTACAGAACTATTTACAAGGGCAGCGGGTTAGTCCGACGGCTCACTTCGGGATGTTCCGGGCCAGGGCATCATCGAACTCCTGCTCAATGTCCCGGAGGCGCTCCTCCTCCATGGCCCAGAGGGGCCGCAGGGCCGTCCACATGTTCGCCCCAAACTCCCTGCGGATTGCCTCGAGGCACTCGGCCCGCCGCATGGAGTTCTCCGCCCTGACCATCGTGAGCCGTGCCTCTTCCGCCCGCTGCCGCTCCGCATCTATGGCATGGCCCAACCGCTGCCACATGGAAGACACTTCCCGTCCTGGGTCCTCCTGCCCTCCGGCCGATGCCTGCCCCTCCGATGTCGAAGGCCCCGAGCCATCATGGCTCCCACCACGTTGCTGCTGCGCCTCTGCCCGTGCACTGCCTCCTGCTGCCTGCACATCCTCCGCTGGCTGGGGTGCAGTCGTTGATGTGGCCACCCCTGCTGGACGTCCGACTCCCGACTGTGGCAGGGATGCCTCCTCCACCAGCCTGGCCGCACCGTCAGAGGCAGCTCCACAGGGCACCCAGGTGACTGATGGGTAGGAAGATGGCACCGAGGATGACTGGCGCATAGGGGGTTCAGTTGAGGAGGGGGTCGTAGCAAGCCCCATCAAACGGAGGAATCCGGCCTGGGTGACCTGTCCCAGTAGGCCGACGCGGTCAACAAGCCATTCGAGATGACGTGCAGTCTCCTCATGAAAAGACTGCAGGTCACCTCGCATGGCCCGTTGACGCAACGCCACACCAGTCAGGACAGGCCCAACCCGGACCCGGATAGCCACGTCCGCAGGCAGAGGAAGGCCAGTTGTCGTGAGCTCATCCCCTGCCTGAAAACAGGTCTGGACGTAGGCATCCCTGCTGGTGCAAGATGATGCAGTGACAGGATCAGGGACAGGATTGCACACAGGCACCTCCGCGGCGACCTGTGCTGCCTCCTGTCCCTGGTCCTGCACTGCACCACTAGCACCAGTGGAATCCCCACCTCCAGACCCCGTCTCTGTTGCTTGCACGGCCTCCTCCTCCACCAAACCCCCCACCAACCTGGATGACTCCATGCCATCTTCCCCCGTTGGGCCCTGTGGGGTCCCAGCTGCCCCTTCTGCTGCCCAGGAGTCCAACTCCGACCTCCGCCTCTTGGACCTCCCCCCGGCAGCTGCGGCCTGGGACGCGGCACCGGACTCCTCACTCCCCGACGAGATCACAACCTGGGAGGGGAGCCGGGCCTTGTGTCTCCGGCTGGCGGTGCGATCGCCGCCGCTGTGCTCCACAGCACCTTCTCCGCCCTCTTCATCTGCAGACAGGGAGAAATAAAACACAGGCATCAGGGCACTGTACAATGGACACATACACACATGACAGTTGCACATGAGTGGCATTGGCAAACCTCAGACATGGAATCACAATTGGCAACACACATGTCATTTCTACATGCACACATGAGCCATACCACAGCCACATCGCAACTGCCAGCACCATCCATACACATACAACAGCATGAGCAGGCAAAGGTGAGCCAGACATCACATGCAACACAGGGAGTGCACTACACATGCACGCACACCACCACACTTGCATGCATGTGTACACCTCAGCCAACTGTCGCATTGTTCCGATGGGCATCCATGTCACATCTGGCAATCAGGCTTGCACATCCCGCTGTCACATGCATCCATGTTGCATCACTGTTGCACCCTTGTCAAATACACACACATGCACATGTACACAGTGCTGATACATGCAGCTGAAAACAACATACACGCGTGACATCACGAACATGCCTACTTACATACACATTCATCCAAACATGTGTGCCCACACAACTGTATTTGGCATGCAAGCCTACACACACAAGCACCATCCATGTCTCACACATGACAGCGCTCGCATGTGTTAGCCTCATGGTCCTGTACACCCCCTCCCATACTCGGCCCCATACAAACAGATGTGCAACCTACTGGCACATCACCACATGCACAGCTTACAATCATGATGCATGTACACTTACCGCTCGACTCCAGACGGGTCTGCCTCTCAAGGACCTGGACGTGGAGCGCTGGGGATATGCGTTCCAGTACCCTCATCTGATCTTCCGACAAGTGGCCCCGGCGCCCCTTAGCATCCGCTGCCTACAAGAGGCGCCGGGCCTTGTTCAGGGTCCTGGACCTGAAGTCCTCCAAGCGCTTCTTGACATGTTGGAAGTCGCGGACTGCCACCCCCTCCGTGTTGATGGCAGTCACGATGTCCGTCCAGATCCGAGTCCGTCCTTCCTTGTCGACGCGCACCCTTCCGTAGAGGGCATCATACTGCCCCAGGACTTGCTCCACCAGGACACCAACTTACCTGGCACTGAAGCTGGTGCCCCTCTGCCTCTCTGGCCGGGGGTTGTCAGTGGTGCCAGATGTTGCAGTGCCCGACATGACAACCCCAGAGGCAGGAGTGGGTGGGCAACTGGGTCCTGGGGCTGGGCTGTGGAGCGATGGAATCCCAGTCGGGAGTCTTCGGTTCCAGCAGGGGTGGTCACAGCAACAGCACCCCTGGCTGATGTGCAGGCAGCAAATCGCAGGGCACGTGGGCAGCAGGCAGTCAGGCAGCAGCAGATGGCAGGTGGGAGCGTGCTCGGGGCTCTGGGGGGCAGTAAATCGGCTTTCTGGGCAGGAGCGTGGTCTTCCGTGTGCCGTCGCGTGGCCAGCTTAATACGGAGTGATTTGGCACGTGAAAAGTCCTGCACGTCTGCGTGTAATTCGAGGAAAGGCCCTTAGCGCGTAAGCGCGTCTGCACGCATACGCGATTTCATTGGCCCAAAGGCCCCCATGCGCATCTATGACGTCACGCGCATGGCCGTAGAAAATGGCGTGTGTAAAAAAAAAGATACACGTCCGAGTGTCAAAGCGTGTAATTGGTGGAAATGGCCTCATCGCGTATGCGCGTCTGTGACGTGTGTATAAAAGTTACATGTTGAACTCCATTTCCTTGTACGTGCTTTTCGTGGAGAGCGAGGGGGTGAAATCTGTACTTCTTGTCGGTTCACACGCAAATTACTTCACAGCGTTTCAAGTTCGTACTCCCTGTTACCTCTGACAGCTTTTTCTCTTTTCCTCTTTTTCCTGGGCCTGTTTCCTCAAACAGTGTTCCCTTCTACTGTTGTCCTGTCTCCTCAGACAGCGTACAATTCTTCTTTTGGCGGGGGTGTTGCCAACGCGTACACGCGCATATTTTTCACGCTTTTGTTCCTGGCAGACGGTGAGTCGCGCACGTTTTTAACATCTGTGCTTGCCCCGTGTGTCGCGTACCCCTTCAGAGGTCATTCTAGGCTGCGTGTGACACGCATACGTTCATTCTTGTGTTTCTGGGTGCCACAGCGTAGTGCAGGTTTATTTTTCCACGCACGTGGTCTAGGAGGGTTTGCGTGCACCTTACTTCCCTTTTTTGGGGTGCCTGTGCGTTGCGTGACCCGTCATCTTTCCCCATGGGTGACATACAGCCTTGCTAGAGCACTAGGGTACGATTACCATCTGGTACCCAACCCCTTTGACCCCCAATTGCCCAGGACAATAGTTCACATCGACTCCCATACGCACAATAACATCAGTGCCATGGCTGGGAGGCGAACAAGCCGTAAGGGTGGCAAAGGTGGCCGAGCCCCAAGTGGTGGCCGTGGTGGATCCGGTAGGGGACGTGGCAGTGACTTTCCGGGTGCCCATAGCCCCCCATGTGTGGAGGAGCAGTCAGGGACACCCATGCCCCCCCCCGGTTGAAGTTAACGTGGCTGACACCATCCATGCTCAGCCCTTGTTGGACCAGCCCACTGTGGAACCAGACCTGGCACAGGGTGACTCCATGGCTGACTTCCAGGTCAGCAGGTCTAGGCCCATGCGCCGGTGAACGTTGGTGTCATCAGGCCACGTGGATCAGGGGCAGCTAGGTCATCTGCTGCCCCACGTAGGCAGGCTGGGGAGGCTGCAGGGGCAGCTGCGGCTCCATCCACCCCACCTCTCACACACCCAGCCAGGACAGTGTCGGTCCAAGTCCATCATGCTGACATTCCCCCTGACACCATCACACTTGAGCTAATGCCTGCACCAACTCCCATGCTGAGTGTGCAATCCCACACTCCTAGTACAGAGTCCACCGGAGCACCTGCCCCTAGTGTCCAGAGCAGCGTAGGACACTCAGGATCCCCACCACCTTCCAAGCGGAAGAGGAAGAGTGCTCGTCCAGTAGAGGCTGACACCCCAGACACAGCTACACAGTCCGGCCCGTCAAGGAAGCCCAGCTTCAATGAGGCCGAACTGAATGCACTTGCAGAGTATGTGTCCGCACATGACCGCGAAATGGTGATTGTTGCAGGATCCAAGACCACACCTGCACAACGTCAGGCACACTGGCAGACCATTGCGGACATCGTAAGTGCCCTTGGAATCGTGAGGCGCACAGCTACTGAATACTACAAGCGCTGGAATGACCTGAAGCGCAGGGCAAAGAATAAGCTGACCTCAAGTCATGCCGCAACTCTAGTGACTGGAGGTGGGTCTCCAGCAGAGGACATATAACTCACTCCACATGAGCAGGTTGCTGGGACCTACGTCACGGAGGAACAGATCCAAGGCGTGGGAGAACTGGCAGATTACAAGGCATTGTCCGGTGAGTGCACATGCATGTGTGTGTCATCCATGTGCATGGTGTGTGTGGGAGGGCTTCTGTTTGGGTGCCAGGTGAGGGTGTGTGTGCCTGAGTGGTTTGGATCACCCATGTGCCTCATCCTATACATTCTGCGCACCTGCATTTGGGTATAGCAGCATCCTTTCTGCCAACATTAGAAATCCAGCCCAACACCACGCCAGTTGCCATTGAAGTGTCATCTTGCCACAACATTGTTGCTTATTTACCTCTGTTTATTCAGGCAGATTGTTTGCATACCACCACTTTTACTTGGGATTTCTCAGTCCTATTGTCACATGTCTGACATGGTTATGGTACAGTGGACTGGCTTTGTTTCCTGGACATGATTTGTCCCTGTGCTATAGGACCATTTTGGACTGCCAGCTCCAGGTTAAACATTTGAACCATTTCAATGAAAAAATCAATTTCATGAGCAAACTGGACTGAATGAACAATTGGTGACCTCCTCTCCCTCTTCACTTTATGGCTAGGGTACATGCCATCTGTGTGATGGCATGTGTATTTGACCTGCTAATCACTGGCCAATGTGTGATGCCACTGCTAGGCAGCATGCAGCAAATGTGTACATCTTCCATCTTGGTGTCATCAATGTGTGCCATCTGCCTACCCTTCACACGCAGTGACGGTGCATGCATGGGAGGGTTTTAGTCATGTGGGACATGTGTCAATCAAGTACTGTTTCTGTAGCCTCTCAGCCCTAATTGTGTGCCATAGTGCTAATGCCTGTTTCCATTTGTTTTCTTTCATGTCTTTGCAGGGGATGACGCACTTGATACTGCTGGGGTGTGGAGATGGTGCAGACCCAGGAGGGGTCTGAGGGCCGACCGACCACCAGTGAGGGACGTGGTGTGGTGGTGGGTGAGAACCCACAACTGCTGCAGGTCGTGCTCTCAAGGGGTGTCTCTGGCTGCACCTCCCCCGAGCTGTATTCAGGTGTCGATTCAGATGATGAGACCTGTGTGCCGTCGCAGGTGAGTGTTCCTGGGAGGGATTCTGTTCTGTCCGACCCACCTGCACCAGGGTTAGAACCCTCAATGGGGATGTCAGTGTTGGCAGGTACGCCTTTGGTGGTTATGGATGCAGGGTCACACTCCGCGACATCTGATCCTGTTCCTGGGCCAGCAGATCAGAGGGGGAATGCAGTCCTGCAGCCTCAGGC
Source organism: Ambystoma mexicanum (assembly GCF_040938575.1). NCBI lineage: Eukaryota > Metazoa > Chordata > Amphibia > Caudata > Ambystomatidae > Ambystoma > Ambystoma mexicanum. The sequence continues at coordinate 211,247,822 of NC_090935.1, read as the reverse complement.
AGTGCCGGCACAGCAAGGTACAGTTCGCCTTGCCCCAGACAGGTGTGGTGCCCGCCGACGTGGTGGCCGTGCGCCACCTGGCAATACTGCATGGGAGCAATCCATATACGGTATGGCAACCCAACAGGCAGCATCATCAGAGATGATGGCTCAGGCCATGGATAGGGTGGCCACTTCCATTGTCCCCCCCCGAAATGCTGATGGAGCGACTACAGCAGGCAACAGACTCCATCTGCCAGTCACACAGGGAGGACATGTTGGCGTCCGACAGGGACAGGCGGGCAGCACTGGCGACTCTGCGGGAAGCCATTTCCATAGAGTCCCAGGGCCACAGGGAAGCCCTGAGGGTGGAACTCCTTCACCTCAGGACGACTCTTGTTGAGCTTGAGGCTTCAACAAACAGAAGGACAGAACAGCAGCTGGAGCGTCTCACACGTACGCTCTCAGCTGAGATGCAGGCAACTAGGGCGGAGGTCCGGGCATCCCGTGAGTTGTTGCATGGGGACCTCCGCACAATTATATTCCAGAACGAGACCTACCACACCCGCATGCTTGCTGCCATGGAGGAACAGACTAGGGCTTTGCGTGGGCTGCCTCCCATAGTGCCACCACCTCCTGATGCAGCTGCAGAGGGTGAGGAGAGTGACAGCAGTGATTCTCCCACAATAGGGTAGCCGTGTAGGCCATGAGCCCATGGAGGTGTTTTTTTTTCCGCAAGATCCACACAGGTGGGTTTTTGTGTGCACCCTGTCCTCAGACCTCCTGGGTGGCCTCCTCCACCCCCCCCCGGGCCCATTAATGGCCATTTTTGATATATTTATTTTATTTTTTATTTTTTTATTTTTTTGGGACAGTGTGTTGCCTTGTGTGGCTCCCGTGGGCATACGCTGCATTGTGGCTGGGCACATGCAGGCTTGTCATGAATTTGGTTCAGATGCTTGGGTTTTTGTGACACACACCCCTCCTGCTTCCCGTTTCCATGGGCTTGCAAAGGGTGTGCCCAAGTGACATTGACGCACATGGTGACTTTGGACTCCCATTCGATGTGTGGGCAGTCTGTAGTCAATACTGTGTATACATTCATAGTGCATATTGTTGTTGTATTGTACACTGCATGGTGTATTGATATGTGCCTCTGCATCCATCTCATCCTCCGAATTGCAGGTCCATTTCCCATGTCTTCACAAGGCGGTCCACCTTGGAACTGGAGTCCATGTTGTAAGCAGTGCACCTACACTCTTGCGTGGTGCTAACACTGTATACTTGGAAGTGTTCGAAGTGCTGGCATCATCAGGTAGTGAGGCTAGCAAATTTTTAAGTCTGTAATGTCATGTTTAAGGTAGGTTGGAGGTTGTGTAGGTGATTGGTATTCTTGGTAAGTATTTGGTAATGCGGGTTGTAGGTCCTGCATTACTGTGAGCATTTCATGTGTGGCCATGTTTCCATTAGGGACACTGTAGCTGGTGACACTTGGGGCATGTTGTGGGGATTAATTTGTTTGCTCTCACATTGCATGACATGCCATGGTGTGTTGTGTGGGTGTGCCGGGGAGGGGTTGGGTGTAATGTTTTGACACTAACCTGTCTCGTGCAGCAATTTACGAGGCAATTGGGGAGTCCCCTGAGGCCCCTAACACCTCCCTCCTCCCTAAGAGGGAACCGAAGGGGTGTGCAAGGGATCCCAGGGAAACCCTCCTGGGGGAAAAAACCCTGCTGGAATGGATGAGAAGCTGGATCGGTCGCGTCTCCGCTGGCTGCAGCTCCTCAAGTTTTACAGGAATCACTGGATCGGGTCACTGAAGTCCTGATTTAAAATAAGTAAACGAGAGATGAGAGAAGGAACTAGGTACGAGAGGAATCAATATAATGATTGGGTAAGTACCTAATTTGTCTGAAAGGAGGGACTATCTGTGGACTGCGGAACGGGAAGGCTAGGCAGGATGGTACGGCTGAAAGAAAGAGTAGAAAAGAAAAGGTAAGCATAGGTAGGAGGGATAGAATAGTAAACCCCCTAGTTGCGAACTCACGTAGCGTCTGTAGAGAGTAGCGACGCTCTGGGCTTCGGCTCTGCTGGACCATATCCGGAATCCGTGAGAGAACGAGATGACGTCAGAGGACTTCTGACTTGTGAACGTGAAAACACTGCACCGTAACCCAGAGGATGAGAAGCCATCTTGGAGGAGGGGAAAACGGCGAGTGCACGCAATCTCCAGCGTCGCCACAGGGAACGCCGGTGCCAGCCAGTCGTGACAGTATGCCCCCTTCCGAGGGTAACACCTCCTGGTTTGCCCGGATGACACCTGTGGAAACGGCGAACCAGTAAGAGGGCGTGAACTGCTGAAGCCGGTTCCCACGTACGGTCAGCCAGCGAGTAACCCTTCCAGTGGATCAAATACTGCAGTCGACCGCGATGATAACGGGAATCACAAATGCCCGAGACTTCGAACTCCGGACCTTCCATAGTAGCCACTGGAGGCGGGTAGGCCCTTATAGATCGACCAAAACGATCCGATTTGTGAAGTTTGAGTTGCGAAACATGAAAAACTGGGTAGATCCTGGACCAAGAAGGTGGGAGTTGTAACTCAAAAGCCAAAGAACCTTTTGCTCTCAATACCGTAAAAGGACCGAAATATTTCAGAGACAATTTAGAGGGAACCAGATGTCTGGGCAGAAACTTTGCTGAGAGCCAGACCAAATCCCCCGGGACAATCACTGGAGTCGATGAACGATGCAAGTCAGCATAACGTTTAGAATGCTCTTGAGCTTCCAGTAATGCGGTTCTGGCCAAAAGATGTCCCTGTTGAATGTCGCCCATTAGGGCGTCCACATCTGGAAAGGCCGAAGCTCTGAGAAGAGATGAGGAATAGCAGGAAGGATCGTACCCATAGGTACAATGAAAGGGACTAGTTTTGATAGAAGCATGAGGAGCATTATTGTAGGCAAACTCTGCCAAGGGTAACAAATCCTTCCAATTGTCCTGTGCCGCTGATACAAAACAGCGCAGATACGTTTCCAGAGTCTGATTTAAACGTTCAGTCTGCCCATTAGTTTGAGGATGGTATCCCGAACTCAAGGCTCTCTTTATGCCTAAAGCAGAGCAGACTTGTTGCCAATATCGAGAAATATATTGGGAACCTCGATCTGACACTATGCTGTCAGGAAGACCATGCCGGGAAAAGATGGAGTCTATGAACTGTCTTGCCATCTGTGGAGCTGTTGGTACTGAGGGTAGAGCCTGGAAATGAGCCATTTTGGTGAAATAATCCACTGTTACCATAATGGTTGTATGATCTTTAGACACAGGTAAGTCAACGATAAAATCTGTGGAAATCAATTGCCAAGGACGAGTAGGTATTTGGGCTAGAGCCAGCTTTCCCAACGGTTTACTGCGAGGAACCTTGACTTGCAAACAGATCACACAAGAAGAGACGTAATCAGTCACGTCCCTTCTTAAGGTTTCCCACCAGAAATGTCTCAGTATGAGTTCTTGGGTACTGGCTATTCACGATGTCCAGCAACCATAGAATCGTGACACATGTGCATGACTTCCGTTCGGAGCAGGAGTGAGGGAATGTACACCTGATGACCCCGGTAGAAACATCCGTCTTCGAGACTTAGTCCCCATTTGTCGGCCTGACCTCTAATGGAGTCCATTAAGACTAGAGTTTGGGCTGCTGCAGAGTGGAGGAAGTCCTGGACCATAGATATGAACGTAGCATGAGGAAACAATCTCTCGGTCTGAAAACCAGATTTGCAATCCGGATCTCTGCGAGATAGAGCGTCAGCTTGAAGATTGGTTTTACCTGGAATTATAGTGAAAGTGATATTGTAGGGAGAGAAAAAATGGGCCCATCTTGCTTGTCGGCTGTTACGAGTCTCAGCGTATTGCAAACTCTTGAGATTCTGATGGTCGGTGCGGACCTCAATGGGATGTTGGGAACCCAACAGGAGATGTCTCCATTCCTGAAAGGCCCGTTTTATCGCCAGCAACTCTTTCTCTAACACCGTGTAATTGATCTCTGAGGAAGAAAAAGTCTTGGACAGAAAGGCCACAGGGTGTTCTGGTCCGTGAGTAAAGGCTTGTTTAAGTACCGCACCCAGCGCAAAATGGGAGGCATCAGTTTCCACTATAAACGGTAAGCTTTGATCTGGGATTCGTAAGAGAGGAGCAGAAGTAAAGAGAGTCTTCAAAGTATCAAAGGCTGACTGGGCGTCCTCTGTCCAATAAAAAGGCTTTCCCTTCTTGAGTAGTCTTGTAAGGGGCAGAACGATTGATGAAAATCCGGCTATAAATTTCCTATAGAAATTCGAAAACCCCAGAAATCTCTGTAGTTCCTTGACAGAACTAGGAGAGGACCATTCCAGAATAGCGGTCACCTTGCGAGGATCCATGGAAATTCCAGTAGGGGACAAAACGAACCCTAGGTACTTGACTGTAGTCTGATGGAATATACACTTTTCAGGCTTGCAATAGAGGTGATTACTTCGTAATCGATGTAACACCTGACATACGTGTCGGTGATGTTCTTTAGGATTCCTGGAAAATACCAATATGTCTTCAAGATACACCACTACCGTATGAAGAAGGAGGTCTGAGAATATATGGTCAATGAACCTTTGAAAAACTGCCGGGGCATTCGCGAGTCCGAAGGGCATTACTCGGTATTCAAAATGTCCAAAAGGGGTACGAAACGCGGTCTTCCACTCATCCCCTTCCTTGATTCTAATGAGGTGATATGCCCCTCTGAGGTCCAACTTAGTGTAAATAGTTGCCCCTTTTACGGCTTCTAGGATGTCCGGTATTAAAGGCATAGGGTATCGATCGGGAATCGTGATCTTATTAAGACCCCTATAATCAATGCAGGGACGTAATTCGTCCGTGTCCTTCTTAGCTATGAAGAATAATGATGCACCCGCAGGGGAAGTCGATTCCGTAATCAAACCGTTTCTGAGGTGGGTATCCAAATACTGCCGTAGGACTAATTTTTCCTTCTCGGAAAGGATGTACATCTTTCCAAAGGGAAGTGGCTGAGAGGAGTCTAGACGGATGCAACAATCATCTCTCCGATGAGGCGGAAGTTCAGAAAATTGGGAAGAGGAGAAAATGTCCTGAAACTCTTCGTACTCAGGAGGAACAGGACTAACCAGGTCTACTATCCTTTGAGAGGCCACAGGGTTAGATGAAGGAGCACAAAATCCAACTGATCCTTCAGTAAGACAGTGTTGGGTACAATATTCAGATCCCAAAAAAATGGAACCGGCTGCCCAATTTATGTATGGGTTATGTAGTTTTAACCAGGGCAAGCCCAGAATGACAGGGTAGTGAGCTGCTTTTATTATATCAAATACGGCTTCCTCCCTATGTGAACCAATGAGCATTGTCAAAGTGTGAGTCTGTTCTCGGATAGGTCCCGATATTAGTGGGGTTCCGTCTACGCCTTCAACTGGTATCGCGATAGCTTTGGGAGATCGGGGAATATTCAGTTTTCTCGCCCAAAAATCGTCCATGAACCAACCAGCTGCTCCACAGTCAACCAATGCTGGGACAGAAACGATGTTTTCATCCGGCAAAGAAAAAGTGACGCGCAAGACTACCATGTCCAGCGAGGGAGACAACCTTGTAGGAGATTGGGAACCTGTATCAGTTACCCCGACCGTAGGTCCCCTTACGGTTGAGGTCTGGCGTTTCCCGAACGAAAAGGTTTTCTGAGAGGAGCGACTGGGCACTCGTGCACGGTATGATCAGAAGAGCCACAATACATGCATAGACCCTGGCTTCTTCTACGGGCGCGTTCCTCTTGAGTCAGAGGACCCCGTGTAGTGCCTAACTGCATAGGTTCGTCTGCAGTGGCTGTTTTAGAGAAGGATACTAATTCTGGCGCAGAGCGATGACTTCTCCCTTTCCTCTTCTCTACATGCCTTTCTTGCAGTCGATAGTCCAGCTGCATGGTTAATGAGATTAGTTCAGCTAAGGTGTTTGATCTCGGAACTCGAGCCAATTCATCCTTCAACTCCTCACTCACCCCTCTCCTAAACAATGTGATAAGTGCATCATCGGCCCAGGATGTGCCTAAGGCCATTTGTTTAAAGCGGGTAATAAAATCTAAGATTCCTAAAGAACCTTGCTTGAAGTCTAGGAGTTTCTCTTGAGAGGAGACATTGTATTCTCTCCGAGAAAACATAGCTTTTAGACTCGCCGTAAAAGCAGGCACAGAATCCAATATGGCATTATTGGAAGTAACAATAGGCGTGGCCCAGGCTAGCGCGGGGCCCGTGAGATGAGTAATCATATATCCCACTCTATCTCTGTCTGAGGGAAAGAATGATGTCTTAAAAGCAAATTGCACCGTACAGGCATCCAAAAATTCCCTTAAAGAATGCGGGTTTCCGTCATATTTCCCGCCTGGTAGAGGGCCAGGAGGAATTTCTGAACTAGTGGGGGCCTTATTGAACATTTGCTGTTTAAGGATTGCATTTTCATGCTTTAAGGCTTGTACCTCGTGGGACAATCCTTGTACTGCGGTCGTCAACTGCTGCACTTGATCTAAGGCTGCCTGCAAAGTAGTCATGATGTGTATCTAAGCCTTCTTCCCCTAATAGGCGGCTAGCTGTAATGTTTTGACACTAACCTGTCTCGTGCAGCAATTTACGAGGCAATTGGGGAGTCCCCTGAGGCCCCTAACACCTCCCTCCTCCCTAAGAGGGAACCGAAGGGGTGTGCAAGGGATCCCAGGGAAACCCTCCTGGGGGAAAAAACCCTGCTGGAATGGATGAGAAGCTGGATCGGTCACGTCTCCGCTGGCTGCAGCTCCTCAAGTTTTACAGGAATCACTGGATCGGGTCACTGAAGTCCTGATTTAAAATAAGTAAATGAGAGATGAGAGAAGGAACTAGGTACGAGAGGAATCAATATAATGATTGGGTAAGTACCTAATTTGTCTGAAAGGAGGGACTATCTGTGGACTGCGGAACGGGAAGGCTAGGGAGGATGGTACGGCTGAAAGAAAGAGTAGAAAAGAAAAGGTAAGCATAGGTAGGAGGGATAGAATAGTAAACCCCCTAGTTGCGAACTCACGTAGCGTCTGTAGAGAGTAGCGACGCTCTGGGCTTCGGCTCTGCTGGACCATATCCGGAATCCGTGAGAGAACGAGATGACGTCAGAGGACTTCTGACTTGTGAACGTGAAAACACTGCACCGTAACCCAGAGGATGAGAAGCCATCTTGGAGGAGGGGAAAACGGCGAGTGCACGCAATCTCCAGCGTCGCCACAGGGAACGCCGGTGCCAGCCAGTCGTGACATTGGGTGACATGGCACTGTTTTCATGTAGTATTTTGCAAGTGGGTATTCATTTCTGCAGCTTGGAAGTGTGTCTTTTGATGACACTGCATTGGTAGTGTTTGTGTAGTTAGGGATGCACACATTGTGACACTTCCACATGAACAATCTCAGGCTGCTATGGTTCTGACAGTTGGCTGTCCCTTTGTTGGTCATAATTGTCAGGTCGAGTCATCATTGCTTATCAGATGGTATGTGCCAGGGCTGTGTGCACTCCACAGGGGTGTGATTTCTATGTGTAGTAATTAGCCACCAGCTGTGTACGGGCTGCCTCACCCCGTGCCCTCTCCCCTCCCATGCGCAGCGGGCGTGCATGTGGTTGGGGATGTGGGGGCACCACCATGTCCACAGCCAGGCCCCGGCATGTTGCAACATTGTGCAGGACACATGCTGCCACTATGATCCTGCACATTACTGGGGGCGCATATAACAGCTGCCCGCCAGAACGGTCAAGGGAGCGAAAGAGTGACTTGAGCACTCCGAATATGCGCTCCACTATGCCCCGGGTTGCAATATGGGCTGTGTTGTATCTTACCTCGGGAGGCGTGATGGGGTTCCGAATTGGCGTCATCATGTGGGTGTTCAGAGGTTAGGCATTGTCCCCTGGTGAGGAGGTGATGGGTATCATTAGTGGGGTAGTGACATAACTCTGCATCTGACATGCATGCATGTGCAGTGGCATTCATACTCACCAAGAAGCCATGTATCGCCATGCCGCCCAGCTTCTAGGTCCCGGCTTAGGGTAGCCATTCGGTAAATGAAGCTGTCGTGGGTGGACCCTGGATAGTTGGCATATACTGAGGTGATGATTCCCTTGGCATTACATACTACCTGCACATTGATGGAATGCCAGTGCTTGCGGTTCCTATAGATGTGCTCAGATGCCCTGGGGGGACGTAGTGCCACATGGGTGCAGTCAATAACACCTAGCACTTTGGGGAATTGTGCCACACCGTAGAAATCGTGGGCGGCAGCCTGCCTTTCTGCAGGTGTCCTGGGCAGGTATATGTGCCTAGGACTGATGGGCGTGCAGTGATGATGTTCAAGACCTGGTGTAGGCAGCGTGACTGCGTGGCCGGTGACACCCCACCCACTATGGCACTTGTCCGCTGAAATGATCCAGTGGCCAAGAAGTGCAGTACATTGAGGACCTTCTCCAGGGGGCTGAGTGCTTGGGAGCACAGGGTGGGTGATGTGAGGTCATCCTCCCACTCACTGACCAGGTCCAGTATTATGTGTGGTGGAAACCTGCACCTCCCATACACCTGGTCATCATGCATCCCAAAAAGGCTGGTTCTGGGAGTGAAAATTCGGGCCCTCACTATCCTCCTCCTCCTCCTTTGGTAACCCACGGCCACTGCTGCTAGGAACGGAATATTCATCCTGGCGTCTGAGCTTGTTTGTTGTTTGCGTGCACTTTTATGCTGCGCGGGTCGACGTACGCCTGCTTAATGCTGGCGTACGTGTTTCAGGATTGGACCATTTATTTTTCGGCGCGTCGTAGGCGAACGTGTGAATCTTCCCGCCCACCCCAGGAATACACGTAACACGCTCTCCCAGGCCCAGTCGCGAGTGAATATTCCCGCCCACCCCTGGAATACACGTACCCCACTCTCACAGGACCAGTCGCGTGTGGAAGTTCATGCGCACCCCGAAATACACGTAACCAGGGCAATCGCATGTGGAACTTTCTGCAAACCCCGTAAAACACGGAGCCTGCTGGTATCGCGTGTGGAAGTTCACGTGGACCCATAATACACGGACCCTGATGGTATCGCATGGGAGACTACCCGCGCACCCCAGGGATACACATACCCAGGCAAATCGCACGGCTGGGGGGTGGGGGTACAGGGGGACATGAGTGGGGGCCTGGTGGAGGGTGCCCCTGGATGCTGGGGGGTGGGGGTGGTGGGAGACATGAGTGGGGGCCTGGTGGAGGGTGCCCATGGATGCTGGGGGTTGGGGGTGGTGGGAGACATGAGTGGGGGCCTGGTGGAGGCTGCCCCTGCACTGCTGGGGGGTGGGGGTGATGGTAGACATGAGTGGGGGCCTGGTGAAGGGTGCCCCTGCACTGCTGGGGGGTGGGGGTGATGTTAGACATGAGTGGGGGGCTGGTGGAGGCTGCCCCTGCACTGCTGGGGGGTAGGGGTGATAGGGGACATGAGTGGGGGCCTGGTGGAGGGTGCCCCTGGATGCTGGGGGTTGGGGGTGGTGGGACATGAGTGGGGGCCTGGTGGAGGGTGCCCCTGGATGCTGGGGGTGGGGGTGGTGGGAGACATGAGTGGGGCCTGGTGGAGGCTGCCCCTGCACTGCTGGGGGGTGGGGGTGGTGGGAGACATGAGTGGGGGCCTGGTGGGGGCTGCCCCAGCACTGCTGGGGTGTGGGGGTGGTGGGAGACATGAGTGGGGGCCTGGTGGAGGGTGCCCCTGGATGCTGGGGGTGGGCGTGGTAGGAGACATGAGTGGGGGCCTGGTGGAGGCTGCCCCTGCACTGCTGGGGGTGGGGGTGATGGTAGACATGAGTGGGGGCCTGGTGGAGGCTGCCCCTGCACTGCTGGGGGGTGGGGGTGGTGGGAGACATGAGTGGGGGAATGGTGGAGGGTGCCCCTGAATGCTGGGGGTTGGGGGCGGTGGGAGACATTAGTGGGGGCCTGGTGGAGGGTGCCCCTGCACTGCTGGGGGGTGGGGGTGATGGTAGACATGAGTGGGGGCCTGGTGGAGGGTGTCCCTGCACTGCTGGGGGGTGGGGGTGGTGGTAGACATGAGTGGGGGCCTGGTGGAGGCTGCTCCTGCACTGCTGGGGGGTGGGGGCGGTGGTAGACATGAGTGGGGGCCTGGTGGAGGCTGTTCCTGCACGGCTGGGGGGTGGGGGTGATGGTAGACATGAGTTGGACATGAGTGGGGGCCTGGTGGAGGGTGCCCCTGGATGCTGGGGGGTGGGGGTGGGGTGGTGGTAGACATGAATGGGGGCCTGGTGGAGGCTGCCCCTGCACTGCTGGGGGGTGGGGGTGATAGGGGACATGAGTGGGGGCCTGGTGGAGGCTGCTCCTGCACTGCTGGGAGGTGGGGGTGGTGGGAGACATGAGTGGGGGCCTGGTGGAGGGTGCCCCTGGATGCTGGGGGGTGGGGGTGGTGGGAGACAAGAGTGGGGGCCTGGTGGAGTCTGCCCCTGCACTGCTGGGGGGTGGGGGTGGTGGGAGACATGAGTGGGGGCCTGGTGGAGGCTGCCCTTGCACTGCTGGGTGGTGGGGGTGCAGGGAGACATGCGTTGGACATGAGTAGGGGCCTTGTGGAGGGTGCCCCTGCACTGCTGGGGGGTGGGGGTGGTGGGAGACATGAGTGGGGGCCTAGTGAGGCTGCCCCTGCACTGCCGGGGGGTGGGGGTGGTGGAAGACATGAGTGGGGACCTTGTGGAGGGTGCCCCTGGATGCTGGGGGGTGGGGGTGGTGGGAGACATGAGTGGGGGCCTGGAGGGGGCTGCCCCTGCACTGCTGGGGGGTGGGGGTGGTGGGAGACATGAGTGGGAGCCTGGTGGAGGGTGCCCCTGGATGCTGGGGGGTGGTGGTGGTGGGAGACATGAGTGGGGGCCTGGTGGAGGGTGCCCCTGGATGCAGGGGGGTGGGGGTGGTAGGAGACATGAGTGGGGGCCTGGTGGAGGCTGCCCCTGCACTGCTGGTGGTTGGGGGTGATGGTAGACATGAGTGGGGGCCTGGTGGAGGCTGCCCCTGCACTGCTGGGGGGTGGGGGTGGTGGAAGACATGAGTGGGGGCCTGGTGGAGGGTGCCCCTGGATACTGGGGGGTGGGGGTGGTGGGAAACATGAGTGGGGGCCTGGTGGAGGGTGCCCCTGCACTGCTGGGGTGTGGGGGTGATGGTAGACATGAGTGGGGGCCTGGTGGAGGGTGCCTCTGCACTGCTGGGGGGTGGGGGTGGTGGTAGACATGAGTGGGGGCCTGGTGGAGGTTGCTCCTGCACTGCTGGGGGGTGGGGGTGGTGGGAGACATGAGTGGGGGCTTGGTGGAGGGTGCCCCTGCACTGCTGGGGGATGGGGTGGTGGTAGACATGAGTGTGGGCTGGTGGAGGCTGCTCCTGCACTGCTGGGGGATGGGGTGGTGGGAGACATGAGTGGGGGCCTGGTGGAGGGTGCCCCTGGATGCTGGAGGGTGGGGGTGGTGGTAGACATGAATGGGGGCCTGGTGGAGGCTGCCCCTGCACTGCCGGGGGGTGGGGGTGGTGGGAGACATGAGTGGGGGCCTGGTGGAGGGTGCCCCTGGATGCTGGGGGGTGGGGGTGGTGGGAGACATGAGTGGGGGCCTGGTGGAAGCTGCCCCTGCACTGTTGGGGGGTGGGGGTGGTGGGAGACATGAGTGGGGGCCTGGTGGAGGCTGCCCCTGCACTGCTGGGTGGTGGGGGTGCAGGGAGACATGAGTTGGACATGAGTGGGGGCCTTGTGGAGGCTGCCTCTGCACTGCTGGGGGGTGGGGGTGGTGGGAGACATGAGTGGGGGCCTGGTGGAGGGTGCCCCTGCACTGCTGGGGGGTGGGGGTGATGGTAGACATGAGTGGGGGCCTGGTGGAGGGTGCCCCTGCACTGCTGGGGGGTGGGGGTGATGGTAGACATGAGTGGGGGCCTGGTGGAGGCTGCCCCTGCACTGCTGGGGGGTGGGGGTGATAGGGGACATGAGTCGGGGCCTGGTGGAGGGTGCCCCTGGATGCTGGAGGGTGGGGGTGGTGGGAGACATGAGTGGGGGCCTGGTGGACGGTGCCCCTGGATGCTGGGGGGTGGGGGTGGTGGGAGACATGAGTGGGGGCCTGGTGGAGGCTGCCCCTGAACTGCTGGGGGTGGGGGTGGTGGGAGACATGAGTGGGGGCCTGGTGGAGGTTGCCCCTGCACTGCTGGGGGGTGGGGGTGGTGGGAGACATGAGTGGGGGCCTGGTGGAGGGTGCCCCTGGATGCTGGGGGTTGGGGGTGGTGGGATACAAGAGTAGGGGCCTGGTGGAGGGTGCCCCTGGTTTCTGGGGGGTGGGGGTGGTGGAAGACATGATTGGGGGCCTGGTGGAGGGTGCCCCTGGGGGCTGGGGGGTGGGAGTGATGGTAGACATGAGTGGGGGCCTGGTGGAGGCTGCCCCTGCACTGCTGGGGGGTGGGGGTGGTGGGAGACATGAGTGGGGACCTGGTGGAGGGTGCCCCTGGATGCTGGGGGGTGGGGGTGGTGGGAGACATGAGTGGGGGCCTGGTGGAGGCTGCCCCTGCCCTGCTGGGGGGTGGGGGTGGTGGGAGACATGAGTGGGGGCCTGGTGGAGGCTGCCCCTGCACTGCTGGGTGGTGGGGGTGCAGGGAGACATGAGTTGGACATGAGTGGGGGCCTTGTGGAGGGTGCCCCTGCACTGCTGGGGGGTGGGGGTGGTGGGAGACATGAGTGGGGGCCTGGTGGATGCTGCCCCTGCACTGCTGGGGGTGGGGGTGGTGGGAGACATGAGTGGGGGCCTGGTGGAGGGTGCCCCTGGATGCTGGGGGGTGGAGGTGGTGGGAGACATGAGTGGGGGCCTGGTGGAGGGTGCCCCTGCACTGCTGGGGGGTGGGGGTGATGGTAGACATGAGTGGGGGCCTGGTGGAGGGTGCCCCTGCACTGCTGGGGGGTGGGGGTGATGGTAGACATGAGTGGGGGCCTGGTGGAGGCTGCCCCTGGATGCTGGAGGGTGGGGGTGGTGGGAGACATGAGTGGGGGCCTGGTGGACGGTGCCCCTGGATGCTGGGGGGTGGGGGTGGTGGGAGACATGAGTGGGGGCCTGGTGGAGGCTGCCCCTGAACTGCTGGGGGTGGGGGTGGTGGGAGACATGAGTGGGGGCCTGGTGGAGGCTGCCCCTGCACTGCTGGGGGGTGGGGGTGGTGGGAGACATGAGTGGGGGCCTGGTGGAGGGTGCCCCTGGATGCTGGGGGTTGGGGGTGGTGGGATACATGAGTAGGGGCCTGGTGGAGGGTGCCCCTGGATTCTGGGGGGTGGGGGTGGTGGAAGACATGATTGGGGGCCTGGTGGAGGGCGCCCCTGGGGGGCTGGGGGGTGGGGGTGATGGTAGACATGAGTGGGAGCCTGGTGGAGGCTGCCCCTGCACTCCTGGGGGGTGGGGGTGATATGGGACATGAGTGGGGGCCTGGTGGAGGTTGCTCCTGCACTGCTGGGGAGTGGAGGCGGTGGGAGACATGAGTGGGGGCCTGGTGGAGGGTGCCCCTGCACTGCTGGGGGGTGGGGGTGATGGTAGACATGAGTTGGACATGAGTGGGGGCCTGGTGGAGGGTGCCCCTGGATGCTGGGGGGTGGGGGTGGTGGTAGACATGAGTGGGGGCCTGGTGGAGGCTGCCCCTGCACTGCTGGGGGGTGGAGGTGATAGGGGACATGAGTGGGGGCCTGGTGGAGGCTACCCCTGCACTGCTGGGGGGTGGGGGTGATAGGGGACATGAGTCGGGGCCTGGTGGAGGGTGCCCCTGGATGCTGGAGGGTGGGGGTGGTGGGAGACATGAGTGGGGGCCTGGTGGACGGTGCCCCTGGATGCTGGGGGGTGGGGGTGGTGGGAGACATGAGTGGGGGCCTGGTGGAGGCTGCCCCTGAACTGCTGGGGGTGGGGGTGGTGGGAGACATGAGTGGGGGCCCGGTGGAGGCTGCCCCTGCACTGCTGGGGGGTGGGGGTGGTGGGAGACATGAGTGGGGGCCTGGTGGAGGGTGCCCCTGGATGCTGGGGGTTGGGGGTGGTGGGATACATGAGTAGGGGCCTGGTGGAGGGTGCCCTTGGATTCTGGGGGGTGGGGGTGGTGGAAGACATGATTGGGGGCCTGGTGGAGGGTGCCCCTGGGGGCTGGGGGGTGGGGGTGATGGTAGACATGAGTGGGGGCCTGGTGGAGGCTGCCCCTGCACTGCTGGGGGGTGGGGGTGATATGGGACATGAGTGGGGGCCTGGTGGAGGCTGCTCCTGCACTGCTGGGGAGTGGAGGCGGTGGGAGACATGAGTGGGGGCCTGGTGGAGGCTGCCCTTGCACTGCTGGGGGGTAGGGGTGATAGGGGACATGAGTGGGGGCCTGGTGGAGGGTGCCCCTGGATGCTGGGGGTTGGGGGTGGTGGGACATGAGTGGGGGCCTGGTGGAGGGTGCCCCTGGATGCTGGGGGTGGGGGTGGTGGGAGACATGAGTGGGGGCCTGGTGGAGGCTGCCCCTGCACTGCTGGGGGGTGGGGTGGTGGGAGACATGAGTGGGGGCCTGGTGGGGGCTGCCCCTGCACTGCTGGGGTGTGGGGGTGGTGGGAGACATGAGTGGGGGCCTGGTGGAGGGTGCCCCTGGATGCTGGGGGTGGGCGTGGTAGGAGACATGAGTGGGGGCCTGGTGGAGGCTGCCCCTGCACTGCTGGGGGTGGGGGTGATGGTAGACATGATTGGGGGCCTGGTGGAGGCTGCCCCTGCACTGCTGGGGGGTGGGGTGGTGGGAGACATGAGTGGGGGCCTGGTGGAGGGTGCCCCTGAATGCCGGGGGTTGGGGGCGGTGGGAGACATTAGTGGGGGCCTGGTGGAGGGTGCCCCTGCACTGCTGGGGGGTGGGGGTGATGGTAGACATGAGTGGGGGCCTGGTGGAGGGTGCCCCTGCACTGCTGGGGGGTGGGGGTGGTGGTAGACATGAGTGGGGGCCTGGTGGAGGCTGCTCCTGCACTGCTGGGGGGTGGGGGCGGTGGGAGACATGAGTGGGGGCCTGGTGGAGGGTGCCCCTGCACTGCTGGGGGATGGGGGTGGTGGTAGACATGAGTGGGGGCCTGGTGGAGGCTGCTCCTGCACGGCTGGGGGGTGGGGGTGATGGTAGACATGAGTTGGACATGAGTGGGGGCCTGGTGGAGGGTGCCCCTGGATGCTGGGGGGTGGGGGTGGTGGGAGACAAGAGTGGGGGCCTGGTGGAGGCTGCCCCTGCACTGCTGGGGGGTGGGGGTGGTGGGAGACATGAGTGGGGGCCTGGTGGAGGCTGCCCCTGCACTGCTGGGTGGTGGGGGTGCAGGGAGACATGAGTTGGACATGAGTGGGGGCCTTGTGGAGGGTGCCCCTGCACTGCTGGGGGGTGGGGGTGGTGGGAGACATGAGTGGGGGCCTAGTGAGGCTGCCCCTGCACTGCCGGGGGGTGGGGGTGGTGGAAGACATGAGTGGGGACCTTGTGGAGGGTGCCCCTGGATGCTGGGGGGTGGGGGTGGTGGGAGACATGAGTGGGGGCCTGGAGGGGGCTGCCCCTGCACTGCTGGGGGGTGGGGGTGGTGGGAGACATGAGTGGGAGCCTGGTGGAGGGTGCCCCTGGATGCTGGGGGGTGGGGGGGGTGGGAGACATGAGTGGGGGCCTGGTGGAGGGTGCCCCTGGATGCTGGGGGGTGGGGGTGGTAGGAGACATGAGTGGGGGCCTGGTGGAGGCTGCCCCTGCACTGCTGGGGGTTGGGGGTGATGGTAGACATGAGTGGGGGCCTGGTGGAGGCTGCCCCTGCACTGCTGGGGGGTGGGGGTGGTGGAAGACATGAGTGGGGGCCTGGTGGAGGGTGCCCCTGGATACAGGGGGGTGGGGGTGGTGGGAAACATGAGTGGGGGCCTGGTGGAGGGTGCCCCTGCACTGCTGGGCGGTGGGGGTGATGGTAGACATGAGTGGGGGCCTGGTGGAGGGTGCCTCTGCACTGCTGGGGTGTGGGGTTGGTGGTAGACATGAGTGGGGGCCTGGTGGAGGTTGCTCCTGCACTGCTGGGGGGTGGGGGTGGCGGGAGACATGAGTGGGGGCCTGGTGGAGGGTGCCCCTGCACTGCTGGGGGATGGGGGTGGTGGTAGACATGAGTGGGGGCTGGTGGAGGCTGCTCCTGCACTGCTGGGGGATGGGGGTGGTGGGAGACATGAGTGGGGGCCTGGTGGAGGGTGCCCCTGGATGCTGGAGGGTGGGGGTGGTGGTAGACATGAATGGGGGCCTGGTGGAGGCTGCCCCTGCACTGCTGGGGGGTGGGGGTGGTGGGAGACATGAGTGGGGGCCTGGTGGAGTGTGCCCCTGGATGCTGGGGGGTGGGGGTGGTGGGAGACATGAGTGGGGGCCTGGTGGAGGCTGCCCATGCACTGCTGGGGGGTGGGGTGGTGGGAGACATGAGTGGGGGCCTGGTGGAGGCTGCCCCTGCACTGCTGGGTGGTGGGGGTGCAGGGAGACATGAGTTGGACATGAGTGGGGGCCTTGTGGAGGGTGCCCCTGCACTGCTGGGGGGTGGGGGTGGTGGGAGACATGAGTGGGGGCCTGGTGGATGCTGCCCCTGCACTGCTGGGGGTGGGGGTGGTGGGAGACATGAGTGGGGGCCTGGTGGAGGGTGCCCCTGGATGCTGGGGGGTGGAGGTGGTGGGAGACATGAGTGGGGGCCTGGTGGAGGGTGCCCCTGCACTGCTGGGGGGTGGGGGTGATGGTAGACATGAGTGGGGGCCTGGTGGAGGGTGCCCCTGCACTGCTGGGGGGTGGGGGTGATGGTAGACATGAGTGGGGGCCTGGTGGAGGCTGCCCCTGCACTGCTGGAGGGTGGGGTGATAGGGGACATGAGTCGGGGCCTGGTGGAGGGTGCCCCTGGATGCTGGAGGGTGGGGGTGGTGGGAGACATGAGTGGGGGCCTGGTGGACGGTGCCTCTTGATGCTGGGGGGTGGGGGTGGTGAGAGACATGAGTGGGGGCCTGGTGGAGGCTGCCCCTGAACTGCTGGGGGTGGGGGTGGTGGGAGACATGAGTGGGGGCCTGGTGGAGGCTGCCCCTGCACTGCTGGGGGGTGGGGGTGGTGGGAGACATGAGTGGGGGCCTGGTGGAGGGTGCCCCTAGATGCTGGGGGTTGGGGGTGGTGGGATACATGAGTAGGGGCCTGGTGGAGGGTGCCCTGGATTCTGGGGGGTAGGGGTGGTGGAAGACATGATTGGGGGCCTGGTGGAGGGTGCCCCTGGGGGCTGGGGGGTGGGGGTGATGGTAGACATGAGTGGGGGCCTGGTGGAGGCTGCCCCTGCACTGCTGGGGGTGATATGGGACATGAGTGGGGGCCTGGTGGAGGCTGCTCCTGCACTGCTGGGGAGTGGAGGCGGTGGGAGACATGAGTGGGGGCCTGGTGGAGGGTGCCCCTGCACTGCTGGGGGGTGGGGGTGATGGTAGACATGAGTTGGACATGAGTGGGGGCCTGGTGGAGGGTGCCCCTGGATGCTGGGGGGTGGGGGTGGTGGTAGACATGAGTGGGGGCCTGGTGGAGGCTGCCCCTGCACTGCTGGGGGGTGGAGGTGATAGGGGACATGAGTGGGGGCCTGGTGGAGGCTGCTCCTGCACTGCTGGGGGGTGGGGGCGGTGGGAGACATGAGTGGGGGCCTGGTAGAGGGTGCCCCTGGATGCTGGGGGGTGGGGGTGGTGGGAGACATGAGTGGGGGCCTGGTGGAGGGTGCCCCTGGATGCTGGGGGGTGGGGGTGGGGGTGGTGGTAGACATGAATGGGGGCCTGGTGGAGGCTGCCCCTGCACTGCTGGGGGGTGGGGGTGATAGGGGACATGAGTGGGGGCCTGGTGGAGGCTGCTCCTGCACTGCTGGGGGGTGGGGGTGGTGGGAGACATGAGTGGGGGCCTGGTGGAGGGTGCCCCTGGATGCTGGGGGGTGGGGGTGGTGGGAGACATGAGTGGGGGCCTGGTGGAGGCTGCCCCTGCACTGCTGGGAGGTGGGGGTGGTGGGAGACATGAGTGGGGGCCTGGTGGAGGCTGCCCCTGCACTGCTGGGGGGTGGGCGTGGTGGGAGACATGAGTAGGGGCCTGGTGGAGGGTGCCCCTGGATGCTGGGGGGTGGGGGTGGGGGTGGTGAGAGACATGAGTGGGGGTCTGGTGGAGGCTGCCCCTGCACTGCTGGGGGGTGGGGGTGGTGGGAGACATGAGTGGGGGCCTGGTGGAGGCTGCCCGTGCACTGCTGGGTGGTGGGGGTGCAGGGAGACATGAGTTGGAAATGAGTGGGGCCTTGTGGAGGGTGCCCCTGCACTGCTGGGGGGTGGGGGTGGTGGGAGACATGAGTTGGACATGAGTGGGGGCCTGGTGGAGGGTGCCCCTGGATGCTGGGGGGTGGGGGTGGTGGGAGACATGAGTGGGGGCCTGGTGGAGGCTGCCCCTGCACTGCTGGGGGGTGAGGGTCCAGGGAGACATGATTTGGACATGAGTGGGGGCCTTTTGGAGGGTGCCCCTGCACTGCTGGGGCGTGGGGGTGGTGGGAGACATGAGTGGGTGCCTGGTGGAGGGTGCCCCTGGATGCTGGGGGGTGGGGGTGGTGGGAGACATGAGTGGGGGTCTGGTGGAGGGTGCCCCTGGATGCTGGGGGGTGGGGGTGGTGGGAGACATGAGTGGGGGCCTGGTGGAGGCTGCCCCTGCACTGCTGGGGGTGGGGGTGATGGTAGACATGAGTGGGGGCCTGGTGGAGGCTGCCCCTGCACTGCTGGGGGGTGGGGGTGATGGGAAACATGAGTGGGGGCCTGGTGGAGGGTGCCCCTGAATGCTGGGGAGTGGGGGCGGTGGGAGACATTAGTGGGGGCCTGGTGGAGGGTGCCCCTGCACTGCTGGGGGGTGGGGGTGATGGTAGACATGAGTTGGACATGAGTGGGGGCCTGGTGGAGGGTGCCCCTGGATGCTGGGGGGTGGGGGTGGTGGTAGACATGAGTGGGGGCCTGGTGGAGGCTGCCCCTGCACTGCTGGGGGGTGGGGGTGATAGGAGACATGAGTGGGGGCCTCTTGGAGGCTGCTCCTGCACTGCTGGGGGGTGCGGGTGGTGAGAGACATGAGTGGGGGCCTGGTGGAGGGTGCCCCTGGATGCTGGGTGGTGGGGGTGGTGGGAGACATGAGTGGGGGCCTGGTGGAGGCTGCCCCTGCACTGCTGGGGGGTGGGGTGGTGGGAGACATGAGTGGGGGCCTGGTGGCAGCTGCCCCTGCACTGCTGGGTGGTGGGGGTGCAGGGAGACATGAGTTGGACATGAGTTGGGGCCTTGTGGAGGGTGCCCCTGCACTGCTGGGGGGTGGGGGTGGTGGGAGACATGTGTGGGGGCCTGGTGGAGGCTGCCCCTGCACTGCTGGGGGGTGGGGGTGGTGGGAGACATGAGTTGGACATGAGTGGGGGCCTGGTGGAGGGTGCCCCTGGATGCTGGGGGGTGGGGGTGGTGGGAGACATGAGTGGGGGCCTGGTCGAGGCTGCCCCTGCACTGCTGGGGGATGGGGGTGCAGGGAGACATGAGTTGGACATGAGTGGGGGCCTTGTGGAGGGTGCCCCTGCACTACTGGGGGGTGGGGATGATAGGGGACATGAGTGGGGGCCTTGTGGAGGGTGCCCCTGGTGGCTGGGGGATGGGGGTGATGGTAGACATGAGTGGGGGCCTGGTGGAGGCTGCCCCTGCACTGCTGGGGGCTGGGGGTGATAGGGGACATGAGTGGGGGCCTGATGGAGGCTGCTCCTGCACTGTTGGGGGGTGGGGGTGGTGGGAGACATGAGTGGGGGCCTGGTGGAGGCTGCCCCTGCACTGCTGGGGGGTGGGGGTGATAGGGGACATGAGTCGGGGCCTGGTGGAGGGTGCCCCTGGATGCTGGAGGGTGGGGGTGGTGGGAGACATGAGTGGGGGCCTGGTGGACGGTGCCCCTGGATGCTGGGGGGTGGGGGTGGTGGGAGACATGAGTGGGGGCCTGGTGGAGGCTGCCCCTGAACTGCTGGGGGTGGGGGTGGTGGGAGACATGAGTGGGGGCCTGGTGGAGGCTGCCCCTGCACTGCTGGGGGGTGGGGGTGGTGGGAGACATGAGTGGGGGCCTGGTGGAGGGTGCCCCTGGATGCTGGGGGTTGGGGGTGGTGGGATACATGAGTAGGGGCCTGGTGGAGGGTGCCCCTGGATTCTGGGGGGTGGGGGTGGTGGAAGACATGATTGGGGGCCTGGTGGAGGGTGCCCCTGGGGGCTGGGGGGTGGGGGTGATGGTCGACATGAGTGGGGGCCTGGTGGAGGCTGCCCCTGCACTGCTGGGGGGTGGGGGTGATATGGGACATGAGTGGGGGCCTGGTGGAGGCTGCTCCTGCACTGCTGGGGAGTGGAGGCGGTGGGAGACATGAGTGGGGGCCTGGTGGAGGCTGCCCTTGCACTGCTGGGGGGTAGGGGTGATAGGGGACATGAGTGGGGGCCTGGTGGAGGGTGCCCCTGGATGCTGGGGGTTGGGGATGGTGGGACATGAGTGGGGGCCTGGTGGAGGGTGCCCCTGGATGCTGGGGGTGGGGGTGGTGGGAGACATGAGTGGGGGCCTGGTGGAGGCTGCCCCTGCACTGCTGGGGGGTGGGGGTGGTGGGAGACATGAGTGGGGGCCTGGTGGGGGCTGCCCCTGCACTGCTGGGGTGTGGGGGTGGAGGGAGACATGAGTGGGGGCCTGGTGGAGGGTGCCCCTGGATGCTGGGGGTGGGCGTGGTAGAAGACATGAGTGGGGGCCTGGTGGAGGCTGCCCCTGCACTGCTGGGGGTGGGGGTGATGGTAGACATGATTGGGGGCCTGGTGGAGGCTGCCCCTGCACTGCTGGGGGGTGGGGGTGGTGGGAGACATGAGTGGGGGCCTGGTGGAGGGTGCCCCTGAATGCCGGGGGTTGGGGGCGGTGGGAGACATTAGTGGGGGCCTGGTGGAGGGTGCCCCTGCACTGCTGGGGGGTGGGGGTGATGGTAGACATGAGTGGGGGCCTGGTGGAGGGTGCCCCTGCACTGCTGGGGGGTGGGGGTGGTGGTAGACATGAGTGGGGGCCTGGTGGAGGCTGCTCCTGCACTGCTGGGGGGTGGGGGCGGTGGGAGACATGAGTGGGGGCCTGGTGGAGGGTGCCCCTGCACTGCTGGGGGATGGGGGTGGTGGTAGACATGAGTGGGGGGCTGGTGGAGGCTGCTCCTGCACGGCTGGGGGGTGGGGGTGATGGTAGACATGAGTTGGACATGAGTGGGGGCCTGGTGGAGGGTGCCCCTGGATGCTGGGGGGTGGGGGTGGTGGGAGACAAGAGTGGGGGCCTGGTGGAGGCTGCCCCTGCACTGCTGGGGGGTGGGGGTGGTGGGAGACATGAGTGGGGGCCTGGTGGAGGCTGCCCCTGCACTGCTGGGTGGTGGGGGTGCAGGGAGACATGAGTTGGACATGAGTGGGGGCCTTGTGGAGGGTGCCCCTGCACTGCTGGGGGGTGGGGGTGGTGGGAGACATGAGTGGGGGCCTAGTGAGGCTACCCCTGCACTGCCGGGGGGTGGGGGTGGTGGAAGACATGAGTGGGGACCTTGTGGAGGGTGCCCCTGGATGCTGGGGGGTGGGGGTGGTGGGAGACATGAGTGGGGGCCTGGAGGGGGCTGCCCCTGCACTGCTGGGGGGTGGGGGTGGTGGGAGACATGAGTGGGAGCCTGGTGGGGGGTGCCCCTGGATGCTGGGGGGTGGGGGGGGTGGTAGACATGAGTGGGGGCCTGGTGGAGGGTGCCCCTGGATGCTGGGGGGTGGGGGTGGTAGGAGACATGAGTGGGGGCCTGGTGGAGGCTGCCCCTGCACTGCTGGGGGTTGGGGGTGATGGTAGACATGAGTGGGGGCCTGGTGGAGGCTGCCCCTGCACTGCTGGGGGGTGGGGGTGGTGGAAGACATGAGTGGGGGCCTGGTGGAGGGTGCCCCTGGATACAGGGGGGTGGGGGTGGTGGGAAACATGAGTGGGGGCCTGGTGGACGGTGCCCCTGCACTGCTGGGCGGTGGGGGTGATGGTAGACATGAGTGGGGGCCTGGTGGAGGGTGCCTCTGCACTGCTGGGGTGTGGGGGTGGTGGTAGACATGAGTGGGGGCCTGGTGGAGGTTGCTCCTGCACTGCTGGGGGGTGGGGGTGGCGGGAGACATGAGTGGGGGCCTGGTGGAGGGTGCCCCTGCACTGCTGGGGGATGGGGGTGGTGGTAGACATGAGTGGGGGCTGGTGGAGGCTGCTCCTGCACTGCTGGGGGATGGGGGTGGTGGGAGACATGAGTGGGGGCCTGGTGGAGGGTGCCCCTGGATGCTGGAGGGTGGGGGTGGTGGTAGACATGAATGGGGGCCTGGTGGAGGCTGCCCCTGCACTGCTGGGGGGTGGGGGTGGTGGGAGACATGAGTGGGGGCCTGGTGGGGGCTGCCCCTGCACTGCTGGGGTGTGGGGGTGGTGGGAGACATGAGTGGGGGCCTGGTGGAGGGTGCCCCTGGATGCTGGGGGTGGGCGTGGTAGGAGACATGAGTGGGGGCCTGGTGGAGGCTGCCCCTGCACTGCTGGGGGTGGGGGTGATGGTAGACATGATTGGGGGCCTGGTGGAGGCTGCCCCTGCACTGCTGGGGGGTGGGGGTGGTGGGAGACATGAGTGGGGGCCTGGTGGAGGGTGCCCCTGAATGCCGGGGGTTGGGGGCGATGGGAGACATTAGTGGGGGCCTGGTGGAGGGTGCCCCTGCACTGCTGGGGGGTGGGGGTGATGGTAGACATGATTGGGGGCCTGGTGGAGGCTGCCCCTGCACTGCTGGGGGGTGGGGTGGTGGGAGACATGAGTGGGGGCCTGGTGGAGGGTGCCCCTGAATGCCGGGGGTTGGGGGCGGTGGGAGACATTAGTGGGGGCCTGGTGGAGGGTGCCCCTGCACTGCTGGGGGGTGGGGGTGATGGTAGACATGAGTGGGGGCCTGGTGGAGGGTGCCCCTGCACTGCTGGGGGGTGGGGGTGGTGGTAGACATGAGTGGGGGCCTGGTGGAGGCTGCTCCTGCACTGCTGGGGGGTGGGGGCGGTGGGAGACATGAGTGGGGGCCTGGTGGAGGGTGCCCCTGCACTGCTGGGGGATGGGGGTGGTGGTAGACATGAGTGGGGGCCTGGTGGAGGCTGCTCCTGCACGGCTGGGGGGTGGGGGTGATGGTAGACATGAGTTGGACATGAGTGGGGGCCTGGTGGAGGGTGCCCCTGGATGCTGGGGGGTGGGGGTGGTGGGAGACAAGAGTGGGGGCCTGGTGGAGGCTGCCCCTGCACTGCTGGGGGGTGGGGGTGGTGGGAGACATGAGTGGGGGCCTGGTGGAGGCTGCCCCTGCACTGCTGGGTGGTGGGGGTGCAGGGAGACATGAGTTGGACATGAGTGGGGGCCTTGTGGAGGGTGCCCCTGCACTGCTGGGGGGTGGGGGTGGTGGGAGACATGAGTGGGGGCCTAGTGAGGCTGCCCCTGCACTGCCGGGGGGTGGGGGTGGTGGAAGACATGAGTGGGGACCTTGTGGAGGGTGCCCCTGGATGCTGGGGGGTGGGGGTGGTGGGAGACATGAGTGGGGGCCTGGAGGGGGCTGCCCCTGCACTGCTGGGGGGTGGGGGTGGTGGGAGACATGAGTGGGAGCCTGGTGGAGGGTGCCCCTGGATGCTGGGGGGTGGGGGGGTGGGAGACATGAGTGGGGGCCTGGTGGAGGGTGCCCCTGGATGCTGGGGGGTGGGGGTGGTAGGAGACATGAGTGGGGGCCTGGTGGAGGCTGCCCCTGCACTGCTGGGGGTTGGGGGTGATGGTAGACATGAGTGGGGGCCTGGTGGAGGCTGCCCCTGCACTGCTGGGGGGTGGGGGTGGTGGAAGACATGAGTGGGAGCCTGGTGGAGGGTGCCCCTGGATACAGGGGGGTGGGGGTGGTGGGAAACATGAGTGGGGGCCTGGTGGAGGGTGCCCCTGCACTGCTGGGTGGTGGGGGTGATGGTAGACATGAGTGGGGGCCTGGTGGAGGGTGCCTCTGCACTGCTGGGGTGTGGGGGTGGTGGTAGACATGAGTGGGGGCCTGGTGGAGGTTGCTCCTGCACTGCTGGGGGGTGGGGGTGGCGGGGGACATGAGTGGGGGCCTGGTGGAGGGTGCCCCTGCACTGCTGGGGGATGGGGGTGGTGGTAGACATGAGTGGGGGCTGGTGGAGGCTGCTCCTGCACTGCTGGGGGATGGGGGTGGTGGGAGACATGAGTGGGGGCCTGGTGGAGGGTGCCCCTGGATGCTGGAGGGTGGGGGTGGTGGTAGACATGAATGGGGGCCTGGTGGAGGCTGACCCTGCACTGCTGGGGGGTGGGGGTGGTGGGGGACATGAGTGGGGGCCTGGTGGAGTGTGCCCCTGGATGCTGGGGGGTGGGGGTGGTGGGAGACATGAGTGGGGGCCTGGTGGAGGCTGCCCCTGCACTGCTGGGGGGTGGGGTGGTGGGAGACATGAGTGGGGGCCTGGTGGAGGCTGCCCCTGCACTGCTGGGTGGTGGGGGTGCAGGGAGACATGAGTTGGACATGAGTGGGGGCCTTGTGGAGGGTGCCCCTGCACTGCTGGGGGGTGGGGGTGGTGGGAGACATGATTGGGGGCCTGGTGGATGCTGCCCCTGCACTGCTGGGGGGTGGGGGTGGTGGGAGACATGAGTGGGTGCCTGGTGGAGGGTGCCCCTGGATGCTGGGGGGTGGAGGTGGTGGGAGACATGAGTGGGGGCCTGGTGGAGGGTGCCCCTGCACTGCTGGGGGGTGGGGGTGATGGTAGACATGAGTGGGGGCCTGGTGGAGGGTGCCCCTGCACTGCTGGGGGATGGGTGTGATGGTAGACATGAGTGGGGGCCTGGTGGAGGCTGCCCCTGCACTGCTGGGGGGTGGGGTGATAGGGGACATGAGTCGGGGCCTGGTGGAGGGTGCCCCTGGATGCTGGAGGGTGGGGGTGGTGGGAGACATGAGTGGGGGCCTGGTGGACGGTGCCCCTTGATGCTGGGGGGTGGGGGTGGTGAGAGACATGAGTGGGGGCCTGGTGGAGGCTGCCCCTGAACTGCTGGGGGTGGGGGTGGTGGGAGACATGAGTGGGGGCCTGGTGGAGGCTGCCCCTGCACTGCTGGGGGGTGGGGGTGGTGGGAGACATGAGTGGGGGCCTGGTGGAGGGTGCCCCTGGATGCTGGGGGTTGGGGGTGGTGGGATACATGAGTAGGGGCCTGGTGGAGGGTGCCCTGGATTCTGGGGGGTGGGGGTGGTGGAAGACATGATTGGGGGCCTGGTGGAGGGTGCCCCTGGGGGCTGGGGGTGGGGGTGATGGTAGACATGAGTGGGGGCCTGGTGGAGGCTGCCCCTGCACTGCTGGGGGTGATATGGGACATGAGTGGGGGCCTGGTGGAGGCTGCTCCTGCACTGCTGGGGAGTGGAGGCGGTGGGAGACATGAGTGGGGGCCTGGTGGAGGGTGCCCCTGCACTGCTGGGGGGTGGGGGTGATGGTAGACATGAGTTGGACATGAGTGGGGGCCTGGTGGAGGGTGCCCCTGGATGCTGGGGGGTGGGGGTGGTGGTAGACATGAGTGGGGGCCTGGTGGAGGCTGCCCCTGCACTGCTGGGGGGTGGAGGTGATAGGGGACATGAGTGGGGGCCTGGTGGAGGCTGCTCCTGCACTGCTGGGGGGTGGGGGCGGTGGGAGACATGAGTGGGGGCCTGGTAGAGGGTGCCCCTGGATGCTGGGGGGTGGGGGTGGTGGGAGACATGAGTGGGGGCCTGGTGGAGGGTGCCCCTGGATGCTGGGGGGTGGGGGTGGGGGTGGTGGTAGACATGAATGGGGGCCTGGTGGAGGCTGCCCCTGCACTGCTGGGGGGTGGGGTGATAGGGGACATGAGTGGGGGCCTGGTGGAGGCTGCTCCTGCACTGCTGGGGGGTGGGGGTGGTGGGAGACATGAGTGGGGGCCTGGTGGAGGGGGCCCCTGGATGCTGGGGGGTGGGGGTGGTGGGAGACATGAGTGGGGGCCTGGTGGAGGCTGCCCCTGCACTGCTGGGGGGTGGGGGTGGTGGGAGACATGAGTGGGGGCCTGGTGGAGGCTGCCCCTGCACTGCTGGGGGGTGTGCATGGTGGGAGACATGAGTGGGGGCCTGGTGGAGGGTGCCCCTGGATGCTGGGGGGTGGGGGTGGGGGTGGTGAGAGACATGAGTGGGGGTCTGGTGGAGGCTGCCCCTGCACTGCTGGGGGGTGGGGGTGGTGGGAGACATGAGTGGGGGCCTGGTGGAGGCTGCCCGTGCACTGCTGGGTGGTGGGGGTGCAGGGAGACATGAGTTGGACATGAGTGGGGGCCTTGTGGAGGGTGCCCCTGCACTGCTGGGGGGTGGGGGTGGTGGGAGACATGAGTTGGACATGAGTGGGGGCCTGGTGGAGGGTGCCCCTGGATGCTGGGGGGTGGGGGTGGTGGGAGACATGAGTGGGGGCCTGGTGGAGGCTGCCCCTGCACTGCTGGGGGGTGAGGGTCCAGGGAGACATGATTTGGACATGAGTGGGGGCCTTGTGGAGGGTGCCCCTGCACTGCTGGGGCGTGGGGGTGGTGGGAGACATGAGTGGGTGCCTGGTGGAGGGTGCCCCTGGATGCTGGGGGGTGGGGGTGGTGGGAGACATGAGTGGGGGTCTGGTGGAGGGTGCCCCTGGATGCTGGGGGGTGGGGGTGGTGGGAGACATGAGTGGGGGCCTGGTGGAGGCTGCCCCTGCACTGCTTGGGGTGGGGGTGATGGTAGACATGAGTGGGGGCCTGGTGGAGGCTGCCCCTGCACTGCTGGGGGGTGGGGGTGATGGGAGACATGAGTGGGGGCCTGGTGGAGGGTGCCCCTGAATGCTGGGGAGTGGGGGCGGTGGGAGACATTAGTGAGGGCCTGGTGGAGGGTGCCCCTGCACTGCTGGGGGGTGGGGGTGATGGTAGACATGAGTTGGACATGAGTGGGGGCCTGGTGGAGGGTGCCCCTTGATGCTGGGGGGTGGGGGTGGTGGTAGACATGAGTGGGGGCCTGGTGGAGGCTGCCCCTGCACTGCTGGGGGGTGGGGGTGATAGGAGACTTGAGTGGGGGCCTCTTGGAGGCTGCTCCTGCACTGCTGGGGGGTGCGGGTGGTGAGAGACATGAGTGGGGGCCTGGTGGAGGGTGCCCCTGGATGCTGGGTGGTGGGGGTGGTGGGAGACATGAGTGGGGGCCTGGTGGAGGCTGCCCCTGCACTGCTGGGGGGTGGGGGTGGTGGGAGACATGAGTGGGGGCTTGGTGGCGGCTGCCCCTGCACTGCTGGGTGGTGGGGGTGCAGGGAGACATGAGTTGGACATGAGTGGGGGCCTTGTGGAGGGTGCCCCTGCACTGCTGGGGGGTGGGGGTGGTGGGAGACATGTGTGGGGGCCTGGTGGAGGCTGTCCCTGCACTGCTGGCGGGTGGGGGTGGTGGGAGACATGAGTTGGACATGAGTGGGGGCCTGGTGGAGGGTGCCCCTGGATGCTGGGGGGTGGGGGTGGTGGGAGACATGAGTGGGGGCCTGGTGGAGGCTGCCCCTGCACTGCTGGGGGATGGGGGTGGAGGGAGACATGAGTTGGACATGAGTGGGGGCCTTGTGGAGGGTGCCCCTGCACTACTGGGGGGTGGGGATGATAGGGGACATGAGTGGGGGCCTTGTGGAGGGTGCCCCTGGTGGCTGGGGGATGGGGGTGATGGTAGACATGAGTGGGGGCCTGGTGGAGGCTGCCCCTGCACTGCTGGGGGGTGGGGGTGGGGGTGGTGAGAGACATGAGTGGGGGTCTGGTGGAGGCTGCCCCTGCACTGCTGGGGGGTGGGGGTGGTGGGAGACATGAGTGGGGGCCTGGTGGAGGCTGCCCGTGCACTGCTGGGTGGTGGGGGTGCAGGGAGACATGAGTTGGACATGAGTGGGGGCCTTGTGGAGGGTGCCCCTGCACTGCTGGGGGGTGGGGGTGGTGGGAGACATGAGTTGGACATGAGTGGGGGCCTGGTGGAGGGTGCCCCTGGATGCTGGGGGGTGGGGGTGGTGGGAGACATGAGTGGGGGCCTGGTGGAGGCTGCCCCTGCACTGCTGGGGGGTGAGGGTCCAGGGAGACATGATTTGGACATGAGTGGGGGCCTTGTGGAGGGTGCCCCTGCACTGCTGGGGCGTGGGGGTGGTGGGAGACATGAGTGGGTGCCTGGTGGAGGGTGCCCCTGGATGCTGGGGGGTGGGGGTGGTGGGAGACATGAGTGGGGGTCTGGTGGAGGGTGCCCCTGGATGCTGGGGGGTGGGGGTGGTGGGAGACATGAGTGGGGGCCTGGTGGAGGCTGCCCCTGCACTGCTGGGGGTGGGGGTGATGGTAGACATGAGTGGGGGCCTGGTGGAGGCTGCCCCTGCACTGCTGGGGGGTGGGGGTGATGGGAGACATGAGTGGGGGCCTGGTGGAGGGTGCCCCTGAATGCTGGGGAGTGGGGGCGGTGGGAGACATTAGTGGGGGCCTGGTGGAGGGTGCCCCTGCACTGCTGGGGGGTGGGGGTGATGGTAGACATGAGTTGGACATGAGTGGGGGCCTGGTGGAGGGTGCCCCTGGATGCTGGGGGGTGGGGGTGGTGGTAGACATGAGTGGGGGCCTGGTGGAGGCTGCCCCTGCACTGCTGGGGGGTGGGGGTGATAGGAGACATGAGTGGGGGCCTCTTGGAGGCTGCTCCTGCACTGCTGGGGGGTGCGGGTGGTGAGAGACATGAGTGGGGGCCTGGTGGAGGGTGCCCCTGGATGCTGGGTGGTGGGGGTGGTGGGAGACATGAGTGGGGGCCTGGTGGAGGCTGCCCCTGCACTGCTGGGGGGTGGGGGTGGTGGGAGACATGAGTGGGGGCCTGGTGGCGGCTGCCCCTGCACTGCTGGGTGGTGGGGGTGCAGGGAGACATGAGTTGGACATGAGTGGGGGCCTTGTGGAGGGTGCCCCTGCACTGCTGGGGGGTGGGGGTGGTGGGAGACATGTGTGGGGGCCTGGTGGAGGCTGTCCCTGCACTGCTGGCGGGTGGGGGTGGTGGGAGACATGAGTTGGACATGAGTGGGGGCCTGGTGGAGGGTGCCCCTGGATGCTGGGGGGTGGGGGTGGTGGGAGACATGAGTGGGGGCCTGGTGGAGGCTGCCCCTGCACTGCTGGGGGATGGGGGTGCAGGGAGACATGAGTTGGACATGAGTGGGGGCCTTGTGGAGGGTGCCCCTGCACTACTGGGGGGTGGGGATGATAGGGGACATGATTGGGGGCCTTGTGGAGGGTGCCCCTGGTGGCTGGGGGATGGGGGTGATGGTAGACATGAGTGGGGGCCTGGTGGAGGCTGCCCCTGCACTGCTGGGGGCTGGGGGTGATAGGGGACATGAGTGGGGGCCTGATGGAGGCTGCTCCTGCACTGTTGGGGGGTGGGGGTGGTGGGAGACATGAGTGGGGGCCTGGTGGAGGGTGACCCTGCACTGCTGGGGGGTGGGGGTGGTGGGAGACATGAGTGGGGGCCTGGTGGAGGCTGCCCCTACACTGCTGGGGGTTGGGGGTGGTGGTAGACATGTGTGGGGGCCTGGTGGAGGGTGCCCTGCACTGCTGGGGGGTGGGGGTGGTGGTACACATGTTTGGGGGCCTGGTGGAGGGTGCCCCTGGATGCTGGGGGGTGGGGTTGCTGGGAGACATGTGTTGGTGATCAGTAGTGCAAGGTGACATGTGGGTTGGCTGGTGGGCATGGCCATGGTGGATGGGTTGCCTGTGGGACATGAGCAGGGGTGCAGGGTAGTCCCCTGTGGTGTGGGCTGCCTGCAGGGGCCGTGGAGGGTGTAGAGGGAACACCTGGGAGGACCCACACGGCCAAATCACGTGTAGCATTCCCCGGCACCACCGAAATACACGTACCCTGCTGAAATCGTGTGTGAATCTTCCCACGCACCTCGGAATACACGTACCCAGGTCAATCGCGTGTGGAACTTCCTGCGCACCCGAAGTACACGTACCCAGGACAATCGCGTGTGGAACTTCACGCGCATCCCGAAGTACACATACCCAGGCCAATCGCGTGTGGAACTTCCCGCGCACCCCGAAACACACGTACCCAGGCTAATCGCGTGTGGAACTTCCCGCGCACCCCGTAGTACACGTACCCAGGCTAATCGCGTGTGGAACTTCCTGTGCACCCCGAAGTACACGTACCCAGACCAATCATGTGTGGAACTTCCTGCGCACCCTGAAACACACGTACCCAGGCTAATCGCGTGTGGAACTTCCCGTACACCCAGGAACACACGCACACGCTATTTTTCACACAGCGGGTGTCCGTGTTTGTCGGTACCCCTTTGCACCTTATTTGTCCTAGAGGGCCACTGTATGGACCATTCATCATGGCTGTATATGGGTGCTTTTTGTTAGCGCACATTTTGGCGCACATTTTTTTCAGGCGCAGTGGCGCTACCGCCTGCTTTCTTGTGGCGTACTTGTTTGGCCCTGTGCGCGTCTTTGACCGTGCGCTGGTTTGCCCTATTCGATTCCATGAATACGGGTTGTAGGTGAGCGTGTGGGCGTTCCGCGCACTTGCCTCCTGTACGTCCCCCGTGACGCCCATATTTTCACGCGTTGTTCCCCATTCCGAGTGTTACGCCCCGTGTTCCGCCTACTTTTGTGATGTGCGCCGCGCTATGTGCGATTTCGCAGTGGCCGTGGCACACGCTGTTGGATGACCTGTGCGCCGGCGTGCGTGGCGCACATTTTTAGCGCACATCCAATGATTTTCTCGCGCACGGACTTCCATGAATCGATGTGCGCTGGTTTCTCTGCGATTTTCGCACTTGCACTGCGATTTTCGCACTTTTACTGCATTAATTCCATGAATCGACCCCTAGATTTCTAATAGTTGAATGATGTGTTGATATCATTTTGATATGATGGAAGGTGCTTTTGCAAATAGGTCCTGAAATGCAAGCTAATGAATTTCCTTATAGTCCTGTGTATTTGCGCACTGGACATGTATCCATATTTTGCAGCACTTTCATTTTTATTTTGTCTTTGCCTTTCACATACTGATTGAGGAACTGGCGTAAAGATTTGAAAGATTTTTTGGGAATGTTACACATTGATGTTTATGGCCATTTGTATACTGGACGTTCTGGTTCAGTCGAATGGTCAGGTAATTCTGAGTTTTCTGGGGATATTTTTGTAAGCTGTATTTCTTGTTCCATTATGGTATTATTCATTTTTTCATAACCCCGTCCTCTGCTATGTATGGCAATTGTGTTTGTTTGGTTTGGTTTGTATGCTTCTTCATTAAAATATGGTTCTGTGCTCGTGGTGTGACTCCATTCACCTCCACAGATATTTAAGAAGTTATTTTTGTTGACATTCCGTTTATTGAGAGGTTTTTTTGTAATTTAGTAGTTGGTTTTGTTAGTGCTTTCATTCTGTTTAACACTAAAATGAGTAACTTTCTTTTGAGAAGTATTGCACTGTCTATCAAAGCTTCTAAGATTAATTTTCCACGGTAGGTTTGAAGGGTTGTGCATGATTTGTCTCCTGTTTTTATAAGATTCTGAAGGGTTCTGTGGCGGAACATTTTTGCTAAAATACTTTTTTTGGTATGGTTACTTGCTGGTATATCAAGATTTATAGGAGCAGTTCTAGCAGTAGTGGTAGCCGAATTCTTGTTAATCATTTTCTGTTTTGTTTTACATTTTGATAGAGGAGGCAAAGTTTCTGTACTGGAAGCTTGTTTTGTTCCGCTAAATGACTGTATTAGCTGTTTTGTTTGAACTTTTTGTACAAACTCTGGTAGAGATGGATGCTTGTTTTGGACACTTTTATTTTCATTTATTTCATTTCATTTCTTTTTGGTATGCATTTTTTGGGGTCTGTTGAAAAAAAAAGAAGGTATGGGTTGGGCCGTTCTGCAATGTATGTGGGCAGCTACAATTAGTTGGGAAGGCTATTCTTCTATTAGTGTGTTACTAAACTGCGGTTCAGATGAGAGTAGAAAGTGAGCTAGTGGTGAGGAGAAGCATTAATAGTAAACCTTATGGTATAAAATTAAAACTGTTCTTTTTTTGTAATACTAACATTCTAGAGGTTGAGTATGTTATTTGTGTTTCAAAATAATGGGGATTTGTGTGCCATTCTGCCTGCTAATCCCTGTTGAATAAAGGGGGATTTGTGGGCAGAATGGTTCAGAAATCTCAGTTTATTTTGGTGTGCAAATTACATGAATCAACCACACAATGTGTTTGAGGAACAGTAAGAATATTAAGGTAGTATTGTACTTACTCTTTTTTTGTGGAATGAGCAGGTTTCTTCAGATATGTTGTTTGTAGTACAGATGCGGCTGATCTTCAGGAGAGTGGTCTTCATTGCAATTGTAAAAGAAAGAAGTTAGTAATTTTGTGTGTTTATAGCACTGATGTTAATGTAGACGTTGATTTTTATGTTTTTGTAGTCGTTTTCTTGATTGATAAATGAACATATTGTATGCATGCATTTCATTTGACTGTGTGCAGCCTTTATATATCATTTACAATATGTTAGTTCAACTTGCTTTTCAAATTAGTAGAATTTTAAGTGTATGAAATTCACTTGGTTTTTTAAAGCTGTGTTGTAGATAGCAGACAGGTTTGGAAGTGAAGTTGATTATAGTAAATGTGAAAAATTTCAATAAGTTAATTTTATAGGCAGACATGCCAACAATCGGGAGCCCCTGAGAGGGAGATTTCACCACAGCAATCGGGAACATTTATTTTTCCCATAGGATTTCATTGGGATTATCATTAATTTATGTGGGAGACAGTAAAAATGTGTGGGATTTTTCAATG
This sequence comes from Ambystoma mexicanum, assembly GCF_040938575.1. Taxonomy (NCBI): domain Eukaryota; kingdom Metazoa; phylum Chordata; class Amphibia; order Caudata; family Ambystomatidae; genus Ambystoma; species Ambystoma mexicanum. The sequence goes on along the minus strand of NC_090935.1, from coordinate 211,214,916 downwards.
AAAAATCAGGAGTCTCGCACCTAAATCGGGAGGGTTGGCATGTATGTATAGGTTATGCGGAAAACAGTAAAAAATAGTGCAATTTTTCAAGGAAAAATCGGGAGTCTTGTGGCTAAATCGGGAGGTTTGGAATGTATCTATAGGTTATGCAGGTTTAATGGCATTACTCTGTTTATATGGATTCATAAGAGTTGTACATGTACTGTGAATAAAATATGCATACCTGTAGTTTGTATTCATGCATGTGGATATAAATGCAGCTGTAAGTAGACATCTTGGAGACTTGTAGAGTAGTTTTTGTAGTAGGTGCTTTCCAATGATATGAGACTTGCACTCAGAGTGATCAACAGTACATTTGAAGTGCGGAACTCTAATGATGGAGTTAGATGTGGAGGTCTTGGATGAGATTGGTGGATGGTTGTTACTGTTTATCTGTATCCAATGAGGGAATGGCACCGGGAGTGATGTGGAAAGGGTAGAAAGGCTGGCTAAGAGTTACGCGCCGCACGGACACCGCGGCTGTCCGTGGATAGGGCGTGCCGCATCCAGGGTTTTCCAGTAAATCCAGTATGGAAAGGGGACTGTAGGGATCAGCAAATCAGATGTTGACGTTGTGGATTTGTGTAGAAAGAGACTGTGTGTAGTGAAGATGGCAGAGGTGGAGAAAGTCAGGGTGTTGTCAGGGTGCTCAGAGATTTGTTTGTGCATGGTTTTCAGCAGTATGCTCAATGCAGGCATGTGGCAAACAATTTCGATGTTAAAGGTGATGCAATGTAGAGCTAATTCTACAAGTTTGTGAAGATATGGCCAGGATGAACAGTCTCCATCTGATAGTTTTGCACTATGGTGCTTTCCATTTGGGCTACATCAGTGCCCCTACTTTTTTGGCAGATTTGGAACAGTTGGTTCAAGCAGTAATGAACATCCTTCCAAATGGGAAAGTCATTTTTTCTGGATTACTACGTAGGGCAACACAGGACAATAGTTCTGTTTTTTGTCCTCAGCAAAACATTGCTTGGTGTGCAATCAACCGAGGCATGTGTGCTTTCATGCTTAGAGCTGGTATGTTTTTCTGTCATAATGAGAATATTGATTCGAGTAATGCTGTTTATTTTGAAGAAGATGGCATTTCCTTATCTTTTTGGGAAATGCCATGCTGTTTTGGAATGTAAGGGTTGCTTTGGAGAAGGTTATGTGAAGATTTTAGTAGTAAAGTAAGAAGAAATAAACCCCCAAAAAATACAAAATAACAGGTGTCTGCCAGGCATCTGTAATAAAAACAAAAAAAGGCTCTTTTCAGAGCCACCTCAAAGGGGAAATGGGGCACACTATTTAAATTTCCATTCACCATGCTCAGATTTTCGATATTTCCGCGGACATGGTGGTAGTCCACGGACACCATGTATTACATACAGGGATTCTGGGGAGGAGAGGCATGCAAATGAGAATGAGCAGAGCTAGGGATTGGTCAGTAAAGTTTACTGGGTGTGTTGTGTAATGAGAAAGTTTGTCAGAACGTCTTTTTCCTGAGAGAAGAACAGATAGCTATGGCTGTGTGTTTCCGAAAACAGTTTATCTGGATTTTGGGAGACTCATGGATACATTGGTTGGAGGTGCATGCAGAACGTTGTGGAGTAGCTGCAGATCTTGGATTCTCTCATGTGGAAGTGCACTGGCATGAAGTGCATGGAAAGAAGCGGCTGGACATGGTACCTCTCTGTGCTACTTTAGAGACAGAGCATCATCCAGATATAATTATAATTCATTGGAGGGAACAGTTTAGCACATGTGTCTGGAATTTCTTTGCAATTTGCAATGAAAGAAGGACTTGGGAAGGTCATGGACATGTTTCCAAATACCCAAGTAATTTTTTCCGGTATTGCGCAAAGACAAATGTGGCTACGTTCTTCTTCATTTGGTCCACAAATGGAGAAAGCATGGCGCAATGTCAATGAGGCTGTTTGTGCCTTTCTAAGAGATGTTAGCATGTCCTTTTTTCACAATGAAAATATTATGTTTCATAGTACATACATTTTTGGCAGAGATCATCTTTCTTATCCTGGCAATCAGATTTTTCAGAGAAATGTACAAAATGCATTGCAACCTTTTTTGGAATTACAATAATCTATTTTGCAGTAGATGTTGACGATTTCAAGTTTTTCAAACACACAAAAACACCACCAAAAGGCTCTTTTCAGAGCCACCACTTCCTCCCAGAGAAAAGTGCACTGATTTTGCTAGGCCAGTATCCTAAAACTTTATATGTCCTAGGACTGTCACGGACTTCCAAAAAAAAAATGCACAGTGCCCTGCACTGTTTATTTGCCACTTCTATTTTTAAACTGTGAAAGGCGGCTCTGAAAAGAGCCTTTTTTGGGATTTTTGTCGTTTTATATTTTTTTGGGTTTTTTACACATGACACACTAGGAGAGGCGTGGAAAGGAGGGTAAGGAAGGGACACCACCCACGGGGATAAGAAAGGGCAGGTGGAGAGAGGAAGATGCAGGGTGGACCCTACTTAGGTAGGTAGCAGGTCTTCTGGTGCTCCGTGACCGTAGTCTCCAAAGCACTTCGAAGACTCTCCCCCCTGCAGAGTACTGCGTCGCAGTACATACACAATATTGTGACCCTCGAAATGTAAGGGTCAACAGCATCGTGAATGGCCTGTGAAGCAGCTGGAGAGATGCGCTCTCCCACAGGAGTGTCTCTTGTGGTGAGAGGAGTGAAAATGGAGGATGCTGTAGAGGAACTCAACCTACTACGTTTATCATAAGGTACAACCTTGCAAATGTCCCCACTGTGGAACGACGTTAGGTGTCGCTTCATGGATCTCATACAAAAGCTGTACGAACCACGTCTCCCACAACTCAGCACCATTTTGCACTGTTTGCAGGTGACCTTGTTCACACGTGCTTTTGGTACATTACCATAAATGGTAAACAACCGCCACACCCAAGACTCCCGGCGAGTGCTGGTAGTAGGGAGTTCCTCAACCTCATTCTCTTCATCGTCTTCATCCTCGTTCTCTACATCCTCACACCTGTTTCCCTCTGAAGGCCCTTGGGGAGGTGGTGGTGGTGGAGGATTTGGGGGTGGTATTGAGGCAGATGTAGCAACAGCAGCCATGGATGCCATCAGGGTTGATGCGATAATCTCAGCAAGAGCAGCAAAGGCAGAAAAAGTCAATCTGCAATAGCCAGAAGTACAATGAAGATCAGCTCTGGGGTATGGCCTCTTATAGGGATGGAGGGGTGCGCTTCACGAACAGATCGAACACCCAAAAAGGTTCAAAAAGTTCCAAACAGTATGTGGAAAGCCAGAGTCATTGTCTGGGACATGTGCAATGGTGAATTTCTACTGTAAAATAATTTTGATTGTCTGAAAAAGTTATTTTAAAATGTTGGGGAACCGGACAGTGTCCACAAATTAGGACACACGCTCAGCATGGGTGCGGTCACATGATAACGTCGGGAACACGTCCGCAAAGGGAACGGTTGTCCGCAGGACACCAAATGCACGGGAACGGTTGTGCACGCGGGTGTTCTATGGACAGTGTTCGGGTCCTCAAACAAAATAAAAGTGTGATACAAGTGAGACGGACAGTTACGGACAGGTGCGATGTTCGCAGGACTTACGGGTGTGGTGCGCATGTGAGTAGATGTTCTGCAGACTGTACGGACGGGTAGAGGGTCCTTAGGACATCTCCATTTTGTTTAACTATGGACATCCCGGACACCACACGTGTTCTTAGGACAGTTTCAACTTGGCTGCGGACGGTACGGACATGTATAGTGTCCTTAGGATTCAGTTACGAACATCCCGGATACCGGGTGTGTTCTAAGAACAGCTCCATCTTGGTTGCGAACGGTACGGACAGGTATAGTGTCCTTTGGACACCCCCATTTTGTTCATTTACGGACATCGCGGACAGCGCGCGTGTTCTTAGGACAGTTTCAACTTGCCTGCGGAGGGTACGGACAGGTATAGTGTCCTTAGGATTCCTCCATTTTGTTCAGTTACGGACATCCCGGACACCGGGTGTGTTCTAAGAACAGTTCCATCTTGGTTGCGAACGGTACGGACAGGTATAGTGCCCTTAGGATACCCCCATTTCGTTCGTTTACGGACATCCCGGACACCGGGTGTGTTCTAAGAACAGTTCCATCTTGCTTGCGAATGGTACGGACAAGTAGAGTGTCCCTAGGACATCCCCAGTTTGTTAACTACAGACATTCCGGACAGGCACGCTGTCCGTGGACATTTTAACTGCTTTTTAAAAAAAATAAGACAGAAAGGATTTCATTAAAAGAAACATAATTTTTTTTAATTATATACATATACACAATTTATGAAAGAGAGGGGGAAGCAGAAACTGATATAAATACAGGGGAATTAGGGGTTTGGAGAGGATGGATGGGAGGGGATGAAGGGATGGAAGTCTCATCAAAACGTTTTTCTTGGTGTTGAGGGTTTGGGGATAGTTGACTGTGACATGGAGAGGGGAACAGGTACATGTGGGACAATGGTATTTATTTTTTTCTTTTATGTGTTCCTCCACAAACTGTTTCAAAACATTGACATTTTCCTTGAGCATGTCCATTTTCTGTTCCATGCATTGCCAAGTCATTCCAATGTGTCTTTTGTTGTATTAGTTTCAATGTTTGTATGGCCTGTTAAAAATAAATATATAGATGTTAAGTACACATAAAGTAATGATTATTAATTTGCTTGTCTAGAGAAGTGTCTACCATTAGTATCACTGTTTTCAGATATTTCCTCACGTGGAAAATGTTCCTTCCTCAAGACATTCCAAAGTACTGCACATTTCTGTGTGAAAAACAAAAATATATTAATGTTAGTGTACCTAATACAAAATGTTTAGAAATATATAAGAAAAATGAAGTTAACTTACTAGTTTCTGGTAAGTTGTATTCATACTGTTGTGTAGGTGTACTGTTGCTTCTAACTCTGCAGTTTCTGTGAGGTAATTATGTTGGAGGCATATCTTCTTTTTTTTGGTATATTCCATTTTTACTAAATATGATATTTAAATGGATGGTTGATGTGTTAGGTTCCACTTCTTATTTATTATTACATATAATGTGTTATGTGCTGCTTTTTGAACTTGTGCAGTGTTTATATGGCATGATAGAACAATATTAGATACTCCCTGAATGTTTGGGTAGTGTTGAAGTTGTCTGCGTCGGTTCACGGACATTCCCACAGTCAGCGGACATCAAAATCATTAGCAGGGGGTTCAGTATGTTCTATGTTACATGTATATAAAGTAAGGGAATCCTAGTAAACATCTATCAAATTCACACTATGAAAATGTATATTCAGTAAACAAACTTTGATAAAGGGAGGTTATGGTTAAGTTGTGCTACTAAAAACCTATGAAATTCAGTAAAAAAAACTTTGTTATAGGGACGTTATGGTTCCAAGTAAAACCGAAAACCCCCTGAATTACGCCAATTATGGTAAGCTAATCAACCATAACTCGCGCCACCACCGTGCACTGCTAACACTAACACCCAGGACATCAAAGATGACATCACAAATGTCATTGATCATCACTGATGACATAGCATGTCTAGCTCCCCCTTTTTTCCTTTACTGACATATCTAGGCCACATGGTTTTGCTCAGTAACAGTCAGGAACTAAAAATTGAAAACGTACTATATTTGTAGGCTCATCCTTCAAGTATGTTCTTACAGTAATTGTCTTAGGGCGCACACGGAAGCAGTCGAAAGCACGCTGTTTGCTGGGAAAGATTTTTATTTTGGAACTGTGTGTTTACACGGACACAGACGTTTTTCTCTCTACCAGCCTGGACTCCGCTTGCTGAGCGCTGAATCTGCAGTGGAGCGGATGTCCTTTACAGGCACACAGGAAGCTGCCTGACCTATCTGGGTGGAAACTGTCATTTGATTGGGCCCGCAGTGCAAAGCTTACTCTTGTGCCCGCCCACCTTAAGTTCAAAAGCAGTGTGTGTAGTGCACCCGCGCGCGCACACGGAAGCACTCGAAAGCACGCTGTTTGCTGGGGAAGACTTTTCTTTTGGAACTGTGTGTTAACACGGACACAGACGTTTTTCTCTCTACCAGCCTGGACTCCGCTTGCTGAGCGCTGAATCTGCAGTGGAGCGGATGTCCTTTACAGGCACATAGGAAGCTGCCTGACCTATCTGGGCGGAAAGTAAATATCCACTTTCAATTGACATTGTAATTGACATTGTAAATTTCGGACATACTGCTAACTTCCCTAAATCTCTCTCGACCTAAATCTTCCTTTTTACTCACTTCTAGCTGTCATTTGATTGGGCCCGCAGTGCAAAGCTTACCCTTGTGCCCTCCCACCTTAAGTTCAAAAGCAGTGTGTGTAGCGCACCCGCGCGCGCACACGGAAGCACTCGAAAGCACGCTGTTTGCTGTTCGCGGTTCGTGCTTCGTGTTGCAGGAGTTCGGGTGTTGTAACCACCAACGTATCTTGTGTGCGCAGGGGGAACTGACCTGTTGATTATGTGTTTGGATGCGAGGGCAACATAAGATAAATCAATTACCATAAGTACGTTTTCTTAACAGGTATTTAAATGTTTGATACAATCTAAATACACCTTACAACCGCTGAAGTTGGGTGCCGTATATATCAATATTTTAGCTTTTTGGCTTACTCACCCGGTGGTATAGTGTGATCTTAACTAATCCCAATATGGGTAAAGTAAAATTAGCCGCCCTACATAAAGACCACTGGGCAGACTTCTTTACTGCAGTAAGTACTAGCAGGGCTAGCCTGGCTCGCGCGGCGGCACTTCCTTTGCCTACACCTTGTGTAGATGAAGAGGAACTGTTACAATGTGCGCAGGATTGTTCAGTTGAAATTAGGAATATGGAGGTAAACATGGACCCTTCCCAACCAATGTTTGGTGATTATGAGATGGAAGGGGTACACAATGATCCACATCAGGGGGACAAGGTTATTGAAAATGACGCTCTTGAACCTGACACTCCGGCTATCTTTATCAATGACGACACTATGTCTGATCCTATATATGATATACTCTCGGGGGGCATAAATGATTTTCCACCAGCTGATGATATGACGACGATGGTGGGTATTTTCAACCAAGCTATTCTGGTTGAACTTAGAAAACATAATGACTTGTTGACTACTATGGTAACAGCCATTGACAACCTTCCCAAAGCTCTACCGGGTTTACTCATACCTATTGTTAAATGTATAGAGGCATTGCCTACAGGATTAGCTGACATGTTAGTTCCAATAGTAAAGGAGACAATGGTAACTTGGAATGCTGATCTGAAATCTGTACGCTACACAAATGGGGTTGAAATTGGGAGCGGTCAGCCTGATGTACTCTCTCTGCCTAAAAATGAAACATCTAGAAATAACATGGTGGCCCCTAAATTTTCGGAAATTGTGGCCAACTCTGCGAAAAAGGATACTGTCACGTCTAAAATCATCCCTAAGGGCAATGACTTAACTGAAGGTCCTACGAGGGATACCATGCCTTTGAGAGCAGAAAAAAAACAAGCGAAAAAAAAAAATATAATAACAAAGTAAAAAAAAAACAGAACAAAAAAACAAATCATCTAGAAAATGTATGAGAGACCTTGATATGAAACACATGATTGATGAGGATGCTTTGGATGCAGTTGTTTGTGTGGTATCGAATTGCAGAGTCACACGGACGAATGCAACCGAAACTGAGAAAACATCTGCTGATCAGGCAACTCAGAGTGAATATGACGAAGGAGTGGATGGAGTGTATGAGGTTATGAAGAAAAAAAAAAGAACTTCGTGTATGGATAACACGAGCAGACAGGAAAATGGTTTGAACAACATTTTTAAAATCTTTAAAGGCCCAACAAGTACTTCGATTAAGGATGTTGATTGCCTAGGTACAAAGGAGCCTATTAGATCTGGTAAAAACATGAGTGGTATAGAACAGGCTAAAAACAATCATACACTCTTGGCCTCTGGGGAGGTAGTGAAGCCACGAATAAGACCGATTGTACAATCAGTAAACACGGGACTATACCATAAAGACACTACACCACCTTTTACAAATACAATAATGGTAGACTCTTGTAGTAAACATGATGAGAGATCAGTGCTGCAAGGTGTTAAAGATGCAGCACATAACCCTCACCTTGCGCCAACAGATATTGAGACAAATGTGGAAGAAATACTCAGAAATGTCCAGGATTTGATTAATGAAAATAAAAGATTGAAAGAAAAAGATAGAGTAACAGAATACACAAATAAGAGTTTGTGCACAAATGAGAAGGAAATTGCACTTCCTACTGAGATGCAGAATGCAGGGCGTACAGAAAATGATATCATACAGACAGTGATCACTGATACTAGCATAAATCTGAAGGCCAAAGAACATGATCAAATTGGTGAACTCCTAAATAATGTGAATAACATTGTAGAAGAAAATAAGAGGCTCAGAAATAAGGATACTCTGTTGAACTGCCAAAAAAAAGATGAGGGCTTCTCGGAAGAAGAGAGGAACGAACAGGACTATCGCTCCTATGTAAGGGGGGATGGTAGGTGGCATAATGATAAAGCATCTAATGATATCAAATATTTGCAGGAGCTCAGACCTGTGGCATTTCCACATATGCCGAGTCTGATTCTATGCTCCTTATTTAAAGATGATAGAATGCAACCACTAAATAGACCCTGCATTCTCTCGTTATTTGCGGAGATATCTGAACTCAAACTTATCACCTCTGCAGATATCCATATGGTCGATTTTATCGATAAGGGAAGATGGGATTTTGTAAGATTGGTGATTCCATCCCCCTTGGTTTGGTCAATGATACTGAAGGTGGCAGAAGCTCTACATCGTATGGGCTTTGACATCTTCCCAATTAAAGACCAGTCTATTCCAGCGCAAATCCCGGATAGAGGTGGGATAACAGGGCAAGAAAGTGATGATCGAAGATATTATTGCACTAATCAAAAAACTGATGATGTATCAGACAAACAGGATTGGAGATTGTTGGCTCTTTCTTTGCGAGACGCAATCTCCAATCTAAAGGAATTTGGTAAACCTGCATAGTTACTAATCATGTTTAGAAATTGCTATGTTGGAATTCTCGCGGCAATTTCAATCTCTTTAACAACGAATCTCTTATGTTAGATTTACATGGCTTTGATCTAATTTTGCTGCAAGAAACCTGGCTGACCTCTCATGTGGGCTGGGAAGATTTTGTAGTGGAGGACTTATGTGCCACAAAAGGTGTGAGAGGCAGACATAAGGGGGGTATGCTCACGGCCTCAAAGGAGTCCCCAGGTTTGCAAAAAAAAACACTTGGAAACAAGGTCAATCGTTTCTCTTAACTGATTATTCGGTGGGAGATGGTTTGAATCTCTTCTCTCTACTGGTAATCAATGTGTACTGGAACGCGAATGACTTATCCAATCAACAGCTGGAAATCAACTTAATTGATTTAGGTTAGCAAATAGATCTGTGGTCTACCAACAACACTTGTGGTCAAATAATAATAGCGGGCGATCTAAATGCAGACTGTGATGTGGACAGTTTGATGGGAGAATCCTTGCACCTCAAGATGACAACCAGTGTAATTGGTAGCCAGAAGCTCAGAGGATTCCTATGGCATAAATACACTCAAGGGTTCTCGATTGGAGCCTAGTAACTACAGACCCATAGCTATTGCGGATTCAGACTCTAAAATATTTGCATCCTTGGTACTGATTGATGTTCAGAGGTGGATGGATGATAATCATATACTCACCATGAACCAAGTGGGTTTTAAGAAAAACTGCGGTACGGACTGTGGTGGGTTAGTCTTGCGATGTATCCAAAGCAAAGCTTGGGCTAAGGGGAAGAGTGAAACTTTTGTGGCATAAATGGACCTTAGCAAGGCATTTGACCTTGTTGACAGGCCAATGCTATGGCATAAACTAAAATCTCTAAAAATGCCAATGCATTTATTGAACATTATTATCGAACTCTACACAGACACTAGGCTAGTTGTACGAATGAACACGGTCGGGGACCTCTCTTCCCAAATTGTAACCAACAATGGCTTAAGACAAGGATGTATGCTAGCACCAACGATCTTTAATCTTTATGTCAGTGGAGCTCAATTTGACTTTATGGAAAGGGGTCTGGTTTCACCCAAATTGAATGGAAGAGGAATTTCATGGTTGGCTTATGCCGATGATTTTCTCCTCTTGGATAATACCAAAGTGGGTTTACAGCGCCTAATTAAGACTTTCGAATTGTTTATAAGTAATCTACACTTAAAAATCAATCCCTCCAAAACGATCATAATTCGAATGGGACGGGCCAATAGGACGCAGGATTCTCTATCATGGTTCTGTGGAGGTAAACAAATTAAGTCTCAAAAAGCATTCAAATATCTAGGTTACTGCTTTATGGGCACTGAATCGGTCACGCTGTTTAAAAACTAACTTAAATCAAAAACAGAAGTGGCTTTAAAACAGATGCGAATGTTAGAAAGAAAATTTGGAGGCTTTACGATGAAACCAATGAGGGAATTTTGTAAGTAAAGTGGTCCCGTGGATCACCTATGGCCTAGAAATCTTTTCAGTAGATATTGATGATTTTCTGAAAACACTGGAAGGTATTGTCTGGAGAGGGCTTTTGTTCTTTTTACCAAATTGTATCCCCATCGAAGTATTGTGATACGAATTGGGTTTACAATCCCTCCATTCGTTAGTCGCAACTAAAAGGCTTATGTTATGGAGAAAATGCCAATTATCGGGAGTCACCAACTTCTATGCGGAAGCAGGGGCTGATGGTTCTTGCCCTTTCATGAGTGCGCTAAATAATGAAATTGAGTTGATGCTAGAAGAAATTGGTATTGCTAAATGCACTGTTATGAACAAACCCAATAAATGCAAACAGATCATAAGGGGCATGGATTGGTCTCTGACAAAGAGTAAAGTGTTAGCGTTCAAACTGTACAATCAAGTCCACTCTTTTTGGAAAAATTTTCCGGTTATGGAATTCTACTTGACAAAATACCCTTCTAGGAGATTTAGAAACGTTTATATGAGATTTAGACTTAATGTCATGCATACCCATTGCATCTTAAATATAAGAAATCCTTTGGAGGGAAAGAAATGGTGTCATTTCTGCAAGGTGTTTGAAACAGACGAGACTCTAGAACATATCATGCTGAGGTGTCCTGATTTGGTCAAACAAAGAACTGAATATTTTGCAGATTTATTCGACAATAGTTTTAGCAATGATCCTAACTATATATGGTATAGAATTAGAAATGGATATTCATTGACGTGGTTTATTCGTGTAATTTCGTTTTTAAAAACAGTATGTGACTTAAGTTAGACATTTTCTGACCTTGGATGTTTGTTTTATTGTCTGTACTTGCTTTCTCATGTATATTTTAAAAAAAAATGTTGTGTATGCTGTGATTGTGTTAAATCTTAATGGTTCATTTTTTATCTTTCTATCTTGTGTATATTTTGTAAAGGTTTGTGATAAACCATTAGCAAATAAACAAATAAAAAAAATAAAAAAAATCCCTTAGGGTCAAGTCACATCATATGAAACATATACAAAGGGAAAGACACAGGTTTAAAAGACAGCAATCCTTTCTGTGCATGAAGATAATCAGTAGGGTTAACAGCACTTTCTGATAGTTTTTTTTATTAATATACTTTCCCTGTATATGCTCATATTTGTATACATTGTACTCACATTACTTTCCTTAGGGTCCAGTCACATCATGTGATACACATACAAAGGGTAAGTAGCAGCTTTGAAACAGAGCAATCATTTCTCTGCATAAAGATAATCAGTTAGGTTATGAACTGTTTCTGCTACTACTTCTGTTTTTTTGATTACTTAATTTTCCTGTATATACTTATATTTGTATATGTTGTTGTCTCTTTGTGTTTTGTCGGTAATGATGCAATTATGTAGTAAGTGGGTTTTATTAGCTACTTATTACATGTTTCACAGAAAGCAAAACTGATAAGAAAGCAGTTATCATTTCATTATTCAACATGTCAAGATTATGAATATTGCACCTTCATCATGTATGCTGCACACAATGCCTATGTTTCTGCATGAGTAGCTTAGTATACAGGATAGAACTTCATAATAGAAGGCTATTTATATCAATGCATTGCTTAATGCACTAATTAGTTCATGATACTTATTCCAATGACCTTTGATACTTTTTTGTCAACATTATAATAAGCATCCCTTGTACAGGGGGGGCGTGGCCAGCGCGCATGCTGTAAAGACGCGCACCCTTGGAGCTCCTGCCCGCGATCCTCTAACGGTGGAATTGCGCCATTGAAACAACATAATCTGCAAAAATAATTATATCTGCAGAAAGGGGAACCTCTCCCCTCTGGCTCGACACTGCTCCGGAACGAAATCGGAGCCGGCAATGCCTTAAACGGGACGGAGAAAGAAGTGCCCCTATGACACCCAAGATGGCGGCACCCACTATGCTCTCTGGCACCGCTGGGACCTGGCACCCGTGAGCAGCAGGACCGCGGCAAGACTGGAGGGAACTGCCCGCATCTGCCCACGCGCTGCACACCTAGCGAGTGGCGCACTGGTTTGGCCTTGGCCCCACAACGATCAACGGCGACACCCCAGGTTCATGTGTGTGGAGTCGGGGTTGGGAGGCTGCCTGCAGCTGGAGGAGAGGCGGGCCTCAGAACCAAGCGAGGGAAGAACCGCGGACGGAGACCTCCCTTCACCGCCTGATGCCAGGAACACAGGAGATCTTCTTCGAAGAAAGGAAGCAGCAGAGTGCGGAGGGACCGCCAGCGACCACCCGCAGAGGACTGGAGATGCAGCAGAGCGGCGCCGCCTAATGAGACCCACGGCGAGGAGACAGACACCCGACCACGGAGCGAAGAGGACGTGGCCTGAGGCTCGGACCGGCCCCCCCGAAGCAAACAGCGAGTGTCTAAACCAGACCCTCCTCCCACATACTGACATTCTTACAGTAATTGCCTTAGGGCGCACACGGAAGCACTCGAAAGCACGCTGTTTGCTGGGAAAGATTTTTCTTTTGGAACTGTGTGTTAACACGGACACAGACGTTTTTCTCTCTACCAGCCTGGACTCCGCTTGCTGAGCGCTGAATCTGCAGTGGAGCGGATGTCCTTTACAGGCACACAGGAAGCTGCCTGACCTATCTGGGTGGAAACTGTCATTTGCTTGGGCCCGCAGTGCAAAGCTTACCCTTGTGCCCGCCCACCTTAAGTTCAAAAGCAGTGTGTGTAGTGCACCCGCGCGTGCACACGGAAGCACTCGAAAGCACGCTGTTTGCTGGGGAAGACTTTTCTTTTGGAACTGTGTGTTAACACGGACACAGACGTTTTTCTCTCTACCAGCCTGGACTCCGCTTGCTGAGCGCTGAATCTGCAGTGGAGCGGATGTCCTTTACAGGCACATAGGAAGCTGCCTGACCTATCTGGGCGGAAAGTAAATATCCACTTTCAATTGACATTGTAATTGACATTGTAAATTTTGGACATACTGCTAACTTCCCTAAATCTCTCTCGACCTAAATCTTCCTTTTTACTCACTTCTAGCTGTCATTTGATTGGGCCCGCAGTGCAAAGCTTACCCTTGTGCCCGCCCACCTTAAGTTCAAAAGCAGTGTGTGTAGCGCACCCGCGCGCGCACACACACGGAAGCACTCGAAAGCACGCTGTTTGCTGTTCGCGGTTCGTGCTTCGTGTTGCAGGTGTTCGGGTGTTGTAACCACCAACGTATCTTGTGTGCGCAGGGGGAACTGACCTGTTGATTATGTGTTTGGATGCGAGGGCAACATAAGATAAATCAATTACCATAAGTACGTTTTCTTAACAGGTATTTAAATGTTTGATACAATCTAAATACACCTTACAACCGCTGAAGTTGGGTGCCGTATATATCAATATTTGAGCTTTTTGGCTTACTCACCCGGTGGTATAGTGTGATCTTAACTAATCCCAATATGGGTAAAGTAAAATTAGCCGCCCTACATAAAGACCACAGGGCAGACTTCTTTACTGCAGTAAGTACTCGCAGGGCTAGCCTGGCTCGCGCGGCGGCACTTCCTTTGCCTACACCTTTTGTAGATGAAGAGGAACTGTTACAATGTGCGCAGGATTGTTCAGTTGAAATTAGGAATCTGGAGGTAAACATGGACCCTTCCCAACCAATGTTTGGTGATTATGAGATGGAAGGGGTACACAATGATCCACATCAGGGGGACAAGGTTGTTGAAAATGACGCTCTTGAACCTGACACTCCGGCTATCTTTTTCAATGACGACACTATGTCTGATCCTATATATGATATACTCTCGGGGGGCATAAATTATTTTCCACCAGCTGATGATATGACGACGATGGTGGGTATTTTCAACCGAGCTATTCTGGTTGAACTTAGAAAACATAATGACTTGTTGACTACTATGGTAACAGCTATTGACAACCTTCCCAAAGCTCTACCGGGTTTACTCATACCTATTGTTAAATGTATAGAGGCATTGCCTACAGGATTAGCTGACATGTTAGTTCCAATAGTAAAGGAGACAATGGTAACTTGGAATGCTGATCTGAAATCTGTACGCTACACAAATGGGGTTGAAATTGGGAGCGGTCAGCCTGATGTACTCTCTCTGCCTAAAAATGAAACATCTAGAAATAACATGGTGGCCCCTAAATTTTCGGAAATTGTGGCCAACTCTGCGAAAAAGGATACTGTCACGTCTAAAATCATCCCTAAGGGCAATGACTTAACTGAAGGTCCTACGAGGGATACCATGCCTTTGAGAGCAGAAAAAAAACAAGCGAAAAAAAATGATATAATAACAAAGTAAAAAAAAAACAGAACAAAAAAACAAATCATCTAGAAAATGTATGAGAGACCTTGATATGAAACACATGATTGATGAGGATGCTTTGGATGCAGTTGTTTGTGTGGTATCGAATTGCAGAGTCACACGGACGAATGCAACCGAAACTGAGAAAACATCTGCTGATCAGGCAACTCAGAGTGAATATGACGAAGGAGTGGATGGAGTGTATGAGGTTATGAAGAAAAAAAAAAGAGCTTCGTGTATGGATAACACGAGCAGACGGGAAAATGGTTTGAACAACATTTTTAAAATCTTTAAAGGCCCAACAAGTACTTCGATTAAGGATGTTGATTGCCTAGGTACAAAGGAGCCTATTAGATCTGGTAAAAACATGAGTGGTATAGAACAGGCTAAAAACAATCATACACTCTTGGCCTCTGGGGAGGTAGTGAAGCCACGAATAAGACCGATTGTACAATCAGTAAACACGGGACTATACCATAAAGACACTACACCACCTTTTACAAATACAATAATGGTAGACTCTTGTAGTAAACATGATGAGAGATCAGTGCTGCAAGGTGTTAAAGATGCAGCACATAAAGCTCACCTTGCGCCAACAGATATTGAGACAAATGTGGAAGAAATACTCAGAAATGTCCAGGATTTGATTAATGAAAATAAAAGATTGAAAGAAAAAGATAGAGTAACAGAATACACAAATAAGAGTTTGTGCACAAATGAGAAGGAAATTGCACTTCCTACTGAGATGCAGAATGCAGGGCGTACAGAAAATGATATCATACAGACATTGATCACTGATACTAGCATAAATCTGAAGGCCAAAGAACATGATCAAATTGGTGAACTCCTAAATAATGTGAATAACATTGTAGAAGAAAATAAGAGGCTCAGAAATAAGGATACTCTGTTGAAATGCCAAAAAAAAGATGAGGGCTTCTCGGAAGAAGAGAGGAACGGACAGGACTATCGCTCCTATGTAAGGGGGGATGGTAGGTGGCATAATGATAAAGCATCTAATGATATCAAATATTTGCAGGAGCTCAGACCTGTGGCATTTCCACATATGCCGAGTCTGATTCTATCCTCCTTATTTAAAGATGATAGAATGCAACCACTAAATAGACCCTACATTCTCTCGTTATTTGCGGAGATATCGGAACTCAAACTTATCACCTCTGCAGATATCCATATGGTTGATTTTATCGATAAGGGAAGATGGGATTTTGTAAGATTGGTGATTCCATCCCCCTTGGTTCGGTCAATGATACTGAAGGAGGCAGAAGCTCTACATCGTATGGGCTTTGACATCTTCCCAATTAAAGACCAGTCTATTCCAGCGCAAATCCCGGATAGAGGTGGGATAACAGGGCAAGAAAGTGATGATCGAAGATATTATTGCACTAATCAAAAAACTGATGATGTATCAGACAAACAAGATTGGAGATGGTTGGCTCTTTCTTTGCGAGACGCAATCTCCAATCTAAAGGAATTTGGTAAACCTGCATAGTTACTAATCATGTTTAGAAATTGCTATGTTGGAATTCTCGCGGCAATTTCAATCTCTTTAACAACGAATCTCTTATGTTAGATTTACATGGCTTTGATCTAATTTTGCTGCAAGAAACCTGGCTGACCTCTCATGTGGGCTGGGAAGATTTTGTAGTGGAGGACTTATGTGCCACAAAAGGTGTGAGAGGCAGACATAAGGGGGGTATGCTCACGGCCTCAAAGGAGTCCCCAGGTTTGCAAAAAAAAACACTTGGAAACAAGGTCAATCGTTTCTCTTAACTGATTATTCGGTGGGAGATGGTTTGAATCTCTTCTCTCTACTGGTAATCAATGTGTACTGGAACGCGAATGACTTATCCAATCAACAGCTGGAAATCAACTTAATTGATTTAGGTTAGCAAATAGATCTGTGGTCTACCAACAACACTTGTGGTCAAATAATAATAGCGGGCGATCTAAATGCAGACTGTGATGTGGACAGTTTGATGGGAGAATCCTTGCACCTCAAGATGACAACCAGTGTAATTGGTAGCCAGAAGCTCAGAGGATTCCTATGGCATAAATACACTCAAGGGTTCTCGATTGGAGCCTAGTAACTACAGACCCATAGCTATTGCGGATTCAGACTCTAAAATATTTGCATCCTTGGTACTGATTGATGTTCAGAGGTGGATGGATGATAATCATATACTCAGCATGAACCAAGTGGGTTTTAAGAAAAACTGCGGTACGGACTGTGGTGGGTTAGTCTTGCAATGTATCCAAAGAAAAGCTTGGGCTAAGGGGAAGAGTCAAACCTTTGTGGCATCAATGGACCTTAGCAAGGCATTTGACCTTGTTGACAGGCCAATGCTATGGCATAAACTAAAATCTCTAAAAATGCCAATGCATTTATTGAACATTATTATAGAACTCTACACAGACACTAGGCTAGTTGTACGAATGAACACGGTCGGGGACCTCTCTTCCCAAATTGTAACCAACAATGGCTTAAGACAAGGATGTATGCTGGCACCAACGATCTTTAATCTTTATGTCAGTGGAGCTCAATTTGCCATTATGAAAAGGGGTCTGGTTTCACCCAAATTGAATGGAAGAGGAATTTCATGGTTGGCTTATGCCGATGATTTTCTCCTCTTGGATAATACCAAAGTGGGTTTACAGCGCCTAATTAAGACTTTCGAATTGTTATAAGTAATCTACACTTAAAAATCAATCCCTCCAAAACGATCATAATTCGAATGGGACGGGCCAATAGGACGCAGGATTCTCTATCATGGTTCTGTGGAGGTAAACAAATTAAGTCTCAAAAAGCATTCAAATATCTAGGTTACTGCTTTATGGGCACTGAATCGGTCACGCTGTTTAAAAACTAACTTAAATCAAAAACAGAAGTGGCTTTAAAACAGATGCGAATGTTAGAAAGAAAATTTGGAGGCTTTACGATGAAACCAATGAGGGAATTTTGTAAGTAAAGTGGTCCCGCGGATCACCTATGGCCTAGAAATCTTTTCAGTAGATATTGATGATTTTCTGAAAACACTGGAAGGTATTGTCTGGAGGGGGCTTTTGTTCTTTTTACCAAATTGTATCCCCATCGAAGTATTGTGATACGAATTGGGTTTACAATCCCTCCATTCGTTAGTCGCAACTAAAAGGCTTATGTTACGGAGAAAATGCCAATTATTGGGAGTCACCAACTTCTATGCGGAAGCAGGGGCTGATGTGTCTTGCCCTTTCATGAGTGCGCTAAATAATGAAATTGAGTTGATGCTAGAAGAAATTGGTATTGCTAAATACACTGTTATGAACAAACCCAATAAATGCAAACAGATCATAAGGGGCATGGATTGGTCTCTGACAAAGAGTAAAGTGTTAGCGTTCAAACTGTACAATCAAGTCCACTCTTTTTGGAAAAAATTTCCGGTTATGGAATTCTACTTGACAAAATACCCTTCTAGGAGATTTAGAAACGTTTATATGAGATTTAGACTTAATGTCATGCATACCCATTGCATCTTAAATATAAGAAATCCTTTGGAGGGAAAGAAATGGTGTCGTTTCTGCAAGGTGTTTGAAACAGACGAGACTCTAGAACATATCATGCTGAGGTGTCCTGATTTGGTCAAACAAAGAACTGAATATTTTGCAGATTTATTCGACAATAGTTTTAGCAATGATCCTAACTATATATGGTATAGAATTAGAAATGGATATTCATTGACGTTGTTTATTTGTGTAATTTCCTTTTTAAAAACAGTATGTGACTTAAGTTAGACATTTTCTGACCTTGGATGTTTGTTTTATTGTCTGTACTTGCTTTCTTATGTATATTTAAAAAAAAAATGTTGTGTATGCTGTGATTGTGTTAACTCTTAATGGTTCATTTTTTATCTTTCTATCTTGTGTATATTTTGTAAAGGTTTGTGATAAACCATTAACAAATAAACAAATAAAAAAAATAAAAAAAATCCCTTAGGGTCAAGTCACATCATATGAAACATATACAAAGGGAAAGACACAGGCTTAAAAGACAGCAATCCTTTCTGTGCATGAAGATAATCAGTAGGGTTAACAGCACTTTCTGATAGTTTTTTTTATTAATATACTTTCCCTGTATATGCTCATATTTGTATACATTGTACTCACATTACTTTCCTTAGGGTCCAGTCACATCATGTGATACACATACATAGGGTAAGTAGCAGCTTTGAAACAGAGCAATCATTTCTCTGCATAAAGATAATCAGTTAGGTTATGAACTGTTTCTGCTACTACTTCTGATTTTTTGCTTACTTAATTTTCCTGTATATACTTATATTTGTATATGTTGTTGTCTCTTTGTGTTTTGTCGGTAATGATGCAATTATGTAGTAAGTGGGTTTTATTAGCTACTTATTACATGTTTCACAGTACGTAAAACTGATAAGAAAGCAGTTATCATTTCATTATTCAACATGTCAAGATTATGAATATTGCACCTTCATCATGTATGCTGCACACAATGCCTATGTTTCTGCATGAGAAGCTTAGTATACAGGATAGAACTTCATAATAGAAGGCTATTTATATCAATGCATTGCTTAATGCACTAATTAGCTCATGATACTTATTCCAATGACCTTTGATACTTTTTTGTCAACATTATAATAAGCATCCCTTGTACAGGGGGGGGGGCGTGGCCAGCGCGCATGCTGTAAAGACGCGCACTTGTGGAGCTCCTGCCCGCGATCCTCTAACGGTGGAATTGCGCCATTGAAACAACATAATCTGCAAAAATAATTATATCTGCAGAAAGGGGAACCTCTCCCCTCTGGCTCGACACTGCTCCGGAACGAAATCGGAGCCGGCAACGCCTTAAACGGGACGGAGAAAGAAGTGCCCCTATGACACCCAAGATGGCGGCACCCACTATGCTCTCTGGCACCGCAGGGACCTGGCACCCGTGAGCAGCAGGACTGCGGCAAGACTGGAGGGAACTGCCCGCATCTGCCCACGCGCTGCACACCTAGCGAGTGGCGCACTGGTTTGGCCTTGGCCCCACAACGATCAACGGCGACACCCGAGGTTCATGTGGAGTCTTGGTTGGGAGGCTGCCTGCAGCTGGAGGAGAGGTGGGCCTCAGAACCAAGCGAGGGAAGAACCGCGGACGGAGACCTCCCTTCACCGCCTGACGCCAGGAACACAGGAGATCTTCTTCGAAGAAAGGAAGCAGCAGAGTGCGGAGGGACCGCCAGCGACCACCCGCAGAGGACTGGAGATGCAGCAGAGCGGCGCCGCCTAATGAGACCCACGGCGAGGAGACAGACACCCGACCACGGAGCGAAGAGGACGCGGCCTGAGGCTTGGACTGGCCCCCCCCGAAGCAAACAGCGAGTGTCTAAACCAGACCCTCCTCCCACATACTGACATTCAAATCACAGGCCCGGGAGCAATCTGTGCTGGTTGATCGGCCCGTGGGGAGGGGAAGGACACCTGCGCTGGCAACCTGAAGTGGGCCTAGGACTTTACATGGCTACGCTGATGTTGTGCAGCACTAGAAAGGGTGCCCGGCAGACAACAAATACGAAGAGAAGGGGGAAGAAGTTAGAACCAGCAGCCCAGACAAAGGGGCAAATAACTTGACTTAAATTAATGGTCGGTTCACCAGGAGTACTAAGCACCCTGCGCAGGAGACGGACCAACACGGTGATCTATGAGGGCACAGTGTGAGGCCCCACACAAAACCCAATCACCACGCGGTCAAGCCAAGCAGCATATAAAGAGCCCTTAGTTCACACAGGGCAGACGGGGATCCGACAAACCTGGAAGGTGACCCAACAAAAGCATGAGCTGAAGGAGCGAGTGCACGCACAAGGGTCCCCACAAAACTCGCCCAGGCCAGAAGCACCAAATAACTGCGCTAAGCAGGGCGGCAACCATATGCCCCATACAGGGCCTCCTGCGCACCCAACCCTGAGAGAGGTCTAGTAACCCACACACTCTCAACTGGAGATCCTGCTGACCCTGCATAACGCCGAACCTGCCATTGATGACAGATCACTGTGGAGCACTGCGACCATAACAACCTGACATACACCTGGACCGATACAAGTGGAGACACAAAAAGCAGAGCCTAACCAGGCACAGCCATATAATTGATAACTAGGTGCCCTACCCAGAGCGCAGCACTGAGCAAGCAAAACCACAAAAACACCTACTAAGTAGAAGGAGCAGTATACTGGATCCAAGGGAAGAGATGTCCCCACCCAAATCCAAATCAAACCAACAACAATGGACTCCTTCACGACAGTCACGCCCAAACAATTGCTGCAGCATGAAGCCACGGTCAACAAAGAACCATCAAAACTGGAAACAGAACCCAAAGACATGCAAGTTCTCCAGGCCATTTCAGCACTATGCACTTTCATTGATAACAAGATAGAAGAGGTAAAGGTCGACAAGCAGCTTATGCGCCAAGATGCTCGCAATCTAACGGAAAGAGTGAATGCAAATGAAGCCACCCTGCAGGACAACGTTGCAAAAACCTCAGACCTGAAAGCAAGGGTTCAAGACCTGGAGCTGAAAGTCGTGAGACTAGAGGCAAGATATGAGGACGCAGAAGGACACGCACATCACAATAACATCAGGATTTTAGGTGTTCCTGAAGACATGGAGGGCCCAGACCCAACAGAATTCGTAGAGACAATGCTGCAACAAGAAATAGGGGCAGGAAAACTCTCACGGGGGTTTTCAGTGGAACGTGCCGACAGGTCCCTCCAAAAGCGCCCCCCGCCGGGCTCACACCCACGCCCAATAATAGCTAAAATCCTAAATTTTCGCAATAGGGAAACAATACTACGATACTCCAGAGAAGGCGGGGAGATTAGAAGATAAGACTCCAAAATAGTCATGTACCCTGACTATACCCCCACAGTCCAACGTGCCAGGAATTCTTTCATATCAGTGAAGGCGAGGTTTCAAAAACTTAACCTCAAGTATATGTTGCTCTATCCGTCTCGCTTCAAAATACTCTATAAAGGAAAAGCAATTTTTTTGGAGACCCCAGCTGCGGCAAATATGTGGCTTGAACACAATAATCTAGCAGATGATGGAGAGGAACCACCAAAAAGCAGATTAAAGATAAGCAAGTAACGTAACTACGAACACCAACAGAAGGTCCCACACTGAAGCACAAAACGGACAATTGGACAGCACATGGGACCATAACAAGAAGATGGCAACATCGGACAGGAGCACAAAGAACCACAAGCAGACACGTCAATGACCCACCCCCACAAGGAAAGTGCAGGTCGAATGCCTACACACTGCCCACACCGAAAGGCCTGGAGTGGCCTAGAATGCTCGGGAGCCCCTGAGCACTGCAAGTTGGAAGCAACTGCTGGGGGCAGTTCGCAGTTAAACGGTTTGGTTTATTCATTAATTCGAATGAAAGTTATAAAAGTTGGTAAATCTCCAGATTACATTAAGACGGAAGCAGGGGTAAAGGCGGGAGATGGGGACACACTGCAGGCAATCTCCCTGGGAGCAGGAACAGAATCAAGTCATACCTAACCAGGAAAAGGGTGGGAGTAGCGCTATTACAAGAAACACACTGCACCAAGGAGCCCATGGCCAAACTCCAGGAACACTGGGGTGGGCAGGGATTTGGAACCGTTTACTCCAAGTATGCTAGAGGGGTATATACCTGGATTCAACCCCAACTCTCTTTTCGACTATCCAAATCTGAAAGCGACCCAGAGGGCAGATTTGTGATACTGTGGGGACACATTGAACAACAAGAATTATGCATTGTGAACTCCTACCTCCCCAATAATAACATCCCAGCTTACCTGGCCTCAATGTATTCTAAAATCACACAACATAGGAATGGCTTATTCATCTAGGGTGGAGATTTTAAATGCATGCATAGCCTAAAATTAGACAGGTCCTTACCACCATCAACAAGCACATCGGCGGCCACAACCGCCCCAAACACCATGATAGACACATTAGACCTGGCCGATATATGGAGGGAGCTACACCCAGAGACACGAAATTACTCATATTACTCGTCCCCACATGGCCTCCACACGAGGCTAGATTATGTCTTTGTAAGCAAGGAACACATACCCCAGATGGAGGAAGCACAGTACTTGGGAAGAACGGTCTCGGATCACTCCCTCTTAGTAATAGAATGGAATCACACCGGCCCCAGACCCCCTGTCCCCATGTGGCGAATGTCGGTAGAGGCCCTGAAAGCCCAAGCATTTAGGGATGAACTGCAGGACTCGATTGATGACTACATAGAATTAAATAAGGGAAGCGTAGAACACGCGAGTACAGTATGGGAAGCCCTAAAAATTGTAATATGGGGAGAATTCATAACGAAAGCAGGAGGTAGAAGAAAACTACTACGAGAAGAATTAACTCAGGAGGAAAGGGAGATCGAGAGGCTTAGTACTGACCCCACAGACCCACAGCAACACGAAGACAAGCTCAGAACACTTAGAGACGAATGCTCAAAAGCCTGGAATAGACTAGCCAAGTTTGACTATGCCACTAAAACAAACAGAGCACACGCAGAGGCAGATAGACCTAGCAGGCTACTGGCCTGGCTCTGTAGAAAAGAACACCCCAGACACACCATCACCACAATACAATACGCGGAAGGCAATACAAACTAGATCCAACAAAGTATAAATGACACCTTCAAAAATGATTATGCACATTTATACTCCCACAAAGCCAGAGTCCCCACAGACCAGACAACAGACACCTTAGAAGAGATAGGGCTGCCCAAGCTCTCCCCAGCACAAGCTGAAGCCCTAGAGGCAGACATCACAACAGAAGACATAGCTGAAGCAATCAAGTCGCAAGCTACGTGCAAGGCCCCACGCAGTGACAGGCTAGCCTCGGAATTTTACAAAACGTATGGCCCCTTCCTGATACCACTCTTACACAAGGTCTTCCAAGAAACGTATGAACGAGGAGTCCTACCCAACAGTATGAGGGAAACCCTAGTGATCCCAGTCCTCAAGCCAAATAAACCAGATGAGCAATGTGACTCGTATCGCCCACTAGCCATGCTCAATTACGATGTCAAACTACTAACCACAATCCTAGCTCAGAGGCTGTCCAGACTAATAGGAGATATGGTACCCATGGACCAATGGGGGTTTGTCCCAGGCCCTAACACGACCATGAACTTACGCAGACTTCAGCATATTATAAGACAGACACAAGCACTGAGCCCTACGCCTTGCTATCGCTCGACGCTATGAAGGCGTTTGATTCTATATATTGGGAGTGACTGCTGGCGGTCCTAAAGGAATTTGGATTTGGCCCAGGATTTATTAGGTGGATTAAAATACTCTACACCAAGCCAAGTGCACAAGTAAAAACTGGGAGATACGTGTCAGGGGTCTGGGATATATTTAGGGGCACCCGGCAAGGATGCTCACTATCTCCCATGCTTTATATACTAGGCTTAGAACCCATTGGCATTTATTTCAGAAAACAATTTTTCGATGCAGGGATAAGACTAGGAGAGATAGATCACATCATCTCACTCTACGCGGACGATGTTCTACTGTATGTCAGAGAACCGCACCTTAACATCCCAACCATGCTAGAAGTTCTTGACAATTTCTCAGGCATACAATTTAGCAAGGCAAAGTCCTGTTTATTCCCGCTAGCAGGACTTAAGGATAAAAGCGTGACGGAGCTCCCAACACTGGGGATACGATGGCAGATCACTGTGTTCCGCTACCTCGGAATCCAGGTAATGCACACTTCGGAACTGATGCATGAACACAACATGAAAGCAGTATTACCCACATTGCACAGATCAATGACCTTCTGGACAAAACTCCTCTTATCAGTGATGGGGAGAGCTTCGATAACCAAAATGATTGTGCTCCCTAGGCTTCTGTATAAATTCCAAAACGTGCAATATTTTATCAATAATTCATTCTTCCACCTGCTGGAGTCGATAATCCGCATATTTCTCTGGGGGCAAGGCAGGCACAAAATAGCACACTCCACTCTAGTCCTACAATACGCTCAAGGCGGAATCCAACTCCCGAACCTCGAAAAATACTACTTAGCTGTCCAACTCAGCTTCGTGTCCAAATGGCTAGCCGACGAGACCACATCCGAGACCCCCCTGCTGCAATCCGTGATCTTTCCGTTGCAATTAAAAGAACTCATCTGGGAGCCACATCACCTACTGAGAAACACACCCTTCATAGCCACCCTGGGAAGGCAAATATGGCAAAGAGTGAAGTCAATAAGCCACCTAAAGCACGCATACTCCCCAGAAATACCAATGATCTGGGACCTGTGCAAAACGGACACAGACTTGCTACACCTCAGGGTTTGGGAGAAAAAAGGAGTTTACACATGGGGAGACCTATACGAAGAGGGCTCCTTCAGGGAGTTCGATTCACTGCAGAGGGAAGATGGGATACCCGCTGGTCAATTTCTATGGTACCGGAAGATACGCGAAATAGCACAACATAAATGGGACACTTGGCCTGAAGAACCCGAGTCAGATCCTCTCACAACTCTACTATACAACTTAGGTGAGGGACAAAATTGGTCTCCCCGATATGCAGCCACCTCAGTGACAACGCTAACCCCAAAAGTGGGGTAATGAAAAGCAAGTGGGAGACGGACACAGGACGAGAAATGTCGGAAGGGGAATGGGGCAGAGCGCTGACATTCCCCAAAGCCGTGTCCAGAAACCACAGATTCCAATTTATACAGCTAAACATCCTAAACCGGACATACCTGACCTCTTATAAGCTAATGACATTCAACAAACAAACAAGTCCCAACTGCCCATGGTGCAAGGCGGATAAGGCAGACCTAATACACATGTTTTGGGAATGCAACACGGCACAATCCCTATGGGCAAAAGTCAAGCATACATACAAAAAAGCGGGCACCTCTAACTACAGCTGGTCCCCCGAAGAGTGCCTCTTGGGAACATACCCCAGACCAGCTAAACTCAAACACTGGGTGAAACTAATGGACTTAATGTGCATAGTGGCCAAAAGACATATCGCCATGTCCTGGAAAAATCCTGTAGGGCCGAGATATAATGCATGGTATAATGAACTGGAAAGGTGGGTTAATGCAGAAACAAGGGCATGGGAAGACAGCGTTACCAGGTCAACTGATGAGTCAAGCGCAACTTTGGACGCATGGAAGGAGATAACTAGAACTGTATTCTACCCCTCAGATGATAAACCCCCATGAACAAATATGGTCCGATTACATAGAACTGCAAGAAAACAACATCGCATAAGGGAGACCCCTAAAGGCCCGAATGGAGTTCCTGAACCCAGTTACCCCCAATACCAACACCTCACACTGCTGAGAACCTAGAGTCTGAGTAATGAAGCCTAGACTAGGAGACAGTTAATGTTACTATGTTGACCTTTAAAATTTTTATTGTTTATTAAGAAATACTGATGATCCTGTAACTGATGGCACACTCAAAATGACATGTGTAGCTGTATAATAATAAATGCCAAAAAACACATTTGAAAATAAATTATCCAAATAAGAATCCCTTGTACAGACTTTTCATGAAAAGTAAATGCACATGTGATGTCATCAGTGATGTCATCAATGACATTTGTGATGTCATCTTTGATGTCCTGGGTGTTAATCTTAGCAGTGTACGGTGGTGGCGCGAGTTATGGTTGCTTAGCTTACCCGAACTGGCGAATTTCAGGGGGTTTTCAATTTACTTGGAACCATAACGTCCCTTTAACAAAGTTTTTTTACTGAATATATATATATATACATATATATATATATATATATACATATATATATATATATATATATATATATATATATATATATATATATATATATATATATATGAGCAATATCCTGGTTATCTTGCAGGGTGAGTATATGAATCCCTGTTTATGGGAGGATCTCAAGTGTTTCTGCTGTCGTTTTAACATGCGAGTTTTAATTATATTGAAATAATATTCTAGACACATTCGTTTGTGGGAGAAGTTCAGCCGACACGCGTTTCAACCCCTGAGGGTCTTCCTCAAGGCAAGTCTGGTATGATTCTGGGGGTGTAAACCCTGTGGTACGGAAGCCATTGGCTAGTATTAATCCATGTGGTGTGGCAAGTTTGTTAGGCTGTTGCCTGTGAGGAGCTTTCTCAGTGTGTCGTATATATATATATATATATATATATATATATATATATATATATATATATATATATATCCCATAAAATAAATACATGGTTACAGCCTCTGATATTATCCGGAAGGGCCCTGGGATAATGAGAAATTTCGGGACAGATTGACATGTCAGGCTGTGAGGTGAAGAAAAGATAAACTGGAGAATGTTGCAGGTAACAACAAGGGAAAAGAATCTCAGGTGATTTCCATATCATATGTATTCAATCTCTTAGTAATTTGTGAATCAAGTGGAATCAATCCAGACTATACTTGGGAGAAATTATTTTGGTACAATAAACTGTAACTTGCACCTAGGATCTTGGTATCAATTAATTCTGGGTATGTGCGTTCAATATCTACTTAATAAGGACCCCAGTTGCTGCTGTTGCTCAACATGTAGAGACCCAGTGCCAAATTGTAAATTATGTTAAGAAAGATTTCCTTATCTGTCCCCTTGCAAGTTTTCAGATTTTTAAACAGAATGTTTTGAGAATAATTTGCATTCTCGAAATTGACAATTAGAAAGCCACAACCAATAGCTCACACAAAAGCTCATTCTTTTTGAAGATACATATGTATTAGTGGATTTGCAGGGTTTGTAATAAAAGTATAATCAATCGATTATAATAAAAACATGGTATGTAGAACTATACTTAAAACAATGCATTAAAACAAATTGGGATATGTATCAGTATTCTAAAGTCTGCAGCGTCAGAAGGAACTGAAGCACAGTTAGACTTGGTTTCTCAACATATACGTTTTGATTCTGATTCTGATTCAGACATGATCCTGGTCTAAGAGAGAATAAGAATGACAAAAACGACAAATGACCAGAAAGGAGAAACAGTTTGGCAGTCCTTACATTTGTGAAACCAAATGAGAGCATACGTGAAGAGTACATTTGATTGCAGTGAGCAAAATCGCTAGGTGATCCGCATTCTAGTCTCAGTCTCAGAAACACGGTGATTGCTTGTGAAAGAACAGTAAATGTGGAAAGATGTGTCTTCTTGGTAGCAGTTGAAACTGATTATGATGATGAGACAAGAATCAATGTTTACACAGCTTTATGGATAATATCCAATGATGATGATGATAATAATAATAATAATTATAATAATAATAATAACAATAATAATAATAATAGTAATAATAATAAATGAGCGATTAAACAAGCCCTTCATACCAGATTATTCCAGTTTATAGGTACTGAAAGAATCAGTGTCACCACTACTATCCATACATGGAATTCAATGGGTCAGTCATTGAGAGGCTGGAGCAGAAAATGGTAGCAGGGCAAATAATTGAATAATGTGTGGAGTACAATAGGTGTACAGGAGGATACTGAGGTGTGAGCGACCCTTTATTGTAATATGAATAATTTAAACAATGAATAATCCGAATGACATTCTGAGCACGGTTTTCAGCTTCCAATTTAGACAGAATGTGTTATGATTAACACACCAATCCAAGACAGTTCAAGTGTGGGTTTCCACTGTTCTTGCACTTTCTGATGTTTCTCCAGGGATAGACTGGATGAGCATGAGATTGGGCAGTTTATAGAAGATTTTAGCTACAGGGTACATCTAATGTCTTAAAAGGTAATGCCTACTAATTCATTGCAGGCTTTTAATACAGTTGCTTGCCTTTCAGATGTATTGCACAGAATGAGGGACTCCCGGTAAATCTCAGTAAATGTTGAGGGAATAAAACAGATATCCCCAGGATGACGGTCAAATGTGTGGTAATAGGGAGAGGTTGGTTGGTACAGGAGAAGTTATAAGTCAAACGCCCTAAGCAAGCTACATGTGAAAAAAAAGCAGTTTAAAATATGCCGGGGTAGTGTGACAAAAGGGAGGACGGAAATAAGTGTTCCATATGAGTAGTAATGAAATCCAGTCTGTGATGATGCTAGTGAATAGGTCTGTTTGCTGAAGCACATATGTAGCAGGCACGACCCTACAAACACGTTTATGAAACTTCAATGGAGTTCAAAACAGAAACAAGAGAAATTTCATCTTAGAAGAAAGCCATGTATGATTTGATGAAGTGCCTGCTGCCCTGAAATAATCCTGGGGAAATTATTTAGTATGTTTGCCATTAAAGATGACAGACAGAAAGTCTTATTTCTAGTAGCCATGAGTTAAATATCACTGGAAAAGATTGACTTCTAAGGGGATTGACTTTTCTGGGGAGATGGGCTATAAAATGAACATCCAGATTTGTTGCCAATCTCAAAGTTGTATGTGACAATTTGTTTGCTTAATTGATCGACTCCATATAGTTGCAGATGTTTAACTGAAAACAGATAAATATCCAAATACGTCCATGTGACATGGAGAAATTATGTTATGGATATGCTTAACTTTGTGGACACATAGAGGTATACCATGCACATGTAGCAGGCTATAATTACAATTCAGGTAAATATAGCCAATTGATCATTTTCTATTGTCTGTATCACTGATTCTTTTAGATGTTAAATCAGAGCACACACTGACAACTTTTCAAGAAAACTGTGCAATATCTACTACAAACCATGGATTGCATCAGTTACATTAAATTGGGGTTTCTTATAATGCCTGGTTGAGCAGTTAGATCGCATCAGTGAAATTAAATAGTTTTTTTATAATGCCTGGTTGAGTAGTTAGATGATTATTTTTAAAGGGAAACAGGGAAAGGGAAACAGAGTAAAACAGGTAAAAGAGATTTAGGCTAGACAGCCTGGAAAAATGTTATCAGGAGAAGCAAGAAGGACTCCGGGAGGTTTCTTCAAGTCATAGAATACCTGTGTTTTTTTTTAAATTCAAACCGTTCTTTATTAGTTCGATCAACAAACTTTTACAACTTTTTTGTTATATGTTTCTTGTTTTTTACAATTGAATATGTACAATACATTATCTTTCGATTCTTTTCACTTTTCTTTCTTTATACAATTTAATGTGAATTATATAATTTAACAATTGAAACTGTTTCTTGTTCTATGAAACATATGACAAGTTATTTTTCTACATATGTACATAATTAAAACCAAGGATAATACCTGTGTTTACCAATCGTAGTTCTTAACTTAGATCTTAAGAAAGAGTTGCAGTAGACAGTTGCAGACAAAGCAGTATTCCAGAAGGGAAGCATTTTTGTTTAGGAGCATGTATTGCACATTGCTTGTTTTTCAGACTAGTGGATAGGGTATGCAAATTTATAGCGCAACAATCAACATAGCAGGTGCTGTGATTAATACTTATACTATTTAGGGAAAAATCAATAGTTGAATACAAAAGGATAGAAGGATTCTTTAGTGACAGCCCCATCCCTGACACTGACACAATTTACAGAGTCACTAGTAATTGGGGCAACATTGCTACAGGTTACACGCTTAATAAAGTTACAGTGTCAATTGCAATATATCTTAGATCTTGTTCTGAATTGATAGCAATAGCATTAAAATGAGCATATCACATACATACATACAGAGCTGACTGGAAACCTGGACACTATTTTCATTGCAAAAAGATGGCAGTATGTTTTACAATGAAACGCCTGGTCTCTATAAACATTACAGGAAGTACCACTATTATTAAAATGTGATACGCTCTAGGATTGTCTTGTTATTTGGTTCACTTCCATGTTATTCTTCATAAAGAAAGAGTGATTAATATGAAGGTTTAGTTGCTGGTTTTGTTTGTAACTCTATTGACCATAGCAAGAAAAGGAGAAAAAACAAAGGTGTAATGGTTAGCATAGATGGTGGTCCTTTGGCGTTTTCATTTATATTTTTGTGCCACACAAATCATAATAATAAGAAGAATTGTGTTTGGCAAGAGTGATACATGTGAAAGCATTGGTAAGGTTATAAGTATGCATGATTCAGTCAAAGGTTTTATATACAATGTTGTCCTCCTTAAATTTTATAAACATAAACATTATCCTTCAGACATACGCAGACTCAATATATGTTATTGACAGATTCATAAAATCATCTTTTGCCTATAGATCATCTGCTTCTTGGGTCCACTGCGAATCCAGAAATTTGAGGGATAAACTGTCAAGGCTGTTCTTTGAAGTCAACATATTTAGGAGCTAGGACCTCAGTAAGACTGTTCAAATGTGTGCAGTTTGCCTATTTCGTTGGTAATTGCAACGTTTTTAAGCCTGCATGCAAACTCAAAAGCATTGCTTATTTTGAATTAATTAATTGACACTAATCAAGGTGACATAAAAATAGGATTCTAAACTTTTAGACTTTTCAGAACATTTGGAGTCAGGAATGTAGCATGGCCGTTCTAATTAATAATTTGAGGGATCATCATTTATCCATCAGGTCATATTCACCTCTACACATCAAATATCATCCTTATGTTTTGAAGAGACTGCACCGTAAACAAAAAAGAATGAACAAGATGACAAAGGAGACCTCAGATATGTGTCTTTGCTTACAGAGCGCAATGAAGTAGAGATGCATAAGCTGGTTAACTAGTGTAATTTCCCTGAATAGAATCTAGCAGTAAATACATCACTTGGTTACATTTTGGGAAAAGATGTCCTTTTATGATTTATAGATCCTCCATCATCACCATGCACAGAAATGAATGTTCTATAGGTGTCTTTTAGCACAATAAATGAGGAAACTGTGGTCGTCTGAGCAGGTCCTGTCACAAACTGAAATAATCTTGACAGTTGCAACATTTGAAACAGAAACATGATATCTGATAATATTTACGTAGCAAGTAAAGATTAATCTTTGTCAAAGCATTTAAGTAACACACTGCCTTACACTTTAATCTGTCTTGAGGATGAGCCCAATGTAATACATAATTGCTTCTATGAAAACTAGGAGCTCTGCTGCTTGAGCAGAATAGTGTGTGGGCAGTCTCTTTTTATCACAACCTCATACTCACCATCTAAAAGGCTCACTACTGCTGCACCAGTATGTCTCTGTCCCGTCTCTTGATCAATCATCAAAGACCGATCAAAGAAAAGCACCTCCCCTCCTCAAGTGCATGCAATCTGACCTTTATCATGTCATTGTCAACTCCATTATATGTCACACAATCGTGCACTTCCTCACCTGGCCGTGTGGGTTCAGCAATTAATGTTGCTGGGTTCAGTGTGCAACACCTGACAATGTGAATGGAAGAGTTATCCAATATAACCTTGCAGCCTGTTATGTAGTTTCACCAATAACGATGTGACACTACTAACGAGTTTCATAGGTTTATTATAAGGAGGTCCCTCACAGCATATCTTACTCAAACTGCATCTTCTTCTTGTGTGGTTCTCAATCTCAATCTAGATTCTAGAACCACACAAGATGAACACTCCAATAGAATATGGAACATGCATAGTGTCACTCCTATATTATAACACAGCCCTCCTGCCCCTGTGTCTATCTGTGTGCCCACTCCTGTCCCCTTGTGCATCTATGTGCCCCCTCCTGCCCCTGTGCATCTGTGTCCCCCTCCTGCCCCATGTGCATCTGTGTGCCCCCTCTTGCCCTGCGTGCATCTGTGTGCCCCCTCGTGCCCCCATGTGCATCTATGTGCCTCCTCCTGCCCTGTGCCTATCTGTATGCCTCCTCCTGTCCCCATGTGCATCTATGTGCTCCCTCCTGCCCCCGTATGCATCTGTGTGCCCCACTTTCTGGAAATTCTGTATTTTTTCTTTATCTACTTTGTATCAGTAATGTCAAAAGTGTGACCTGATCTTTTCTGCATTGTTCTTCATTAGGGCTGCAGACCAAAAGTTGTCTACATATTGAATTATGTGTTTGGTACTTGTATGTTACCTAAATCCATTTGCAATACTCTGTTAAAGATACTTGGTGCCCGAACTATACCCCTGAGGTAATCTTGTATGCTGGAATCTTTGCCCACTGTAGGTAAACATTGACATATTGGCAATTGGTGTGCAGTGGAATGGAGAAGAATGTGTTTTTTGAGATATATCACCGTAAAGTGTGTTGCCACAGTGGTATGTTAGAAAGAATCATGGCAGGGTTAGGTACCACTGGGAATTCTGCCTCTAGAATATTGTTCAACAGGCTTGGTCCTGCACTATCCTCCAGGATGGACACCTTGCTTTTTTCACAGGGTATATAGCCATGTTGCATGGAGACTCTGATGGTTGTGTTATGCCTTAATGCCATAATGTGATAATGGTTTCATAGATCCTTTATCTGCTTCCCTTGACATTGAGTACTGCCTTACTCTAGGTAACACTGCATCATTCTTAAGATTGATGAAAACTTCCCCTATGCTTTTCAACAAGCCTACACCATGGTGGTTACTGGTCCAAAAATTACTGGTTTCTTTCTCCTCTTGTAAATGTGATGACAGTGTTGTGCCACTGAGCGTAGTATTGGGTACTCGTCTACGTTGGATCATAATTTGGCAGGGTATGCACATTTCAAAAACCATTTCTCCTGAGTCTTATGTATCTTCAAACAACTGTTTGGTAGATACGTCTCACAGTGGTTGTGTTGGATCAATGCACAGAATTTTGCACCATTCATTCCCTTTCTCAATGTTATGATCATGCCCGGGTAAATATCCTGGGGGACAGCCAGCCTGAACAGAAACTTTGCGTGAACATGCAACGTTCTACGGTTTATTCCTGGCACCAATCTTAACCAAATTGTCACCCCATACATAAACAAATCTGAATGTAAGGGCACTCCTGTTGTGGCAATGTTGCTGTAAAGCGCTCATATAATCGTGGCACCTCTAGCGTGGTATATGCCTGGTGTTGAGCACACTATGCCTTCCTCAGTAAATGCAATGGTCATATTTAGTTTACTTAGGAGGTCCCTGCCCAAAAGATTCGCTGGGGTGTCTTTTGGATGCAAACATTGAGCTGGCACCTCCTGTGTGCCTACTGTGATAGGTAGATCTTCAGTGAAAGGGACCATCATAATAGCCGAAAGAATCCCTGGATGACCATTACTTTTCCTGACAACCGTGCTTCCCTAATAAAGGACTTTGAAGCCCCTATGTCAACCATAAATGTAAATGTTTTGCTTCCTATCTGGACTTCTACCTGGGTTTCCTCTGCCGGGTCAGCAGTTACAGACAGAACTGGTTACGTCAGAGCTCCCTGTGGGCTGTACTATTGGTTGGCTTGAGTTACCAGAAGCGGAAAGAGTTGCCCCACAAAACGCTTGTCCAAGTGTACTCCATTACTGTAGCTAGTGGCAATGTATTTTTATGCTATGGCTGTGTGGCTTATGGTGGAGGATTATTATACCATGGCTGTTTAGTGATGGTGAGTCTACTGCTGCATGCATGACTGTGTTGCATTCAGTGCTTGGTACTGAATTGGCTGTGTGGGTGCTGGGTACTGAAACTGGTGTTGTCCAGATGGGGCATGCATGAGACTTAGTGCATATGCGGTAATCTGGCAGTTGATAGGTGAGCGTAAACGCTGGTCCACTAAGGTAGGCGCAGGGATCATAAGAATAAGCTGGTCTGATTCAACATTCTTGTGAAAAATGTCACATCTTCCCAAAGGATCAGCACTGTCATCCGAACCTAGGCCTTACCCTTCCAAAGCCACTCTCTGTGCCTCTCTTAAAACTTCTACTTCCTCTCTGGAAATTTCCCATTTCCATTCTGTTTTCTGTGAACCCTTCAAGACATTCCTGGGCCTGCCTTGAATTGGGTTTGAATTGGGTTTCCCATCTGTGGTGCTAGTAATTATAGCTCCCTCCACACTTTATTTTGACAATTTCTTCTGCACCTGTTTTGCCTCTGCCTTTCGAGTTTTTTCTCCTTCTCCTTATCTTGTTGTCTCCTCAATTATGTACTATATGGGCCTGAATTCTGGCCCATCCTTTTCGATTCAATACCAACCATCTTATCTAAATCATTCTGCACTTCCTCCTGAAGCCCCTTCAGTAACATGTGATAGAATATAGCTATATTCTTGTTGCAAGCTTCCACTGTCTGCTCGCTACATCTCCTGAATCTGATTAATATACAAACAGAGTCCTCATGTGCCTTAATGGTCTGTTCCATTATCAAATTTGAGTCTCGGTTTGCTAACATTAAAGCTTTCTATATGTTTGCTTGACAGTTGTTAAATGGTGCTCGATCATGATCATCACTGTTCATCTGTACGTCTGCATATCCATCTTCTTCCATATTTCATCTGCCTGTTCCATCAACAGTACAGTGAAAAAACTCTTCATGTGACCTACAGCTAGCACGATTCCTGCTGTCTGTTTTTCAAGTGCATATATCTAATTGCTTGAAACCTGCTGTGAGCGAGGGTAATGCCTTCATTAAGTTGTTACGATCCATGTGTGGCGAGGGCACAATGTGTGCTCTCACTAGTCCCTTGTGCAACAATGGAAACTGCCTCCATCTTTGTTGTCTCGTGTGTTCTCCGTCCCCTCTTGCCTTTATCTCGGACGATTCAGTCCAGACACGTTCTAAGCTTTGGACCCCATGGTGTCCCTTTCCTCTGTCGTGCTCCTTCATCTTCCACCTGTTCGATATCCGTTGGCCAGCCCTCTTCTGTGCCCTCCACTTTCCTTTTGGTACCTACAGAGTCATAATCTACACTGTGGGCCCATGTGCCCTCCTGTGGTGAAACCTCTAGTTCTCTCGCAGAATGGGGTTTTGGTATATCTCAGGGCAGGCTGTAGAGGGAAGCACGCATAAGGGAGGTGGAGCCTTGGGGTGATGATGCATGTGTTTGCCGGATCTTGTCTACCCTTGCTGTCGTCAGGGGCATTCTCCAAATCTTCAAAACATCTTCCATAGTTAGAGTATGTCCTATATGTTTTTTTTTTATTTGTTTCCTTTATATTTTGATGCCAAATAAGTGTACATGTGTAAAAGAACTGTCATGCCGTTTGTGGCTTCCTTGGGTCAAAAAATCCCTGAGTCCCCTCAACCCACTCAAATGTTCAAAATGTTCAAAGTGTTCTCCTTATACCACAGCAGTGCCACACACATATGCTCTAATGGAATACTCATACTCTTTCTGAAGTCCAACCTTCTCTAAAGCTCTAAATATATCAGTCATCGGTCCAGCAACATCTTACTCCACACAATTCCCAATGTTTCAACAAAAATCTCTCCCCTTTTTCATGCCCACTATCCAAACCCCACCTCTCTCAAACCAATGCTACTCACCCATCATTAATAAAAACCTGCATATTTACAGAATGGTGTAGACCCTTCCACTGTCTCTTTTCTCTCAAGATGAGGGTACTCAACCCTCCTCATGCACTTCGCTGCTGGGTAGAGGGATACTGGGTGCTCTATTTACTGGACTGTCACCTTTAATTACAGCGCTGTCTTTCCTCCTCTAAGAGGAGACATCCCATATATCTTGTATTACTACTATGCTACTATGATGTCATCTTTCCCCACGGTGGTGGAAATCCGCGTCCCTGCTAATTAAAAATTATATCATATCACCACTTGACCTTTTCTCACACTCATATACACCCAAACTACAACGTTCACCCCTCCTGTTTTTCCAGCAACAGTGCACTCATATTCTAGGTGTTCGTCTGTGCTCCTACAATGCAGTGTCCCCCTCCAAAAGCCTGTACAGCTGGGTGCAGATCCAAGCTCTGAGGATCAAGTATGCTTTCTGGAAACTCGGCGCATGCAGACCTCTTCAGAGTGTGCACCTTGACTGGTCACTGCAGACTGGTCGTGCAACCCAGGATGCGTGGCGGGGAAGCCCAAACTCTAACAGAGGATATGGAATGACCCTGAGGTCATCAAATGTATTTATTTATTCATTTACTTATTGGATATTTGTAAGGCGCCTGTACAACCAATGGTGTTTCAAGGCACCAAATAAGGGGGGACACAAGGGAGAAATATAGTAACAGTCATTCTAGGCCTTGTGACATTCGGATTGTGCAAGTGAAAGAGAGAGGGGGGGTGCTGGTCTGAGCAAAATGCGAAGTACTAGGGTGGGAAGGGAAGTGCGGGGTAAATAAGAGAGAGTGCAAGTGAAAGAGGGTGGAGAACAGGGGAGAGAACTGGGGCTAAGCAAGTGCTATGGGGAGGCCAGGCGGGCAAGAGCCCGGGATTGCGTGTTGTGAAGGGGTAGAGGGTCCACATGTTAAGTGCAAGGAGAGGGGTAGACTGGGTGGGGGAGCCTGGCGCCCTGTGGAACTCTGAGGGAATCAGGCAGCCAGTCATTGAAGCAGACGGGTGTGATAGAAAGGGAGGGCGAGAGTGAAGGAAGAAGAGAAAAGGAGGGTCTTGAGGAGCGTCCGGAAATTAATGCTATCTGACTCAAGCCTGAGAAGAGCAGGGAGACCATTCCAGATGAAGGCTCCTGCAGAGGAGAGTGATCTACCCACATTCTCTGCTAAGGGAAGATAAAGGAAGATTGAGGTAGTCCAGCCTAGAGAGGACTAGAGCTAAGGAGAAAAGGAGTTTCTCAGGGATGGTAAGGAAATAGAGATCCTCCATGTTAAAATCACTCCAACTACAAATATGTGCAGGACGTTCATCCTTATATTCTGCCCACCACTGGCTTTGCCTGACTTCATTGAGGAAATCCCTCAGATCTTGGGCCCCCTTGAGGGACAGAATGGAGCTTCTTTTCTCTTAAGTGACTTGAACTACTGGAGGTGGGAAGAGACTGTCAAAGTATCTATAGAATTAGAGCAAACTCTAAATAACTTGCCATTTTCAAGTTATAAATACCGACCCTACCACATCCAAGAATAACGTGCTAGATTGGGTGGTGACTAAAAACATTGCCACCATCATTGACCACATCTCTCCCTGTATTTGGTCAGACTACTACATTGTTAGCTTTCACTTCCAACTACCGGAGGTTGCGGTTAAACCTACTAACCTCCCCCCAAGGTTATTATTAACCGTAGTTTCAACAGGATAAAGGCTCAGGACATTTCCCTATGTCTAACAACTGTAATGAGTGAAACTGAGATTGGGGACTCCTTTGAGCATCTAGTTTCTTCTTTTTCTGACAGTTTCTTGAAACTGCTCAATGGAATAGCACCCCTGTGCTCCAAAGTCGTAAGAAACAAACCCGGCTATAAAAAAATGGTTCACGCCAAACTTAAAATGTTGCAAAAGGAGAAACGTAAATTGGAATCCCAGTAGTTAAATCATCAAATGGAAGAAAATAAAATAGCTTGGAAACATTCTGACAAAACCTACCAAAATAATTATTAAAACTAAAAAGGAGTAGTACAACATTGAGATAGGTCAGGCCTCCAACCACCCCAAAAAATTGCTAGAAATTCTAAGACTCCTGAGGAAGCCGAAGGCCCTCCTTACCACGTTCATCCCTACCTCACTGGACCTAATAACAGTAAATTCTTTATGAAAAAGGGGGACAACCAGGAAGCACCTGTATAAAAATATACATGCTGTCCTGACCTCTCCCCAGCTACACATATATCAAAGGAAAAAGTTGAGATCAGGATAGTACAGGTAACCTAGAAACAATAACAAACAGGTGTAAGCTCGGTGCATATATATAATAGCTACTAAATAGCTGATTGGTCACACATGAGTTAAGGTAAAAAACTGTTTTAATCTATAGATATTAAAAAACACAATTGCCATCATGAATATTCACAACACATAACACAATCCATAAAAATGACAACACAAAAGCTCACTTATTAATCACAAAAAAGCAAAATCTAAATTACAATCTATAAAAGACTTAGTTATTCGTGGTGACACTAGTCTAATCAATTCAAAATAGCCGGGTCAGAAAAGTGATGTTGGATCCCTTTTAGATGCAGTGTCAGCCATTATCTACAACTGTCATGATAGTGTTCCAATGACCTGTGCTAATAACAGTACAAACAGCCTTTGAGGCTAAAATAACAAAGGCTAGGAAGAAAATCAAAGAGGCTTTGCCCAATGCGGCCACCCCTATCGAGAAACAGTGCTCAGAACATAGAGGAGAAGGTATTGAACCTTTTGCCTTGTCAGCTATAGCTGTTCCTGATATTCAGAAGCTTCTCTCATCCACACACCCTATGGCATGTACGTAAAACATCCTCCCTCCGAAATTAATCCTAGAACACAGGAGGAGGAGGGAGGATAGCTCAGCGGCAACGTGCTCGCCTTGGAAGCAAGACAACACGGAGCAACACCGGTTCGATCCCCAGGCCCGCGCTTAGAAACCTCTGGGCATTAAGCACATTAGAAATAACCTATCATGCTATCATGTCATTATCATGTCACAGAGACCTGTTCACCCCCTTTTTGACTAGATCCACCAATGCCTAGGTTAGAGATGGCAGGATCGCCAAGCCATTCAAAACCGTTGTTGTCACATCGCTATTAAAAAAAAAAAACTTAGACCCAAAGGACCCTGGTAATCTCAGACCCATGACAAATTGCCAGTTTCTACTTAAGATCTTAGAAAAACATGTCTGTGAATAGCAACATTCTCCTTGATAGACAACCTGGCTTTCTACCCCGGTACAGTAACGAGACAGCCCTACTAGATAAGCAATCTCACATGCTAGGAATAAACGATAAGGGCAAAGTGGGGCTGCTGGTCCTTTTGGATCTTTCGGCTACATTCGATCTGGTGGACCACCAACACCTCTTCCACTCCTTAAGTCATATGGGATTATGGTCCGAGAAGGTGGTTGACTGCTGCCACTCTTATTTATCTGTATGCGAATCCAA
Source organism: Ambystoma mexicanum (assembly GCF_040938575.1). Lineage (NCBI taxonomy): Eukaryota > Metazoa > Chordata > Amphibia > Caudata > Ambystomatidae > Ambystoma > Ambystoma mexicanum. The sequence goes on along the minus strand of NC_090935.1, from coordinate 211,175,168 downwards.
AATCCAGTGGGGTCCAGCAGTTTCACCATCGGCCCTTATCTGTTGCAGAGTTCACCAAGTGGCTACTCTATCCCCCATATTGTTTAAACTTTAAACAAGGCCACTGAAGTGGGAGAATGGGAGAAAAAGCTCCCCCCAATCTCCTCGCGACCATGGCCCATAGGATCGCGGCCTAGACACCCTCCACGAGATTAATTTGTCTATCTACCAGACGACCGCATACCCTGGTTCAAGAACATACGGATATGCCCACCAGCCTGCCCACCAGCCTGCCCTACTCAAGCCGACACCTGTGGCATGGATGAACTCGACTAAGATGTCAACAACAAGCACTCACATCGTTAGAGATGCCATGACGACATAGCCAACTGCCAAGAACACACGTGCAAAGATGCACACTGGACACTCACACACCAACCCACACGAAGAATATAATCAGTGCTACGACGTAGGTGACGGATAAACCTACTGACGTGCATCTTTATTATTTTTCACATAGGTTTTCCGTAATGCAGAAACGCAAGATGCACAAAGCACTCGCGTACACGCTTGCTGACGCTTCTCCCAGCCCTTGCATCGTGATGAAAATATAACAAAGACATAATACTGCCTATGAAGCCATGTCGCACTGCAACACAGGTGCCGTGCATTACACATCCCCACCTATGAACCAGGCCCAAGTAGGCCGCAAGCAAGAGCCGCCATGAACACTGAATGAGCAAGAGTACAAGTGCTGATCACGCAGAACGAGCCCAGCGAGAGCTCACAGCCAAGGGAGTGATGTTGCAACTCGTATGCTACCAGCCGGCGCCAAGGTCACACCTTTAAGCGAAGCCAAGCACGCAGAAGCAAAATACAACTTTAAATGTGCAGAATTCTGCCCCAGCCACGGTCTCTCCTCACATGACCAAGCCAACCTGACAAGGTGCCAGACCCACGAGGGAGAAGTCGCCTGGGTCCCACGTCTGGGACATAGGCTGCAACAATGAAAATGACCCAATGGACACCTACAGCGATGGGAATGGTCTGCTCTCAAGCCTATGAGCAAATCTGCGCATTGTCTGCACAAACACATAGTTACATATTGTTGCTAATGACAGGTACACCGCGAGCTGGGAACAACAATGGTCCCAGGCTGGGGGGCTCGCGGGTGGACCAATCAGAACATGGGGGCACTGACAACTGACGCCACTAACATTAGCCAACCATTAGGGGTCTTCGTGTAACAATTTTCAAGTATCTAATAGAAGGGACAACCCAAGTATACCACCTGACCCACCCTCAACCACTAATAATGTCCTCTATATGTATGCTATACTAACCCTACTACTCGAGGAACCAATCCAGAGTGGCGATAGGTTTTTCGCTAACTTTCCCATGTGACGCAAGTAGCGTGTCATACTGAGGTAAAAAGGGCCTGCGAGCCCCACGAATTTTGAGAGTCTGGACGGACGCGTACGATCCTAGACCCATCCCTGCCGTTGTTCAATAAACAGCAGAACCACCTTGCTTCTTGCGTGTGTCTCACACTCATTTTTGGGGAACACGGGAGGAGTTGGGGCCTCCCAGCCCGGAGGTCCGTGGACGGCCCAGCCGACCCCGGGATAACCACCCCGACAAGTTGGAGGCACTGCTGAGATCTGTTTACGATCTTCCTTTTTATTTTTCCAAATCCTCTTGTTGCGAGGAGGCGCTGCGGCGCGGCCCCCTCTGCCGCTGCCCCCTTTTTGAGGACTACAGGACCATCGTGGAACTGCGAGAAGACCGGACAGCGCAATCCGGATATTGGCCCTCGGGAGCCGGTTGAGAAGTATCCCGCCCGCGGTTGGCGAGTGTCCAGACGTGGTCCAGACGAGGGGAGGTGGCGAGCCGCTTGGAGGGGTGCACGCAGTCGAGCGGCCCCGCATCAAGAGAACATGGTGAGCATGTCACACCCAACAAGCAACGTGAGATTGTGAGGGAGGGGGGAGGAGTGCAATAAGGGTGGTGGGAGGTGTTACTAAGGTGTGCGGCGAAGATTTGATCAATTAGTGCTGACGGTGAAGTGAATGGTAGCAAGACAGGCACAAGAGACGACCGCTACCACGTCACGGAGAAGGGTGGGCGGAGCAAGAAAACATCACGTGCAGTTGCTCGTAGACACTGATTGGCCTAGGTCGTGGCCACCTGTAAGGGGGGTGTGTGTGTGTGGCTTCTACGAATTGGCGGTTATTGATCAATGAGTAGATGAGGATCCCTATTGATCGAGTAAGGAAACTCGATAGATAGATGACGTTTTCCTGTAGGCGGTAGCTAACTGGTTGCCTAGTACGGAAGATAATTGGCTGGTTAAGCCCTCCTGTTGAGGGGCGTATTACACGCGAGGCGACGCAGTGTGCGCAGTTCGATTATATTGTTGGTTACTTTGTTCCAGGTGTAACAAGAGGACAGCTGTGGGGTTAACGGGGACAAACAGCAAAACTTATTTCGAGCCTTCTGAAGTATAAAATATCTTACCAGTAGTTTTGGAAGAGGTTGGTGACGTCACCCGTAGGGCTTTCATAGGATAGCTCGACCGCACAGCATTGTTGAAGGGTGGAGGGCAAGTGAATAGTCGGGAGGGGGTGCGCACGGAGGTTGTCGGCCACGTTAAATACGGGACAGGTGGAGAGTGGGAAGTGACCGTGCACGGAGATCGCCGGTCACGTCGAGTGAGGTAGGAGGAGAAGGGGAGGAGGAAAGTGGGACAGCTGTATAAGCACGTCACACAGGGCACGCAGCCGCAGGTGGCTTTGTGCGCCTTGGCCGCAGGGGGCCGTAACGGTATTAAGGAAGAAAAACAAAGACAGGGAAAAGACAGCATATTTGCAAGCGTTATATTTGACTGTTTTTCTTTTAGCGGACGGTCGCAAGTCCCCAAACTATGGGGCCAGGTAACACATCTGCAATTGTCATATTTGACTGGGTTTCTTTTAGCGGACGGTCGCAAGTCCCCAAACTACGGGGCCAGGTAACAACAACTATACTGAGGGGAGCTAACAACACAGTGTAACCATGTCATACGGGTTAGGATCGGGAGGGTGGGGGAACACCCTCACTACCCCACTACAGCATATATGTAAAACACTATCACCCCATAGGGAAAAACTGATCAAATACAGCATAGAATGGACACAAGGGACGGACAACAAAATGACGACACCCTGGCCACCTAACGGCAGTTTTGACCCATACAGTCAACACTCGCTACTGACACATATACATAACACATACAAGGGGAAGAAGTTGACGCACCACGCGGAGGTGTTCAACTTATGGAGGATGTTCCAGGGGTCCCGACCAGGACCAACCGGAATGTTTACCATGGTGGAAACGAAGGAGGGGAAGAAGATTAAGGAGGAAGAGGGAAATGGGGAAAAGGAGGTTGAAAGCGCACACTGCGCGGGAAGGAGCCGAGAGGGGGAGGAAAAGCTTAGCATCGTAAATGAAACAGAAATAAAAAAGGAACGGACCGACGACATGCCTTTAGCGAAAGTAGTGAAAAAGGAGGAAGGGGGGTTATATCCTGTAACGGACAGCCCACCACCATATACAGCTACAGGTAGTTACACAGGGGGGGAGGTGACGAGTGCGGTAGGCCCAACTGATACGAAGATGCACGCAAGGGAAGGGAAGACTAGTGAAGAACCAATCCCAACCATAGGACACGATGAGTGGGTAGGTGCGCAGGTGCTGCTAAAATTGCAAGGGAAACTAACGGGAGAAGAGAAGGAGGTAGTAAGGAAAATGAACGAGGACGATGAGAGTAGCAGTGAAATAAAAGGGGAAGAAGGTAAAAAGAAAGAAGGGGAGCTGTTACGAGCAGAGGAGGAGATGTTGGAGGAACAATTGGCGGAATTAAGGAATGAGCAAAACGCACTGATCAAACAGCTTGAGAGGGAGGAACGCGAGAGAAGGAGGGAAAGGAAGGAAAGTAAGGATGAGTTAGAAAAAATGAGGGAACGAACTGAAGAACGAAAGAGGGAAGCTGAAAGGATGAAGGCGATAGCAGAAAGGGTATCTCGAGCAGCACAGCGTGACAGGAAAAGAGAGGAAGAAGAGAAAGAAAAGGAAATGGAAATATGGAAGAGGAAAATACTATCAGAAACCACCAAGAAATACGAGGAAGGGAAAGTAATAGAAAGCATATTAGAAAGGGAGAGAGAGAGATGTGAAAGGAGGAGAGAGGAAGAAAGGATATTAGAGAAGGTGAGTAGTGAGGTGATGGAGGAATTAAAAAAGAAAAGAGAGGAAATAGGTGATGAAATAGTAGAGAAAAGGGAAGGGGAAAGAAGAGATAGGAAAGGAGAGAGTGGGGTAAAAAAATATGTACGCAGGGACGCAGAAGTAGCAACAACATCAGCACAAAGGAGAAATTGGTAAAGAAGAAGTGGGAGGAATGGGGGAGAAGGAAGAAGCGGCGATAGGGAAAGCTTAGACAAATTGTACATCACCCGCACCAACAGGGAATCCCCATGGGCATGCAGAAGGAAGGAAGAGCTGGGGGGGGGGTGAGGAGAAAGGACAAGGAATGGCGGGAAGGCAAACACGTGCAGCTACACCCGCATCATCCCGTCCAACATGTCCGCCCACACCCGCTCCTGAACACACCCCCTACGCCGGCAGGCTTAGAGATCTCCCCGGACGCAGGCAGGAAGAACGGACACACACACCCACATCAAATAAAGGAAATAATAAGACAAGGGGAAGAGATGAAGGGGAAACTGCAATGAGCAGGGGAAATATGGACATAACAGATGACGTAGACGACACAGAAGAAGAGGAGGGGTAGACGGACTCCACACCGCGACAACTGGGGGGACAGTTGGGACACAATCTAATGCCGCTATTGGAGAGAGGGGGGTGTTAGGCCACAATACGTCCCTTGGAAGCATGCAGATAAGGAAAATATAAAGTGTAGGCTCCCATCACTAAGTGGAGGAGCGGGAACATGGATATATGAGATGGAAAAACACACTGCAGGACAGAAACTAGCAGTAGGAGACGTGAAGGGCCTACTAATATCAATATTAGGGGATACGGCAGATGACATCTGGAAGAGAGCGGGTTTCCCCGGGGTCACAATAACGAACACATCACATGACTGGGCGCCATTTGCGAATTGCAGGCATGCATTATGGCAAGCGCTGAGAGTACAATACCCAGACACCTCAGACATAGGAGCAATTACGTCACGCAAGATGCGTGAAAACGAAGATCCTGTTGATTATATCCAGGAGATTCAGGAGAAGTGGCGTATGGAAACTAGAGAGCAATGGGACAAGACACCGGCAATATTTTACCACATACTAATACAAGGGTCCCGGAGGCAGTACAAAAACAATTAAAGAAAGTAGTGGGGATGGAAGCCAAGGCTTGGCCGGAAATACAATTGATAATAGTACACCATTGTAGGACGTGGCAAGAAAAGATGAAACAAAAGGAAGAAGATAGAAAAGCGGAAGAGGCTAAATTAGTGCAGAAAAAACTGACTAAGTACACCATGGAAGGTGACTAACAACTACATCAACAACAATGACACCAAACCCCACGCAAGTAGTGGCCACACAGGATCCCTCACAACTACAAACACCACCACTACCACAATCACCACAACTTATAACACAACAGCTGCCACCACCCCCACCATACACGGCTAACATGGGAGGAGGATACATGGCATCAGGAATAGGATATGATAATAACATCAGGGGAAGGGGAGGAATGATGATGGGGAGGGGATATGGCCATCCTGCACAACAGCAAGGGGGAGGATTCCAAAGCTTCTACCCCACTGGGCAACCAGTGTACCAGGATAATGCAGGAAGTTTCCCATGGCAGACCAGGGAACCACCTGTATGTTGGGTTTGTGGAATGTTAGGACACATGTCACGTACATGTAGAATGAGACCCTCTACACCAGCATGGGGGGGAACAAGGACAACAAGGACCTACAAGGGAGCAGCAGGGTTACCAACAACTGCAGGGGCTGCCACAGAGCAGCACACAGCAACAGTTAGTAACACAACAACAGCCATAGACATATTCACTACCGCAACAACAGGTAGCAATAACACAACAACACCAAGTGCAGCCAGTGCAGCAGCCCACTCAAATACAGGACCATAAGGTAACCTCCACCGATACACAGCTACAACAAACACAATTGGGAAGGGTGACTGTCCTGGGACACAACCCTTACACAGGAAGTGGTCAGTCATCATACCCACAATAGGACAGCCCACAGACGTCCTTGGTGTGTCCCATCCTGTCGATAACACCTAATAGTGCGGAGGAACCACGCATTGAGGTAACGATAGGTGACAAAAAATTATCATTCCTTGTTGACACTGGGGCAACCCGGTCTTGCATAAGGGAGGGTAGATTTAAGATGTCAGGTGAGGCCATGAACACCCAAGGATTCTCTGGGGATAGGGGGTTGGTTCCCTTTACTGATAACATCTCCTTATCTATTGGAGATTATGACATGTCTGTCCCGCTCCTATATTCAAGGGAATCACCAGTGAACATACTTGGGAGGGACATAATGAGCAGGCTAAATATGACAATCTCCTTTACGGAGGATGGCATAATTTGTTCCACTCCAGGAATAAACATGCTTACTGCACGACAAATACTGCAAGCATGCTGTGGACAGACAGTAGCTCGGGCTGAGCCAGTGGATGGCGAACTGTTCCAGTACGGAACGGACATGGCATTCGCCTGGATGCCAGGAATAGAAGGAAAGATCTGGAGGAGGCCAGCAGCATATTTGTTCAGGCCTGAGACACCAGCCAATGAACCAGAAGGGAAGGTGATTTCGGTGAGCATCAAGAGTATTATAGCAACTGCTGATTATATCGCAGTACATGCCCAAGACTGGGAAGGGAGAGCATGGAGGGCAGTGATAGCCCTGGCTGAGGGATGCAGGCTCACCCAGGTGTCCGATGAGGAGCTCTTTTCAGAAGACAAAGAAGAAGGTGAAATGGTATTTATGATGAGTGTAGATATATGGCTAAGAGTCACATATAAGCAAGTGGCACAGAAAATGGCCATGGCACTTGAAGCACCCGCATCTACCCCAGTTCCCTTCTACGAGGAAGATATGGCAAAAGTTCCAACATCACTGTGGACCACAAGTCCCTATGACGTGGGATGCATAAAGAGTATCGGGGGAGTAAGAATAAAGCTGAAGAAGGGTGCAATACTACCTAGAGTGAAACAATGCCCACTATCAAAAGAGGCAGATGAGGGCATATACGAAACAATAACGGTCCTAATAAATAATGGCATATTGGTACCATCAGAATCACCATGTAACACGGTTGTGTACCCAGTGCGCAAGGCTAAAGGAGGGTCTTGGCTTTTTTTCCAGGACCTCAGACCCTTGAACAACATTGTAGAAGCAGAATACCCCATAGCAGCAAAACCGGCCACAATATTATGTGGAATTCTGGCAGAGGCCTCACGGTTCACAGTGATTGACTTCAAAAATGCCTTTTTCTCAATACCCCTTCACCCAGATTCACAAGACTTGACAAGCTTCACATACAGAAACACAAAATGGAAACACACCAGGTTACCACAAGGATACTGCGAGTCACCCTCAATTTTCAACAGAGTAATACAGATGGACTTGGGAAACATTGAATTGGAAAGTACGGTGCTGCAATATGTTGACGATATAATAATTTGCAGCACAAGCGAGAAAAGGTGCAGGGAGGACTCATTGAAAATGCTGACAGTGTTGGCTGAAAAAGGTTACAAGGTAGACAAAGAAAAGTTACAGTACTGTCAGGAACATGTACTATACATTGGTCAACTAATATCCCAACACGGAAGAAAGATTGCACCACAAAGAGCACAAGTTATATCAAACACGCCACTACCACAAACGGTGAGGGAGCTGCAGCAGTTCCTGGGATTATGCAACTATTGTAGAGCATGGGTTTTTGACTACAGTTCATACATAGGGCCCCTACTTGAAACATTGAGAGAAGCACACAAAGGGGACAAAACATTGGGGTGGACAAGGGAAATGAAGGAGGCATTTGACGAGTTGAAGCACGCCATATCCACTGCTCCAGTACTAGCCACCCCAGATTATGAACGGCAGTTCTTTATCTTTTCACATTGCGACTCAGCAGTAATGAAAGCAGTATTGACTCAGAAAACCAGCATGGGACACAAGCCAATAGCGTTCTACAGCGGTCACTTGGACCCTGTTATGTTAGGTCATTTCCCTTGCAATATTGAATAAGCCTAAGTCCACACTAACCACGCAGAGGGCGTCAGGTTATGAGATCATTTTGTCTAGACCTGAACTGTCAGTTGTCAGATGTAGTACAGTTAACCCAGCAAGGTTTATAGCGGAAGTTATTGAGGAAGGTGATTATGCTCACGATTGTACACAGACTATCGAAACGTATTAATGCACTAGAAAAGTTGACGAGGATGCACTCAACGGTGGAGACATTTTGTTTATTGATGGGTCATCAACAATAGACCAAAGTGATGGGATAAGGAGAACTGGGGCAGCAGTTGTAAAAATGACAGAAGATTTGATGTATGTCGCGATGACATGTCTGCAGTTACCACAGCATTATTCGGCTCAAGCAGCAGAATTGGTTGCACTGATCTTGGCGTTGAAGGAAAGCGTTCACAAAAGAATTATTATATATTCTGATAGCGCATATGTCACGTCAACTGTCCACTCGGGGTTGATAAAATGGCAGAGAAGGGGGTTTAGGAGAGCTGATGGCACCCCAGTGCAACATGCTCTCTTGTTAGCAGAATTAATTGAAGTAATTAATGATCCCCAAGAAATAGCTTTGGTTAAATGCCCGGCACACATTAATGGAGACGACCATATCTCGAAAGGGAATGAAACAGCAGACGCGCATGTCATACATGCGGCGTACTTTGGTGAAATATGGAACCCCCAGAGTCAGAGAGAGGGAGAGGGAGGGGGTGGCCAAACAGATGATGAAAGAAGGGTACACCCATCTCCCAGCCACACAGATAATGGAATTACAGGCAGCCGCACCAATGGCAGAAAAGGAACTATGGGTAAAAAGAGGATGTATGATGTCCCCAACTGACGCACTGTGGCGTCAAAATAACACCGGAAAGGTGGTCATGCTGTTGGCACTGTTGAACACCGCCCTGGCCCAGCTCCATCACCCAGCTCATACAGGAAAGGAAGTAATTGCAGCACGAATTAGGGAAGACTGGTTCTGCCCCGAGTTAAATTCTCATGTAACAAATGTTATCAGCAATTGCCTCACATGCCAACAGTTTACGGCCGGTCACACGCTGCAAATGATAAAAGGTACTATACCCCGGCCAGAGGGACCCTTCCTGCACATTCATATTGACTACGTTGATATGATCAATGTATGTCAAGGAACTAGGTATATGATTGTAGTGGTATGCCCGTTCTCCAGGTGGATCGAGGCCGGACCCTGCTCACATGCAGATGCGTTCAGAGGAGCTAAATTTCTAGTGAGAGAGGTTTTCCCCAGGTGGGGTGTGTGTGAAGTGTTGCGGCCAGATAACGGCCCACACTTTGCTAATGAAATGTTTCAGCACATCACGCCCTTGCTGGGTATTAAGCATAAATTTGCGTGTGCATATCACCCGCAGGCCAACAGTGTATGTGAACGCCTGAATGGCCTATTGAAAGAAGAAATAGCAAAGATACAGCAAACAACCAAGAAGAGCTGGTTGTACTGTCTCCCGCTCGCTCTATTTGAGCTAAGGAATAGGCCAGGGTCTGATCACCACCTCACTCCTCACGAGGTGGTGACAGGACGTCAAATGCACCTTCCTCTAATGCCTACATCAAGAGCATTCACAGACCATGAAAACACTGCAACTGTTCTTGGTGACGAAATGTATCAATATGTGTCTTCTTTGATTACTAGTGTAGCATTTGTATCTCAACAGCTCAAGTGCACGCGGGGCGGGTCGAAGAGTTCTCAAAAAGAAGACACCGACAAGGAACTGGAAAAGGAAGGACTAAGCAAAATTGCTAAAGGTGACGTTGTGCTACTCCGCAACTTCAATAGAAAGTGGAACGGCCCACGCTTTACTGGTCCTCATTTGGTAGAGGAGGTAGCTACCAGAGCGGTGAAATTGCAGGATAAGCGTGCCTGGAATCACCTACACGACGTGAAGATCTACAAACTACAGACCCGCCCTAGCGTTAACGACAGGGCCATTGGAAGAGCAAAGACAGCAACAGAATCAGCTACAGAGAAGGAAACGTCAGCCACAGCTGATGACAGAAGTGTCACCACACCTGATCACCCCCCAGATTCCCCAGAGGCAACTACTGAAATAGACACTGGACGCTTGCCCACAGCCCATCCCATGGTCACGAGATCGCAAAGTAAACAAACTTCCGCCAATTGAGCCCCAACCCTCTCCCCTCTAAGGTCACCCCCGATTGAAGGACATTGTTTTGCGCACACACACACACACACATGTAAAACACTTGTATGTTTTCTCTTTTCTTCTCTCGCACATGCAGGTACCGTGTATAATTGTATTGTTAAGAAAATAAGTAACTAACAGTGTACTGTGCCCAGGAGTAGATGCTGCCCACGGATGATAGCACCCCTGAAGCCCTATCACACCAATTTGTATATCACATAAGAAGACCGAAGTACCTGAAAAGAAGGAGGGTACGCGTATATTACACCGCCTTTATTTTGGCCATAGAACAATCATTTCACCATCTTCACCAGCACTTACCCACGCTAAGGGATAGATCACTATGGTTAGCGTGGGAACAGCTCTTCGCCTGGGCACTGAACGATTACTAGATAGGGAGAGCTTAATAACAACCACTAACAATAATAACAAGCGTATTGAGGATTTTCAGGTGGGCACCTTTAACGTCGCAAGAATAAGCTGCCGGACTGCAGCAAGGTAAGAGCAAATGCCGGTGAGACTAGCTTTTGTAATAAAAATGATAGGAGTATTGGTCATCACTGATCTATTGGCTGTCTCTGTATGGCAGAAAAGTTATGTTATCAATATTATGGCTGCACCCAAACCTAACATATCCCCTCCCACGGCTGCAACAGGTGTGACGTCAGGTGGTACTAGCAACCCTCCGCATAAGGGAAGTAGAGTTAAACGCAGCACATATACAGATAACAAGGGTATTGATAATTACATAACAGATTCAGCACACGTCTCAAACAACATGTGGTACCAGCACATGACCCAAATAGGTAAGCAGACAACAGAAGATAGCTGTTATGTTTGCTCATTGATCCCATATGCCATGAGCGCTTCTCGAACATTCGTCGCCACAGAAATACAAGAAAAGACGGCGCGATGTATAGTATATCTGGCACTATTCCAAACGAGAGGGCGATTTCAAGGAACGGTGATGAGAATGGAGTGGAAAACAAGAGACACATACCCATACGAAAACAATTTCCTCAAGTCATATTTGAGTTACCATAAGAGCACTTTACATGCTAAAGCGTTCAGATACATGACAAGTGGCCCTGAAAAGGGAGAAACGAAGGAACTTACCCTACAATACCTACCATGTGATTGGTACGCCACTGAAGTTCCTGGCATACAAGGCTGTTGGGAAAGGCCACTGATAACAATAACAGGGAAGGTATACATGAACAATGAATGGGAAATAGGAGTGGTCGGTAGCAACATGATAACAAGAGAAAATATTACCACCATAAAGGAACACAATGACAGATGTTGGACGACATGGGGCAAATACGTACCCATGCTGACATGGATGGAGAAGGATGAAGACCCAATAAGCATACTACCGCTGACCGCGCCCAAGTTATGCTACCAACACAGAGGAGATGTGGAGGTGGGATACAACACCAACTGTGGAAGCGTGTTAGAATTACCAGAGGGGGGTGCTGGAACGGCAGTGATAATGGATCACTATTGGGCCTGCGGAAATAAGGCATATCACACCCTTCCCCCGTTGTGGAATGGTATATGCACAATGGTACACATCAATGTACCATCGCTAGTGGTGCCCCAAAACATGTGAACATGGCCAATTTCCCCAAAATGGATGAAGGGAACAAGAGGAAGAAGAGATCCGTACAATCGCAGGACGGAGAGAACAACAACAACAACAACAATGTCCTAAAAAGGATAAAGAGACAAGGAGAACCCCTGACAGGAAACTCCCTGTGGGGAAGGTCAGAAACAGCACTCACTTCTATCCCACCAGAACATAGGTTATTTAGCAGGGCTGCTATGTTCTTCTCGTCAATAATACACCCTGGACTACAAGCTTATGCAAACGCTAAATGGCTCCAGATCACCCGATGGGAACTAATGATGACTGTTAATTCAACAGTAAACGGATTCAATGCAATAAAAGAGGAACTGCGAGCGGTAAGAATGGTAGCACTACAGAACAGATATGTACTGGATCTCCTCACAGCGATGGAGGGAGGAGTTTGTGCAAAAATAGGACAATCATGCTGCACATTTATTCCTGCTAACGATGCAGATAATGGTACACTTACCGAAGCAGTATCACAACTGGCCCAGATGCACTCCAAGATGATGGAAGAAAGTAAAGGAGTAAAGAAGGATGATAGCTGGTTTTCATTGTTATGGTCATGGATGCCATTTTGGCTGTCGGACGGGCTGAAGATAATAGTTGGATGCATAATACTGGCTGCAGCCGTATTGATTGTAATAAGGTTTTGGAAGGCCAGGAAGGCACGCACTACAGACGAAATGATCGAAATGGTCGGCATGCACCCCTTGATACCAACTGACGATGACCAGTACACAGACGTGATAATAAAGGAAAGAGAGAAACTGCGCAAACAGATCATTGCCAATCACTTAGACCCACCATCCGTAAAGCTTGATAACCCAAGAAACCCGAGGAGCTATATCGGAAGATGGGTATACTGAAAACCGGGAGGGAGCTGTGTATACATGTACTGGTCATTTGAAGACCATGTCAACCACTATGGACACCTGGGAGGAGTGACGAAAATATGGAGAGTAAGAGGAGATAAAGAAAAAGATATGTTTGTGGTCGACAAGTTGACCAGACGGGGGACTGAAGTGGGAGAATGGGAGAAAAAGCTCCCCCCAATCTCCTCGCGACCATGGCCCAGAGGATCGCTGCCTAGACACCCTCCACGAGATGAATTCGTCTATCTACCAGACGACCGCATACCCTGGTTCAAGAACATACGGATATGCCCACCAGCCTGCCCACCAGCCTGCCCTACTCAAGCCGACACCTGCGGCATGGATGAACTCGACTAAGATGTCAACAACAAGCACTCACATCGTTAGAGATGCCATGACGACATAGCCAACTGCCAAGAACACACGTGCAAAGATGCACACTGGACACTCACACACCAACCAACACGAAGAATATAATCAGTGCTATGACGTAGGTGACGGATACACCCACTGACGTGCATCTTTATTATTTTTCACATAGGTTTTCCGTAATGCAGAAACGCAAGACGCACAAAGCACTCGCGTACATGCTTGCTGACGCTTCTCCCAACCCTTGCATCGTGATGAAAATATAATGAAGACATAATACTGCCTATGAAGCCATGTCGCACCGCAACACAGGTGCCGTGCATTACACATCCCCACCTATGAACCAGGCCAGAGTAGGCTGCAACACTGAATGAGCAAGAGTACAAGTGCTGATCATGCAAAACGAGCCCAGTGAGAGCTCACAGCCAAGGGAGTGATGTTGCAACTCCCGGCGCCAAGGTCACACCTGTAAGCGAAGCCAAGCACGCAGAAGCAAAATACAACTTTAAATGTGCAGAATTCTGCCCCATCCACGGTCTCTCCTCACGTGACCAAGCCAACCTGACAAGGTGCCTGGGTCCCACGTCTGGAACATAGGCTGCAACAATGAAAATGACCCAATGGACACCTACAGCGATGGGAATGGTCTGCTCTCAAGCCTATGAGCAAATCCGCGCATTGTCTGCACAAACACATAGTTACATATTGTTGCTAATGACAGGTACACCGCGAGCTGGGAACAACAATGGTCCCAGGCTGGGGGGCTCGCGGGTGGACCAATCAGAACATGGGGGCACTGACAACTGACGCCACTAACATTAGCCAATCATTAGGGGTCTTCGTGTAACAATTTTCAAGTATCTAATAGAAGGGACAACCCAAGTATACCACCTGACCCACCCTCAACCACTAATAATGTTCTCCCAATCCAGAGTGGCGATAGGTTTTTCGCTAACTTTCCCATGTGACGCAAGTAGCGCGTCATTCTGAGGTAAAAAGGGCCTGCGAGCCCCACGAATTTTGAGAGTCTGGACGGACGCGTACGATCCTAGACCCATCCTAGACCCATCCCTGCCGTTGTTCAATAAACAGCAGAACCACCTTGCTTCTTGCGTGTGTCTCATACTCATTTTTGGGGAACACGGGAGGAGTTGGGGCCTCCCAGCCCGGAGGTCCGCGGACGGCCCAGCCGACCCCGGGATAACCACCCTGACACCACTTTGTTCTCTTCTGGACAACTTCGGTGTATTTTTCACCAACTATGCTGAAGACACCCAGCTGGTTTTAGAGTCTACTGGCGATTATTTGATTGACAACAAAGCCCTCACAAACATTTACCAGCAGTTAGAACTCTGCATGTCATCCGATTGGCTTTGTCTAAATGGCAATAAATCAGAGATTCTCATTTTTGGCTCCAGACAGGCTTGGGCGAAACTGAGCCTGTCCTTTCTGAGTTTTACAATTGGTGATAACATCATACCGGTCCAAACTAATGTAAAAACTCTGGGGGTCCAGGTGGAGGCCAGCCTGAACTCCGAGGCACATGTTAATCTGTTGAGTCAAAGCTGTAATTAACATCTACATCTCCTGAGTACTATTCGTCCCTAAATCTCTGAATGGAACAGTGCTATGATATCTAGAGGTATTATTATCTCCAGGCTAGACTATTGTAATGCCCTGTTTATTGGAGCTTCAAGCTCTAGCATAACAAAATTAAAGTTCTTCAAAACGACGCAGTACACATCATTAAAAAAGTAATTAAAAAAGTCTCTAACCGTGCACACATCTCAGAGCATCAACAAAGTCTTCATTGGCCCCCCATCAAGGAAAGGATCTGGTTGAAGACGGGAACCTTGGTGCACAAGAGTATTCTTGGACAAGCACCTACCTACTTAAAAATGTCTATTCCACAGTACTGCCTGACCAGAACCCTTTGTTCAGCTAATAAAAGGTAGATTATCTTCCCCGAGTATAAGTGCACCAATGGACGGGGAAGATCAGAGCAGAAATCTTGTGGAATCCCTTCTCTCTACACTGAGATCTGAGACAGCCTTGACAGTTTTGAGAAAAACATTGAAAACACACATCTTTGAGTGACTTCCCCCCACTTCTCCTGGCACTCTTTAATGGTTGCCCTTTTGTGTGAATGTCACGGCGCCCTGATGCCTGTGGGTTTACGGCCTCTAACAAACACATTATTAATAATAATAATAATAATAATAATAAAACAGTTTGCACGTGTTGGTAGTGCCCCCAAAGATGCAGGCTTGACTTGACTTCTTCGAACGGATGGACAGTCAGTATTTCCTTTGGAGCAGGTGGTAGGCCAGTCTGTCATGAGGATGTGCCTGATGCCCGCACTTCCATTCAGCAGCTCTCCACTTGTGTTTCAGAAAGGCTTGGCCAGAGTCATACCAGGTGTTGTGCTTGAGGAAGGCTTCATGCAGATATTCATGGCAGGGGCAAGGATGTCCAGGGTGTTGGTGACATAGAGGTGAAGAGGAGCAAGGGCAGACTCAGTGTAGGAGTCCGTGGCAGGAGTATGAAGGGGAGTGAAAGTGGCTGCACATGTAGAGAGGTGTTGTGAGAGGGTCGGATATGGTGTTATCTGCTGAGATGAGACATCCAAAGTATGTCTGGCAGAGTGCATCAGACCAGAGGGATGGATGGTGAGAGAAAGAAAGTCACAGAGGTTACAGAAGAGACCATTGGACAAATCAAGAGCATCAAGATGAATATTGAAGTCTCCAAGGAGGAGAAGCTTGGAGGTGGAGGCAAGAAGAGAGGAGGTCAGGTCAGACCATTAATGATCGCCATGTGAGGAAGCGGGAGACTGGACCAGGCTGAAACATCCTCAGTCATAAACACTGTTCACTGAAAACATTTAGTTAAAGGTGTACTATAGTTAACTTGCCCTGACCAATATCTACTATAGACTGGTTGACTGGGCGTGTGATATGGCTGAAGCCCAGGCCCCAGGCTTTGAGGCCCTGGACATGGCTGCAAACCAAATTCACTAGATGTGATGCTATTATGGCAATAAAATGGACACTGGACCAACCTTCATTCTAGTTGTAGAGAATATTGAGTGTGTTTTATTGGGGCTGGGTTAATGGTTGAGCCTCATGCCCTAGGCAAGTAACCCTGGCTGGCATCCCCAACATGTGTTTCTCAAAGTGACTCACATAAGTATGAACTGCAAAGAGATGTTGGTTGAAGTTGCGCAACATTTCTTTCATTTGTGTTAAAAGTGGAATTAGTGAGGGGTGTGGCTGGGTGCCACAAACCCGCCACCTAAACTCTCAGCTCTGTGCCCCTTGTCTGCTAATAAAATACATACGTGTCGCTAGAGACACCTGTTTCACAATGTCCAAGAGGCACTCTGGTTTTCTGGTGAGACAAGTGGTGTCCAAAGACCCATTTGTGAGGGTTGCGGCTCTCATTCAGAGGCAGGCGGCTGCTGTGAGATCCAACATGATCTGGGCAGTATCGTTGCCTTCCACAAAGTCCACATACCAGGAGGGTGCTGTGGGAGGAGATCACAAGATGGTGGTGTCCCTGTTGCGGTGAGTGATTAGTCCCTCCACACTTGTTGAGGATATCATCAGGAGCTGGAGGAGGAGTGACTCCCTGAGTCCCTTCTTGGTTTCCATAATACAGTGAACAAATGATATGCAGGAAGCCTGTTGGGAGTCAAGGGTGTGGGTGGCTCCTCAAGGATTTTTTTGCTGTTTGTTCTTCTGTTCTTGGCCCCGCCCACCCCAACTACAAGTACTGCAATTCTCCCTGTGGGGCTGAAGCCTGCAGGGAGTCAAGGGTCCGGGTGGCACCTGGAGCATTTTCTCGCTGTTTGTTCTTCTGTTCTTGGCCCCAGCCACCTCAACTACAAGAACTGTCATTCTATCCAGGAGAGTGAAGCCTGCGGGCAGTCAAGTGAGTTGGGTGTTCGTACTCAGGCTCTGCTTTTTAACTGTCTGCTGAGGACATCTGTCTCTGTTACAGTCCAATGATCAGATGAGCCGGTGAACTGAACAGAATTGATTTGCACTGATCTGAACTACGAAGGTGAGAAAGTGAGACAGTATTTTATTGTGGATGTTGGGGGTTTGTCTTGACCCCCAGTGATACCCGTAAGCCCCCCAGCCCGCACAGACTCACACACACACGTCTGTGCTGCTCGGGCTTCCCGGTCGCACTGCCATGGCTGGGAACGCCCCGTTTATTTGTATTGCATGCGGTGGCGTGCAGCGTCATGCCGCCGCGTGCGCGTCCCTTCAAGGGGCAGTGCCACACTTCTCCTTTTTCGTGAGGACAACAAAATACTTTAATAACACACCACAAATCAAAGAACTATAATAACACAACACTTGAAAAACAGTTTCCCACACACCCCTTTATTAGCATCCACCCGGGTCCCCTTAGTCAACAATCCCCGGACTCAGGTCGATCCGACAAGTGTCCCAGTACGTAATCGCTGAGGAAAGCGGGTTTCCCTCGCCCAGCCCTCTGGGGGTACCTCCCGCTCACCTCCGGAACGGGCAGTTCATCCACAGGCACTCCCCGGACAGGGGACTCAGGTGTGCCGGAGTGTCCTCCTCCGTCATCAGGCACCTCCATTAAGTCCGCTTCCAGGGGGGGGGTCGGGTCTCGGGTGCCCTAGCTTCTTGAAGAAGCTCACATTCCGGGTCATGGCAGACCTTCCATCTAAGGCAGTCACCATGGACCCCTTGATGGCCAAGATGTCCAGCGGCTCCGGCTCGTATGGAAGAGAGAGCTTTCCGTGGGGGTGTCTGTTGCGGATGATGACCTGGTTGCCTGGCTCCAGCCGCTGCGGGCGGAGTCCCCTTCTCATGTTTTCCTGCTCAATCCTCAATCGCCGGTCCACCTCTACCTGTTGGTTATCATTTACACCCGGCTCCTTTTCGCCCACCTCGGGCAGCAAACCCAGCGGAAAATGCTTGAACAGAGCCTCGGCCGGGGCCACCCCCGTGGAGGCATGTGGGGTCATACGGTACACCCACGGAAACTGATAGAGAGCTCTCTGGAGGGACTGTCCCTGGCCTTGGGCAATTCTGAAGGTCTTGTTCAGTGTCCTCATCAGCCTTTCGTCTTCTCGTTTGCCCTGGGCCACAAGGGGGTGATCTTCCGGTGCTGTGCCCCGCAGCTCTCCATCGATTCCGAGAAACGTTTGCTCTGGAATGGCACCCCGTAGTCAGAGCACAACATGTGGGGGAACCCATGGGCCGCAAAAACCTTCTTCACGGCCACCACCACGTGTTCGAAAGCCACAGACTCTACAAACTCCACCTCCGGGTACCTTGAGTATTCATCGACGATCACTAGGAAGTGGGTGCCCATTGTTGTTGATCCAAAGTCCGCATGGACCACCTCCCAGGGTCGCGTCCCTCGAGGCATTGCCTCTATGGCCGGTTCTTACTGCAGAGGAGATGCCGCCTGACACCAGAAGTAGGCCGCCACAAAGTCGTCCACCTTCTGCTCTAGCTCGGGGAACCAGACCTTCAGCCATAGCCTGGCCTTGTCTTTGCAGCACCCTGGTGTCCATGGTGGGCAAGTGTGATCACGTCCTTCACCTTGGGCTGGGGGACAACAATCAGGTCACCTCTGAGCAGCAGGCCGGATGCCGAGAATGATAGTTCTTCCCTGACCTTCCACAGCTGCTCCAGTCCCGTCTTGACCTCTTGAGTATGCCCCGCCAGGGATTCCTATGCCCCGCCAGGGATTCCAGCACCAACTTCCAGGAGCCCTGCAGCATGGAGTGTCTCAGGATCTGAAAACACTTGTCCCCTGCAGCTGCTGCTTCGAGTTCCCCCAAGGGCATTGCATTGGGCGTGGCCGCCTCCACCATCCATTGGGACATGATCATCCGCTTCTTCAGCACATGTGTCATATTCGACTCCCCCATGTGCACCCCGGTGCCGGGAGAGATAGTCGGCTGTGTTGTTCGCCCCGGGCCGATACACCAAGGTGACTCCGTACTCCCGGATTGCGAGCATCCACCGCTCGATCCTCGCCGGTGGCTTGGATGACGACCCTGCCAGAATGGGAAGCAGAGGCTTATGGTCCGTCACGACCGTCACCGGGCGTCCCAGGACATAGAGCATGAAGTGCCTGCAGCCCCAGAGCACCGCCAGCACCTAGCGTTCAATCTGCGAATACCTCTGCTCCGTCTCAGACAGTGCCTTGCTGGCGTAGGCTACCGGGCGGACACCCTGTCACGATCTATCTGAGTTAGCACGGCGCCCAGGCCAAACGGGCTGGCGTCCACGATGACCTCCGATGGTAGAGCAGGGTCGAAAAATGCCATGGTGTCCTCAGCCGCCAACCCACCCTTGATGTCCTCGAATGCCGCCTGCTCAAGCAGGCCCCAGTGCCAGGTGGATTCTTTCTTCGTCGGGCCCTGAGGGGTTCAGATCTTGAGGCAAGACTTTGAATAAACCATCCACAGTAAGTGACCATGCCGAGGAAGCTCCTCACATCGGACACCGACTCGGGTGGCTGTGCCTTCTTGATGTCCTGGACCTTCTTGGGATCCGGCGACACACCCCCCTCTTTGAAAACAAAGCCAAAGAATTCGATGGAGGGTCTCATGAACTCACATTTTTCCCTGTGAAGGGTGAGGCCCAGCGACTGCAGCCTCTCGAGAGTCTTTGCTAGCCTCCGCAGGTGGTCCACCCCAGTCCTAGCAAACACCAATATATCCTCACTGATGTTCAAAACGCCCTCTAGGTCTGCGAGGGCGCCTCGGATGATATTCTGAAAGACCTCCGCTGCCGAGGACACTCCAAAGCTGAGTCTTTTGTAGCGGTAGAGTCCCCAGTGGGTGGTGAACGTGGTGATGTACCTTGATTCAGGGTGTAGGACCACCTGATGGTAGCCCGCCCGGAGGTCCAGCTTGGAAAAGAAATGGGCACCCTGCACCTCCGCAATGATGTCATCAATTGTTGGGGTAAGGTGCCACTCCCTTTTGAGCCTCTTGTCAACGTAAATGCGGACAGAGTCGGGTTCTTTGGGTTTCCTCGCCACGACAATCAGGGACACCCAAGGGGTCGGACCCTCCACCTTCTCGATTATGTCGAGGTTCACAAGATTGTACAGCTCCTTGTCCACCTGCTCCCGAAGGTGAAAGGGCACCCTGTGATGTTTTAGGGTGATGGGCTGCACGGACTCCTCTATATGTAACCTCACGGGGTCACCGGCCATCTGTCCATTTCCATTGAAGTGGGAGGCATACTTGTCAAGCAGGTCGTTAATGTCCTCCAGGTACACCGAGTAAGCAGGTACTGCCTCCTCCACTGGGGCATCCTACTTGCTCTGGTCCACCTGGGCCACATTAGGCGGGCGATTCTGGCGTTGGAACCCGGACCGGGCCGGGCCTCTAGGCACCATCATTGGCAGGGCTGCCTTGCACACCCGAGAAAAATGATCGGGCAGCCCACCCCTACCACATGTCCTTCCAGCCGCCGGGCGCTCAGTCGGGTGGGAAAGATCGTACCCACACATCTGGCAAGATTTGCCAGCTCTTCCAGCCCTGTCACGGGGTCCAGCACGAGGTCTTCTGATGCCTCTTCCACCTCGCCACATGTCACACACCTCCTCTGTCTTGACTGAGCGGGACCCAGCTTCCATCCTAGCTGCCCGAGCCTCAGACACCTCGTGGCACCGCCCCAGCTCAAGGATGCGTGACAGTGTGGTGCCCGGCTCTCTTAGGACTTATCTTCTGAGTTTACCAGAGGAGCATGCCTGGATGAGCATAGGTCTTATCATGCCCTCTGCATCGCCCCACGCACATGCCAGCGACAGGCGCTGTAGGTGTCCATAGAAGGCGTCCAAAGTCTCATCCTCATTTTGCCTTGCAGACAGCATCACAAATCTTTCATAGTCCGAGTTGGCAAGGGGCAGAAAGTGAGCCTGGAGTGCAGTCTTTGCCGCCGCATAGGAGCCATCCCCTGGTGGAAGCGACTCAAATATCTCCTGGACCAAAGGTCCCGGCGAATACAGCATGGTTTCCATCCTGCTGTCATCATCGTTCACCTGTGCGGCCCTAAAGTACATATTGAGGCGGTCAACCCACCTCTTCCATCTGGGCCCAAGGCTGGATGGCGGGCCCGATACGTCAAACTCAGGCATGGGCTGCAGTGCCGAATGGGCTCGTGCTTGAGCCATGACGGGAAGTCCTGGCTGAGCAACCGGTTGCACCACTGGTGGCGGCTGGGGCAATGGAGCCCGACCTCCTGCTTGAGCCTGAGGAGGCTGCTGTTTGTCTGCTGCTTGTCCGCCGTCCTGGGGAGGCTGCTGAACTGCTGGCAGCCCACCGTCTTGACCACCAGACCCGCTCATGGGATTGAGCGCACAGGCACCCCTGGCGTGGAATTTGGGGGCCGCAACTCAACTCCCACCACCACAACACAGTCCTGACACACACCCAGGCAAAATGAAATGTCCAACCTTGGGGCGAAGATGATGATGGCAGAGTATCCCCCTCCACAGACTGCCTCATGCACAGACACAGCAGCTGGACATGATGATGAACAGGATGAAGAGAAATAGAAGGTCCACAGCTGCAGCAGTCTTCACTGATGATCAAGAGGGTGAAGAAGAAGAACTCTCCAGCCTGATGATGAAGGGGATGATGAAGTAACCAAAACCCCAGCTGCAGCAACACCTTGTGGGCACAGATGTTCCAAAAATTGAGTTAAGGAAAGATTTGGGCTATGCAGGCCCAGCCATTGTAGCCCTCCTCCTCGCTTACATTCGATGTAGGAGACCCAAAATTCGGGCATGGGCATGCAGGTATAATTGCCTGCTAGCAGTGTGTCCAAAAATTTGGCCTGGATGCCACTCACAGCCCAAACCGGAGCTCAGTGAAGTTCCATGGCCGAAATCCAAAATGGCTGCCAGCTGCGTGGGTGAGGTACGGCGTACGGTATGAAACAAACTCTCATCAAGATTCCGCTTCAGGGAAAAAATTGAAGATTCAATCACCGCCGGGTCCAGGCATGATCCCCCACGCGTTGCCACTGTTGGGGGTTTGTCCTGACACCCAGCGATACCCGTAAGCCCCCATCCCGCACAGACTCACACACACATGTCTGTGCTGCTCAGACGTCATACTGCCACGGCTGGGAACGCCCTGTTTATTTATACTGCATGTGGCGGCGTGCAACGTCACGCCACCGCGTTCACGTCCCTTCAAGGGGCAGCGCCACAGTGGAGCTCTGTGTTGGTACAGCTGCTTTTTCTTATACCATTTTATACATCGTTCATCATTGTGGGGAAAAGGAAAGCAAAGGACGGATCAACTGTGGGCGGAAGCCAAAACAAGATCATAAGGATGTTTAAGACCATTAATTTCATAATTGTTCTTTTTTCCTTTTTTTATAATAAGACGTGAATTCGCTGATCATGGAGATAAAAGACTTATTAGTGCATATTGATGGTCTGGTCAGTGCACATCTGAAGGTCCATAGGGGCTCCACTCCGAAGGTAACTACTGCACCTGAATTAGTCCCTAAACTGAAATCTACCTAAAACCCTGTTGGCGGATGCAGACCTTATTTCTTTCGGTGACATGGACGCAGAGCACGACTTGGAAAATAAAGGCCATTTCAATCAGCTGCAGATGGATGTAGATTGCTTGGCCCCCTTTCAAAATCCAACCCTCTCCTCCCCCGAGGACCATGAGGAAGGGGATAATGATAGTATCCCAGTGAATCTTATGGAGCCTACCTTGGTGGGTAATGTGCCTGTCATTATCAGAATTTCATTGAAATATCACCGTTCCCATCACCCTTGATGGAGCTGGCCAACTATGAGGGTGATAAGGAGCCTGTTTACTCTTAAAGAAATCAACTGCCTCTCACACTGGTGAATATTTCGATCCTGAGGGGGTCGGGGTGTGGTGGGACACCTGGCCGTGCTGAGGATGTTGTGTCCACACCTGTTGCAGTTCTTGGGGGCGGTGCAGGTGGCGCCTGCACTGCCACCACTGTTACCCTCACAAATCGATTTGACTGTCTTGCGGAGGCCACTTCACCCCCTTTTGCCATCGCTCCTGGTTGAGCATTGCCTAATGTTAGGGAGAATTCTCAAAATGTGCTAATTTCCCTGACATTTTGAGACCCCCAGCAACTTTGATGGATTTCTAGGATTTTATTTTTTTACCTGGGAAGAGTGCGAGCCTTTTTTTCCCACTCTTCCATGTATTTTGATGTGTGTGTTACTTTTGTGTTCTTTGGTTGTGAAGTTTTAAAACAACTCTATGGGCATCATCTTTTTCTGTGTGTCACACAGTACCTTCAGTGCAGTGGCACAGGGATGTCTTTAAGACTTCCCAAGGTTTAAATACCTTCTGTGGGACTGACTACCGTCTCCCAGAGCAAGTAAAGTTAAATTGACTTTACTAATCTCTTTACATTTACTGACCCAGCACACACTATCTTCCTATGAGGTGCTGGAGGGGTTGCCTAGCTTCCCCTGAGTCAAAACACTCATGTAACTGTCAAATGTTACCCTTTCCTACTTTAAATGGCTGGTGGCCGTGGTTTAGATCAAACTGCCATGATTTTTCCCGACCGATAACAACGGTACCTAAAAATCGAGTCAGCCCTGTTTTTTAATATGGCGCCCAAGACCTATCTGTAAAAACAGACTTGGTCATCTTTTTTCACCCTTTCTTTTAGGAAAAGTCCTTCTTGTGTTTGTATCTGCGCACCAAACCAGGTTTGGTCCCTTTCTTTGTTGGCCTTTGGCGGGCTTCAGTGCTGAAGCCCTCCACTGGCGCCTCAGTGTCTGGGATGGACAGGATGTGAGGGAGGTGCCCGAAACTCCCTGTGCTTCGTCTCCTAGGAGACCTGAATGCACTCTGGCGTGATTGGCCGGCTGACTTTCCGACAAGGACAGCCACCCTGCTGTGTGAGTGACAGCCAGGCTGGAATTAATGGGGAAAACTGTTTAAAAGTAGGTCTCTGGGACTTGGGAAGCAGAGTCGACCACTGGAACGAAAGGACCGAAGACAAGCTGAAGGAAGAGGACTGTGGCAACTCCTGGACCACTGGTGAAGCCCTGCTGCAGGTCCGAATTGCCTGAAACTCCATCGACAGAGAAGCCCTTCAAGGTTAACTTCTTTCCTTGACTTTGGTGGGAACAACCAAGTCGCAAGCCACCTGGACATCGTCCCCATCTGGTCGAATTTTCATTCGAGTGCTGTTGAAAACCGGATAGCCAGAGGGAAGGAAACCAGCTTGTGGACTATAAGGCACTCACACCTTAAAACAGCGTTTTGCAAAGCTTATGGCCTCATCCCTGGGCAGTGCAGGAACCTCCTGATGTCCTCCTTCTTGTCCCCACGACTGAAGCTCAGCAACAGTGAGATCTGCTCGAACTGCCAGGAACAACTGCCTCAGCTACAGCTCTTCTTTACTTTAAAGGTACTGTGCAAACGTGATCTGTAAATCTTTTCAGCCACCGGAAAAGTGGGTGAAACTTTCCCAACTTTGAAGGCTTGTCCTTCCCTAAACATTCATCAAACCTTTCACCTATCAAATTCTTGTAAAAGCCATGGCACAGATTTAACCGTTTACTACCAGAACTGTGCTATCCTATACAAAGACTCTGAACCATTGACTTTGGCCCAGGCCTATGAACTGAATTGCTGGTTGTAGTTTACTGAAACCCTTTGCCCTGCCTATTAAAGTATTTGGGCTGTTGATTCTTATAACCTTGTCTTTCTACCCCTTTTTGAAAGTAGCTTAAGTGCCATGTTGCTCCCACTTCAGGGGAGCTAAAATTGTTAATTTACTTACCGGTTGTGTTTGTGTGGTTTATTAGTGTGTGATATTGCTAGTGTAATGTTTTCAAACTGACTTTGCAAATAAATATATATAGTACGTTTTTTTTTTAACCACTGTATTTCTTGGTCCTTTGTGTAACTTGTTCTATTGCTCACTTCAACTCTTGAGATAAGTCTAGCTGCTCAGCCATCGCTACCACTTTACTGTGTAGTACAGGCTCGTACCAAACGGTGAAATTGTACTTACACTTGTAGTCTTATTTGCATGTAGTGTTCCCAAAGGGTACTGGATGTGATTCTGCCTAACAGTGGTGTGCAGTAGTGAGGATAACATGTACTTGTTACAATTAGAGTGCTACTTTTACCTTTGTACAGATAATCCTTGCAAGTCTAAGCAACACTAGAGAAGCAATTGTTTTATCATGTCTGATATGGAAAGCTACAGGCAGGAGATCCTAGTCACTTTAACTGTTTATCAATTGAGAGATATGTGTGAAGCTATGAATCTCA
This sequence comes from Ambystoma mexicanum, assembly GCF_040938575.1. Taxonomy (NCBI): domain Eukaryota; kingdom Metazoa; phylum Chordata; class Amphibia; order Caudata; family Ambystomatidae; genus Ambystoma; species Ambystoma mexicanum. The sequence goes on along the minus strand of NC_090935.1, from coordinate 211,149,520 downwards.
CTGTAAAAGGCAAAAAGGTTGAATTAGTAGAAAAGCTGTTAGAATACCAAAGTCTGAGTAGTGGGTCTGAAACCCCCACTCCTACAGCAAATGTGGAAATGTTGATGAGGATGATATTGTTTCTGATTTCAGTTCAAATGTTATGGATGAGTTAGATGAGGCAGAAGAGTCTCACAATGTAGGCCCTGTTTTACCTCTACTTGCTCATAGGCTTCAATATCTGACCACAGGTACCCCATCAGGTCCAACACTAAGTCCTGAGTATAAAAAATGAGACCTGAGTTAGAATTTAAAAGAATCCAATCTCAAACTGAAAGCAAACATCAAGATCTTAAACTCAGAGAAATGGAGTTGAACCATGCACTTGAAATGAAAAAGTTGTCTCTTGAAACTGGTTCTCTCCCAGAGTCTTCTAGGTCTTCCATTCGTAAGAGACCTCGCATGCCCAAACATGCAGTAAGTATGTATGAGGCTAACCTTGATTTTTTGGATTGGTTGGCTGCTTTTGAATATAACCATGGGATTCAAGACATTACAGGGAATCAGCTGATTCCTTGGCTTTTTTCTAGGATACCCACTGTTGCAACTGATGTGGTAATGGAGTTGGGGGATATAGACAGAAAGGAGTATGAAACTGTGAAGCTAACTTTGATAGCTAGATTTGGGAAGACCCCTTCTCAGTATTCTAAGAGGTATAGAACCCTCAGAAAGCATGATGGTACCCCTTCGGCTACCTGGGTGACTGAATGTTTGAAACACTTAGATGGATGGGTTAAGGGTTACAGAGTGAACACTTATGAAGCTATGAGAAATATGTTTATGTTGGAATCTATTTATGATGCCTGCTGTCCTGAGCTGAGACATCACTTGGTTTGACTCTAAGGAAATTGATCCAAAGAAGTAAGCAAAGGCTGCTGACTTGTGAGTTGCAAACAGAGCTACTCACAAGGATTCTGGGGTAACTCAGAAGAAGGATGAGGGGAAGCAGCACAAGAAAGATACCAAAGAGAATTCCAATACCTCCACTCCAAAAGAGGGCCCCAAACATAACAAGGGTAAGCCACCAGGGAAACCGAATCAGGCTAGTGTACCTCCTGGTGTCAAAACAGAAGGAGGTCAGAACAAACGCCCATTCATAAAGGCATTTGGAAAATGTTAGGCTTGTGGGTCAACTGACCATGTGAAAGGGGATCTCAGATGTTAGGGTAACCCTTCAGGGATCCACACTGTCTCCTTAGCCTTCTACTCAGAGGATGAAGTACCAATGCCAAGTGGAAACTTTCACTTACTGGCTGAGGAACCCATGAAAGTCCCACACAGTGTTTCCTTAGTATCCTTGGGTCTGTGGGAACAAAATAACTTGGATGTCTACAATTCCATTCCAGACTAAAGAGTATTACAAAGACAGTGTTCTTGTGAATGGTCAGGAGACCCCTGCCATCAGAGACACTGGGGCCAGCATAACTGTAGTTTATGAATCATTTTCCAAGAGTGTGGATGTTGCTAAGGTACCCAAATTCCTAACTAAGCTTGCTGGAGGCCCTGTCCAAATGCTTCCACAGTTACCAGCTCCCATCCAGTGCAATGACATGACTGTCAAGATACCTGTAAGTGTGCAGAGTGAGGTACCTGGGAGAGCCCTGTTGGGAAATGACTTAAAAACTCTTGGAGTTGTATCAGGCAACCGCAGGCCATCAAAAGGAAATAGGAGCAGGCTAGGAAGGCCAGAGAGAGTACTTTAAGAGGCTCTCAAGAGGAGATTATAGAAACAAATATAACTCCCAGTACACAGGACTTACTGACTGCAATTTCGAAAAAGAAAGAGGAAAAGGGGAAACCTAAAACCTATCGGAAGAAACCAGTCAGCACGTCTGTGCTACCAACAAGGACATCCCCGAGAGGACTGTCCAAAGTCACAGCTGTGACTCCGCAACCAGCTGAGGCTGAGTGTGTGGAACAACCTTGTGTGGTTGAATCAGCTGCTGAGGAATCAGTGCTGGAAGAGGACCTTGCTCCTGTTGGAAATCTGGATCCTGCAGACCATCCTGAGCTGCAGTCTTTACTGGCAGAAGGTGTATACTGTAGGGCAGACATCAGCAGAGGTCAAAGCGAGTGTCCTACTCTTGAAGGTCTTCACTAACAGGCAGCTTCCCAGCTGGATGGGCAAGAGCCAGGGAAGCATAGGTTGTACTGGGAAAATGGTCTCTTCTACAGTGAACCGACTTAGTCTATCCCAGGGGACCACAGAAGACTTGTAATGCCTCTGGAAAGCAGACTCCAGTTCCTACAGTTAGCCCATGAGATACCTTTGGCTGGTCACTTAAGTTTTAAGAAGACCAAGGAAAGGCTCTCTTTATATTTCTACTGGCCTAAGTTGGGGTCTGATGTAGATAAGTTCTGTAGGAGCTGTCACACTTGCCAAACCTCTGGCAAGAGTGGAGCCAGGAATGTGGCACCCTTGGTGCCTCTCTCAGTGGTGGGAGTCCCCTTTGAGAGGGTAGGAATCGACATTGTTTGTCCCTTAGACCCTCCAACATCTTCAGGAAACAGGATTATCCTGGTTGTAGTAGACCATGCTACTAGGTATCCTGAAGCCATACCTGTGAGGACTGTTACAGCTCAGGCTGTTGCTGAGGCCCTACTTGGTATTTTTACCAGGGTAGGATTTCCTGAGAAAGTTATCTCTGACAGATGATCCAATTTTATGTCCCACTACATGCATGCCATTTGGAAAAACTGGAGTAACTTACAAGTTCTCAACTGCCACCATCCTCAGACAAATGGATTGGTTTAGAGGTTCAACCATACAATGAAGAGCATGATCGCTGCTTTAGAGGAACCCCTTAGAAGAAAGTGGGACCTTCTACTGCCATGCCTTCTATTCTCTTACAGAGAAGTCCCTCAGGAGGGAGTTGGATTTAGTCCCTTTGAGCTTCTCTATGGCCATCCAGTTAGAGGCCCCCTGGCCCTGATTATGGAGCGATTGGAGAGTGCTCCTTCCTTCAAGTCAGTGAGAGTCACTGACTATGTGATAGGTCTCCAGAGGAGAATGTCACACATGATGGCAGAAGGATCAGATAACTTGAAAGCAGGTCAGGCTCTGGTGAAGCATTGGCATGACCAGAAGGCCAACATGGTTGAGTTTTCTGAAGACCAGCTAGTTCTAATTATGGTACCTGCAAGGCAGAGGGCCTTTACAGGACAAATGGATAGGACCCTTCAAGTTTGTGGTTAAACTTGGAGAGGTAAACTATCTTGTGGATTTAGGCAATCCTAAGGAGGCTCCCAGAGTCTTTCACACCAACCGTCTACAAGTTTATGTCTCAAGACCAGAAGTAGGAGCTTTGCTTCTAGCTTTAGCCCAAGAGGAGGAGGAGAGTGAACCTCTACCTGACCTACTGAGAGGCCAGCCTTTAGATGGGAAAATAGAAGGAGTTAATCTCTCTTCTAATTTGACACCTGAACAACAGGATGAGTGCAAGTTTCTGTTAAATCAGTTTGCCTCCCTGTTTTCACTATCACCAGGCTTGACCCTTCCGGGCCAGAATTATATTCTCACTGGTGACTATTACCTGTTAAAAGCAGAGGTTACAGGATGTCAGATCATGTAAGAACCCATATAAAGAAGGAGGTCAACAAGATGCTTGATCTCGGGGTAATAGAGCCCTCTACCAGTCCATGGTCTAGTCCTGTTGTTCTAGTACCAAAGTCAGGATCCAAGGAGTTGAGATTATGTGTGGACTATAGATCTCCTAATGCAGTCACCAAGTCACCAAGACACCAAGACTGATGCCCACCCTTTACCATGGACAGATGAACTGGTGGAGAAACTTGGTTCAGCCAAGTACCTCAATACATTTGACCTCACTTCAGGCTATTGGCAAATAGCACTGACAGACCACGCCAAGGAGAAAACTGCATTCTCCACCACAGCAGGCCTCTACCAGTTTAAGGTAATGCATTTTGGACTAAGGAATGCACCTGCTACATTCCAAAGGATGGTTAATCAAGTTCAGAATGGGATGGAGGACTTCTGCATGACATACTTGGATGACATTGCAGTGTTCAGCCCTACCTGGAAAGAACATGTTGACCACTTAGGATATATGTTAGGCTCACCTGGTATCCACGGGGACGCCACCCAGCTGTAGGGACTCTGGTACCCTTCTCAGCCGCTCCCAGGTATAATCAGCAGTGAAGTTCTGCCTGGAAAACAGGTGGGCAATGTTCAAGACTGGGCAACTGGGGGAAGAGCCTCCCAACACCCCGTATGCCCGCAGCCCCTCCCCGGACCTTTCCTCACCTTGTTATGGGTTTTGGCGTGCTCTCCATCCTGCCTTCTTTGCAGGGGCGCGTTGTTCTTTGTGGGTGAGTGCAATTTGGTTACTTCACTGATGCAGGCCCTTTAGAGTCTTTCAGGTAGGTCTTATTACTGTTATACTGTATGCCTTTCTTGGATTTAAATAATGTCTTTTCTCTCTCCATAGGTGCGCGGAAGTTCGCAGTGGAACGTTGGCTGAATTGGGACTCGCGGCAGGTGATGGTGCTTCGAGAGCGCCTTGATGCGGTACGTAGGTGCTATGTGCAGCGCTATGATGCCTTGCCTTTGCTAACCTGTTGTCTTTTGTTCCCGTAGGTTGCGGTGCTCACCCTGAGCAAGAAGTCCCAAGGCGATGCTGGTTGATGGGCGACTCGTGAGGTAAGCTACCGGCACAATTGTGAAATGTCTAATGTCCTGTTTTTCTCCTTTTTGCAGATCCGACGGTCCGGGAGGCTCGCTGTTCCTTGGATGCTGTTTGCAGGAGCGGAGGGCAGCTAGCAGTGGAATCACAGGTAAGCTGCTGCTATTAACGATGTCCTTTTGTTTTTCAGATGCTGTTCTTCTGAGGTTCGCAGATGCAGCTGAACACGATGAGCATCACGTTGCAGGATTGCAAAGTAACGCGAAGCGTGCAATCCAAGTCGGGTGTGGTTTAAATAGCATCAAGAAAGTAGTCCAGGTAAAATAGTCCCTAGGCTACCACACCCAAAACACTATACCGCATAGCTTGGTTCCAAGGAGCCAAGCTATGTGGATGCCTCCATGTTGACTGGCACGGAAATAAAGTAGTTCCCAAGCACAAGTCTTCATTAAGTATGAGCCTGGCACCAAAGGCCCCAGGACTGGCACCAAAAGGGCCTAGGCAAAGGATGTTTAAGCTTGTTGGGGGCCCGAGTCGAGACCCCTCCTGGGCCATGGACCTGCCGGGGGGGTTTCAGGAAGTGGATCGTGACAATATGTTTTGCAGGCTCTTGAGCAGGCCCATCTGACCATAAAAGCTTGTAAATGTGAAATTGGTCAGAGCAAAGTGGTCTACCTTGGACATGAGGTAGGAGGAGGTGAAATCTGGCCATTGCATAGCAAGTGCAAGGTGTATACAACTGGGCCACCCCTGCTACTCAAACCCAGGTGAGAGCCTTCCTAGGCCTCACTGGTTACTATAGGAACTTCATAGAGATCTATGGGACCATAGCTTCTCCCTTGAATGTGGTCTCCTCTCCCAAATTCCCTGACAAGGTCAGGTGGAATGAGGAGTGCACTCAAGAATTTGAAGGCCTAAAGAAAGTCCTTTGTCAAGCTCCAGTCCTAAGAGCTCCTGACTACAACCAATCCTTTGTTGTGCAGACAGATGCTACAAATACAGGTATAGGTGCAGTTCTGAGTCAGCTGGATGAGAAAGGTAGGGAGCACCCCATTTGCTTCATCAGCAGGAAGCTGAAGGAACCTGAGACAAGGTGGGCAACCATTGAAAGAGAATGTTTTGCTATTGTGTGGTCACTGAAGAAGTTGAGACCATACTTGTATGGATCTAATGTTGTGATTCAGACTGAAAACCAACCCTTCATATGGTTGATGCAAATGAAAGGGAGAAACCCTAAACTACTGAGATGGTCAATCAGCCTGCAAGGGTTTGATTTTACCATTGAACACAGGTCTGGGTATCACCACCAAAATGCTGATGATCTCTCCAGGATGTTGGACCGACTGTAGTAAGGAGATTCATCCAGGAGTGGATTAAATCCTACTGTCCCTTAGTCTGGGGGGACGAGTGTTATGGAGAATTCTCAAAATGTGCTAATTTCGCTTACCTTTTGAGACCCCCAGCAACTTTGATGGATTTCTAGGATTTTATTTTTTTACCTAGGAAGAGTGTGAGCCTTTTTTCCCACTCTTCCATGTATTTTGATGTGTGTGCTACTGTTGTGTTCTTTGGTTGTGGAGTTTTAAAACAACTCCATGGGCATCATCTTTTCTGTGCGTCACACAGCACCTTCAGTGCAGTGGCACAGGGATGTCTTTCAGACTTCCCAAAGTTTAAATACCTTCTCCGTGACTAACTACCATCTCCCATAGCATGTAAAGTTAAATTGACTTCATTAGTCTCTTTAAATTTACTGATCCAGCACACACTATCTTCCTATAGAGTGCCAGAGGGGATGCCTAGCTTCCCTTGAGTCAAAACACTCATTTAACAGTCAAATGTTACCTTTTCCTACTTTAAATGCTGGTGACAGTGGTTTAGATCAAACTACCATGATTTTTCCTGACTGCTAACAACGGTAGCTAAAAATCAGGTCAGCCATGTTTTTCAATATGGCGTCCAAGACCTATCTGTAAAAACAGACTCCGGTTATCTTTTTTCGCCATTTCTTTTAGGAAAAGTCCTTCTTGTGTTTGTCTCTGCACGCCAAACCAGGTTTGGTCCCTTTGTTTGGTCCCTTTGTACATTGACATTTGGCAGGCGACAGTGTTGAAGCCCTCCTCTGGCTCCTGAGTGTCTGGGATGGACAGAATGTGAGGGAGGTGCCCTAAACTCCCTGAGCTTAGTCTCCTAGGAGACCTGAATGCACTCTGGCATGATTGGCCGGCTGACTTTCCGGCAAGAAAAGCCACCCTGCTGCCTGAGTGACAGCCAGGCTGGAATAAATGGGGGAAAACTGTTCAAAAGCAGGTCACTGGGACTTGGAAAGCAGAGTCGACCAATGGAACGAAAGAACCGAAGATAAGCTGAAGGAAGAGGACTGCTGCAACTCCTGGATGACTGATGAAGTCCTTCTTCAGGTCTGCATTGCCTGAAACTCCATCGGCTGAGAAGCCCTTCAAGGTTAACTTCTTCCCTTGAGTTTGGTGCAAACAACCAACTCGCAAGCCACCTGGACACCGTCCCCATCTGGTCGAATTTTCAACAGAGTGCTTCTGAAAACCGGATAGCCAGAGGGAAGGAAACCAACTCGTGGACTTTAAGGCTCTCACACTGTAAAACAACATTTTGCCAAGCTTGTGGCCTCCTCCCTGGACAGTGCAGGATACTCCCGACATCCTTGTTCGTGTCCCCACCACTGAAGCTCAGGAACAGCGAGATCTGCTTGAACTGCCAGGAACAACTGCCTCAGCTACAGCTCTTCTTCACTTTAAAGGTACCGTGCAACAACGTTCAGGAAATCTTTTCGACCACTGAGAAAGTGCGTGAAACGTTCCTGACTTCAAAGGCTTGTTCTTCCCTAAACATTCATCAAACTTTTGCCTATCCAAATTCTTCTAAAAACCATGGCAAACACTTAACCGTTTACTACCAGAACTGTGCTATCCTATACAACGACTCTGAACCATTGACTTTGGCCCAGGTCTATGAACTGAATTGCTGGTTATAGTGTACTGAAACCCTTTGCCCTGCCTATGAAAGTATTTGGGCTGTTGATTCTTATAACCTTGTCTTTTTACCACTTCTCTATACCAATCCTCCAGTAGTCAGGGCCACCCAATGTCCTGCTTCCAGCCATCCAACTCTCCCAAATGAGGGTCATCCTTCTACAGCTTGTGTGGCACAACCTTATGTGTACCTGACCCTTTCAAACCCTAACCACAAGTAAGTCGAAGGCCATAATGCCACCAAGGGCCCTAGTTTGTCCGGTGCTAACCTAACAGTAATGGACGAGGCAAGAGGGTTTGGGCCAGTCAGTACACCTCAAAGGGGTGCGAAAGCTGTCAATGAGCAGGATTGTTCTGTCTATATGGTAAATGTAACTAGACTTATGAATGGGACCTTCAAATCTTCAGAATCGTTAAAAAAACAATGTTCTCACTGGATTCGACATACAAAAGGACGTTTCTCCATTATAAGAGACGCCATTGTGAGATGTCGGCATGTGCGATCCCAAACTATAGGCTTGACTGCATCAGAGTCTCTTGCTATGGGCCTCTTAACATTGATTTTAGATGTCTTGCAAGTGACAGAGTTAGAACTGTAATTAGTGCTCCCACTCACTTTTACCCGGAGTACATGTCTCCCGCAGAGCTTGATACTCCAGGATTGCACAGGATAATAACCAAAGGGGCAAGTGCCCCAAATCCTGGCAATAAGGTCTCCCTATTAGGGGAAGTGGGGAGCTGTAGTGGTCTGGAAAATGATGACTGACGAGTTGTGGGGTCAACTGCTCCTTTTATGACCTCTAAAAGTGACAATCTTATTTCTTGGAACATTACAGGAATTTGTAAACTGCTGGATTCCCTGGATTGGTGCCTATTCCTCTGCAGGTTGCACATCATTGTATTCCAAGAGACCTGGGCGGTGAATAAATTTGTGTTCACATTCCGGCTACAAAGGGTCCTAGAGGTAGGCCATCTGGAGGTTTATTAATATGGACTGATGTATCATTGGACTGGAAATTGGAAGTTGTACAAACAAACTGCTCAGACCTTCAAATGTTGTTTATGCGGGTTGACCATGATAAATTGATTTGCTTTGGTAACATTCAAACAGGCAATGCTTGGCGACTTTGGAATGTCTTCAGGGTCAAGCTTGCCCCAATATCAATTAAGGAAAACATATATTATCGTTGTTGGGGATTTTAACCTGCAAATTGAGCTCTAAAGGGAACCTTCTAGGCTTTGGGACGATCAGGATTTAGCCTGGGATATCCCATCCTTGATAGGTAGTTCTCCAGCCAGAAGACAACGACTTGCTGTTGAGTCTGCCTGTGTAATGTATCATAATGTATTGTATGTAAATATATGCTCTGTAAAGCACTTTGGATTGAGGCGTTATATAAAAAACACATCATCATAATGTTTCATTAAAATTTGAGGGCTTGCAATGGTGGTTCTCAAATGATCAGCCTGCACACTATATAACAGTCACGATGGGCACTCCAACATAGATTATATTCTAATTTCAGTCAAAGATTGGGCAAGAATTTGTGAATTTGAGATACTTCAGATGGTGAAGAGTGACCACCTCCGTCTGTCAATCTCCTTTTCAACATATGATCCAGTCTGTCCCAATATCTGTTCTGCGTCCTGTTCTCAGCAGATTAGGGTTGAAGGCAATTCTCAAAAATCTTTGAAATGGTCAGACGTAATGGACCATAACGTTTTACCAAATATTTATGATGTAATTCTGCCTAATCTGGAAACTACTCTTGAGGCATACACCACCAATTCGGCAATTATGGCTGGATTTGTATCGATAATGGCAACGATCTGTCCACTTGTTACTGTCCCCTTCAGAGCCCTAAGAAAGGGCCCCATTGGGAATGCTGTTTGGTATGATTATGTGTGTTGCTTAGCAAAGAAAGACATTGAGGCGTGTGTTGGTCTGAACTCTGGGGTGGATAGGTCCAAACTCTGTGGCCTTAGAGCCAACTGCAAAACTGTAGTGTCACTGAAAAGAAGGAATTTTCAGCAGAAAGGTAGGGGCTCTACATACCACACTAAAATCAGGGGAAACTCCCCCTTTCTGGAAACTGGTCTTCAATAGAGATCCAATTTTGTTCAGCTCTTGTTATGTTGTTTCAGTGGTGGGGTGTGGAAATTTCACTTTTCTGGTTTGTATTGCGATGCCCTTGCTCCCCTTCTTGCTGGTACTTTTTCCCATCTGAGTGATCACGCCCCCCTGATTATAACTGTTAATGAGGTGGATAAGGCACTGGCTACATCAAAGGTAGTACTGATAGGGCCAAGACTCAATACCTTTAGATCTATTTAAAATGCCTGTCCTAACCAAGGTTTTCAATGCCGTCCTCTCTTTGAGGGCTACTCCTGACCCTTGGCATAAAGTGGTGATTGATCTGATTTATAAAAAGGGAGGAAAGGATAACTGTGCAAATTACAGTCCGATTTCCTTGTTAGATGGTTTAGGCAAGTTATTTGGCAAGATCATCTCAAACCATCTTCGAGGTTGGGTGGATAGTAATAACATCATATCAGATTTGCAGGCAGGGTTTAGGGAAACCAGGGGCATAATTAACCAGTGTTTAATTCTATCTTTGATAACTCAAAAGTATAAAATTCTCTTGAAAATGAATCTATATGTGGCTTTCCTTGTCCAAAGTACTGTGTTTGATTCTATTTCAAGGGAAATGTTGTGGCAAATTGTGTCTAGACGAGAGGCACCACCCAATCGGACCCATGTTCTAGCCCAGCTGTATACAAATACAACTGCATGTGTTTGTTATGGACCGGGCGGGGAGACTACTGGCTACTTAAAATTCTTCAGGGATGTCAGACAGGGCTGCGTCTTGGACCCTCTCATTTTTAACGTTTACGTACAGGAGATAATTGATGATCTATTAAGCAGGGCCCAGGACTATCCGAAACTAGCTTCCAGTAACTACCCGGCTCTGTTTTATGCAGATGACACAGCACTAATGTCGACCACCCCTCAGGGCCTAAAACATCTTCTATTTATTTGTCTGGCTAAATCTTCTTTGTATTTTGGAAAAAACAATTTGATGGTCTTTATCCCTCTCGGGCTAAGGTTCTAGGAGTTCCCAGGCTAGGGGGTCTCAGGTTGATAAGGCAGCAATCACCTTGGGAAAATTATGTGGTGCTACAATGTATTTTGAATATAGCCATGGCAGTGAAGCCGTGTCCCAGCTCTTGACCTGTAAGACAAACAAGTTCTACCAGCCATATTATACGGGTCAGAGCTATGGGGTCATGTAAAGATGGGTCAACTAAATATTGAAGAAAATGCATTCTTAAAACAACTTTTATTGCTTCCTAAGAGTGCTCCCTCTGCATCGACAAACCTGGAACTTGATATCATTCCCATTGTCACCCAGCTATGTTTAATCCATTTCTCTTTTGGCTAAGGGTTTGGTTACAACCAGGTTTGGAAAAGTCCAGGGAGGATTTGCTGCACCTCATGTCTTTAAATGGAGGCAAAAGCCTCAAATGGATGGCCCACATCAAAGTATTGCTGCACGAGTTGGGGATAAGTGAGCTGTAGCTTAACCCAAGGGGCATCTGTCGCTCCATTCTTATTAAAGCTAACATCTCCACAAAGCATAGAGCAATGGATTTACACTTTGTTGATGCTGCCAAAAATATTCTTGGCTGTCAATATGCTGTAAATAACATGGAGCTTGGATTCAAGCACTATTTAGATGAAATTAGTCTGCTCATCGAGCGATACCTGTATTTGCGCTTGAGAATGGGCATTTTCCAAGTTACAATGCTGACACATGTGGGAAACATCAGAATCTTATATCTGACCTATGTGTAAACTACCAGAGAAATACTGGAAATAGGAAGGGTTGGCACCGCTGAGTACTTAAATTATCTCTTAAATTGCAATTGTGTCAATACAATATTTGGGGCACACCTTAAAACCCTGGCACAGGGTGTAAATGAATAATGGACAAACAGGATCCAGAACCTAATCTGATCCTAGGTGTGCTACCCCTTGCTCTCCAAGAAGAGTTGCTCCAACTTTGTTACAGTGTAATTATGTTAACTTCCAAATCATCACTCTGTGGTCAGTTGTTAAAATTATGAAGATTGTATTATCTTCTGTTTTATTACTGAGGTTTGGGCATCATGCAATCAATAAGGGCCTTGTAAGTTTTTTTATGCCAATGCATTTTGGACAAGGTCCATCATCAGGGCTCCTGGCGCTCTCATTAACACTACAGCATAAAACATGTAGCATAAAACATGAATCATAAATCATACATCCGCATGTTTTTGAATGTTCCAATCACATTCAACAGCATATCGTTAATGTCAAAAGTACCCAATGGTCATATATGTATCATTTCAGTCACCACATTCAATTCAATATTTCATAGTACATGGTTGTATTTCGCAGATGTTTGTTTCAAAACATAATAAACATATATAGATTCGAATATTCAGTTCAATGCAGCACAGGTTATTATATGAGTCCAATCATGTTATATCAAATTATGGAAATGAGGTCACATACCATTGATGAAGGTTTCAAAATTCCCCAGGTGTGTGTCAACATAGGTAACCAGAAAAATAAAATCATGAATTGCACGTGAGTATTTAAATTGGGCATCTAATGCTTTTTGACCTTTTATTCTAAACATATTCTGTACCTCTTGAGTGGCTGTGCCAGCCTCCTTCCTTTGTTGATGCTCCGTGATGCCACAATACTGTCTGTACACGGTTGACCTAAAAAGAATCACTGTGTTTATATTACTGTGCCCCTCGTATCTAGTAATACATTTGTTGTCGCCCGTTTACCCTTTACTTACCTATATCGGCCACCAGCTACTCGCTCGTCCCGTTTCGCGAAAACCTGCGTCCTCGCTAGACGCCGGTTTTCACTGTTTGGATTGTGTATCTACGCAACCCGCGCGCGCGCCGATGAACCGCAGACGCTTACTTTCAATCGCTGTGCGTCGGCTCGTCTGTCAACAACATACTATTAAAGTAACAGTATCGTTATCCTCATTGCTGCTTCTAATGTGAGTTAAATGTTATTACAAACTCAATATGATTAAACTTACTGCTGCTGCTAATGTGAGTTTGTTGTTAATAAAAGGTCAATATATCAGTTCTATTAAAATAGTGTAACAATATGTAACATTCAAATACTATATTTATACGGACGTTAAATCACCTGTTTGTGTAAATCACATATCAAATCACCATTAGTTGGTCCATAGCATTGGTTCTATGTAGTTCCATAGCAGTGTTGGCTACAACAAGTGCAAATCCATGATAAAGTAGATGTTCCAAATTGTGAATGCAAATATTCATACAATCCGCAATACTTTCAGTGTCTACCATTTTGGGAGACCGAGACAGGGGTACTGTTCCTACCTTGGGTCCCACTCAAGAACTGGTTCTGAACGGGAATGTCCCTTATTGTAGACACTGCACTATTCCTTCAACATCATCACCCTGTTGTGATGTACAGTTCCCGTTATGCTGGTGAATGTCATGAAAGTATATTGTAAAAAGATCTCAATGTTCATTGATCATATGCACAGTTCAAAGTTATATTTTCCTGATTATTATATATTACAAAAAACACATGTAGTTTATTTCTTCATTGATTCCACCAGGCTTCAGTGAGTCCAGTCTATCTATCCAATAGGATTCTCTTTGGTTGAGTCTCTTAGAGATATCCTCATGTTTATCCCTTGGTTTGATTATTTCCAGGACTTGAATCCTGATTTGGTTGATGTTATGTTTTTTATCCCAATGTCTTGTTACTGCAGAATTTTTGTTATTTGTGCGTATGTTTGATCTGTGTTCCTTCCATCTGAGACGACCAGATCTTGTTGATTGACCTACATAGTACGTACCACAAGGACATTTTATGGCGTAAATTATGTTAATTGTATCACAGGTTGCAAAACTCTTTAATTCAATTTTCTCTCCTGTACGGGGGTGATTGATGATGTTTCCTTTGGTGATGAAATTGCAGTTACTGCAGTGCAGGCATGGGTATGTGCCTGTTCTACGGGTTATTGGTTGTTGTATCTTGGGTCGTGTTTTTACCAGTCTATCTCTCTAGTTTCTGCTCCTCTTATATGCGAAAATGGGGTTATATTCAAATAAATGCTCTACTCTAGAATCATTCCTCAATATCTGCCAATTTTTGAGTAATGCTGTCTTGATTCTGCTACTCTACAAGGAATAGCATGATACAAATACCATTGGTGCTTCTGTTTTCTTGAGGTTTTTGCTCTCTTGTGATTGAGGTGTCACTAGTGTCAGGCGTTCTTTTGCTGATGTTATCTCTGTCTCTTTGTATCCACTAGCCAAAAACTTCTTTCCCATTGCTTCAATCTCTTTTTCGCATAGGATAGGATCGTTAACAATGCGTTTTATTCATCTCATTTGGCTATATGGCAGCTTTGTGAGCAGGCTTGGCTGGTGAAAGCTAAGTCGGTGTAGCAGGTTGTTCCGGTCTGTCTCTTTACGATAAATATTGGTTACATATTTACCTTTGTTAACAGATATGGCTACATCTAAGGGTTGGATTTCAGTAGAGGAGCTTTCATGAGTAAATTGTATCCTTTGATTGATGATATTCAGGTATAAGAAAAATTGCTGTAGTTTATCGTATGATCCAGTCCATATCCCAAAGATATCATCTATATATCTTGTCCATAACGCTATCTCCCCTTCCTAATTGGTTTGTGTTAATATGTGGTCTTGTTCAAATTTATACATGAAACATTTTGCGTAAGTGGGGGTCATGCTAGCCCCCATTGATGTTCCTGAAGTTTGGAGATAGAATGTATTTTTGTACTGTAGATAAGAATTCTCGGCAATAAACTCCAGCAAGACCTTGATAAATTCCTTTATTTCTCTCATTTCTCCTTCCTCATTCATAAGAAACCATTCTATCGCTTCCTGTCCCATGTCATGGGGGATCGATGTATAAAGACTTTTAACATCTATTATGAACATGATCGAATTATCAATGTAACCAATATCCTGCAGACAATTCAAAAAGTGTGTAGTATCTTTTGTATAATTACAGGTTTTTTTGTACTAGGGGTTGAAGAAAAAAGTCTATATATTGACCAAGTGGTTGTAATTGACTGTCTATGCCTGACACTATGGGTTTGCCAGGCGGTTGTGTGGGGTGCTTGTGGACCTTGGGCAAAGTATTCAAATTAGGTATTCGTGGGTGTTTATTCAATAAAAAGGACTTGGTTCTGTCGTTAATCCACTCCATTTCTTCTGCTTTGTCAAGCAATCTTTCAAGTCGTCGCATAATATCCATCGTTGCATCTCCTTCTAACTTTGCATAAGTATTAGTATCACTCAGTTGTCGTTTGCATTCTGTATTGTAATGTGTGCTGTCCATGATAACAAGGGCTCCCTCTTTGTCCACCGGTCTAATAGTAATTTTGTCATCTGCAAATAAATCTTAGAGTATTTCTAATTCATTACGTTTCAGATTGCTATATTTAGGACGCTTATAGGAAATCTTCTTAAAGTCACTAAGAGTCTGTTTATGAAAGATCTCAATGGAAGGTATGGTAATCGGTGGTATAAAATTACTTTTCGTTTTGAATTCTTTTAGTACTTGCTCTTTAGGACCTCTATTCTCTGATGGTTCTAATTCATCGAAAAAGACCCTAAGTTTGAGTTTTCTTACAAGTTTAAAAAGGTCAATCTTAGTTTCAAACAGCGTAGTACTATATGTAGGCACAAAGCTCAAACCTTTTTTTAACACCTCCTTTTCAATCTTATTAAGGGGGTAATTCATAGAATCCAGCGCACAAGTGGCGCACGTGGCTGGCGCACAGTGTGCGCGTGCGAATCCCTGCGCCAGCCGCGTGCGCTAATATCCAATTCCGCGCACAGCGTATTCATGGATTCCAGCCACCAAAACCAGCCGTAGCGCACAGTGGCGCAGCGACCCTGCAGCAGCGCCAGTAACGCCCCCAAAAACGCCTCTCGCGCAGGGAAAAGCCATCAATATACCCAATCCAGCGCAAAGGGCTGCGCTAACCCTGTACCAGCACAGCAAGCGGGCTACGTGTATCACTGGGGTGCGTGGGAAGTACCTCACGCGATTCCATCAGGGTACGTGTATTTCGGGGTGCGCGTGAAGTTCCACACGCAATATCAGCAGGGTACGTGTATTTCAGGGTGCATGGGAAGTTACACACGCAATTTCCGCAGGGTACGTGTATTTCAGGGGTGCGCGTGAAGTTCCACACGCGATATCAGCAGGGTACGTGTATTTCAGGGTACAGGGGAAGTTACACACGCAATTACAGCAGGGTACGTGTATTCCAGGGGTGCGCGGGAAGTTCCATACGCGATTCCATCAGGGTACGTGTATTTCAGGGGTGCGCGGGAATTTCCGCACGCGATTGGGCCCGTGCGAGCAGGGTACGCGTATCTCAGGGGTGCGCGAGAAGTTCCACACGCGATTCCATCAGGGTACGTGTATTTCAGGGGTGCGCGGGAATTTCCACACGCGATTGGGCCCGTGCGAGCAGGGTACGCGTATCTCAGGGGTGCGCGGGAAGTTCCACACGCGGTTCCATCAGGGTACGTGTATTACGGGGTGCGGGGGAAGTCTCACACGCGAAATCAGCAGGGTACGTGTATACCAGGGGTGCGCGGGAAGTTCCACACGCGATTCCATCAGGGTACGTGTATTTCTGGGTGCGCGTGAAGTTCCACACGCGATATCAGCAGGGTACGTGTATTTCAGGGTGCAGGGGAAGTCTCACACGCGATTACAGCAGAGTACGTGTATTCCAGGGGTGCGTGGGAAGTTCCACACGTGATATCAGCAGGGTACGTGTATTTCAGGGTGCAGGGGAAGTTACACACGCGATTACAGCAGGGTACGTGTATTCCAGGGTGCAGGGGAAGTTCCACACGCGATTCCATCAGGGTACGTGTATTTCAGGGGTGCGCGGGAATTTCCACATGTGATTGGGCCCGTGCGAGCAGGGTACGCGTATTTCAGGGGTGCGCGGGGAGCACCACACGTGAATTGCACGTGTGGGTCCTCCCAGGTGTTCCCTCTACACCCTCCACGGCCCCTGCAGGTGGCTCACACCACAGGGGCCTACCCTGCACATGTCCTGCAGGCACCCCATCCACCATGGCCATGCCCCCCAGCCAACCCACATGTCAACTTGCACTACTGCCCACCAACGCATGTCCCCCTGCACCCCCAGCCACCAGGGGCACCCTCCACAGGCCCCCACCCATGTCTCCCAGCACCCCCACCCCCCAGCAGTGCAGGGGCACCCACCACCAGGCCCCCACCCATGTCTCCCACCACCCCAACCCCCAGCCACCAGGGGCAGCCTCCACCAGGCCCCGCACCCATGTCTCCCAGCACCCCCAACCCCCAGCCACCAGGGGCACCCTCCACAGGCCCCCACCCATGTCTCCCAGCACCCCCACCCCCCAGCAGTGCAGGGGCACCCACATCCAGGCCCCCACCCATGTCTCCCAACACCCCCACCCCCAGCCACCAGGGGAAGCCTCCACCAGGCCCCCCACCCTTGTCTCCCAGCACCCCCACCCCCCAGCCACCAGGGGCTCCCTCCACAGGCCCCCACCCATGTCTCCCAGCACCCCCACCCCCAGCAGTGCAGGGGCACCCACCACCAGGCCCCCACCCATGTCTCCCACCACCCCCACCCCCAGCCACCAGGGGCAGCCTCCACCAGGCCCCCCACCCATGTCTCCCAGCACCCCCACCCCCCAGCCACCAGGGGCACCCTCCACAGGCCCCCACCCATGTCTCCCAGCACCCCCACCCCCCAGCAGTGCAGGGGCACCCACCACCAGGCCCCCACCCATGTCCCCCACCACCCCCACCCCCAGCCACCAGGGGCAGCCTCCACCAGGCCCCCCACCCATGTCTCCCAGCACCCCCACCCCCCAGCCACCAGGGGCAGCCTCCACCAGGCCCCCACCCATGTCTCCCACCACCCCCACCCCCAGCCACCAGGGGCAGCCTCCACCAGGCCCCCCACCCATGTCTCCCAACACCCCCACCCCCCAGCACTGTGGGGCACCTGCCAGCAGGCCCCCACCCATGTCTCCCACCACCCCCACCCCTCCAGTCACCAGGGGCACCCTCCACCAGGCCCCCACCCATGTCTCCCAGCACCCCCACCCCCCAGCCACCAGGGGCACCCTCCACAGGCCCCCACCCATGTCTCCCAGCACCCCCACCCCCCAGCAGTGCAGGGGCACCCACCACCAGGCCCCCACCCATGTCTCCCACCACCCCCACCCCCAGCCACCAGGGGCAGCCTCCACCAGGCCCCCCACCCATGTCTCCCAGCACCCCCATCCCCCAGCCACCAGGGGCACCCTCCACAGGCCCCCACCCATGTCTCCCAGCACCCCCACCCCCAGCAGTGCAGGGGCACCCACCACCAGGCCCCCACCCATGTCTCCCACCACCCCCACCCCCAGCCACCAGGGGCAGCCTCCACCAGGCCCCCCACCCTTGTCTCCCAGCACCCCCACCCCCCAGCAGTGCAGGGGCACCCACCACCAGGCCCCCACCCATGTCTCCCACCACCCCCACCCCCAGCCACCAGGGGCAGCCTCCACCAGGCCCCCCACCCATGTCTCCCAGCACCCCCACTCCCCAGCACTGTGGGGCACCTGCCAGCAGGCCCCCACCCATGTCTCCCAGCACCCCCACCCCCCAGAACTGTGGGGCACCTGCCAGCAGGCCCCCACCCATGTCTCCCACCACCCCCACCCCCCCAGTCACCAGGGGCACCCTCCACCAGGCCCCCACTCATGTCTAGCACCCCCCACCCCCCCAGCACTGAGGGGCACCCTCCACCAGGCCCCCACTCATGTCTCCCACCCCCCCGAACCCCCAGCACTGTGGGGCACCCTCCACCAGGCCAGGCCCCCACTCATGTCTCCCATCACCCCCACCCCCCAGCCACCAGGGGCAGCCTCCACCAGGCCCCCACCCATGTCTCCCAGCACCCCCACTCCCCAGCACTGTGGGGCACCTGCCAGCAGGCCCCCACCCATGTCCAACTCATGTTCCCCACCCCCCCCCAACCCCCAGCACTGTGGGGCACCTGCCACCAGGCCCCCACCCATGTCTCCCACCACCCCCACCCCCCCAGTCACCAGGGGCAGTCTCCACCAGGCCCCCACTCATGTCCCCCTGCACCCAGGTCCTCACAATCCCCAATCATGTGCGTTATGGTCAGCCTCCACAGCCAAAAGGCCCTACCAAGTAATCCATTCACCCACATGGAAATGGAAATTACATGTTACACCCCCAATGTTCATAAAGCAAATGAACCCATGTCCGTCACACACAATGGTTGCAAATGAATGGGAAAACACCCAACATGACATGCATGAAACCAATGAGATGATACCACACAGTGAAGTATGAAAACAAAATTGTATTAACAAAAATTGAATGCAAATGAAATGAAACAAACTACAATGGCAATGAAAAAAAGATAAGCTGCATGTCCGTCCAAAAAAATCAAAACTACAAATCCAAATCCAAAAAAAAGTTGTTCAAAGTCACATTAAAAATAAAATCAATCCGAGAGATAAAAATAAATGCAAAGACCATTGCTCCCTGGAGAATAAATCAAAAATAAAAAAATAAAACAATCCAATGAAGAACTATGTACAAAACATCCAAGGGTCCATGAGCCCAACTGAACAAAGGCAACCTACAAAAAACCCTAACTAAAATGAAACTATATACAAAAAGTGGAGCTGTGTCCGTCGACTCCAAATCATAAGAAGAAACAAATGAAACCTAAAACTAAAGAACTATATACAAAGGCGGCGGGCATGTCCAGTGGCTCACTCCGTGGTGTTCCGGGCCAGGGCATCATCAAACTCCTCGTCTATGTCCCGGAGGCGGTCCTGTTCCATGGCCCCGAGGGTCCGCAGGGACGAGGCCATCTGCTCCTCCAACCCCCTGCGGATTGCCTCGAGGCACTCGGCCCGCCTCAGGGCCCTCCGCATGGAGTTCTCCGCCCTGACCATTGTGAGCCACACCTCTTCCGCCCGCCGCCGCTCCGCACCTATATGCTGGCCCAACCGCTGCCACACGGAAGACACTTCCCGTCCTGGGTCCTCCTGCCCTCCGGCCGATGCCTGCCCCTCCGATGTTGATGGCCCCGAGCCATGATGCCTCCCACGTTGACTCCGCTGCTGCCTCCGACGCCACTGCCTCTGCCAGCACGACGGCATCCAGGCTGATGGAATCCACCGACGCCATTGTGCACGTGCCCTGCCTGATGATGCCGGCACATCCTCCATCTGCTGGGGTACAGTTGCTGTGGTGTCCACCCCTGCTGGACCTCTGACTCCCGACTGTGGCAGGGATGGGATCCCCACCGAGCTGGCTGCATTGGTCAGGGCAGGTCCACAGGGGGCCCTGGTGGCATCTGGGCCGGAAGACGGCAAGGAGAACGACTGGCGTATAGTCTCCACAGAGGAGGAGAGGGCCGCCAGATTGGCCGACACATGCAGGAAACCCCCGAACATGGACGATCCCAATTGGGCCACGTCGGCACGATGCTCTTCGTGATGACGTGCGTGCTCCTCCTGGGAAGCACGCACGGCATCACGAATCACAGCCGTGCACATCGCGACCCCAATCAGGACCTTCTCCATACGGCCAGGGGTCCCCTCGTCCGCAGGTGGAGGGGAGTCAGATGACATGGACATCCCCTCTACCTGCGGACGGGCCTGGGACGGGGCATCCCTGCTGGTGCATGGTGGTGCACCCACAGGGTCAGGGACAGCGACATGCACAGGCCCCTCCACGGTGACCTGTGCTGCCTCCTGCCCCTGCCCCTGGACTGCACCACTTGCACTAGCAGGGATGCCCCCACCAGGCCCCATGTGCGCCTCAGTGGCGGCCTCCTCCTCCTCTTTGGAAACCACCAACCTGGATGGCTCCTCACTGTCTTCCGCCGTAGCAGGCCCCTGTGGGGGCTCACCCACCCCTTCTGCTGCAGCCGTGGGGGCATCCCCGCCGCCTTGCTCCACAGCGCCGTCACCGCCCTCTTCTTCACTAGCCGCTGCATAGAGGGAGACATAGAACACAAGCATCAGGGTACTGTACAATGGTCCCCTAGACAGGAAGCAATAGCAGATGAGTGCCACTGTCAAAGTACACTTCCATCATGTCCCTCCACAACACATGTGTCAGTCCAGGCAAAACACACACAGTGACAGTCATGGTGCATGCCATGGACATTTCCATACATGTCCAATGGACTCTCGAAACATACAATGTAATGGAACTCACATGCATCATGGGTCATGCCTATCACATGCACACACTTCACCTCAGTCACATCCATCTGGCCCCGTACACCCCAATCACAGTGGATACAAGGATGACTAGGCTGCATCAGTGAATCTGTACATTGTCACAGACATGTGTCATGCATCCATGGCATCCACAAGTCACAGACACGCAGGTCAGGCACACAGACATGGACACCATATATGTACCTGGCATCAGCACCCATCCCTCACCCCCACCCATGTCCAGGAACAGAGACTGCCATGCTCTCATGTGTACAATCTGCATAGGGCTCCCCATGTCGCATTTAAACACATGCCACAACCGTGCGGTTCACACATTACTGGTCGCACATGCATTACCATGATGTCCCTGCACACATACATGCGTACATGGCCTATGTCACACATACAGGCAAGTATCAGACAACCAGCACACTGCAACATGCCCTGTCTCACACAGCAATGTTTGCCCACTTACCGCTCAACTCCAGACGGGTCTCCCTCTCAAGGACTTGGGCGTGGAGCGCTGGGTGTATGCGTTCCAGGACCCCCATCTGGATGGAACTCATGCGGCCCCGGCCCCACTCCACGAGGCGCCGGGCCTTCATGAGGGTCCTGGACCTCATGTCTTCCCAGCACTTCTTGACCTTCTGGATGGTGCGGGTTGCCACCCCCTCCGCGTTGATGGCAACCACACAGTCGGCCCAGATCCTCTCCCATCCTTCCTTGTTGGCGCGGGACGATCCGAAGAGGGCATCATACTGCCCCAGGACTTGCTCCACCAGGACACCAACTTTGGTGGCAGTGAAGCTGGTGCCCCTCTGCCCCTCTGGCCGGGGGTTGCCACTGGTGCCAGATGTGGATGTGCCCGACATGGCAACCCCAGGGGCAGGAGTGGTTGGGCAACTGGGATCTGGGGCTGGGCTGTGGAGCGATGTTATCTGAGTCGGGAGTCTTCTGTTCCAGTAGGGGTGGACACAGCAACTGGACCCCTGCAGATGGCTGATGTGCATGCACCAAATGGCAGGGCACGGTGGCAGCAGGCAGGCAGGCAGGCAGCAGCAGATGGCACGTGGGAGGCTGCTCGGGGCACTGGGGGGCAGTAATTCGGCCTTCTGGGCAGGAGCGTGGTCTTCGCGTGGCCAGCTTGATACGGAGTGATTTGGCACGTGAAAATCCTGCACGTCAGCGTGAAAATCGAATAAAGGCCCTTAGCGCGTAAGCACGTCAGCACGCGTACGCGATTTCATTGGACCAAAGGCCCTTACAGCGTAAGCGCGTCTGTGACGTTTTGCGCACGGGCGTTGCCCTGGCAGGGCTTGGAGATCCCGCGTGCCTTTACACTGTTCTGTACGTGCTTTTCGTGCGGTGCGTGTGTTTTCCATCCGTTGGGGTTCACACGCTATTACTTCACAGCGGGTGTTCGCTACGCGTTCTTCTACACGCAAGGCAGACGGTGAGTGGTACCCCGCTCCCCCAGGCCCGATCGCGTGAAAAACTTCACGCGAACCCCTGATACACACGTAGCCCGCTCTCCCAGGCCCGATCGCGTGAAAAACTTCACGCGAACCCCTGATATACACGTAGCCCGCTCCCCCAGCCCCGATCGCGTGAGAAACTTCACGCCAACCCCTGAAATACACGTAACCCGCTCCCCCAGGCCCGATCGCGTGAGAAACTTCACGCCAACCCCTGACATACACGTAGCCCGCTCCCCCAGGCCCGATCGCGTGAAAAAGTTCACGTTAACCCCTGAAGTACACGTAGCCCGCTCCCCCAGGCCCGATCGCGTGAAAAAGTTCACGCGAACCCCTGATGTACACGTAGCCCGCTCCCCCAGGCCCGATCGCGTGAAAAAGTTCACGCGAACCCCTGAAATACACGTAGCCCGCTCCCCCAGGCCCGATCGCGTGAAAAAGTTCATGCGAACCCCTGAAATACACGTAGCCCGCTCCCCCAGGCCCGATCGCGCGAAAAAGTTCACGCGAACCCCTGAAATACACGTAGCCCGCTCGCACAGGCCCAATTGCTGTATGTTGCCACTTTTGTAATGCGCAGGGATGCTACCGCCTGCCTTCGTGTGGCGGACGTGTTTCGGCTTGTGCGTGTCTTTGGCTGTGCGTGGCTTTGCCCTATTCGACTCCATGAATACGTGTGGTTCGAGTGCGTGTGGGCGTTCCGTCTGCTTCCCTGCAGTACATCCCCAGTTACGCCCTTATTTTCGCGCGTTGTTCCCCATTCCGCGCGTTACGCCCCGTGTCCCGCCCACTTTCTGGTGCATGCGCCGAGGTTGTGCGCTTTCACTGTGCGCGTCGCGCACCCCTTTCGGGATGTTGCAGTGACTTGTGCGCCATGCACGGGTTTGGCGCACATCCCGGGGTGTACACGCGCAGGGACTTCCATGAATCGCACGCGTGTACGTGCGCCTTTTTTTTCTGCTTGCGCCTGCTTGCGCCTGCTTGCGCGTAGATTTTCGGCGCACGTTTGTTCCATGAATCGGCCCCTAAGTGTCTTTGACTATTTCATCTAACTCTACCTTGCTTAATATGGTACTCAGTTCACTTTAAATCTTTACTATTTCAGCATTCAAAGATGTTACATGTTTTGTTAATTCTTGTATTGTTAAAAGGAGCAAATCCAAAGAGCACTTATTGAGGATTGCCTCCCATTTTCAAACAAATTCTTTATTCTCTTTACAAAATGCCCATTTAAATACTCACGTGCAATTAATGATTTTATTTTGCTTACCTATGTTGACACACACCTGGGGAATTTTGAAACCTGCATCAATGGTATGTGACCTCATTTCCATAATTTGATATAACATGATTGGACTCATATCCTGTGCTGCATTGAACTGAAAATTCAAATCTATATATGTTTATTATGTTTTGAAACAAACATCCGGGAAATACAACCATGTACTATGAAATATTGAATTGAATGTGGTGCCTGAAACGATACATATGACCATTGGGTACTTTTGACATTAACAATATGCTGTTGAATGTGATTGGAACATTCAAAAACATGCAGATGTATGATTTATGATTCATGTTTTATGCTACATGTTTTAAGCTGTAGTGATAGAGTTAATGAAAGCGCCAGGAGTCCTGATGATGGACCATATCCGAAATGCATTGGAATAAAAAACTTACAAGGCGCTTATTGATTGCATGATGCCCAAACCTAAGTAATAAAACAGAAGATAATACAATCTTCATGATTTTAACAACTGACCACAGAGTGATGATTTGGAAGTTAACATAATTACACTGTAACAAAGTTGAGCAACTCTTCTTGGAGAGCAAGGGGTAGCACACCTAGGATCAGATTAGGTTCTGAATCCTGTTTGTCCGAACTACCAGAGAAACACATCCCATTTTTGTCTGTTTTGCAAAAAAATCCAAGAGGTTGAGAGTATTGTATTTAAAACCAATTTTTAAGAGACGCTGGCACTCACACTTTAAATGCTGCTATGTTGTTTGTAACCTATTCTTCACCCCACCCACCCCCCCAGTGATTTTTGCTATAGACCACTATAGCCATCGCGGTTGTTGAGAAAGACATTTTATGTTAACACGAGGAAAATGTGCTACCTTTGAAGTTTTATTTTCTAAGGTTGCAAGTTTTGCTCTCCTTGTTATTTATTATCTGCTCAATAATCTTTTTAATTGTATTTGAGATATGCCAAATATTCCAGTGTGTATTGCTCTTAATAAATTCTGCATTTCATCGTAAACAACGGTTTCATTACTGAATAAAAGTCCTTTCATTGATTGATTGGTATGCAGGTGGCCATTTTGGAACAGCTTGATCTATATGGAGAACGTATGAAAAAAGACTCAACTCTGCCGATTGGAGACTGCAGATAAAAGGGCAAAGGAGCTTCAGCAAACTCACAGAGTTTGGTGCAAGTACTAGTAGAGGGGGAGCAATTTAATGCACAAGTTGCCTACCAGAGTCTGAGCAAACAGCAGGCGTCATGTCCTCATAGAAGGCCCTGAAGTTCGAGAACAACAAGAAATCACTGCAAAACACACCTCAAGTCACAGCACTCCATAATTTGTCAATGGAGTGGGTGTAGAGGGAATTAAGCATAGTATTGGAGGAACTGGAAACTATACAAAAAACAGTCACCCTTCATTGACAAGTGTACACAGGACGTCCAGGACGAAATTAAATCAATCAGAAAGGAAATGGGGTCCTTTGCGGGGCACTTGGAGCATGTAGAAGAAAGGATATAATGATTGGAGGAACTGGAAAACTTCAACCGAAGGAAAAAAATCAGAGTTTTTGGGGTCTCGGAAAAAGTAAAAGTTGCAGAACCTATCTGGTTGGAGACAATGCTACTCCAAACACTCTGACTCTACTTTGCACCCCGTCTCGAGATTCAAAGAGTTCACAGATTGGGCACAAAAGTGAATAATCATGATAAGAGGCCAAAAGCATTAATAGCGTGCCTACTTTGGCCCGAGACATCATTGCGATAAGTGAAGCCCCAGCAAGGGGCTTGCAATCAGGATTGCAGGCAGAGCAGATCTTGAAGATCTCTGTTCCTCGGAGCACACCTGTGGGACCACACCCCACCGGAAAGCATCACCTGCCCCTCAATGGCCTAAAGATAATTACCGGAGTGAACCATGACATCTGACTAAGCCCTTTAAGACAAGATAGCAATACTTTGAGATGAATGGGGATTCAGAAGATACTCAAACATCAATAATCAGACTAGCTCAGAAAGGTGGCAAGGTTTGACTGTTTTAATGGCAATTAAGTAAAACAAGGAGTACAACGGACATTAACGGACGTCTCACAGCATGATCTCAATGAAATTCATAAAAAATGAGTAGAGGGCGCTGGATTTTCTGCTGTTTGGCTGTGCACACTGTTCGTGTGCATTTAACTTGCATTTAACCTACAGAGCGTTTGGTTTTCTTTCTTTTTTTAACGCTCATTAAATGCTGCTTATTTGTGTAAGAACACACCTGGAAACAGGAAAGAAACCAGCGGTTGGGATTGCTGCCTTCCCTTTCACCTTAAGAACTCTTGAAACTCCTGAATTGTGTGCACGGCGATCCCGCCCACTTGGCTCCACCCACCAGGAAGTGGATCCTCAAAAGAGTGCCCCAGTCGCCCTTGCGGCATTGAGCCCGTGCGAGTAAAGGGCGCTGGATTTTCTGCTGTTTCGCTGTTTGCGGCGTTGTTACGGTGCAACCTTTAACAGCAGGAGTGAGAGGCACATGCCAGAGTAAGGTAAGAACTTAATCCTCAGTTCATACCCTCGACCCTCAGACTCTCTGCAGTAACTACAGTATTTGCAGGGAAAAAAAGGAGCCAGCAGACACACACTGCTAAACATAACTGAAAATAGATCATATTATACTAAAACTTGCGTCCAACCCAAAGTGTTGCACTGAGACTTATGCAGCCATAGATGAGCACGTGTGCCTCCAGACCATTTGCAAATACCGGCACTTTGACCAATAGCGAATAACATTGGATTGCGCAGGGTCATTTTGTTGGCATAGTTGAAAGAAAAGGGAATAGCAAAAGGGAAATATATATATATATATATATATATATATATTTTTTTTTTAATTCTCTCTTCTCTACTAAGGGGTTTCTAAACCGACATTGAGGCATACAGGCTCCCCAGATCCTGCTGTCAATATTTAGGAAGTGCATACTGCAATGTGGAGACTAAAAGCGCTTCCCAGCAATACTGAAGTTAGCCCTGAGGACTGCGGGCCTCATGCCTTTGACTCAGGTGCCTTCCGGTCCCTGTTGTTAATACTTAGTAAGCTTATACTTCAACTCGGACCCCAAAAGCGCATTTCAGTAATACTGAAGTTAGCCCTGAGGACTGCGGGCTTTGAGCTTTGACTGAGGAGCAGCAAAAACGAGGCAAAGGGTTTCCTCCTCACTTTGAGCCAACTCATCTTTCAATTGAAGAACAAAGTAACCTCTTACAAGCAGTTTTTTGCATAACCTAAAACAACTTTGTACCAGCATAGACCACTACAGATAGACTCCTAATTCAAATCACAAATCCAGGAATCTAATCTGTACAAAATGGCAGAAGATGTGGTATTGGACTCATTAAATGACACACAAAGTGGCTCACACACAAGACAATGTTCACAAGCAACCTCCATATCTAACATACACAGCAAACCAAGAACGAAAAGTATGAAACCAACTAAAAGTATTCAAGATTCTGAGGTATTTTTGGTACCTGATTCACAGATTCTACCTATCGAAATCAGTCCAAAAACTCATGAGCTGACCCCGCTAGAACCAGCTATTGCAGAAATCACTAAAGGACATCCCTCAAGTGAAGATTCAGCAAGCCGAGGAAAACAATGCAATGTCATTGGAGAACAGTGTGATAAGAAAGCCAACAAACACGAACCCGACTGCCATGCACAAAAAAATATTTATGTCTGATGGAGATAAAGACATGGTTGATTCCCCATCAACAAACATCTTAAGTGTGTCATTAACAGGGACCCATGCTTTGAAAGATCAATCCACACCGCTGATCTCCCAAAAAGACAACGCAGCGCTAGCCAAAAGACGTAGGCAATCGATTTACGAAAGTAAGCGTCTCTCAAAGGACATAGCAAATTCACTCTCAGCCCAACGCAATTCAAAAATAGCACGATTGTCATTGGACATGATTGAGATTGAAACACTTCTGGCAAATCAAGAAAAACAAAAGGAAGTCTTCGGCCACTCATACAATGAAAAGACTATGTTTACATTTCAGCCAAATCTGTTGGAGGATCAGTTCAAACATGATGGGAGACGGTATTACTTCAAAACAGCCAACACACATACCGCCTCAGATGAATAGACCGCGTGTACAAGAAAGATATGACGCGTACCCACTCAAAGATGGGAATGCAGATACAACACCCAACACAGAACAATTACCCTCAATACCGACTACCATGTTGGATCTTCAAAACATGTCCATTGCACTTACATCACAATCAATGATACCTTTTCTAAAGATGCAAGAGGCATGTCTAGAGGCGAGTAAAGATCAAGCCACATTATTGGCACTCATTCATGTGAAACAGATCTTCATCGAGTCGTTCATACACAAGATTGAAAACTGCCTAGACTACGAGGCCGAAACAAGTAAGATATGGCAATCACGCCTCACAGACATTGCGAGAAATGACAGAGCGGACATCTCAAAGATAACTGAAGCACTAATAATGATGATGACTGCCAGCAAACAATAAACTGCCGCACTTAAAACCGATCTCGCAATTTGCAATTGTCAAAACAAAACTATTACATATGATCAGAGCACAAAAATCTGTTCAACCGGGCCAAACATCCAGTGTTGAATCAGTCTAACAATCCTACTCAATCGTCTGAACATCTTGGCACAAATGTTAGTTTACCAAACATAAACACGCAAAATAAAAACAAAGAAATTAGCTCTGAAACAACAGCAAGCAATTACGCCATCTTCAGTGCTATGGTCAATAATACAAAGTCACAAAAGAACTTAAAACCAACAAGAAAGAGAACAAAACAAGTTGGTTCTAGAGTCTTTCTGAGAAACCTCAGTGTGCCAAATCAAACAATGGACATAGCCCCACCAGCACATACCGGAGTAAGTGCTCCCCCACCCAAATTGCCAAGTGAGACAGGAAATAACTCGGTAATGTCATGAGAAAACAGCCAAACGGAAGCTCTAACTGAGGAAAATCAACTAGATCTGCTGCTCAACCTGTCACAACACCTGGACGAAGATCCATATATCTCAGAAGAAGCGCAGATTCAACCTAGTGATGCCTCTCTTGTGATTGCAGACGAATATGAGAAAACATGGTCACAACTAACCTTATCATGTGACGATATATCTAATTCCACATTTGTCTCAGATGAAGTACAATCAAATTATTCTACAATCGACGTCTCGGACATGGACTCATCAAAAGGTTTAAACCAATCTTCCAAACCTGGTCTACTGCAACATATA
The DNA here is from genome assembly GCF_040938575.1 of Ambystoma mexicanum. NCBI lineage: Eukaryota > Metazoa > Chordata > Amphibia > Caudata > Ambystomatidae > Ambystoma > Ambystoma mexicanum. The sequence continues at coordinate 211,120,451 of NC_090935.1, read as the reverse complement.
TTTGTCAACCCACGGAAAACCATCCAATCACGTGCAATCGTCTTAAAAAGAATACGGAATAACACTGAAGAATTGATACTTAATTGAACAAATGTTTTGAGGTTATTTAATGCCATTTTGGACCTAAAAAACATCACAACCCAAGACATTTTGACAGTAAGCTTCAAGGACGAGAGCCATCTGGATAGGATACAATTACTCCTCAACTCTGCTAAATCAAAACATCTTGTCATCAACCATAAGGAGTCATTATTTGCACTTGGATTTAAAGTAAAAAATGCAAAGCCACAAGATGAAGCTGAGATGGAAAAAAATCCATCAAAAAAAGAGCTCCCTCACTACACGACAAAATAGCTCTGACAATGAACGAGGATCGGCAAGAACTGCATATAACTATAGAAACACCTGGACCGAGGAAAATAAATACCGAGATCCATACACGCCCCATCAAAAACATCTTGATCAAAATGAACATCAAATAAGGAGAGTAATGGATTGGTCCCAAATTTCACACTCGGACCAAAATGACACGAATCAATAGCCATTATTGCAACAATCGCAGTCTAAAGTTTTCTTATGCTCCTGGAACACACGAGGAAACAGCCACCTCTTCAATGGCCAAGATCATGATCTGACAATTTATGATATCATATGCTTCCAAGAATCTTGGATTACAGCCCAACCAATTTGTGATAATTATACTGTGCTGATGATGCCAGCTATAAAAAACAAAACAGGCAGGCCGTCTGCCAGACTGCTCACCTTAATTAAAGTGAGCAGCAATTTCCAAATTGTTGAATCAGTGAATGTAAACGACTGGATACAAATAACCATATTAAGATACAACAACCTAGATCTAACAGAAAATCGAAACACAATCGGCACAGTTAACATCTACTGGAAACCTGTTGCAATAGCCGATGAAATTTTCATTGATAAAGTGTGTTCTGGGTTAGATGACATATCCCAAAGATTTCCGAAGATCAACCTAATACTATGTGGATACCTAAATATTCATCTGTTCGATAAGACGGGAATTCTATTAAAAACTTGCAACATCGCTTCAGGTGCCAAACAATGGTTAAAAGAAATGACTAAACCTCAGCACACCTGGTGGCGAGGCTCCTCTGGTGCCATTATTGATTATATATTTCTGAACATCAGACCAGCTTCAAACTAATCCAAACAAACATTGAGAAATCTGACAAGAGTGATTGCAATTTCCAGAACTAAGAATAAACAAAAGGCTAACTAGACTAAGAATTAAAAGTCACACTGTGGGAAAATGCTCTAACTGATTAAGTAGCGATACTTGGTCTAATATTTAATGATTGAACTACCCACAATTATTAAATACTCTTGGAAAACCTCGAGAAGTTACAAACCAAGCAACCAAACTTCACATACATGCATACTCAAACAATATTGTAAACAAAAAAAAGAAGCTGAGATATCAAATTATGATAAGAAAACGGCTACCAGATATAAACTACGAAAAAATAAGGCAGTTAAAACAGCACTATAAAAACTGGCTTAAAAGCAATCACGTTATACAAAATCAGAACGATGCTGAAGCAATGCTAGCCACTTTACATAAAAAGAATACCAGAGAACTTTGGCGACTTTTAAACCCACAAATGAAAGCTGCAATCCCAATGACATCTAATGTGGACGAACAGAGATGGAAAGCACAGGTTTCGAATCTTTATAATGAAGCAATGATTGAAGGAAAGCAATCAAACACACAAATAAAAGCAACTTGGTCCTTCCTTTGGGAGACTGAAGACATTGAGAGGGACATATCTAAATTAAATCCGTCACGGCCTCCAGGTCCCGATGGACTTTCAAATTAAATCATAAAAGCCAACAAAACAACCTGGACACAGATCTGCTCTCTCATCCTCACTGCAATTGACCAAACCAAAGACATACCACCATCATGGCAAAAAGCAGTAATACTGCCAATCTATAAAAAAAGGTGACTCTAAAGACCCAGGCAATTATAGACCAATTGCCCTTCTGGATCCACTGGAGAACATTTTTGCAAATGTACTGTTAGAACTGCTAAACACCTGGGCAAAAACAAACCAAATCTTTGTGAAAAGACAAACCGGGTTTGTAAAGCATGTAGGAACAAACATCAATTTATTCCTACTAAATTTGTTAAAGCAAGAAGCTATTCACACTAAGCGTCAACTATATGCACCATTCATTGACCTCAAACTGGCGTTGGACCTTGCAAATAGAACAAAACTTTGGTCTAAACTACAACTATGGGGATGTCCAGATCATATATTGGAACCTTTGAAATTATTATATCAAAATACATCAGTTAGAATTAGACTCTCAAAGGACGGTTCTGTCTCGGAAGATATACAAACCTTCAATGGCCTCAAACAAGGCTGTCCATTATCAGCTACACTATTCAGCTGACTACGAACCTGAGTCACACATTGAGACAGCTAACCTTCCAAAGTTAAATGGAACACCCATCCCTTGTATGATGTATGCTGACGACATTGTCATCTGCTCCCAAACACCGAGAGGGCTTCACATAGCTTTCTCTAAACTAGAAATGTACATGAAGGTAAATGGCCTTGAAGTAAATACGCAAAAATCGCAAATCATGATGCTAGCTCCAACTAAAAAAAATAATCAGGAAATGAAAACAATGTATTTAAACCAACGACCACTAGCCCAAGTCTCAACTGCAAAATATCTAGGGATATGGGTGAATCAATCTGCAACGGAAGTTAATTGGTCAATCTCTCTGAAAACCAAAACCTTGTCATTAGCACACCAAGGTATTTTCCTTCAACGTAAATATGGCAAATTCACTTTACAACCGATTATTACATTTTATAGACAAAAGGTGGTGGCCATCCTCCTGTATGGTAGTGAAACGTTCATCAACCTGGACGGCAGGATATGGGCAAACTGAGAAGCTCTTTTCTGGAGAAAGATGTTACCATTACCACAGTCATTTCTTGTGGCTCGAATCAGGTATGAATTCTCACTCCAATCGTTATCATCCTTACATACATGGAGAAAATTAGACCTATACAGGAAGATCCTGTCCGACCAACACATTCCAGCATTACAAATATTTCAAACCAAAGAAAATGCAACACATGCCACTACTCTGCAGGCTTGGAAAACTCACATGGAAGTTATAAGAAAGGCAGCAAATATCTCATTCGAACTCTTAACACAACGCCCAGGGAAAGCAAAAAAAAAGAATTACCCAGAATGATTGGATAATGACTCTTGAAGTCAAAAGAAAATATAAACTTAATCAAGAGTGCAAATTTGATATACATTCAATAAATCGCCTGCATACCTCCAAAAATTTCCATATACCCAAGCCAGAGACTTTTTTTTGCGGCTCCGATTAAACCTATTGCCAACAAGGGAATTTTTAGCATCAAGGAAACTCCTACCAAAGGACATGGCTTTTTGTAGATTCTGTAAAAAAGGAAACAAAACAGAAACCTTGAAACACATTATCATATCTTGTCCAGCCCTGATCGATACAATGATACGCATCAGAGATATGTATCTAACAGCAACAGTTCAGCTAAATCCAGAAGATTGCTGGTCAAAGTTCCTTCGGGGTGAAACAAAAAAAGAGATTTTCACCATTGTGAGATGATTTTGGAAGAAAGAGTTACTAAAGAACTTTCCTAATGACAATTGCTAGTATTTGAAATAGTAATGAAATATGATCTATTCCAAAAAAATGAAAGGTTTAAATATAAACCAAACATTTTAATTAAAAAAAAAAAGAAATTACTTTTATAACAAAAACTCTTCATTGCCGATGTCAACCTATGCGTTTGCAAACGTCATCCTATATGGCAAACTACAAAAACCTAGTGGCAAATGTGATCGGCTTAGAGGCAACATCTAGGTATACGTTCCATACTAGTCTAGAAAAATGATAGGGTCTCTAGCATCAGGTAGGGCAACTAAGCCCTCCATTCAAACAGGTCATCCTATATGGCAAACTACAAAAACCTAGTGGCAAATGTGATCGGCTTAGAGGCAACATCTAGGTATACGTTCCATACTAGTCTAGTAAAATGATAGGGTCTCTAGCATCAGGTAGGGCAACTAAGCCCTCCATTCAAACAGGTCACTATGAATATGACTAAATACACAATTGGTTAAAGCAGCAATAGGGATCTTAACTATGTGGCCCCTTATAATTGGTTGGCATCCTTAAATCCATCAGTACTTTTCCCCCTATGCTAGCAGCATGCAGACTGGTCTCCAGTTGCTCGTGGGTTGGTCTTGACCATAGCTTCCCACAAATTGGCATATCATCTATCATCACCTCAGTGGTCTGCACGTCAATGAAGCAATTGCATGTTCCCTTGGAAAATTTCTTTGCTCTGGAGAAAATGAGGCAGTGGAGGCATGCTCTGTCTCCTTGCGTAGGTGTGGTTTGTCATTATTGTCCATGTTCACCCCTCCATGTGACTGAAGACCACAAATTTGAGCTCTGGTGCATTTTAAATACTATTATTTAATGAACCTCTGCTGTCTTCCTTTTTTTCATGCAAGTCTTCTGAACAGGAGTTTTGTTCTTTCACACAATTGTAACTAATGCCTGCTCATCCCAGCCTGACATGGGCCTTGGCGTCTTGGGCTTGTCCACCCTTGCCCTTGTGAGTTTCACTCTTGTAATTCAATTTTGTTTTCCAATTGCGACATACTGGAAAAGGGCTTCCTTTTTTGTCTGGTCCAGCTCTGCTATAATGCATAGTGGAATCTTCCATAGTTCACTCACTCCTATATTAAATGGCCTGTGGTAGGGGCCATGTAGTTATGGTTAAGTTGCTAAACCCATAGGAAGAGCACTTTTCGGGGCGGCTTATAACTTCACTCCCCCTAAACGAATCCTCACTAAACTTTGCAAAGTAAGATATGGCCCACTCTGAATTTATTTGCAAAGTTTGGTGAGGCTTGGTCAAGGGGGGGGCAAAATTATAGGGGGGTCCCAAAATTTCTTTTTTTGCCAAAGACTGAATGGTCTACAGCTGAAACCGCTTGACGGATTTCACCAAATTTGCAGCGGGAGCGGCGGCTTGGTCCTGAAAGCGTGCTTTTGTAAAATTTTGTAAATTTAGTGAAAATCTGTCCATTCATTTATTTTAAAACAACCAAAAAGTGGGTCTCAAAAAACAAGTGATATCTATGTCCGCTCCGCGGACACACTTCCCTCTTCCCTCCGCGGACAGGACACCGATTGGATAATCGGCTTGCATCATGTCTGCGGACACATGACGTGTTCGCTGATTGGTTGGGGTGAAGCATGAGGTGCATCACATTCTTTCGATCTACCGAGCCATATTGGATCAGCAGACAGCGCGGCGTGGAAGTGAGCATAAATCCAACTGCGGGGAGTGTGTTGGTGTGCTTGGAGAGGTTGGGGGAGTAATAGATGGGTCAAATGATGTATTTGGGTTGGAGAAGGCCATGAAATGAAGAAGGTCATGAAATGTTTGTGGTGTCTGCGGTCACTGCGGTTGTCTGCGAACATACTAAACACTGGGTGCACTACTGGTTATTTTACTTTACTATGATGTTGGTTTTGGGTCGTTAGTAGAGCATTGGGTAGAGAGGTTATGTATTGAAGAGTTTGTGCGTTGCTTGCAATTATTATTTTAGAATGTTAATTGAAGTGGATAGGTTTTAAGGTGGATGTGTTATGTTTTTGGGTTGTCATTCGGTAGGTGTTTGTTTCTACTGGTGTATTATGCTGCGGTTGTTGTGGCCAGGGTCTAGAGTCTTGGGTGCATAGCCATGCACCCAAGACTCTAGGCCCTGGCCACAACCACGGCAGCATAACATACCAATGCTACCAAACATGTTGACTGCGGTATGTAGGCCACTTAGGGGATATGTTTTAAAAAATGTGAGTACTGATTGGAAGTAGTGTAATAGTGTTTATAGGATAGTGAGATGATGTGTGTTAGTTTGTTTGTTGGATTGTGTTCAGAATGTTGGTATTGAAGACTCTAGGCATTTTGGGTTGTGTTTATTGGTGAAGTGTTCATTTGCATGGCTGTGTTATGTTGCAGTGTTTGTGAGTCTAATTATTATATACTTACTGTTTCCTTTGTTGAGGCTGTATATAGGGTTTTGGCCAAGCCATGCAGTCAAGATTGTAGTGTTTGGCAACAAGCACTGCAGCATAAGATACCCATGGAAGCATACATTTTGGATTGTGGTCTATGACCAGGTGTTTGCTTGAATGGATGTGTTATGCTGTGGTGTGTGTGAGTCCAATCATTATATACTTACTGTTTGAGTTGTTGTGGTTGTATGCAGTTTTTTCATGACATGGGTAGTTGGAGCAGACATTTTTTTTCAATCACTGTGATAAAAGAAAAAAATCACATGTTAGTGTAGGTAGTTTACATTTAGTATTGCATTGCATAGTAGACATGTCTGTATTTTGTCGACCCTCATAGTTAGTACTTTAGAAGTACTGTTGTAAAAGCAAGGAAATATTGAGGCTGAGTACAACAAAAGGAAATACACCAAACACGGGCTATAAAGATTCACAGATCTTTAATACTGCGCAGTTACAAAGAAACACAAATCTGATACAGATAGCTATCTGGCTCTCGACACCCCGCAATGATTACCAGCCCGTCAGAGCGAGGAGGGAGAGAGCTGGACATCTAAACATTTGGGTTTTTATACATTTCTAACAATATTGTCCAGCCCCTCTGCATGTTAATAATCTACGGTCTAGAGTTCGTGCCGAGTTCACATATAGCACATACAATAATATGGACATGGATTACATAGGTTTGTGTTTCCAACCAGTTACAATGGCGAAGTGTATTCTTGGATTTAGCAGTGAGCCTTAGTACATATCCCTTCACAATGTAGTTCTGCCAGTGTCCGCGCTCGATATTTACATAACATTGTCCTCAATGTGTATTCGTGGATGAGGCTTGTTAGTGCAGACAATCTTAGGACAACAAGTCATGCTTGGTGCAAGGTCTCATTACCTAGTCTAAACAGTCGGCTCTCGGACAGTCCAACCATTAACAGGACTCAGGTCAGGAAGGCTTGGTTGCAAGTTGGAAACACAGTTCACCATTTTAGAACAGAGAATCTCATACGAACAGAAATCAAAATGGCGGATGATTCTAAAATGGCGGTGAAGTCGATCTAAAATCGGAACTTTGCAACGCGGTTTTCTTCGCAGAGCAACTAGGCTTTTAGGCCAATATAAGTCAAAAGGAGGCACGATATGATTTCCCGCTTAACACTATAGTCCAAACCAGTGTACTGTGCAATTTTCTCAGTTCCTGTGTCTGTTCATTAAATCATTGGGTCTGTGGGAAACACATCCAGGCTGGATTTAAAAAAAAAAAACCGTTCTACATTGTGGTACAATATATTTCTTTCATTGATTTCAGTAGGAGGAACTGAATAGGTTTATGTTTTTTTATTTGGAAGTGGTGGTAATATTGTTGCAATTAGATAGCAGTTGGTGTATTGTTTATTTCTTTTTCCATTTTAGTGGTATTCATCTATCTGTTGGCTTGTGACAGATTTTTGGGGCAGTTAGATACCTGTTGGTGTATTATTTCAAAAAAAGGTAGCAGGCGCTCCTCTCCAAAAAGAACATGGCATGATAACCTGTTCTGAGATGAGAGTTTGCAGCACACGCTTTTTGCTCACTGTACCTTTCACAGATGGGAAATCACCATTTGCATATCAGTCTTTGTCCCGCCCACATGGGCAGTCCAGCACCAAAATGCCATGGCAATTCCTCTCTGAACAAGAGTACCAGCAGCAACCCCATAAATGTGTTTCAGCCTTGTTGGGCCTCATCAGTGAGGTGAAGCGTTGCCTCTTGGAGCACAGTGAGCAAGGAGTCCACGTTTGGTTGCCCCCAGGTAACTCAGGGTGACCAACCCCAAGTTCCTCGCAAGTATTTCAAAAAAAGGTAGCAGGCACTCCTCTCCAAAAAGAACATGGCATGATAACCTGTTCTGAGATGAGAGTTTGCAGCACACGCTTTTTGCTCACTGTACCTTTCACAGATGGAAAATATCCATTTGCATATCAGTCTTTGTCCCGCCCACATGGGCAGTTCAGCACCGAAATGCTATGGTAATTCCTCTCTGAACAAGAGTACCACCAGCAACCCCATAGACATGTTTCAGCCTTGTTGGGCCTCATCAGTGAGGTGAAGCTGTGCCTCTCTGAGCACTGTGAGCAGGGAGTCCACGTCGGGTTGCCCCAGGTAACTCTGGGTGACCAACCCCAAGTTCCTTACAAATATTTCAAAAAAAGGTAGCAGCACTCCCCTCCAAAAAGAACATGGCATAATAACCTGTTCTGAGATGAGAGTTTGCAGCACACGCTTTTTGCTCACTGTACCTTTCACAGATGGGAAATATCCATCTGAATATCAGTCTTTGTCCCGTCCACATGGGCAGTTCAGCACCGAAATGTTGGCGTATTATAACTGTTTGTTTCTTGTTTCATTTTAGTGGTATTCATTTATCTGTTTGCTTGTTGAATAATCTTGGGGCAGTTAGATACCTGTTGGCATATTCTAACTGTTCATAGTTTTGAAGTGGAAGTTGTGTTTATGTTCATACACAGATTAGTTATTACACTTTGGTTTTAAGAATATTAAGTAGGCGTTAACAAGATTTGCTGGTAATCTCTGTTTTAGAGTAATGGTAGTATCATTACATTCAAACCGTTCACAATTCTTTTTTATATATGCAGTGTAGTGACCTGCATTGGTTGTGGCTCCTGTGTGGTAGATTATACCTATTGTTGTGAAGGTTTTCTTACCATGTGATAGTTGACCATGTGTGAATCCTGTCAGCTTGCAGTTGTTTTTGGTACCATCTGCATTGTAATGTAAAAGCATTACTATTCCGTATTTACTATGTGTCTCTATTTGTAAGGTGGAGCGATTATCTGAATTGCAGGTAGTACATAATCTGCTATGGTTTGCATTTTGGACAAGTTGCTGAAATGGAATGGATTCACAGTTAGGCATGGATACGTATACAAAGTGTTCATTAGGAACGTCTTCTTGTGAGACATGCCTGCAAAGAGTGCATGTATGTTTCCACATGTGTGAAATCTGGAAGATTTCATTTATATGTATGTTTTTGTTTCCTAGTACTTGTAGTAAGTACATTAGACATTCTTGTGGATCATCTTGTGTGTTTATAGTGAATTTGACCATTCCAGCACAGTAGTCCAATTCCTGCCTTATTCCAGAAACACTGTAAGTGTTGTCAGGATTGTTGGTTGCATTTCTATGAAGGACTAACATTTGCAAACACAATTGGTCTGTCCCACATAAGTAAATGTTGTCAATAATTGGTGGCAATTGGAATAGAATATTGATTGCTACATTTGCATAGCAATTTACACCAGTTGTATTTGAAAATTTGAATGGACCTAACAGTTCTGTGTCCAGGTTATTTGTTCAGAGTGTGTGTTGTTTCTTTGAAGAGGTAGTTGACTTAATTTATGCAGTAGATTCTTCTTTGGTTGTGGTCCTTGAGGAAGTAGTAGCTTCTTTTAATTTAATTGGAGGAATTGCTGTGAGATCCTGCATAATTCGAGAGTGAAGTAGTTTTCTTTTACAAAATGTTGCTTTTTGCAGAACAGGATAGGTTTTTAGATGGAGGTGTAGAGTGAACACAGTCTATTGTGTTCTAGAATGCAAAGAATATCAGCATTTACTTTACTTGCATTAAAGTTGATTAAAAATAGTCTGTCAAGTGTGCGTAAGCGTGATAGTGCTACATAACTCATGCTTTCTTTAAACACTGTGCTACCAATATCTATCAGTGCTTTATCTAGGGTAAGACCTTGTGTTTGTTTGTTTGTTTGTTTATTTAATATGGTGCAAAACCAAACCCGCAGGTAGCGGGCGCAAACATTACAAGGATACTTGAGAACTTAGTTACAGTGACACACACAAAATAGGCAGTAGGACAGTTCAAAGACATTGCAGTCTGAATATACTTATTCTGTTAATGCGAGGTGTCGGAAGCGTAAAGAAATAGGCAGTAGGACAGTTCAACAACGTTACAGTCTGAATATACTTATACAGTTAATTCCAGGTGTTGGAAGCATAAAGAGCTAAGTAACAATCAACCACCGTTTTGTAGTCTCGGTAGGATCCAGTGAAGTTCCTAGATACTAGCAGTGGTAGTCGAGGTCCCTATGGGGGGACAGGTTAACAATGAGCATAGAATCCATGAAAGAACCTTGCGCCTTGTGATTTGTGAATGTTGACTGTGTATGCTAGAGTTAGAGAAAATGGTTAACTGTGTACATATATGTCTTTGAAAAGAAGGAAGCGGGCTGTTGAGCATCCTATCCTTTTAACTTCTGATAGTTTGTCAAAGAGAATATTGACAAACTGAATGTTGTTGTCATGTGGGTATGTTTGAAAGCCAACAACTGTACCAAGTGCTCTATTCGCTAGTCCTTGGTCCACGTCAAGCTTACGTTTAGGCATTACTCTACAGTTTAAAGATAATTTTAATATTTTCTCCAAACCAGCTGTGTTAGAAATAGAGTTTTCTAAGGTATTTTAGCCTTGTTGTGGCTTGTTGACACATGGGTAGTGTCATACCAGTTTGTCTGTGGATCAAATTTGAAGTATTGGTTTTAACATTGTTTCATTAAATTTTGAACAGCTTCAAGAGTTGGCATCAAGGACATACAGTTTACATTTTTGTGTGCTAATTGTTCCATGACACCAGTAGCAAATGAGTTATGGCCATAGAGTGCATGGATGTGCCTGGTTTTCAATATAGATTGTACTTCTTGAGATAGTACACCAACTCTAATACTTTTTAAAATCTTGGCGTATGTGAGGTCTGCAGACTGACGCATGTGTTCAGTTAATTGTCTGTATTGGAAATGTTGCCAAAAGTTGACATTTCCTATGCTGCCAAGAGTTTGACGGCATAGTTTGTGCCCTAAGGTTTTAAAAATAGGTTCACCTTTAACTGGTGCTAATTGAAGAAGATCTCCTTAAACTATAATGGGTTTTCTTCCAAAGAGTTCTTCATAGTCTGTTTTCAGGACCTCTTGTAATCTGAGGTGATTGACAGCTAACATTAGATTGGTAACCATGCTTACCTTATCTATTAGCAGCATTTTCATTTGTTTGAAAACTCTGCATAATTCCATTGCAGCTTCTGGAGAAAGTTTGTAATAGTCTAATTTGTTTTGGTGTTCTACTGGAAGGAGTAGTAATCAGTGTAAAGTGACACCGCCTATGTTGTAGGCAGCTAAACCTGTGGGGGCAGTTACAACAGCTGACAGTTTGTGGTTTGTTTGAGGATTTGTCAATTGTTGGAGGATTTTGATTGAGAACGTTTTGCCTGAACCAGCTTTACCACTCATGTGTAGCAGTATATGTTTGCAGTCTTTGCAGTCTTTGTAGTCTTGGCAGGTACCATTTTTACTTTCATGCTGTACACCATGTTCAATTTGTTTTGATATTTCTTGGAAAATGCTATGCTGCTCATTGTTTAGTTGTGATTTTAGTAAAACAAAGTATTCTGTAGATTGCTCATACTGACATGTGGGGCCTCATTGGAAGTAAGGAGGTAACCATGGTAGTATTAGCGCCATGGCTACCTCCAAATCCTTACCGACTCCACCCTGGTGAATGGAGCTATTACCGCCCCATTCCAAGGTTGGAGGGGGCGGTAATTCCCCATTCACCAGGGCCCTTCCCCATTCCCATTTGAGCCCCCATATGGGAATGGGGAAGGTGCTAATTGCAAATTGCGGTACCGTTATTAGCACCAAAGTCCCTTTGCGGTACCGGTGCCCTTACCGGTACTGGTAATCCCTTACTGCCTGCCTCGTAATGAGGCCCATGGTGTTTTCTACTTCTGTCATGGCTAATTTTGCCTCATTTGGTATTAGTGGATGTGCAAGTAGTTCTTGGCTTCCTGTTACAGAAGGCTGACTACTGTCAGGTGTTTAAACATCTAGTTGTGCCTGGAGTTCTTCTTCTTGTTGCTGTTTATTGTGCAACATTGTTTTGTACTGTGTAAAGTTTACGTCTGTTATAGTGCTTTCATTTGATTTAAAGGCATCTTCATAGGAGTCATAGGTATCTAGTGCATTTTCTTCTTTTCTCCATGGTTTAAAAAGTTGTAGGAGGGACATGTAATGCCGTTCTTTATGTTGAGGAGTTTTTAATGACACTTTGATTTGATTAATTAAGCTTCATTTGGTAAGTTTCACTAAGCTGCCTTCACAATTTTCCACTCTGTATCTACCTTTCTTCTCATCTGGTTTAACATTATTTTTGTATGTGAAGTTCTGGGCTATGTGGTATAGACACATGTTTTCCAAAGTGGTACTCCTGTTTGGGTAGTATGTGTCTAGTAAATTGTTTTTCATAATGTTTTGGCTATTGTTTCTATGTCTTCATATGATTTCAGAACGCTTTTTCAAGATTTAGCAGGACCAAGGATTAGCCATACTATATTTTCAGATTTTCCATACAGGCAGTGCCGGTTAAATGGTCTGCAGCTTCATAGCAGCCACATTCTCTACCGGAGAGCATTTTTATGCCTAAGCTGTACCATTTCTGTGATAGCGTTTTGTCAGATTATATGTCATCCCAAAGGTCTTGGAGCTCAGTTTTTTCTGCTTTGGTTAAGTAGGCTGTGACATATCGTGTAAGTGCAGTGGAATTGTCTGCAATGTACTGCACATATATAGTTGCATTCCATAGGAGGGCAATGATTGTATTATAATCATTGATGTATTTTGATCCTTCTGTTCTTTTTATGTAATATGTGTTCTTAGGTGATTTACCTTTGACACTTTGGGCCTCATTAAAAGTTTGGAGGCAGCCATGCCTTTATTAAAGGCATGGCTGCCTCCAAACTCAGGTCTGAATTAGTGGTCCTGAATGGGGAAATACTGGGCCATTCTAACCTTGGAGGACCCGGTATTTCCCCGTTCAGGGAACACATCCTCAATTCCCATTTCAGCCCCAATAGGGCTGACCAGACGTCCAGAGCGGGTCCCGTGAGGGAGCCTCGTAATAGGGCATAATGGGTTTAACGGCACCAGCACCTTTACCAGCACCGTTAAACCCATTCCGCCAGGGTCGTAATGAGGCCCTATGTGTCGTTTGTGAAGGGATTTCACCAGTGACATATTTTTGGATGAACTGCAAAACAGTGGCATCACTGTCCTTACCAAATTTAGGAGCATCTTTAATCCACAAAAGCATGTGGATGTGTGGTGCTCCTCTGGCTTCATATTCTTTTCTCCAAAAGAAGTGTTGCACTTCTCTGAGGGGAAGAACAGTTTTATTACAAATGAAGTGTAGCATAGCAATGAAGCGATGATGGAAATATCTTGATACATTACAGGTTCTAGAGAGCAGAGTTGTCCTGGTGTTTTCATATCTATATTTGTTTTGTTTTTGTTTACTACGCGTAGGAAATCGTGTAAATCTTCCCATGCATATTCTGCACAATTTAATGTCACAAACCAAGTGGGTGGCCAAGGTTTCTTATCAGCGTACATCTCTGTGACATTGGAACCAGTATTCTTTTGTACCATGCATGTTTGCTAAAAGGTTTGTAATGCTTGACTGTAAAACCTCATCTTTTCTTTCACTTTTTGTAGTAATTGCGTAGCTGACATATTTTGAAAATTGGTACCTAATTTCAAAGTGTGTGCAACCCTGTAGCATAGAGTTGCTAGTTCACTTTCAAAGAGAAGTTGGAATTCCACATTTTGTCTGAATCTGAGGTCTTCAGAATACATTCGTAAAGAGCGGTATTCTGATGCTGTTATTTATGTGGGTCTATTATGGTACCTTCCTCCTTTTCCAGTAGGAAAGTGTAGAGGAAAGGCACGTGCTTCTATACTTTTTTTCCATATGCTGATTGGAGATCCTTTGGCTTGTCGCATTTGGTACGTTTCCATTGCATCATCTATGATGTCTTTAGAGTGTAATGGGTGAATTGTATAATGGTCTAAAATATTAGATTCTGTAGCAGGCTCTAGAAGTTGAAATTGACCAGTTTCTGATGAGTCTTCAATTATTTCAGTGGTTTCCCTCAGGTTTTCTTCAATATTTATTTCTTTGTAGTACAATGAATACATTGTTGTCTTTTAAATATTTCAGGGCTTGTCTAACTTTATGTAAATCCACGAGTTGTTGCCAAATTTTTGTGTCTTTTATATATACGCCATTTACTAAGATAATTAAAGATTGATCAATTGGACGTTGCAATCCCAGATTGTGTACATTTTCTTTGAGATATAATGGCAAATAAACTACTTTGCCACAAATGCCTTTCAGTAATTCAGTGGGAGGTAGTTTTGCTGTTTTTGGTTGAAGGCGTATTATTGCTTGAAATGGGTGCACTGTTTGAATTATGATGCTCTCATATAATTTGAGTTGGTGCAGGTTTTTTTTAGTGGGAATACTTCCAAGTTATTTATGATAGCATGTGAAGGTGTTTGGTTGTTGTCAAGTTTTGCAGTGCAGTAACTCAAAGTATTAAGGGGTCAGTAATTTCGTATTTGTTTTCTGCTATAAGATAGAGAGATAATGAGAACCACTTGAAATCTTCATTGTCTTCTATTTTGTACATTATGTCTACAGTTTTTGAGCTATTCTAATAAAAAGACCTGTGGTAACACACACTGACACACATGGTTTGGTACTTCAGCAGATGTACTTTTAAACTTTAGTATTTCTTTTTTGTATGTGTGTTGTAGAAGGTTGCCATCTGTAAAGTTGTTGCTAGTCTGTTGTAAAGCAATTGCATTTTGTAAGTGGCTTTCACTTCCAAAATATTTTCTCTGGATATGCTCTATTTCTTCGAGTAGTTCTTTGGCAGTACCATGTAGAAGATTGTTATTTAAATTGGCTAGTGCTAAAGCAGGACTTTTGGCATAGCACAGTTTATGAACCAGATTTCTTGTTGTTGAATGGTGTGTTGATATCATTTTGATATGGTGGAAGGTGCTTTTGCAAATAGGTCCAGAAATGCAGGCTAATGAATTAACTCATGCCACCACAGTGCACTGCTAAGACTAACACCCAGGACATCAAAGATGACATCACACATGTCATTGATGACATCACTGATGACATCACATGTGCATTTACATTTCATGAAATGTCTGTACAAGGGACTCTTATTATAATGTTGACAAATAAGTGTCAAGGATCATTGGAATAAATATCATGAGCTACGTAGTGCATTAAGCGATGCATTGATATAAATAGCATTCTATTATGAAGTTCTTTCCAGTATACTAAGCTACTCATATAGAAACATAGGCATTGTGTGCAGCATACATGATGAAGGTATAATATTCATAATGTTGATATGTTGAATAATGAAATGATAACTGTTTTCTTATTAGAGTTTTGTGTACTGTGAAATACATAATTAGTAGCTAACCCACGTATAACATAATTACATTATTACAGACAAAACACAAAGACACAATAACACATACAAATATGGGTATATACAGGGAAAGTGAAGTAAGCAAAATAGCAGAAGTAGTAGCAGAAACAATTCATAACCTAACTGATTACCTTCATGCAAATAAATGATTGCTCTGTTTCAAAGCTGCTATTTACCCTATGTACATGTATCACATGATGTGACTTGACCCTAAAGAAAGTAGTGTGAGTACAATGTATACAAATATGAGCATATACAGGGAAAATACAGTAATAAAAAAAAACAACAGAACTATCAGAAAATGCTGATAACTCTACTGATTATCTTCATGCACAGAAAGAATTGCTGTTTTTCAAGCTTGTGTCTTCCCATATGTATATGTTTCATATGATATGACTGGACCCTAAGGGAATTACTGTAAGAACATTCTTGAATGATAAGTCTACAAATATAGTACTTTTATAATTTTTAGTTCCTGACTGTTGCTGAAGAAAACCATGTGGCCTAGATATGTCAGTAAAGGAAAAAAGAGTGAGCCAGACATGTGATGTCATCAGTGATGTCATCAATGACATTTGTGATGACATCTTTGATGTCGTGGGTGTTAGTCTTAGCAGTGCACGGTGGTGGCGCGAGTTATGGTTGCTTAGCTTACCATAACTGGCGAATTTCAGGGGTTTTTCGGTTTTACTTGGAACCATAACGTCCCTTTAAAACATTTTTTCACTGAATTTCATAGGTTTTTAGTAGCGCAACTTAACCATAAAATCCCTTTAACAACGTTTTTTTACTGAATTTCATAGGTTTTTAGTAGCGCAACTTAACAATAATAACTCTGAATTTATGTACAGGTAACATAGAACATACTGAATCCCCTCTACTGAATTTGATGTCCGCAAACTCTTTTAATGTCCACGGACAACAGCACCACTACCCAAAAAGTCCAGGGGTATATTTAAGTGTTATATCATAACATATGAACATTTTACAAATTCACAAACCAGCACGTATACACATTATATGTAGCAATAAATAAGAATTGTAACTCATTATATAACACACTAACCATTCATTTAAATACAATGGCCCTCATTACGACCCTGGCGGAAATCGAAAAACGATGGCGGAAATGCAATACCGCCATCGAATAGCGCTCGGTGCGACTATGACCCGTCACCGCAAAGTACGAAGCCATTAGCGACACCGTAGTGAACGCCAACGCTAACTGCACCAAGCACGCGCGCGCGCGCCATGTCAAACCGCAAACACCACCATGGCGCAAGGGTACGCCAATTCCGACCCTAGCGGACATGTACCTAACGCCATCAGGCATGGCGTAATGTACCATTCCGCCATGGCGAGAAGTACGGCATCGCGAATCAACCGTAAACGGCCCCACTGAGTGCCTGTACACCGCTCCCTGCCCACAAAGTACAACTCCCCGTAGGTGCAATGAAGTCACAATGCAACCATTGAAATGTACAAGTCACCCATGCATGCCAACGAACAAAAGAAACACAAGAGGGGCCAATGGGAGCTGCAGGGCACAGATGGCACGAATACAGAAGCCATCCCAATGGACATGACCACAGTCCCCCACCAAGAAACGCACGCAAACACAGGCACCTGTGACCAGCAATATTCCGAAAATCACATCATTCCACCAGTCCACCTGGCTGACCGGCATCTGTTACACAAAACCCAATCCCCCGCCCCTGAGCATGACAACATTCAAACTGTCATATAGGCAGCCCCCATCCCTGACCTCACGGGCTTAGTAGGCAAACGCGCCCAGTACAGTACCACGCAACTAAACCCCGAAGCTGGAACCCAATGCAGATCTCCTCACAATACATCGCCCCCCAAATAGGCATATGCCACATCACTTGCAAAGAAAAACGCTACACGGGCCAAATCAGAATAGAAATTTATGCACATCAAAGTCACCAAGCCCATACAGCCATCAGGCCATGAACTCCAAAACACTAATCACCATTGTGGGCTGCATCCGCAAGAAATGACCAGCCACTACTTGTGTGTCGCCCTGTTCCCCCATGGTACACAGAGCCACATTCACGTACGAAAAGGCAACATGGAAGCGCACAGAACCGCAGGGCCGTCCCAATGGGGAGGCACTAGTCCAGCTGAAAGGCCGAAATGTTGCTCCGAGCCACCAGTACTGCGTAAGGGCATGTGGGCCATTGGCGATCGTCCCATAAGATCGTAATGCTGCTCCACTGATTAACACGAAGCAGCAGGTGTCGGGAGTAAAATCCATCTGCAGGAGTGGCATACAGATGGCAGTGGCAAAAGGGGAGGAGATACCTGTCAACCAAAAGAAAAGAAAAAGAACAGAATGGCCATCAGAACTACATTCGAACAACTCACTTCAATGATCACACGAAATCCACAGCCATATGCATGCTAGCCCACTCAAAAGGATCATCACCACCCCAAAACCACTTGCGACTCATAACCATCTATATCGAGGTGCAAACACCATCACAAACGAGTGTACCTGTGCATGCGTCTGTCAAAACAGAATCCATCAGATGGGAATGTTAACGTGCATGGACACAAGTGTCTGAGGGCGCCTCGAGACAGGGAGGGCTCAACAAGGCCAGATAGACGATGGTCCCACTATGGCAGCCCTGCATCACATAGCGTAGGGGAGGCGGATAGATCCCAAGAAGCCCAGTACATGGCAAACTCTGTATCAAATCGCCTGCCCATGCATCCTTTCATCATTCCCTCATCCCGGGATCAAAACGCCTGAATAATTACTCACATAACATTAGAAACATCCATTGAGTCTGTGCGTTATGCAGCCTGCAAAATCCACAGTGCCCCAGCCCGTAATTCCAGTGTTGTGAAGTAACATGTATTTGGGAACGGCCGGCCTCATCGCCCACGTAGCTATTGCGCATCCCAAACTATTCATATCAATCATTGCTCCCTCGCCATGGGCCCTGTCTCAAGGACATTGAACAATAGAACGTTATATTTGCAGTCAGACCTGTGGGCATCTCCTCGCCGCTAGCTGGAAACCGAAAGCGCCGCCCTTCGAATTCCTCATTTGCAACACCACGTCGGAAAGGCATCTGTGGCCGTTTGAAATCACTAATTATTCCATCGAGTGCGGCTGTGTGTGAAAATGGCAACTGCCTTCACCCACGAATGGGACGCCCCGCCCGTCGTTGCAACTCGGTACAGTGATGCATGAGGGCCCACCATTACTCGAGTACTACGTTCCACTGACCCTTCACAAGTCTGTTCGCGACTGCACAGATAGTATGGGAAACAATGGGACCACAGCAGAATGAACATATCAACCAATCTTACACGGCCATCGGGTACAAATACATGATAGCAATAGCAAGATACCATTCCCCGAATTGCAGCGTTGTGCGCGTGACGTGCTCGGCCAAAGGGGAGAGCAGTTTGCACAGGTGGAATGAATCACCACAGGTGGAGGCCATACAGCCTGAAAACACATAAATTGCACAGCCAGTCTCCTCCCACAACCACACCGAAATGCTACCGGCAGGACTCGCGATGTTGGGCCTGGGGGACCTGATAGCACTGCAAGTGCTCCAACTCCAAGAAGAAGACGAACACCAACTACAACCAGCAGCACGGAGGAGACGCAGGAGGAGGAGGAGGCCAAGGCAGGGCCAGCAAGGCCCACCAGCACAGCCACTACCACCACGCAGGCAGCCCGCAATCCCACGCCTCCGAGCACATCCGTTCAACCTCACTGATGAGCAGATCCACACCCTCTACCGTCTGGACCGGGACACCATAGCCGCCATTGTGGACATGACACAGGCTGACCTTGTCAGCATGATAGATAGCCCAACCGCCATCCCACCCCTACTGAAGGTGGTGTCTGTACTCCACTTCCTGGCCACAGGCACCTACCAGCACACAGTCGGACAGTTGCATGGCATTTCTCAGCCACTGTTCTCACGGACACTATTGCAAGTGCTCGATGCCCTCCTGCAGCACGCAGACGACTACATCTCCCTACCACGCTCGGAGCAGGAAATTACAAACACGAAAGTGGGATTCCATGCACTTGCCGGCATACCGGGTTGCATTGGTGCCATCGACTGCACCCATGTTGAATTGGTCGTCCCACATGCCATGGAGGCCCAGTACCGCAACCGAAAACAATTTCATTCCCTGAATGTACAAATGGTGTGTGACTCCAACAGGATCATTACACATTGTTGTGCCCGATTCCCTGGATCAACCCATGATTCTATGGTCTTGAGGAACTCTACAATACCACGCTACATGGAGCGACACGCAGGGAACAGATCCTGGCTACTCGGTGAGTCTCATTACATGCATGATGATGTGGGGTATGTGAATTGGCAATGACCTGGCAGGAAGGGGAGGGGGGTGTGCGTACGTATCAATGGCATTCCACATCATACGTTTCTCGTCCACATACAGGTGATGCTGGATATCCACTGAAGAGATGGCTCCTCACACCAGTCCGGAACCCACGGGACCAGCATGAGGAGGACTACAACCATGCCCACTCACGTACCCGTGTAGTCATAGAACAGGCATTCGGCCTACTGAAGGGCCGTTTCCGCTGCCTCAGCAGGTCTGGCGGGGCACTCCTGTACCGCCATGAGAAGGTTGCCAAGATGGTGATGGCATGTGTCATGCTCCACAACATGTGCGTACGTAGAAATGTGCCCATGCCCCCTGACGCAGAACTGCAAGCACCTGAAGATGGTCATGATGAGGGTGGGGATGTGGCAGCACCTCATGGAGTCTGCGAGGCACCGGAGGCCCGTGACATTCGTCAGCATCTCATTGATGTATGCTTCTAGCACTCACGCCTGGTGGCTGATACATGGACACGGGACTCGTGGCACTGCGTGTGTCTGGGACATGCACAATATGGACTGTACGCCTATGATGGCCTAGTACACAAAGATCAATGTCCACACATCTCATTGGTTGATCGTGCACTTTTTATGGCATATGTGATGTCATGTTGAACACCCTATCGACCCGCCACCCAAGTGAGCCCAACACACCCCCTCCACCCTCCTACCTCCCCCCCGAACACCAGTGTCAAAAGATGCTCATTGTCAGTGGGCTGTCGCTATTGCATGCCCCCTCTGCGGGTATCAGGGGCACCCCTGCCTGTGGAGCGCAGGTTCCTTCCAGATCTACGTTGGGGGCTGCCCTGGACGGAACTTGCAACGGATGATGTGTCTGCCTGCTCACGTCCATGCATGTCCCTAAGGGTTTGCGAGAGCTCAGTGAGCACACGGCGCACTGCGGCAAGTTCGGCACATACGTCCTTGGCCGTCGCATGCAGTTCCCCCCTGAGGCTCTCGGTGCTTCTCTCCATTTGGACTCTCAGGCTCTCGGTGCTACTCTCCATTTGGACTCTCAGGCTCTCGGTGCTACTCTCGATTTGTGCCCTAAGTGTCTCAGTTGATGTTTCTATGTCTGCCTTAGTGCCCCCACATTCATCAGCATGGTCCTTGAGGAGCGTGGCCAGTTGCTGCTGTTGTTCGATCAACTGGTCGAGGGACTGTTGCCTCTGCTGGGCCATGGCCATTTGCGGGGGTGTCACAGAGGGGCTGTTGTCCTCATGTTGCCTTGCCACAGGGCTTGTGGGGGATGGCCAGTCGTCGTCTTGTGGGTGCCCCTGCGTGGTATCCTCATGTTGTACGGGATGGGACAGACAGGGGGATTGGGACAGGTCATGGATGGATCTGACTTCGGCATCCCCGTTTTCTGTGTCCGAGCATGCTGCCATCAATGGGGTGTCACCTATGGTGCTGCTGCCACCAGAGGCAGTGCCTTCTGTGGCATCCATTGGGGGGACCTGTGGTGGTGGTGTTGTGGGCATGCTGGCTGCTGGGGTGCCTGTTGATGTTCCCTCCTCTGTGCTGCCACCTGATTTGTGCTGCTGCCGTGTCTTGATGCGTGCAGCTGAGGTGGAGGGTCTCTGGCCGTTGGTCTTGGCCCTCTTTGCAGGTGTGCTGGTAGGGGTGTCCTGTAGCTCGTCGTTTGGATCGGACCCTGTGGTGGAGTAAAGGAGGGCGAGGGTTATTGATGGGTCTGTGGGAATTGGAATGGCATTGTATCACATGCATTGGGGTGGTACCTGAGGGTGATTTGGGTCGGGGCCTTGGAGGTGCTTTGATTTGTGTGTGGAGTGAGGGTGCAGTTGTTTGGCAGCCTGCAGTTAGGGTGTGCCTGCTGCACGTGTAGTGCGTGTATTAGGGGTTTTTGATTATTTATGTATTTATTGTGGGTTTTAACGTGCGCTATCAGGCCGATGTGTGTGGACGTTCTCCTGGACATGTGTTTCTGTTGCACTATGTGGACGCATGGTACTTCACATGGATGGACTGTGTGGATTTGGCATTGTTTTATCTGGCCCACCTACCTGAATCTTCGGATGTCTGCACTCCTTTCTCCATCCCTCCGACTCCCTCTATGCTCTCCATTCCGATGGTGGAGGCACAGATTTCTTCCCAGGGGGTCAACTTGATGGGTGATTCAGGACCTCCCCCGGTGGCTGTGGCAATGTTGCGGTTGGCAGAGAGTATGCTGCGGACGCGTATCCGCAGGTCGTCCCATCGCTTGCGGCATTGCTGTGGGGTGCGGGGTGCGGTCCCCACCGCACCTACCCGCTGTGCCACCAGAGCCCATATGGCCTTCTTGTTTGCAAGTGCCGTCCTGGTCATTTGCGTGCAGAAGACGACGGCAGCATTCTCCTGGAGGGTCTCTGTTAGCACGGTGAGTTCCTCACGGGAGAAGTGGACCTGCCGCTTGCGGTCGCACGCTTTCTTCGCTACTTTTCCCATTTTTCTTGGTTTCGCTAGGGTGGTTGACGGGTTGGGGTGTGTTTCAGGGTAGTGATTTTAGTGGTTGTGTGGTTTTAGTGTATTTATAGGTGTACGCCGGGATGTTTCCCGTTCCGGGCCCATGTTTTAACTTCCGTTTCCGTATATTTCCGGGCACCGTACTTTCCGGTAGGCGCACACTGCGGTGACTGCTAAGAGGGGTGGCGGTATTGCACCTAGGGCGCCGTACGGCGGCGGTGTGGGCCGTTTTGGGGTCATTTCCGCCATCGCGGACTTTGCACTTCCGCCATGCCGTGGTGCTCGTGCCCGATGGGTCGGAATGGGCCGCACTTTGCTCCTTCGTGCAATGGCGGAAACGCTATTTACGCTGTGGCGCTCCGGTCAGTCGCTTTCCGCCAGGGTCGTAATGAGGGCCAATATGTTCTAAAATGGAATAGAAGAAAGATAGGCTTCCAACATGATTACCTCACAGAAACTCCACAACTAAGAGCAACAGCAAATCTACAGACCACACATAACACACCTTACCTGAAATAGTAAGTGTGCTGCATTTTACTCATATATTTGTAAACTTTCTGTATTAGATACAAAAAGAATTATATTATATATTTTTTTTCTCACAGAAATGTCTAGTACTCTGGAGTGCTAGAGGAGCATTTCCCTCGTGAGGGAATGCCAGAAGATAGTGAATCTAATGGTAGACACTTTACCATATAAACCAATTAATTAATATTATTTCATATACATTTAACATATATATATTTTGTGTACAGACCATACAAAAATTGAAAATACTAAAGAAAAAGCAGTATTGGATAAGACTCTTCAGCACATAGAAGAAAAAATTGACCTACTCTTGGCAAATTTTAATAATTTAAAAACTTTGTGGAGGATCACTTCAAACAAACAACTACATACCATTGTCCCACATGTACCTGTCCCCCTCACCATATCCCAATTAATTATCCCCAAACCCTCTCCATGAACCAAAACGTTTTGATGAGACTTCCATCCCTTCTTCACCTCATATAAACCCTATTGAAACCCCCAATTCTCCTGTTTTTGTTTCAGTTTCTGCCTCACCTTCTCTGTCATGAATTTAAATACATGTAAAATAAAGTAAAATTATTATATTGTGTCCTAGTTCATTTCTTGTTTTTTTTTTTAAAGCAGTTGAGGTGTCCGCGGACAGCGCGGGTGTCCGGAATGTCCGTGAAGAAACGAAAATGGAGGTGTCCTAAGAACACTATATCTGTCCGTACTGTTTGCTAGCAAGTTCAAACTGTTCTAAGAACACACGCGGTGTCCTGAAATGTTTGTAAAGAAACAAAATGGGGGTGTCCTGAGGACGCTATGCCTGTCTGTATTGTTCACAGGCAAGTTGAAACTGTTCTAAGAACACAGGCTGTGTCCTAAAATGTTCGTAAAGAAACAAAATGGGAGTGTCCTGAGGACGCAATGCCTGTCCGTATTGTTCGCAGGCAAGTTGAAACTGTTCTAAGAACACAGGCTGTGTCCTAAAATGTTCGCAAATAAACAAAATGGGGGTGTCCTGAGGACGCTATGCCTGTCCGTATTGTTCGCAGGCAAGTTGAAACTGTTCTAAGAACAGAAGCTTTGTCCTGAAATGTTCTTCAATGGACGAAATGGGGGTGTTCTGAGGATGCTGTCCATATTGTTCGCTGGCAAGATGAAAGTGTTCTTAGAACACATTATGTGTCCTGGATGTTCGTAAATAAATAAAATGGGTGTGTCCTGAGGACGCTATGCCTGTCCGTATTGTTTGCAGGCAAGTTGAAACTGTTCTAAGAACACAGGCTGTGTCCTAAAATGTTGGTAAATAAACGAAATGGGGGTGTCCTGAGGACGCTATGCCTGTCCGTATTTTTTGCAGGCAAGTTGAAACTGTTCTAAGAACACAAGCTTTGTCCTGAAATGTTCGTCAATGGACAAAATAGGGGTGTCCGGAGGACACTGTCCATATTGTTTGCTGGCAAGATGAAAGTGTTCTTAGAACACATTGGCCCTCATTACGACCCTGGCGCTAAGTGAAAAACGATGGCGGTAAATGATTACCGCCATCGTTTTCCGCTAGGTCCGATTATGACCTGTGACCGTTAACTACGATGCCATTAGCGGCATCGTAGTTAACTCTGCCGCTAACTGCTCCAAGGACGCGCGCACGCGACCTCCCACACCGTAATTACCAGCATAGCAGAAAGGTACGCGAATGCCGACCCAAGCGGACATGCACCTAACGCCATCACCCAGCCCGTTAAGTACCTTACCGCCATGGTGCTAATTACGCCATCGCGAACCAACCATAAATGGCCATGTAAAGTGAATCCAGCTGCCGCAGGTGCACAGAAAAAGCACAGGTGGAGGCAATACAGACTCAGGAAGTACAAAAAGAGCACACCCCACCCCTTCCCACATCCAGTCACACTCCACAATGATACCAATAGGACTAGCAATGTTGGGGCTGGAGGACCTGATAGCAATGCAAGTGCTACAACAACAACAACAACAACAACAACAACAACAACAGGCAGCACAGAGGAGACGCAGGAGGAGAAGGAGGGCAAGGCAGGGCCAGCAAGCCCCACAAGCACAGCCAGTGCCACCCCGCAGGCAGCCCCCAATCCCACGCATCAGAGCCAGTCCATTCAACCTCACTGCTGAGCAGATCCACACCCTGTACCGTTTGGACCGGGACACCATCACCGCCATCGTAGACATGACACACAACGACATTGTCAGCATGATAGAAACACCAACCGCCATCCCACCCCTACTGAAGGTAGTGTCTGTACTCCAATTCCTGGCCACAGGCACCTACCAGCACACAGTGGGGCACTTGCATGGCATTTCACAACCATTATTCTCACGTACACTTATCCAAGTGCTCGATGCCCTCCTCAAGCACACAGACAACCACATCTCATTACCACGGACTGCCCAGGAGATTGCAAACACCAAAGTGGGTTTCCATGCACTAGCCGGCATACCTGGTTGCATTGGTGCCATTGACTGCACCCATGTGGAATTGGTGGTTCCACATGCCATGGAGGTACTGTACCGCAACCGGAAACAATTCCACTTAATCAACGTGCAAATGGTCTGTGACTCCAACAGGATCATCACACATTGTTGTGCCCGATTCCCCGGAGCAACCCATGATTCAATGGTCCTGAGGAACTCCACAATACCACGCTACATGGAGCGACATGCAGGCTCAAGATCCTGGCTACTCGGTGAGTCTAATGTCATGACCATGGAAATGTGAATTGGGTAGGTGAACGACGTACCAATGCATACTCCACTGGGCTGAAAGGGTGGGGGGGAATGATGCATACTTCACTGGGCTGAAAGGGGGGGGATGATGCATACTCCACCGGGCTGAAAGGGGGGGGAATGATGCATACTCCACCGGGCTGAAAGGGGGGGGGGTGATGCATACTCCACCTGGCTGTGAGTAGCAGAGACAACGGAGCCAGATCATACCCTAAAGCAACCCAAACTTCACCCAACACCAGTAAACCCAATACATGATGTATGCAGCCCTACCATGTGAATGAGGTTGTGACCCAACCATGACACAACCATCTGCAAGTGCATTGTACCAATTCAGACCACATTGACTACAACGAAATGCACCTACATGCACGTCACCAAATACCATCAACCGAAAGGCCTGTCCCCCATAACTGCGCACGAAGGAGGCACATGACGGACAGAAACATCAACACACCATTACACAGACAGCAGGCCCCCCAAAATGTCCCTATCAACATCAGTATTGCTCACTGGGGTCATGATGAGGCCGACAGCAATATTGCAATGATGTGAGTATTGACATCACAGGACACGTGCCAGGCCACCAAAACAAACGGCATGAACGAACACAGTGGATGGGCACTCACAAGGCACTCGACCCCTCTGCATACATTGGTTGATGGCATGCAAAACAGGCCATGAGAGCCATGAGCATATACCGGTCGCATAGTGTGAATCAATTAGTGCATTTAGAAGTGTTCCAAAATAACAGTTGGAAGCAAGCCATGGTGGCACATCATGTTCTGAATTAGACGTCATGACTGACACATACATTCTCGCCCACATACAGGTGATGCAGGCTATCCCCTGAAGAGGTGGCTCCTTACACCAGTCCGGAACCCACAGAACCAGCACAAGGAGGACTTCAACCGTGCACATACAGGTACCCGTGTGGTCACTGAGCAGGCATTCGGCCTCTTGAAGGCACGGTTTCGCTGCCTCAGCAGGTCTGGCGGGGCACTCCTGTACCGCCATGAGAAGGTGGCAAAGATGGTCATGGCATGTGTCATGCTACACAATATGTTCGTCAGACGAAATGTGCCCCTGCCCCCTGACGCAGAACTGCAACCACCTGACCATGAGGATGAGGAGGGTGCAGATGGGACCGCACCTCATGAAGGAGGCGATGCACAGGAGGGGCGTGAAATGCGTCAAAATATCATCGACCAAGGCTTCTAGCACACACGGCTGGTGTGTATCACATGGAGACGGCACTTGGGGCACTGTGTGTCTCTGGGTCATGCACACTGTGGACTGTACACTAATAAAGCACACATACGCAATGAACATGTCCACACATTTGATTTGGGAAAAAGGAAAATGTGTATTTCAATTGTAAATTCTTCTGACACACCCCCTCCCCCCTCCCCCCTGAACACCCCAACACACATCCTCCTCCCTCCCCCTCCCCCCTGAACACCCCAACACACCCCTTCCCCCCTCCCCCCTCTCACCTGAACACCCCAACACACACCCCCTCCCCCCTGAACACCCAAACACACCCCTTCCCCCCTCCCCCTTCCCCCCTGAACAACCCAACACACACCCTGTGAGTGGCTAAAGATGCCTGTAACAGTGGGCACACGCTATTGCAAGCCCCCTCTCCCGGCCCCGGGGGAAACCCCTGCCTGTGGAGCGCAGGTTCCGTCCTGATCGTCGGACGGGGCTGCTTTGGGCAGAACTGGCAGCGGAGGATGTCCCTGGCTGCTCACGTGCATACATGTCCTGAAGTGTGTGGGACAGCTCCGAGAGCACACGGCACATGGAGGCAAGTTCCCCACAAATGTCCCTTGAGGTGGACTGCATTGCAGCCCTCAGGGTCTCCATGCTCTGCTCAATTTCGGACCTTAGGGTCTCCATAGATTGTTCTATGGCTGCCCTAGCCCCCCCACATTCCGCAGCATGCTCATTGAGGAGCGTGGACAGCTGCTGCTGACGTGCAATGACATCCTCAAGGGACTGTTGCCTCTGCTGGGCCATGCCCATTCCAGGTGGTGTCACGGAGGGGCTGCTCCCCTTCTGTGGACTTTCAGCGGGGCATGGGGTGGATGGCCAGTCCTCTTCCTCTGGGTGCCCCTGTGTGGGATCCTCATGGGGGCTGGTATGGGACAAACAGGGGGAATGAGGCAGGTCAGTGGGGCGTCCAACATCGGGCTCCTCTGTATCTGAGTCAGAGCATGCTGCAATGGCAGCTGTTTCCCCTATGGTGCTTCTGCCTGCAGAAACGGTGCCTTCGGTGGTGGACAATGTGGGGACGTGTGGTGCTGCTGCTGCTGGCCTGCTGCCTGCTGGGGTGCCTGTCGGTGACCTGTCCTGTGTGCTGGCAGAGGATTTTGCCTGCTGCGGGGTCTGGCTCACTGCAGCTGAGGTGGAGGGTCTGTGCACGGTGGTCTTGGCCCTCTTGGCTTTTTTTGTGGCAGGGGTATCCTCATGCTCGGGGTTGGATTCTGAGCCTGTGGTGGAGCAAAGGAGGGAGAGCGTTATTGATGGGTCTGCGGACATTGGAATGGCAATGATTGACATGATTTTGGTCACTAGATGAGGCACATTTGAGGCATGGGCATGCAGGTTGTCTCCTTTTTGTGTGGAATAAGGATGGAGTGTGGGTGCCTGCAGTTAGGGTGTGCATGCTACATGTATACAGGGTGGAGGTTGCATGTGGCTGTGGGCAGTGTCCAGCTGATGTGTTGCATTTACACTCTAGGGCAACATTGTGCTACACATGAATGGACTTCAGTGACTATAGCATGTCTTGATTTGAGGCACCTACCTTCATCGCCTGATGTCGGCGCTCCTCTTTCCATCCCTCCTACACCTTCGATACCTTCCATGCCTATTCTGCTGGCACATATTTCCTCCCATGGTTGGAGTTTGATAGGGGAGTCAGATCCTCCCCCAGTAGCCAGGCCCAGGTTGCGATTAGCGGAGATGATGCTTCTGACGCGGAGCCTCAGGTCATCCCACCGCTTCCTGCACTGCTGTGGGTTGCGGGGTATGGTCCCCACCGCACTGACACGCTCTGCCACCAGGGACCATATGGCCTTCTTTTTGGCTATTGCCGGCCTGGTCATTTGCGTAGAAAATACTACGGCAGCATTGTCCTGAAGAGTCTCAGCGAGCATGGTCAGTTCCTCCCGAGAAAATCGGTCCTGGCGCTGCCAATCGCATGCCTTCTTCACAACTTTGGGCATTTTTATGTAGATAATTGGGTGGGTGATGGGTTGGGACAGGTCTCAGGTTTGGATCTGGTATGGTTGGGGAGGATGGCAATGGATTGTGTTTTTCAAGATGGCCGCCGTGCTGTTTCCTGTTCCGCCGCAATGATGCTACTTCCGGTTCCGCTTATTTACGGTGACCGCTAATTACGGTGACCGCTAACTACGGTGTCCGCTCACTATGGTCGCCGCTAAGATGGGTGGCGGTAGTGCACCTTGCGCGGCGTACGATGCCGGTAAGGGCCGTTTCCGCCATGGCGTAATTTACATTACCGCCATGGCGTAATGCTCGTGCGCGATGGGTCGGAATGTGACGCTCTTTCCGCCATCGATCCACGGCATAAACATTCATTACGCCATGGCGGTAATATCAGATACTTACCGCCTGGGTCGTAATGACCTCCATTATGTGTCCTGGGATGTTCGTAAATAAACAAAATGGGCCTTTCCGTATTGTTTGCAGGCAAGTTGAAACTGTTCTAAGAACACAGGCTGTGTCCTAAAATGTTGGTAAATAAACGAAATGGGGGTGTCCTGAGGACGCTGTGCCTGTCCGTATTGTTTTCAGACAAGTTGAAACTGTTCTAAGAACACAGGCTGTGTCCTAAATGTTCGTAAATAAACGAAATGGGGGTGTCCTGAGGACGCTATGCCTGTCCGTACTGTTCGTAGGCAGGTTGAAACTGTTCTAAGAACACATCAAGTGGCCGGGATGTTCGTAAATAAACAAAATGGAGGTGTCCTGAGGACGCTATGCCTGTCCGTATTGTTTGCAGGCAAGTTGAAACTGTTCTAAGAACAAACTCCTGTCCGTAACTGTTCGTTTCATTTGTGACGCACTTTTAATCACTTCAGGACCCGAACAGTGTCCGTAGAACACCAACGCGCATGCGCAAAATAGTTTCAGTGCATTTGGTGTCCTGCGGACACCCGCTCCCGTTCGCAAACCTATCATGTGACCACGCCCACGCCCACGATCAGCGTATGGTCTGATTGCGAACACTGTTCGTATCCCCGAACAATTTAAAATTACATTTTCAAGTAATCTACAATATTTTCCAATAAACACTCACCATAGAACAAGTCCCACATAGTAATCCTGAGTTTCTACATACTTTTTGTGACTTTTTGAACCCTTTTTTCTGTTTGATCTGTCTGCGGACAGGGCGCATGTCTGCGAACCGCGCACAAGCACCCCTATAAAAGACCACGCCCTAGAACTCATTCTCATTGTGTTTCTGGCTATCCTACAGAGCAGAGCGAATTTTGCAGATTTTCAACACCAAGCTGATGGCTTCCATGGCTCCACTCATGCCATCTGGTGCTGCATCTGCCCCAGCACCACCCCCACCCGCTCCACCACCACCACCTCCCCAAGGGCCTGAAGAGGGGAACAGGAGTGAGGATGCACAGGAGGATGAAGAGGATGATGAGAATGAGGTAGTGGAAGTCCCTACTACCAGCACTCGGCATGAGTCTTGGGTGTGGCGGTTATATACCATTCGTGGTAATGTTCCTAAGGTGCGTGCGAACCAAGTCACCTGCAACGAGTGCAAAATGGTACTCAGTCGCGGGAGGCATGGTTCATACAGCTTTGGGAAAACTACCATGAAGCGACACCTAAAGTCATTCCACTCGGGGGCCGTTCGCAAGGTTGTACCTTGCGAGGAGTGTAGTAGGTTGATTTCCTCTACTTCATCCTCTGTTTCCGATCCTGTCACCACAAGGAACACCTCTGTGGGACAGCGTCTTCCTCAAGCTGCCTCACAGGCCATATGCAATGCTGATGACCCTTACCTTTCGAGGGTCACAGTTGTGTGTATGTACTGCGATGCAGTACTCTGCAGAGGGGAGCGACTTCGAAGTGCTTTTGAGACTATCGTCTCAGAGCACGAGAAGACCTGCTTACTACCCAAATAAAACCCACTATACATCTTCCTCTCTCAGCTCGCCCTTTCTTATCCCCATGCTTGGTGTCCCGCCCTTTACCCTCCTTTCCCCTCCTCTCCTAGTGTGTCTTGTATAAAAAACCCAAAAATATATAAAATAACAAAAATAAAAAAAAAATAAGGCTCTTTTCAGAGCCGCCTTTCACAGTTAAAAAATAGAAGTGAAAATAAATGAAGCAGGGCCCTTTGTATTTTTTTAGAAGTCGAGGACAGTCCGCGGACATATAAAATTTTGGGGTGCTACCCTATCATAGCATTGCAATTTTCTCTGGGAGGAAGTGGTGGCTCTGAAAAGAGCCTTTGGGAGGTCTTTGTGTTTCAAAAATTATAAATACTCAACACCTACTTCAAAATGGATGCTGTAATTCTAAAAAAGGTTGCAATGCATTTTGTATGTTTCTTAGAAAAATATGATTGCCAGCATAAGTTAGATGTACTCCATCTCTGCGAAAAATTTATGTAGTACGAAACATAATATTTTCATTGTGAAAAGAGGACATGCCAAAATCTCTTAGAAAGGCACAGCCTTATTGACATTGCACCTTGCTTTCTCCATTTGTGCACCAAATGAAGAAGAACAAAGCCACATTTGTCTCTGCGCAATTCCGTGAAAAAATTACTTGAGAATTTGGAAACATGTCCATGACCTTCCCAAGTCCTTCTTTCATTGCAAATTGCAAAGAAATTCCAGACACATGTCCTAAACTGTTCCCTCCACAATTAATTATAATTATATCTGGATGTTGCTCTGTCTCCGAAGTAGCACAGAGAGGTAACAAGTCCAACCACTTCATTCCACGTACTCCATGCCAGTGTACTTCCACATGTGGGAATCCAAGATCTACAGCTACTCCACAGGTTTCTGCATGCACCTTCAACCAATGTATCCATGAGTCTCCCAAAATCCAAACAATCTGTTTTCTGAAACACACAGCATAGCTATCTGTTCTTCTCTCAGCAAAAAGAGTATCTGAGAAACTCTCTCCTGGCACAACACACCCACTAAACTTTCCTGACCAATCCCTTTCAGTGCTCATTCTCATTTGAATGACTTCTGAACCCAAAAATGCCTGGATGTAACATCCGATGTCTGCGAACTACCGCCATGTCCGCGGACATAACGTAACATGAACAGCCCTGCTACCATTTCCAGTTCACTCTCTGTGCCATTCCCTCATTGGATGTAGCTAAGAAGTCACATGACCATCCACCAATCACATTCAAGACCTATACATCTAACTGCATCATCATAGATCAGCACTGCAAATGTACTGTGAATCTCTCTGAGTACAAGTGTCATATCATTGGCAAGCACCATCTACACGAAATACTGTACAAGTCTCCAAAATTTCTACTTGCAGCTCCATGCATATCCATCTGCATGAACACAAACTGCAGGTATGCATCTTTTCTGTACAGTACATGAACACATTTTCAAACTGACTTACAGGGTAATTCATAGAATTTCTCACAAAAGTGGCGCACGCGGCTGGCGCACAGTGTGCGCGTGCAAATGTCTGCGCCAACAGCGTGCGCTAAAATCGATTTCCACGCACAGTGTATCCATGGATTTTAGCCTCCAAAACCAGCCGTGGCGCAGAGTGGTGCAGCGACCCTGCCGCAGCGCCAGTTATGCCCCCAAGAACGCCTCGCACAAGGAAAAGCCATCAAAATTCACAATTCAGCGCAAAGGGCTGCGCTAACCCTGGACCAGTTTACAGGGCTGCCAAACAGCAAACGCCAAGCGGGGAACGTGTATTACAGGGGTGCACGTGAAGTTTCACACGCAAAAGGGCCTGTGCGAGTGGGGTACGTGTATTACTGGGGTTCGCGGGAAGTTTCACATGCGATTTCAGCAGGGTACTTGTATTACGGGGTTCGTGGGAACTTTCACACGCGAAAGGGCCTGTACGAGTGGGGTACGTGTATTACGGGGGTGCGCGGGAAGTTTCACACGCGATTGGCCTGGGTACGTGTATTTCAGGGGTGCGCGGGAAGTTTCGAATGCGATTGGCCTGGGTACATGCATTTCAGGGGTGCGCGGGAAGTTTTACACGCGATTGTGCTGGGTATGTGTACTTCAGGGGTGAGCGGGAAGTTTCACATGCGATTGGCCTGGGTACGTGTATTTTGGGGGTGCGCGGGAAGTTTCACACGTGATTGGGCTTGGTACGTGTATTTCAGGGGTGAGCGGGAAGTTTCACACGCGATTGGCCTGGGTACGTGTATTTCAGGGGTGCACGGAAGTTTCACACGCGATTGGTCTGGGTAAGTGTATTTCAGGGGTGCGCGGGAAGTTTCACATGTGATTGGCCTGGGGACGTGTATTTCAGGGGTGCGCGGGAAGTTTCACACGCGATTGGGCTTGGTACGTGTATTTCAGGGGTGCGCGGGAAGTTTCATATGTGATTGGCCTGGGTACGTGTATTTCATGGGTGCGCAGGAAGTTTCACACGTGATTGGGCTGGGTACGTGTATTTCAGGGGTGCGCGGGACGTTTCACACGCGATTGGGCTGGGTACGTGTATTTCAGGTGTGCGCAGGAAGTTTCAAACGCGATTGGGCTGGGTACGTGTATTTCAGGGGTGCGCGGGAAGTTTCACATGCGATTGGCCTGGGTACGTGTATTTCAGGGGTGCGCGGGAAGTTTCACATGCGATTGGGATGGGTACGTGTATTTCAGGGGTGCGCGTGACGTTTCACACGCGATTGGGCTGGGTAGGTGTATTTCAGGGGTGCGCAGGAAGTTTCACATGCGATTGGCCTGGGTACGTGTATTTCAGGGGTGCGCGGGAAGTTTCACATGCGATTGGGATGGGTACGTGTATTTCAGGGGTGCGCAGGAAGTTTCACACGTTATTGGGCTGGGTACGTGTATTTCAGGGGTGCGTGGGAAGTTTCACACGCGATTGGGCTGGGTACGTGTATTTCAGGGGTGCGCAGGAAGTTTCACATGCGATTGGGCTTGGTACGTGTATTTCAGGGGTGCGCAGGAAGTTTCACATGCAATTGGCCTGGCTACGTGTATTTCAGGGGTGCGCAGGAAGTTTCACATGCGATTGGGATGGGTACGTGTATTTCAGGGGTGCGCAGGAAGTTTCACACGTTATTGGGCTGGGTACGTGTATTTCAGGGGTGCGTGGGAAGTTTCACATGCGATTGGGCTTAGTACGTGTATTTCAGGGGTGCGCGGGAAGTTTCACACGCGATTGGCCTGGGTACGTGTATTTCAGGGGTGCGTGGGAAGTTTCACATGCGATTGGGCTGGGTACGTGTATTTCAGGGGTGCACGGGAAGTTTCACACGTGATTGGGCTTGGCACGTGTATTTCAGGGGTGCGCGGGAAGTTTCACACACGATTGGCCTGGGTACATGTATTTCAGGGGTGCGCGGGAAGTTTCACATGCGATTTCAGCAGGGTACTTGTATTACGGGGTTCGCGGGAACTTTCACACGCGAAAGGCCCTGTACGAGTGGGGTACGTGTATTACGGGGGTGCGCGGGAAGTTTCACACGCGATTGGCCTGGGTACGTGTATTTCAGGGGTGCGCGGGAAGTTTCGAATGCGATTGGCCTGGGTACATGCATTTCAGGGGTGCGCGGGAAGTTTTACACGCGATTGTGCTGGGTATGTGTACTTCAGGGGTGAGCGGGAAGTTTCACATGCGATTGGCCTGGGTACGTGTATTTTGGGGGTGCGCGGGAAGTTTCACACGTGATTGGGCTTGGTACGTGTATTTCAGGGGTGAGCGGGAAGTTTCACACGCGATTGGCCTGGGTACGTGTATTTCAGGGGTGCACGGAAGTTTCACACGCGATTGGTCTGGGTAAGTGTATTTCAGGGGTGCGCGGGAAGTTTCACACGTGATTGGCCTGGGTACGTGTATTTCAGGGGTGCGCGGGAAGTTTCACACGCGATTGGGCTTGGTACGTGTATTTCAGGGGTGCGCGGGAAGTTTCACATGTGATTGGCCTGGGTACGTGTATTTCATGGGTGCGCAGGAAGTTTCACATGTGATTGGGCTGGGTACGTGCATTTCAGGGGTGCGCGGGACGTTTCACACGCGATTGGGCTGGGTACGTGTATTTCAGGTGTGCGCAGGAAGTTTCAAACGCGATTGGGCTGGGTACGTGTATTTCAGGGGTGCGCGGGAAGTTTCACATGCGATTGGGCTTGGTACGTGTATTTCAGGGGTGCGCGGGAAGTTTCACATGCGATTGGCCTGGGTATGTGTATTTCAGGGGTGCGCGGGAAGTTTCACATGCGATTGGGATGGGTACGTGTATTTCAGGGGTGCGCGTGACGTTTCACACGCGATTGGGCTGGGTAGGTGTATTTCAGGGGTGCGCAGGAAGTTTCACATGCGATTGGGCTTGGTACGTGTATTTCAGGGGTGCGCAGGAAGTTTCACATGCGATTGGCCTGGGTACGTGTATTTCAGGGGTGCGCGGGAAGTTTCACATGCGATTGGGATGGGTACGTGTATTTCAGGGGTGCGCAGGAAGTTTCACACGTTATTGGGCTGGGTACGTGTATTTCAGGGGTGCGTGGGAAGTTTCACACGCGATTGGGCTGGGTACGTGTATTTCAGGGGTGCGCAGGAAGTTTCACATGCGATTGGGCTTGGTACATGTATTTCAGGGGTGCGCAGGAAGTTTCACATGCAATTGGCCTGGCTACGTGTATTTCAGGGGTGCGCGGGAAGTTTCACATGCGATTGGGATGGGTACGTGTATTTCAGGGGTGCGCAGGAAGTTTCACACGTTATTGGGCTGGGTACGTGTATTTCAGGGGTGCGTGGGAAGTTTCACATGCGATTGGGCTTGGTACGTGTATTTCAGGGGTGCGCGGGAAGTTTCACACGCGATTGGCCTGGGTACCTGTATTTCAGGGGTGCGTGGGAAGTTTCACATGCGATTGGGCTGGGTACGTGTATTTCAGGGGTGCACGGGAAGTTTCACACGTGATTAGGCTTGGCACGTGTATTTCAGGGGTGCGCGGGAAGTTTCACACACGATTGGCCTGGGTACATGTATTTCAGGGGTGCGCGGGAAGTTTCACATGCGATTGGCCTGGGTACGTGCATTTCAGGGGTGCGCGGGAAGTTTTACACGCGATTGTGCTGGGTACGTGTATTTCAGGGGTGAGCGGTAAGTTTCACATGCGATTGGCCTGGGTACGTGGATTT
Source organism: Ambystoma mexicanum (assembly GCF_040938575.1). Taxonomy (NCBI): domain Eukaryota; kingdom Metazoa; phylum Chordata; class Amphibia; order Caudata; family Ambystomatidae; genus Ambystoma; species Ambystoma mexicanum. Next base: position 211,084,420 of record NC_090935.1, on the reverse strand, counting down.
TGGGGGTGCGCGGGAAGTTTCACACGTGATTGGGCTTGGTACGTGTATTTCAGGGGTGCGCGGGAAGTTTCACACGCGATTGGCCTGGGTATGTGTATTTCAGGGGTGCACGGAAGTTTCACATGCGATTGGGCTAGGTACGTGTATTTCAGGGGTGCGCGGGAAGTTTCACACGTGATTGGCCTGGGTACGTGTATTTCAGGGGTGCGCTGGAAGTTTCACACGCGATTGGGCTTGGTATGTGTATTTCAGGGGTGCGCGGGAAGTTTCACACGTGATTGGCCTGGGTACGTGTATTTCATGGGTGCGCAGGAAGTTTCACACATGATTGGGCTGGGTACGTGTATTTCAGGGGTGCGCGGGACGTTTCACATGCGATTGGGCTGGGTACGTGTATTTCAGGGGTGCGCAGGAAGTTTCAAACGCGATTGGGCTGGGTACGTGTATTTCAGGGGTGCGCGGGAAGTTTCACATGCGATTGGGCTTGGTACGTGTATTTCAGAGGTGCGCGGGAAGTTTCACATGCGATTGGGCTTGGTACGTGTATTTCAGGGGTGCGCGGGAAGTTTCACATGCGATTGGGATGGTTACGTGTATTTCAGGGGTGCGCGTGACGTTTCACACGCGATTGGGCTGGGTAGGTGTTTTTCAGGGGTGCGCGGGAAGTTTCACACGCGATTGGGCTGGGTACGTGTATTTCAGGGGTGCGCGGGAAGTTTCACATGCGATTGGGCTTGGTACGTGTATTTCAGGGGTGCGCAGGAAGTTTCACATGCGATTGGCCTGGGTACGTGTATTTCAGGGGTGCGCGGGAAGTTTCACATGCGATTGGGATGGGTACGTGTATTTCAGGGGTGCGCAGGAAGTTTCACACGTGATTGGGCTGGGTACGTGTATTTCAGGGGTGCGTGGGAAGTTTCACACGCGATTGGGCTTGGTACGTGTATTTCAGGGGTGCGCGGGAAGTTTCACACGCGATTGGCCTGGGTACGTGTATTTCAGGGGTGCGTGGGAAGTTTCACATGCGATTGGGCTGGGTACGTGTATTTCAGGGGTGCGCGGGAAGTTTCACACGCGATTGGGCTTGGCACGTGTATTTCAGGGGTGCGCGGGAAGTTTCACATGCGATTGGCCTGTGTACGTGTATTTCAGGGGTGCGCGGGAAGTTTCACACTCGATTGGGCTTGGTACATGTATTTAAGGGGTGTGAATTTGCTGTCAGAGCGGGGAACGCGTATTTCTGGGGTGCGCGGGGAGTCCTACACGTGAATTGGCAGTGTGGGTCCTCCCAGGTGTCCCCTCTACCCCCTCCACGGCCCCTGCAGGCAGCCCACACCACAGGGGACTACCCTGCACCCCAGGTCATGTCCCGCAGGCAGCCCATCCACCATGATCATGCCCCCCAGCCAAGCCACAAGTCACGTTGCAATATGATCACCAACTCATGTCTCCCAGCACCCCCACCCCCCTGCAGTGCAGGGCACCTGCCAGCAGGCCCCCAAACATGTCCCACAGCACCCCCACCCCCAGCAGTCAGGGGCACCTGCCAGCAGGCCCCCACACATGTCCCCCAGCACCCCCACCCCCGAATCAGTCAGGGGCACCTGCCATCAGGCCCCCACACATGTCCCCCAGCACCTCCAGCAGTCAGGGGCACCTGCCAGCAGGCCCCCACTCATGTCCCACACATGTCCCCCTGCATCCCCATCCCCCAGCAGTGCAGGGTACCTGCCAGCAGGCCCCCACACATGTTCCCCAGCACCCCCACCCCCAAGCAGTCAGGGGCACCTGCCAGCAGGCCCCCACACATGTCCCCGTGCACCCCACTCCCCAGCAGTTAGGAGTATCTGCCAGCAGGCCCCCAATCATGTCCCACACATGTCCCCCTGCACCCCCACCCCCCCAGCAGTCTGGGACACCTGCCAGCAGGCCCCCACACATGTCCCACACATGTCCCCCTGCATCCCCACCCCCCAGCAGTGCAGGGCACCTGCCAGCAGGCCCCTACACATGTCCCCCAGCACCCCCACCCCCCAGCAGTCAGGGGCACCTGCCAGCAGGCCCCCACACATGTCCCCCAGCACCCCCACCCCCCAGCAGTGCAGGGCACCTGCCAGCAGGCCCCCACACATGTCCCCCAGCACCCCCACCCCCCAGCAGTGCAGGGCACCTGCCAGCAGGCCCCCACACATGTCCCCCAGCAGCCCCACCCCCCAGCAGTCAGGGGTGCCTGCCAGCAGGCCCCCACACATGTCCCCCAGCACCCCCACCCCCCTGCAGTCAGGGGCACCTGCCAGCAGGCCCCCACACATGTCCCACACATGTCCCCCTGCACCCCCACCCCCCAGCAGTCAGGGACACCTGCCAGCAGGCCCCCACTCATGTCCCACACATGTCCCCCTGCACCCCCACCCCCCAGCAGTGCAGGGCACTTGCCAGCAGGCCCCCACACATGTCCCCCAGCACCCCCACCCCCCAGCAGTCAGGGGCACCTGCCAGCAGGCCCCCACACATGTCTCACAAATGTCCCCCTGCACCCCCACCCCCCAGCAGTCAGGTGCACCTGCCAGCAGGCCCCCACTCATGTCCCACACATGTCCCCCTGCACCCCCACCCCCCAGCAGTCAGGGGCACCTGCCAGCAGGACCCCACACATGTCCCACACATGTCCCCCTGCACCCCACCCCCCAGCAGTCAGGGGCACTGCCAGCAGGCCCCCACTCATGTCCCACACATGTCCCCCTGCACCCCCACCCTCCAGCAGTCAGGGGCACCTGCCAGCAGGCCCCCACATATGTCCCCCTGCACCCCCATGCCCCAGCAGTCAGGGGCACCTGCCAGCAGGCCCCCACTCATGTCCCCCAGCACCCCCACCCCCAGCAGTCAGGGGCACCTGCCAGCAGGCCCCCACACATGTCCCACACATGTCCCCCTGCACCCCACCCCCCAGCAGTCAGGGGCACCTGCCAGCAGGCCCCCACTCATGTCCCACACATGTCCCCCTGGACCCCCATGCCCCCATCATTGACAGGCACCTGCCAGCAGGCCCTGACACATGTCCCCCAGCCAACACGTCATCTCAATCCGGATCCCTGGCTCTTATGGCCACACAAATCCCCCCCACAGCACCCCAGTCCAAACACCCAACCAAGCTTTACATCCACTCCAAATTGAAATCCCCATTACATGATAGATCACAAATAAGCAGTATGCGCATGAGTACAAGTCTGTCCGACCCACACAATGGCAACACATGACTGGGAAAACCCACATTGTGACATGCATGAAACCAATGAGAGGAGACCACACATTGAAGTAAGAAACAAAAATGTAATCAAGTCAAAATGAAGGGAATGAAATAAAAACACACAATAATGCCAATAATAATGAAAATGCAGCATGTCCCAAAAAATGATAAATAAAAAAAATGAGAATCCAAATTAATCCAAATGAAAATGTGTCCAAAGTCACCGTCCAACAAAGCAAATCCAAAGGGAAAGAAAAGCGTAATATCCATTGCTCCATGGTGAAGAAAAATAAAGATGAAGGAGAAAAATCCACTGTAAAACTATGTACAAATAGCAAATCCAGGGTCCATGAGCCCAACGACATAAATGAAACCTACAATGAAACCTACCTAATTACTAACTATATACAAAAATGTGGGGCATAGTCCATGCGCCCCAAATGAAAGAAAAAAGAAATGAAACTTAACACTAATGAACTATATACAATGGCGGCGGGCAAGTCCAATGGCTCACTTGTTGATGTCATGGGCCAGGGCATCATCGAACTCCTGTTCAATGTTTTGGAGGCGGGCCTGTTCTCTGGGCCCAACGTCTCGCAGGGATAACGCCATGTCCACCTCCAACTCCCTGCAAATTCCCTCGAGGCACTCAGCCCACCTCAGCGCCCTGCGCATGGAGTTCTCCGCCCTGACCATCGTGAGCCGTGCCTCCTCCGCCCGCCGCCGCTCCACACCTATCTGCTGGCCCAACCGCTGCCACACAGAAGACACTCCCATTCCAGGGTCCTCCTGCCCTCTGGCCGATGCCTGCCCCTCTGATGTAGATTGCCCCGAGCCATGATGCCTCCCACATTGAGCCTGCCGCTGCCTCCGACGCAACTGCCTCTGCCAGCACGATGACATCCAGGCTGATGGAATCCACCAACGCCGTCGTGCACGTGCCCTGCTCGATGATGCCGGCACATCCTCCATCTGCTGGGGTCCAGTTGCTGTGGTGTCCACCCCTGCTGGACCTCCGACTCCCGACTGTGGCAGGGGTGGGATCCCCACCAAGCTGGCTGCGTTGGTCAGGGCAGGTCCACAGGGGGCCCTGGTGGCATCTGGGCTGGAAGACGGCATGGAGAATGACTGGCGCATAGTCTCCACAGAGGAGGAGAGGGCCGCCAGAGTGGCCGACACATGTACAAAACCCCCGACCATGGACACTCCCAACTGGGTCACGTTGGCACGCTGCTCTTCGTGATGACGTGCGTGCTCCCCCCGGGAAGCACGCACGTCATCATGAATATCACGCATGCAACACCAATCAGGACCTTCTCCATATGGCCAGGGGTCCCCTCGTCCGCAGGTAGAGGAGTGTCAGATGACATGGACATCCCCCCTACCTAGGGACGGGCCTGGGATGGGGCATCCCTGCTGTTGCATGGTGGTGCAGTCACAGGGCCAGGGACAGCGACATGCACAGGCCCCTCCGCGGTGACCTGTGCTACCTCCTGCCCCTGGCCCTGGACTGCATCACTTGCACCAGTGGTACCCCCCCACCAGGCCCCATGTGCGGCTCAGTAGCGGCCTCCCTCTCCTCTGTGGAAACCACCAACCTGGATGGCTCCACACCATCTTCCCCTGTTGCAAGCCCCTGTGGGGGCTCACCCACCCCTTCCGCTGCAGCCGTAGGGGCAGACGCAGCACCAGTCACCTTACTCCCGGACGATGGTAAATTCTGGGAGGGTGACTGGGCCTTGCGTCGTCGGCCGGTGGGGGCATCCCCGCCGCTTTGCTCCACAGCGCCGTCTCTGCCCTCTTCATCACTTGCCACTGTGTAGAGGGAGACATAGAACACAAGCATCAGGGTACTGTACAATGGTCCCCTAGACAGGAAGCAATAGCAGATGAGTGGCACTGTCAAACATCACTTCCATCATGTCCCTCCACAACACATGGGTCAGTGCAGGCAAAACACATGCAGTAACAGGCATGGCGCATGCTATGAACATTAGCATACATGTCCAAGGGACTCTTGAAACATACAATGCTGGTTTGAAACTCACATGAATCATGGGTCATGCCTATCACATGCACACACTTTACCCTAGTTTCATCCATCTGGCCTCGTACATCCCAGACACAGTGGATACAAGGATGAGTAGGCTGCATCAGTGAATCTGAACATTGTCACAGACATGTGGCATTCATCCATGGCATTTCCAAGTCACAGACACGCAAGTCAGACACACAGACATGGACACCATACATGTCCATGACAGCAGCACCCATCTCTCACACCCCATCCATGTCCAATAACAGAGACAGGCATGCATTAATGTGTGCATTCCCCATGCTGCTCCGCATGTTGCATTGTAACACATGCATCAACCATGTGGTTCACACATTACTGGTCTCACATGCATGACCATGATGTCCCTGCACACACACATACGTAAATGGCCTATGTCACACATCCAGGCAAGTATCAGACAACCAGCACCCTGCAACATGCCCTGTCTCACACAGCAATTCTTGGCCACTTACCGCTCAACTCCTGACGGGTCTGCCTCCGAAGGACCTGGGCGTGGAGCGCTGGGCCTACGTGTTCCAGGACCCTCATCTGGATGGTACTCATGCTGCCCCGGCCCCCCTCCACAAGGCGCCAGGCCTTGTTGAGGGTCCTGGACCTCGAGTCCTCCCAGCGCTTCTTGACTTGCTTGATGTTGTGGGTTGCCACCCCCTCCACGTTGATGGCAACCACAAAGTCGTCCCAGATCCTATTCCGTCCTTCCTTGTTGGCGCGTGATGTTCCGAAGAGGGCATCATAATGCCCCAGTACATGCTCCACCAGGACACCAACTTCCTTCTGACTGAAGCTGGTGGCCCTCTGCCCCTCTGGCTGGGGGTCGCCAGTGGTCTCAGATGGTGTTTGCCCCAATATGGCGACCCCCAAGGCAGGCGTGGGTGGGAAACTGGGTTCTGGGTCTGGGCTGTGGAGCGATGGTATCCCAGTCGGGAGTCTTCTGTTCCAGCAGGGGTGGACACAGCAACTGGACCCCTATAGATGGCTGATGTGCAGGCACCAAATAGCAGGGCACGTGGGTAGCAGGCAGGCAGCAGCAGATGGCAGGTGGGAGCGTGCTCGGGGCTCTTGGCCTTCAGGGCAGGAGCGTGGTCTTCTGTGTGTTTTCACGTGGCCAGCTTGATACGGAGTGATTTGGCACGTGAAAAAATTGCACGTCAGCGTGTAATTCGAGGAAAGGGACAGCACACGCACGCGATTCCATTGGACCAAAGGCCTCTGCTTCATTTAAAAATGATGGTGCTGTATGATTTCCATGCGGGAGGTCCTGGGTTCACTTCCCAATATTTCCAGTACATATTTATTTAGATATAATTTAAAATTGACATTTTTTATTGGCTGTTTTAATAGGGATATTTTACAATATATATATATATTTTAGCGCCCACTCAGGAGCCTGATGCGTTGCCAATCTGCAGCTTTAAGCGCTGCATATAACTTAAGTGATGGCCTTCTCTATAGGCGTGCCAAGACATGCTCGGTGGCAGGCTTTGCCTGCGTTCTAGGGCGAGGTTGCCCCTCGTGTTTTGCAAGCTACCACACCCTGCTAAGTTGAGCAGTTTGAGGTGCACTGGCTCAGTGTATTCCTCCCTTAGGTCGGCAGCTTTGTTTAGGTTCTGCATATGGCAGATGTCATTATTTTCCCTGTAAGCGTGCCATAACCTGCTCGGTTTCAGGCTTTGCCTTGGTTCTACTGCGAGGTGCTCCCTCGTGTTCTGCTGGTTGCCACACCCTGCTAGGGTTAGCAGTTTGAGGTGCACTTGCTCAGTGTATTCCTCGCTTAAGGTCGGCAACTTTGTTTGGGTGATGCATATGGCATTAGTGATTACCTTAACTTTTTGTCTGCCATAACCTGCTCGGTTTCAGGCTCTGCCTGAGTTCTAATGCGAGGTGAACCCCTCGTGTACTGCTGGTACCACACCCTGCTCAGGTGTGCAGTTGAGGTGCACTTGCTCAGTGTATTCCTCCCTTAAAGTCGACAGCTTTGTTTAGGTGCTGCATGTGGCAGTCATCATTATCTTCCCTGTAGGTGTGCTGTCACCTGCTCGGTGGCAGGCTTTGCCTGTGTTCTTTTGTGAGGTGAACCCCTCGTATACTGCTGGTTCCACACCCTGCTAGGGTGAGCAGTAGAGGTGCACTTGCTCAGTGTACTCTTTCGCTAATCAATATATTTAAGTGGTGCCTGGAACACATTTGTGTTTTCAGAATTGTCAGTACACCGGATAGCTCAGTGGGTATTTTATATTATTTAATTTATTTATTTATTTATTTATTTATTTATTTATTTATTAATTCATTAAGTACTTTAAAGAAAAGAGTATGTGGAGGTGGTTGTATACAGACCTATGGGGAGGGGTTGTACCTTCCTCTCTAGCCATCACTCAGGTGTTAACCTTTATCTTTTAGTAAAGTTCTGTCACACTTTACCTTAGTTAGTTTCAGGACAACTCAGTCCATTCCTTAGGTTTTGCTTTCACCAATAACAATTGCTCCACCCAGTACCCGTGTTGATTAAGATGTAGAATTTTTCTCTCGACATAAGGAAGAAAAAATGATACTTTATGCCCCAATTGAGGTCTGCAGGACTTGAGGCTCCCTTTATTGGGGACGTGCTTTCCCTTCCCTTACTATTTGTACCATTTTGACATTCATTATACTACTGGACTATTGGGGGAGACAAGGTCAGCTCGAGGGTAACTGTTCAGTTTTGTTGTAAAGCAAGTTGAGCAAGTATGTTCTACTTGGATGGAGTGTTTGGAAACACTTGCTGGTATCAGCTGGACGAGTTGCCAAATAATAACTTTCTGGCGCCTGCCCCAAGGTTTTCCTCCCAAAACTTGGCTATCCGTCTAGCAGTGTGTTACAAGTGTTACAATTTATCCTCTGCTCGAGGAGTACAAGCAGGCTTCTGCACCCTCAAGAGAGTTGCTTAGCCTCTTTCGTTGCTAAATAAATAATATATATATTACATGGCCACAGTAGTGGCCATGTAGTTATGGTTAAGTTGCTGTTTCCATAGGAAGAGCACTTTTTGGGCGGCTTATAACTTCGCTCTCCATTGACGGATCCTCACCAAACTTTGCAAAAAAAGTATTTGGGTCACTCTGAAGTTTTTTTCAAAGTTTGGTGAGGATTCGTCGAGGGAGGGAAAGGTTATAGGGGGGGTCCCAAAACTTTTTTTTACCCATAGACATAATGGGAAAAAACTTTGCTCACGCCTGCAGCCCAAACCGCTGGACGGATTTACCCCAAATTAGCGGCAGGAGCGGTGGCTTGGTCCCGAAAGCGTGCTTTGCTTTGTTTGGTGTAAATCCGTCCAGTAGTTTTTAAAAAAATGACAAAAATGTAAGTGAAAAAAATTAGTGATATCTGTGGTCGCTTCGCGGACACACTTCCCTGTTCGCTCCGCGGACAGGACAGTGATTGGGCAAGCAGCTTGCGTGATGTCCGCGGACATCTGACGTGCTCTCTCATTGGATGCGTGAAAGCGTGCAGTGCGTCTGGCTTCAGAGACACCCGCCATCTTTGTTCCTCGCATGAGAGGCTTTGTATCCCGCCTGCACAGTAAGTCCCCCACCCCCGCTCATGCCTGCCCGTGTCTGCCTCCTGTTCTGTTCCTCCCACCCCCCGCTCATGCCCGTGTCTGTCTCCTGTTGCCCCCCACCCCTGCTCATGCCCCGTGTCTGTCTCCTGTACCCCCCCACCCCCGCTCATGCCCCGTGTCTGTCTCCTGTACCCCCCCACCCCTCGCTCATGCCCCATGTCTGTCTCCTGTTGCCCCCCCACTCATGCCCCGTGTCTGTCTCCTGTTCTCCCACCCACTCATGTCCCGTGTCTCTCTCCTGTTGCCCCCCACCCCCCGCTCATGCCCCGTGTCTGTCTCCTGTTGCCCCCGACTCCCCCGCTCATGCCCCGTGTCTGTCTTCTGTTCCCCCCACCCCCCGCTCATGCCCCGTGTCTGTCTCCTGTTCCCCCCACCCCCCGCTCATGCCCCGTGTCTGTCTCCTGTTCCCCCCACCCCCCGCTCATGCCCCGTGTCTGTCTCCTGTTGCCCCCACCCATGCCCCGTGTCTGTCTCCTGCATTCCCCCACTCCACGCTCATGCCCGTGTTTCTCTCCTGTTGCCCCCCACACCCCCCGCTCATGCCCCGTGTCTGTCTCCTGTTGCCCCCCACCCTCTGCTCATTCCCAGTGTCTATCTCCTGTTCTCCCCACCCCCGCTCATGCCCCGTGTCTGTCTCCTGTTCTCCCCACCCCCGCTCATGCTCCGTGTCTGTCTCCTGTTGCCCCCCACCCCCTGCTCATGCCCCGTGTCTGTCTCCTGTTGCCCTCACCCCCCGTTTCTGCCCCGTGTCTGTCTCCTGTTGCCCCCCAACCCCCGCTCCTGCCCTGTGTCTCTCTCCTGTTGCCCCCCACCCCTGCTCATGCCCCGTGTCTGTCTCCTGTTGCCCCCAACCCCCGCTCATGCCCCGTGTCTGTCTCCTGTTGCCCCTCACCCCCCGCTCATGCCCGTGTCTGTCTCCTGTTGCCCCCCACCCCCCGCTCATGCCCCGTGTCTGTCTCCTGTTGCCCTCCACCCCCCGCTCATGCCCCGTGTCTGTCTCCTGTTCCCCCCACCCCCGCTCTTGCCCCGTGTCTCTCTCCTGTTGCCCCCCACCCCCTGCTCATGCCCCGTGTCTGTCTCCTGTTGCCCTCACCCCCCGCTCATGCCCCGTGTCTGTCTCCTGTTGCCCCAATCCCCGCTCATGCCCTGTGTCTGTCTCCTGTTGCCCCCCACCCCCTACTCATGCCCAGTGTCTGTCTCTTTTGTTCCCCCCAGCTTGGGGCGGGGGGCAACAGGAGAGACACGGGGCATGAGCGGGGGTGGGGGGCAACAGGAGAGACACGGGACATGAGCGGGGGTGGGGGGAACAGGAGACAGACATGGGGCATGAGCGAGGGGTGGGGGGAACAGGAGACAGACATGGGGCATGAGCGGGGGTGGGGAGAACAGGAGACAGACACGGGGAATGAGCGGAGGGTGGGGGGCAACAGGAGACAGACACGGGGCATGAGCGTGGAGTGGGGGAATGCAGGAGACAGACACGTGGCATGGGTGGGGGCAACAGGAGACAAACACGGGGCATGAGCGGGGGGTGGGGGGAACAGGAGACATACACGGGGCATGAGCGGGGGGTGGGGGGAACAGAAGACAGACACGGGGCATGAGCGGGGGAGTTGGGGAAAACAGGAAAGAGACACGGGGCATGAGCGTGGGGTGGGGGGGTACAGGAGACAGAGACGGGGCATGAGCGGGGGGTGGGGGGCAACAGGAGAGAGACACGGGACATGAGTGGGTGGGGGGAACAGGAGACAGACACGGGGCATGAGTGGGGGGGCAACAGGAGACAGACACGGGGCATGAGCGGGGGGTGGGGGGGTACAGGAGACAGACACGGGGCATGAGCGGGGGTGGGGGGGTACAGGAGACAGACACTGGGCATGAGCGGGGGGTGGGGGGCAACAGGATAGAGACACGGGGCATGAGCAGGGGGTGGGGGGAACAGGAGACAGACACGGGGCATGAGCGGGGGTGGGGGAACAACAGAGACAGACACGGGGCATGAGCAGGGGGCAACAGGAGACAGACACGGGGCATGAGCAGGGGGTGGGGGGCAACAGGAGACAGACACGGGGCATGAGCGGGGGGTGGGGGGCAACAGGAGACAGACACGGGGCATGAGCGGGGGATGGGGGGAACAGGAGACAGACACGGAGCATGAGCGGGGGGTGGGGAGAACAAGAGAGAGACACGGGCATGAGCGCGGAGTGGGGGGGTACAGGAGACAGACACGGGGCATGGGTGGGAGCAAGAGGAGAAAGACATGGGGCATGAGCGGGGGCTGGGGGTGTTAGGCGGAACCCTGTGCAGTTCCCTCTAGCACCACTGCAAAAGATTTAGGACTACAGGCGTTGGCGGTAAACCCACTTGGTAGCAGTCTGCACCACACAGATTCACGTGGTAGCTGTGGCTGAGCAGTCAGACTTCTCTCAAGAAAAGTTGAGCAGTATGTGGAGTATACAAAATAGGGCAATTCTTCACAACAAGACAAGCAAACACGCAACGAGGCTTAGTGTAAAGATATTAAGGTATTTATTTATAACAAAACGTCTATGAAAAACACTAAGGCAAATCACGGCAAACAAATCAAACACAATTACTCTACGGAGTAGACGATCAATCCCCCTAGCATTATCGACAACTCTAGGTTCTACTGGTACCACTTATTTTTAGACAGAGGTGTATACCTCAACCCAGATGACACTCGAATATTAGTTAGGACGGGAGAGAAAAAGATAGGCAGGTTACGAAATCAACACAGTTCGATCCTATCGGATAAAATGCAAGGCAGGAAGGCAAGAATCACAATAGATCATAAAGTTCAGAGGCCAGGCCCACTCGGGGAGAGGCAAGGCGCAATGTCCCAAAAAGTCTCTAGTGGAGATGCATTCAAGTCTGTATTGCAAATTGTTATTGGTGGATTGAACCAGTTCAGAACAAAGAATGAGAAAAGCTTGGAGGCGACCCAACGGAACGGAGAGGATTAAGACACCTCACTCGAACCGATCGAAAGGGAAGCCAGGCGGACACGGTACCTTGTTGTGGGGGGCAGCTCCGGCGGGGGCAGTTGTTCCTGGTGGTGGATGCATGTTGGTTCTTTGCCAAGAGTAGAGATGATCTCGTCGTCGAAGAAAATGAGTCCGGTGCACCACCAGGGAAGAGACCAGCCGCGGAGTGCTCCGTCACAAGGCACCACCTTTTGGTCGCGGTTCAGGGGTAGTGGCTATCCGGTTGCCGAGGTGCTTCTGCACGGGCAATTCGACCACCGCGTCCTGAGGCGAATAAAAAGCAAAGGGGACTGGTTGTTCCCACCAGTCAGGGGAAGAGACTCTCCGGCCGGGAGATCTCCTCTGTCGTCGGGAAGTGGTGAGTCGGTTCCGCAGGGCTCCACCGGAGGTGTCGTCGTGCAGGTCGGCTCAGCGTTACCCTCGTCGGATTCTTAGGTCCTGTGGCGACTTCTGAAGATCCAGTCCCAAAAGCCCTGCTTTTATGCAGAAAACCCCCATTCATTCAGCCTAGCTGTCAATCAACACATGCTAAGTGGTGAGCGGGAAGGCTCACCACCTGGGCCAATCACTCCAGAGTGCAACCGGAGTTGGCAAGGCAACTCGGTCCAGGGTGCCTAAACCCCCTCCCACACCCCTGTGGTAACCCAGACAGAATGGCACCACTTTGGAGGGTCTCTGCACAGAGCCCGCCAAAAGTGGAACAAAGGGCTCGACCTTTGGTTTAGGAGTCACAGAGACGAACACAGACTCCATTTTACAAACCGAGTTCTGGCAGAAAATACCACTCGATAAACCTATTTAAAATAAGTAGATTGGTGGTACGTCAGAGATTAATGAGAAAAAGTATCAATCTCCAACAATGGGACGAGTCCCATAGGGTTATGTTCGGGGACGAACATAACAAGTAGTTTCCACTGCCACCAGCCAAAACTCGACGAGGGGGGACGGGACAGTGCCCCCTCGAGTAACAGATCTAGGAGTAATCGAATTACCCCTACTAGTACGTCCACAATAAGGTGGTTTGTAATAGTCCTGTTAGTAAATTTAGGTCTAGTAAAGCCAATGGTGACTTTACATGCCCGGGGAGACAGTAGTCAGTCCCCGGGTATGGAGTCTATGGTGGGGGACCCGCTAGGGCGCCCCCGTGTTACGGCACGTAGGGTGCGGTGTAACACACATAGAAAAACATATGAGACCCTATGGAGTAAAAGACCCCATAGCCCATCGAACACATTGACATTTCAAAAGGAATTACACACATACATGTCCAAGAGTGGGAGAAAAGAGTCTCACTCTTGGCAGGATGGAAAAAAACAAACTCCAGAAATCCAGCAAAGCTGCTGGGGGACTCACTAGGTTAGGAAATTCAGCCTAAACAGAGAATTCTCCCTAACAGGGGGGAACAGGAGACAGACACGGGGCATGAGCGGGGGGTGGGGGGTACAGAAGACTGACACGGGGCATGAGCAGGGTAGTGGGGGGCAACAGGAGAGAGACATGGGGCATGAGCGGGGGGTGGGGGGGGTACAGGAGACAGACACAGGGCATGAGCAGGGGGTGGGGGGCAACAGGAGAGAGATACAGGGCATGAGCAGGGGGGTGGGGGGGTACAGGAGACAGACACAGGGCATGAGCGGAGGGTGGGGGGCACCCGCCCACCCCCCGCACATGCCCCGTGTGTCTCTCTCTCCTTCCCCCCACCCCCCACTCATGCCCCATGTGTCTCTCTCCCTCCCCCCCACCCATGCTCCGTGTGTCTCTCCCCCTCCCGCCCACCCCCCGCTCATGCCCCGTGTGTCTCTCCCCGTCCCGCCCACCCCCCGCTCATGCCCCGCTCGTGCCCCTGCTCGTCTCTCCCCACCCGCCACCCACCCCCCGCTCATGTCCGTGTGTCTCTCCCCACCCGCCGCCCACCCCCCACTCATGTCCGTGTGTCTCTCCCCACCCGCCGCCCACCCCCCGCTCATGTCCGTGTGTCTCTCCCCACCCCCGCTCATGTCCGTGTGTCTCTCCCCACCCCCGCTCATGTCCGTGTGTCTCTCCCCACCCGCCGCCCACCCCCCGCTCATGCCCCGTGTGTCTCTCCCCCTCCCGCCCACCCCCCACTCATGTCCAGTGTGTCTCTCTCCCTCCCCCCACCCCTGCTCATGCCCAGTGTGTCTCTCCCCCTCCCGCTCACCCCCCGCACATGCCCCATGTGTCTCTCTCTCCTTCCCCCCACCCCCCACTCATGCCACGTGTGTCTCTCTCCCTCCCCCCCACCCATGCCCTATGTGTCTCTCTCTCCTTCCCCCCATCCCCCGCTCATGCCCCGTGTGTCTCTCCCCCTAACGCCCACCCCACGCTCATGCCCCGCATGTCTCTCCCCTTCCCCCACCCCCCGCTCATGCCTCGTGTGTCTCTCTCCCTCGCCGCCACCCCCGCTCATGCCCTGTGTGTCTCTCCCTCTCCCACCCACCCCCCGCACATGTCCCGTGTGTCTCTCTCTCCTTCCCCCCGCCCCCCACTCATGCCCCGTGTGTCTCTCTCCCTCCCCCCACCGATGCCCCGTGTGTCTCTCCCCACCCGCCGCCCACCACCCACTCATGTCCCGTGTGTCTCTCTCCCCCCCAACCCCCGCTCATGTCCCGTGTGTCTCTCCCCCTCCCGCCCACCCCACGCTCATGCCCCATGTGTCTCTCTCTCCTTCCCCCCACCCCCCGTTCATGCCCCGCGTGTCTCTCCTCTTCCCCCACCACCCGCTCATGCCTCGTGTGTCTGTCTCCCTACCCCCCACCCCCGCTCTTGCCCCGTGTGTCTGTCTCCCTCCCCCCACCCCCGCTCTTGCCCCGTGTGTCTGTCTCCCTCCCCCACCCCCGCTCTTGCCCCGTGTCTCTTTCCCCCCTCCCACCCACCCCCGCTCTTGCCCCGTGTCTCTTTCCCCCTCCCGCCCACCCCCCCTCTTGCCCACTCCCGCTCTTTCCCCGTGTCTCTTTCCCCCTCCCGCCCATCCCCGATCTTGGCCCGTGTCTCTTTCCCCCTCCCTCCCACCCCCGCTCTCGTCCTGTGTCTTTCCCACTGCCGCCCACGCACGCTCTTGCCACGTGTCTTTCCCCTCCCGCCCACTCCCGCTCTTGCCCGTGTCTTTCTCCATCCCGCCCACCCCCGCTCTTGCCCCGTGTCTTTCTCCCTCCCGCCCACCCTCGCTCTTGCCCCATGTCTTTCGACCTCCCGCCCACCCCCGCTCTTGCCCCGTGTCTTTCACCCTCCTGCCCACCCCCGCTCTTGCCCCATGTCTTTCACCCTCCCGCCCACCCCCGTTCTTGCCCTGTGTCTTTCACCCTCCCACCCACCCCCGCTCTTGCCCCGTGTCTCTTTCCCCCTCCCACCCACCCCCGCTCTTGCCCCGTGTCTCTTGCCCCCTCCCGCCCACCCCCGCTCTTGCCCACTCCCGCCCACCCCCGCTCTTGCCCCGTGTCTCTTTCCCCCTCCCGCCCATCCCCGATCTTGGCCCGTGTCTCTTTCCCCCTCCCTCCCACCCCCGCTCTCGTCCTGTGTCTTTCCCCACTGCCGCCCACGCAAGCTCTTGCCACGTGTCTTTCCCCCTCCCGCCCACCCCCGCTCTTGCCCCGTGTCTTTCTCCCTCCCGCCCACCCCCGCTCTTGCCCCGTGTCTTTCTCCCTCCCGCCCACCCCCGCTCTTGCCCCGTGTCTCTCTCCCTCCCCCCACCCACCACTCATGCCACGTGTGTCTCTCTCCCTCCCCCCCACCCATGCCCTATGTGTCTCTCTCTCCTTCCCCCACCCCCCGCTCATGCCCCGTGTGTCTCTCCCCCTAACGCCCACCCCACGCTCATGCCCCGCATGTCTCTCCCCTTCCCCCACCCCCCGCTCATGCCTCGTGTGTCTCTCTCCCTCGCCGCCACCCCAGCTCATGCCCTGTGTGTCTCTCCCTCTCCCACCCACCCCCCGCACATGTCCCGTGTGTCTCTCTCTCCTTCCCCCCGCCCCCCACTCATGCCCCGTGTGTCTCTCTCCCTCCCCCCACCGATGCCCCGTGTGTCTCTCCCCACCCGCCGCCCACCACCCACTCATGTCCCGTGTGTCTCTCTCCCCCTCCACCCCCGCTCATGCCCCGTGTGTCTCTCCCCCTCCCGCCCACCCCACGCTCATGCCCCATGTGTCTCTCTCTCCTTCCCCCCACCCCCCACTCATGCCCCGTGTGTCTCTCTCCCTCCCCCCGCTCATGCCCCGTGTGTCTCTCCCCCTCCCGCCCACTCCCCGCTCATGCTCATGCCCCGTGTGTCTCTCCCCCTCCCGCCCACCCCCCGTTCATGCCCCGCGTGTCTCTCCTCTTCCCCCACCACCCGCTCATGCCTCGTGTGTCTGTCTCCCTACCCCCCACCCCCGCTCTTGCCCCGTGTGTCTGTCTCCCTCCCCCCACCCCCGCTCTTGCCCCGTGTGTCTGTCTCCCTCCCCCCACCCCCGCTCTTGCCCCGTGTCTCTTTCCACCTCCCACCCACCCCCGCTCTTGCCCCGTGTCTCTTTCCCCCTCCCGCCCACCCCCGCTCTTGCCCACTCCCGCCCACCCCCGCTCTTGCCCCGTGTCTCTTTCCCCCTCCTGCCCATCCCCGATCTTCGCCCGTGTCTCTTTCCCCCTCCCTCCCACCCCCGCTCTCGTCCTGTGTCTTTCCCACTGCCGCCCACGCACGCTCTTGCCACGTGTCTTTCCCCCTCCCGCCCACTCCCGCTCTTGCCCCGTGTCTTTCTCCATCCCGCCCATCCCCGCTCTTGCCCCGTGTCTTTCTCCCTCCCGCCCACCCTAGCTCTTGCCCCGTGTCTTTCTCCCTCCCGCCCACCCCCGCTCTTGCCCCGTGTCTTTCACCCTCCTGCCCACCCCCGCTCTTGCCCCATGTCTTTCACCCTCCCGCCCACCCCCGTTTTTGCCCTGTGTCTTTCACCCTCCCACCCACCCCCGCTCTTGCCCCGTGTCTCTTTCCCCCTCCCACCCACCCCCGCTCTTGCCCCATGTCTCTTTCCCCCTCCCGCCCACCCCCGCTCTTGCCCACTCCCGCCCACCCCCGCTCTTGCCCCGTGTCTCTTTCCCCCTCCCGCCCATCCCCGATCTTGGCCCGTGTCTCTTTCCCCCTCCCTCCCGCCCCCGCTCTCGTCCTGTGTCTTTCCCACTGCCGCCCACGCAAGCTCTTGCCACGTGTCTTTCCCCCTCCCGCCCACCCCCGCTCTTGCCCCGTGTCTTTCTCCCTCCCGCCCACCCCCGCTCTTGCCCCGTGTCTTTCGAACCTCCCGCCCACCCCCGCTCTTGCCCCGTGTCTCTCTCCCTCCCCCCCACCCCCGCTCATGCCCCGTGTGTCTCTCCCCCTCCCGCCCACCCCCCTGCACATGCCCCGTGTGTCTCTCTCTCCTTCCCCCCACCCCCCACTCATGCCCCGTGTGTCTCTCTCCCTCCCCCCACCCATGCCCCGTGTGTCTCTCCCCCTCCCGCCCACCCCCCCGCCTCATGCCCCGTGTGTCTCTCGACCTCCCCCCACCCCCGCAAATGTCCTGTGTCTCTCTCCCCCTCACGCCCACCCCCCGCTCATGCCCTATGTGTCTCTCTCTCCTTCCCCCCACCCCCCACTCATGCCCCGTGTCTCTCTCCCTCCCCCCCACCCATGCCCCGTGTGTCTCTCCCCCTCCCGCCCACCCCCCGCTCATGCCCCGTGTGTCTCTCCCCCTAACGCCCCCCCACGCTCATGCCCCGCATGTCTCTCCCCTTCCCCCCACCCCCCGCTCATGCCTCGTGTGTCTCTCTCCCTCCCCGCCACCCCCGCTCATGCCCCGTGTGTCTCTCCCCCTCCCACCCACCCCCCGCACATGTCCCGTGTGTCTCTCTCTCCTTCCCCCCGCCCCCCACTCATGCCCCGTGTGTCTCTCTCCCTCCCCCCACTGATGCCCCGTGTGTCTCTCCCCACCCTCCGCCCACCACCCACTCATGTCCCGTGTGTCTCGCTCCCCCCCCACCCCCGCTCATGCCCCGTGTGTCTCTCCCCCTCCCGCCCACCCCCCGCTCATGCCCCATGTGTCTCTCTCTCCTTCCCCCCACCCCCCACTCATGCCCCGTGTGTCTCTCTCCCTCCCCCCCCGCTCATGCCCCGTGTGTCTCTCCCCCTCCCGCCCACTCCCCGTTCATGCTCATGCCCCGTGTGTCTCTCCCCCTCCCCGCCCACCCCCCGCTCATGCCCCGCGTGTCTCTCCCCTTCCCCCACCCCCCGCTCATGCCTCGTGTGTCTGTCTCCCTACCCCCCACCCCCGCTCTTGCCCCGTGTGTCTGTCTCCCTCCCCCCACCCCCGCTCTTGCCCCGTGTGTCTGTCTCCCTCCCCCCACCCCCGCTCTTGCCCCGTGTCTCTTTCCCCCTCCCACCCACCCCCGCTCTTGCCCCGTGTCTCTTTCCCCCTCCCTCCCACCCCCGCTCTTGCCCACTCCCGCCCACCCCCGCTCTTGCCCCGTGTCTCTTTCCCCCTCCCGCCCATCCCCGATCTTGGCCCGTGTCTCTTTCCCCCTCCCTCCCACCCCCGCTCTCGTCCTGTGTCTTTCCCACTGCCGCCCACGCACGCTCTTGCCACGTGTCTTTCCCCCTCCCGCCCACCCCCACACTTTCCCCGTGTCTTTCTCCCTCCCGCCCACCCCCTCTCTTGCCCCGTGTCTTTCTCCCTCCCGCCCACCCCCGCTCTTGCCCCGTGTCTTTCTCCCACCCGCCCACCCCCGCTCTTGCCCCGTGTCTTTCACCCTCCCGCCCACCCCCGCTCTTGCCCCATGTCTTTCACCCTCCCGCCCACCCCCGTTCTTGCCCCGTGTCTTTCACCCTCCCACCCACCCCCGCTCTTCCCCCGTGTCTTTTAACCCTCCCACCCGCCCCCGCTCTTGCCCCTGTCTTTCACCCTCCCGCCCACCCCCGCTCTTGCCCCGTGTCTTTCACCCTCCCGCCCACCCCCGCTCTTGCCCCGTGTCTTTCAACCTCCCGCCCACCCCCGCTCTTGCCCCGTGTCTTTCACCCTCCCGCCCACCCCCGCTCTTGCCCCGTGTCTATCACCCTCCCGCCCACCCCCGCTCATGCCCCTTGTGTCTCTCCCCCCCACCCCCCGCTCATGCCGCGTGCGTCTCTCTCCCTCCCCGCCACCCCCCGCTCATGCCGCGTGCGTCTCTCTCCCTCCCCCCCACCCCCCGCTCATGCCCTGTGCGCATCTCTCCCTCCCCCCACCCCCGTTCATGCCCCGTGTGTCTCTCTCCCTCCCGCCCACCCCCCGCTCATGCCCCGTGTGTCTCACTCCCTCCCACCAACCTCCCGCTCATGCCCCGTGTGTCTCTCTCCCTCCCCCCCCACCCCCCGCTCATGCCCCGTGTGTCTCTCTCCCTCCCCCCACCCCCGCTCATGCCCCGTGTGTCTCTCTCCCCTTCCCCCACCCCCCGCTCATGCCCCGTGTCTGTCTCTCTCCCTCCCCCCCACCCCCCGCTCATGCCCCGTGTGTCTCTCTCCCTCCCCCCACCCCCGCTCATGCCCCGTGTGTCTCTCTCCCCTTCCCCCACCCCCCGCTCATGCCCCGTGTCTGTCTCCTGTTCTCTCCACACCCCGCTCATGCCCCATGTCTGTGTCCTGTTCCCCCACCCCCCGCTCATGCCCCGTGTCTATCTCCTGTTGCCCCCCACCCCTCCCGCTCATGTCCCGTGTCTGTCTCCTGTTCCCCCCACCCGCTCATGCCCCGTGTCTGTCTCCTGTTCCCCCCACACGCTCATGCCCCGTGTCTCTCTCTTGTTGCCCCCCACCCCCCCGCTCATGCCCCGTGTTTGTCTTGTGTTCTCCCCACCCCCTGCTCATGCCCCGTGTCTTTTTCCTGTTCCTCCCACCCCCCGCTCATGCCCCGTGTCTGTCTCCCTCTCCCACCCACCCCCCGCACATGTCCCGTGTGTCTCTCTCTCCTTCCCCCCGCCCCCACTCATGCCCCGTGTGTCTCTCTCCCTCCCCCCACCGATGCCCCGTGTGTCTCTCCCCACCCGCCGCCCACCACCCACTCATGTCCCGTGTGTCTCTCTCCCCCTCCACCCCCGCTCATGCCCCGTGTGTCTCTCCCCCTCCCGCCCTTCCCACGCTCATGCCCCATGTGTCTCTCTCTCCTTCCCCCCACCCCCCACTCATGCCCCGTGTGTCTCTCTCCCTCCCCTCGCTCATGCCCCGTGTGTCTCTCCCCCTCCCGCCCACTCCCCGCTCATGCTCATGCCCCGTGTGTCTCTCCCCCTCCCGCCCACCCCCCGTTCATGCCCCGCGTGTCTCTCCTCTTCCCCCACCACCCGCTCATGCCTCGTGTGTCTGTCTCCCTACCCCCCACCCCCGCTCTTGCCCCGTGTGTCTGTCTCCCTCCCCCCACCCCCGCTCTTGCCCCGTGTGTCTGTCTCCCTCCCCCCACCCCCGCTCTTGCCCCGTGTCTCTTTCCACCTCCCACCCACCCCCGCTCTTGCCCCGTGTCTCTTTCCCCCTCCCGCCCACCCCCGCTCTTGCCAACTCCCGCCCACCCCCGCTCTTGCCCCGTGTCTCTTTCCCCCTCCTGCCCATCCCCGATCTTCGCCCGTGTCTCTTTCCCCCTCCCTCCCACCCCCGCTCTCGTCCTGTGTCTTTCCCACTGCCGCCCACGCACGCTCTTGCCACGTGTCTTTCCCCCTCCCGCCCACTCCCGCTCTTGCCCCGTGTCTTTCTCCATCCCGCCCACCCCCGCTCTTGCCCCGTGTCTTTCTCCCTCCCGCCCACCCTCGCTCTTGCCCCGTGTCTTTCTCCCTCCCGCCCACCCCCGCTCTTGCCCCGTGTCTTTCACCCTCCTGCCCACCCCCGCTCTTGCCCCATGTCTTTCACCCTCCCGCCCACCCCCGTTTTTGCCCTGTGTCTTTCACCCTCCCACCCACCCCCGCTCTTGCCCCGTGTCTCTTTCCCCCTCCCACCCACCCCCGCTCTTGCCCCGTGTCTCTTTCCCCCTCCCGCCCACCCCCGCTCTTGCCCACTCCCGCCCACCCCCGCTCTTGCCCCGTGTCTCTTTCCCCCTCCCGCCCATCCCCGATCTTGGCCCGTGTCTCTTTCCCCCTCCCTCCCGCCCCCGCTCTCGTCCTGTGTCTTTCCCACTGCCGCCCACGCAAGCTCTTGCCACGTGTCTTTCCCCCTCCCGCCCACCCCCGCTCTTGCCCCGTGTCTTTCTCCCTCCCGCCCACCCCCGCTCTTGCCCCGTGTCTTTCGAACCTCCCGCCCACCCCCGCTCTTGCCCCGTGTCTCTCTCCCTCCCCCCCACCCCCGCTCATGCCCCGTGTGTCTCTCCCCCTCCCGCCCACCCCCTGCACATGCCCCGTGTGTCTCTCTCTCCTTCCCCCCACCCCCCACTCATGCCCCGTGTGTCTCTCTCCCTCCCCCCACCCATGCCCCGTGTGTCTCTCCCCCTCCCGCCCACCCCCCGCCTCATGCCCCGTGTGTCTCTCGACCTCCCCCCCACCCCCGCAAATGTCCTGTGTCTCTCTCCCCCTCACGCCCACCCCCCGCTCATGCCCTATGTGTCTCTCTCTCCTTCCCCCCACCCCCCACTCATGCCCCGTGTCTCTCTCCCTCCCCCCCACCCATGCCCCGTGTGTCTCTCCCCCTCCCGCCCACCCCCCGCTCATGCCCCGTGTGTCTCTCCCCCTAACGCCCCCCCACGCTCATGCCCCGCATGTCTCTCCCCTTCCCCCACCCCCCGCTCATGCCTCGTGTGTCTCTCTCCCTCCCCGCCACCCCCGCTCATGCCCCGTGTGTCTCTCCCCCTCCCACCCACCCCCCGCACATGTCCCGTGTGTCTCTCTCTCCTTCCCCCCGCCCCCCACTCATGCCCCGTGTGTCTCTCTCCCTCCCCCCACTGATGCCCCGTGTGTCTCTCCCCACCCTCCGCCCACCACCCACTCATGTCCCGTGTGTCTCGCTCCCCCCCCACCCCCGCTCATGCCCCGTGTGTCTCTCCCCCTCCCGCCCACCCCCCGCTCATGCCCCATGTGTCTCTCTCTCCTTCCCCCCACCCCCCACTCATGCCCCGTGTGTCTCTCTCCCTCCCCCCCGCTCATGCCCCGTGTGTCTCTCCCCCTCCCGCCCACTCCCCGTTCATGCTCATGCCCCGTGTGTCTCTCCCCCTCCCGCCCACCCCCCGCTCATGCCCCGCGTGTCTCTCCCCTTCCCCCACCCCCCGCTCATGCCTCGTGTGTCTGTCTCCCTACCCCCCACCCCCGCTCTTGTCCCGTGTGTCTGTCTCCCTCCCCCCACCCCCGCTCTTGCCCCGTGTGTCTGTCTCCCTCCCCCCACCCCCGCTCTTGCCCCGTGTCTCTTTCCCCCTCCCACCCACCCCCGCTCTTGCCCCGTGTCTCTTTCCCCCTCCCTCCCACCCCCGCTCTTGCCCACTCCCGCCCACCCCCGCTCTTGCCCCGTGTCTCTTTCCCCCTCCCGCCCATCCCCGATCTTGGCCCGTGTCTCTTTCCCCCTCCCTCCCACCCCCGCTCTCGTCCTGTGTCTTTCCCACTGCCGCCCACGCACGCTCTTGCCACGTGTCTTTCCCCCTCCCGCCCACCCCCGCACTTGCCCCGTGTCTTTCTCCCTCCCGCCCACCCCCTCTCTTGCCCCGTGTCTTTCTCCCTCCCGCCCACCCCCGCTCTTGCCCCGTGTCTTTCTCCCTCCCGCCCACCCCCGCTCTTGCCCCGTGTCTTTCACCCTCCCGCCCACCCCCGCTCTTGCCCCATGTCTTTCACCCTCCCGCCCACCCCCGTTCTTGCCCCGTGTCTTTCACCCTCCCACCCACCCCCGCTCTTCCCCCGTGTCTTTTAACCCTCCCACCCGCCCCCGCTCTTGCCCCTGTCTTTCACCCTCCCGCCCACCCCCGCTCTTGCCCCGTGTCTTTCACCCTCCCGCCCACCCCCGCTCTTGCCCCGTGTCTTTCAACCTCCCGCCCACCCCCGCTCTTGCCCCGTGTCTTTCACCCTCCCGCCCACCCCCGCTCTTGCCCCGTGTCTATCACCCTCCCGCCCACCCCCGCTCATGCCCCTTGTGTCTCTCCCCCCCACCCCCCGCTCATGCCGCGTGCGTCTCTCTCCCTCCCCGCCACCCCCCGCTCATGCCGCGTGCGTCTCTCTCCCTCCCCCCCACCCCCCGCTCATGCCCTGTGCGCATCTCTCCCTCCCCCACCCCCGTTCATGCCCCGTGTGTCTCTCTCCCTCCCGCCCACCCCCCGCTCATGCCCCGTGTGTCTCACTCCCTCCCACCAACCTCCCGCTCATGCCCCGTGTGTCTCTCTCCCTCCCCCCACCCCCGCTCATGCCCCGTGTGTCTCTCTCCCTCCCCCCCGCTCATGCCCCGTGTGTCTCTCTCCCCTTCCCCCACCCCCCGCTCATGCCCCGTGTCTGTCTCCTGTTCTCTCCACACCCCGCTCATGCCCCATGTCTGTGTCCTGTTCCCCCACCCCCCGCTCATGCCCCGTGTCTATCTCCTGTTGCCCCCCACCCCTCCCGCTCATGTCCCGTGTCTGTCTCCTGTTCCCCCCACCCGCTCATGCCCCGTGTCTGTCTCCTGTTCCCCCCACACGCTCATGCCCCGTGTCTCTCTCTTGTTGCCCCCCACCCCCCCGCTCATGCCCCGTGTTTGTCTCGTGTTCTCCCCACCCCCTGCTCATGCCCCGTGTCTTTTTCCTGTTCCTCCCACCCCCCGCTCATGCCCCGTGTCTGTCTCCTGTCGCCCCCTACCGCCCCGCTCATGCCCGTGTCTGTTCTCCCCACCCCCCGCTCATGCCCATGTCTGTTGTTCCCCCCACCCCCCGCTCATGTCCCGTGTCTCTCTCCTGTTGCCCCCCACCCCCCGCTCATGCCCCGTGTCTGTCTCCTGTTGCCCCCCACCCCCTCTCATGCCCGTGTCTGTCTCCTGTTCTCCCCACCCCCCGCTCATGCTCCGTGTCTGTCTCCTGTTCCACCCCACCACCTGCCCATGCCCCGTGTCTGTCTCCTGTTGCCCTCACCCCCCGCTCATGCCCCGTGTCTGTCTCCTGTTGCCCTCACCCCCCGCTCATGCCCCGTGTCTGTCTCCTGTTGCCCCTCACCCCCCGCTCCTGCCCTGTGTCTCTCTCCTGTTGCCCCCCACCCCCCGCTCATGCCCCGTGTCTGTCTCTTTTGTTCCCGCCACCCCAGGCTCATGCCCTGTGTCTGTCTCCTGTTGCCCTCACCCCCCGCTCATGCCCCGTGTCTGTCTCCTGTTGCCCCTCACCCCCCGCTCCTGCCCTGTGTCTCTCTCCTGTTGCCCCCCACCCCCCGCTCATGCCCCGTGTCTGTCTCTTTTGTTCCCGCCACCCCCGCTCTTGCCCCGTGTCTTTCACCCTCCCGCCCACCCCCGCTCTTGCCCCGTGTCTTTCAACCTCCCGCCCACCCCCGCTCTTGCCCCGTGTCTTTCACCCTCCCGCCCACCCCCGCTCTTGCCCCGTGTCTATCACCCTCCCGCCCACCCCCGCTCATGCCCCTTGTGTCTCTCCCCCCCACCCCCCGCTCATGCCGCGTGCGTCTCTCTCCCTCCCCGCCACCCCCCGCTCATGCCGCGTGCGTCTCTCTCCCTCCCCCCCACCCCCCGCTCATGCCCTGTGCGCATCTCTCCCTCCCCCCACCCCCGTTCATGCCCCGTGTGTCTCTCTCCCTCCCGCCCACCCCCCGCTCATGCCCCGTGTGTCTCACTCCCTCCCACCAACCTCCCGCTCATGCCCCGTGTGTCTCTCTCCCTCCCCCCACCCCCCGCTCATGCCCCGTGTGTCTCTCTCCCTCCCCCCACCCCCGCTCATGCCCCGTGTGTCTCTCTCCCCTTCCCCCACCCCCCGCTCATGCCCCGTGTCTGTCTCCTGTTCTCTCCACACCCCGCTCATGCCCCATGTCTGTGTCCTGTTCCCCCACCCCCCGCTCATGCCCCGTGTCTATCTCCTGTTGCCCCCCACCCCTCCCGCTCATGTCCCGTGTCTGTCTCCTGTTCCCCCCACCCGCTCATGCCCCGTGTCTGTCTCCTGTTCCCCCCACACGCTCATGCCCCGTGTCTCTCTCTTGTTGCCCCCCACCCCCCCGCTCATGCCCCGTGTTTGTCTCGTGTTCTCCCCACCCCCTGCTCATGCCCCGTGTCTTTTTCCTGTTCCTCCCACCCCCCGCTCATGCCCCGTGTCTGTCTCCTGTCGCCCCCTACCGCCCCGCTCATGCCCGTGTCTGTTCTCCCCACCCCCCGCTCATGCCCATGTCTGTTGTTCCCCCCACCCCCCGCTCATGTCCCGTGTCTCTCTCCTGTTGCCCCCCACCCCCCGCTCATGCCCCGTGTCTGTCTCCTGTTGCCCCCCACCCCCTCTCATGCCCGTGTCTGTCTCCTGTTCTCCCCACCCCCCGCTCATGCTCCGTGTCTGTCTCCTGTTCCACCCCACCACCTGCCCATGCCCCGTGTCTGTCTCCTGTTGCCCTCACCCCCCGCTCATGCCCCGTGTCTGTCTCCTGTTGCCCTCACCCCCCGCTCATGCCCCGTGTCTGTCTCCTGTTGCCCCTCACCCCCCGCTCCTGCCCTGTGTCTCTCTCCTGTTGCCCCCCACCCCCCGCTCATGCCCCGTGTCTGTCTCTTTTGTTCCCGCCACCCCAGGCTCATGCCCTGTGTCTGTCTCCTGTTCCCCCCACCCCCCGCTCATGCCCCGTATCTCTCTCCTGTTGCCCCCCACCCCCTGCTCATGCCCCGTGTCTGTCTCCTGTACCCCCCACCCCCCGCTCATGCCCCGTGTCTGTCTCCTGTTCCCCCACCCCCCGCGCATGCTCTGTGTCTCTCTCCTGTTGCCCCCCAACCCCCACTCATGCCCCGTGTCTGTCTCCTGTACCCCCCACCCCCGCTCATGCCCCGTGTCTGTCTCCTGTACCCCCCCCACCCCCCGCTCATGCCCCGTGTCTGTCTCCTGTTGCCCCCCCACTCATGCCCCGTGTCTGTCTCCTGTTCCCCCCACCCACTCATGTCCTGTGTCTCTCTCCTGTTGCCCCCCACCCCCTGCTCATGCCCCGTGTCTGTCTCCTGTACCCCCCACCCCACGCTCATGCCCCGTGTCTCTTTCCTGTTGCCCCCGACTCCCCCGCTCATGCCCCGTGTCTGTCTTCTGTTCTCCCCACCCCCCGCTCATGCCCCGTGTCTGTCTACTGTTCCCCCCACCCCCGCTCATGCCCCGTGTCTCTCTCCTGTTGGCCCCCACGCCCCCCGCTTATGCCCTGTGTCTGTCTCCTGTTGCCCCCCACCCTTTGCTCATTCCCCGTGTCTGTCTCCTGTTCTCCCCATCCCCGCTCATGCCCCGTGTCTGTCTCCTGTTCTCCCCGCCCCCGCTCATGCTCCGTGTCTCTCTCCTGTTCCCCCACCCACTGCTCATGCCCCGTGTCTGTCTCCTGTTGCCCCCCACCCCCTGCTCCTGCCCTGTGTCTCTCTCCTGTGGCCCCCCACCCCCCGCTCATGCCCCGTGTCTGTCTCTTTTGTTCCCCCCACCCCCCATCATGCCCTGTGTCTGTCTCCTGTTCCCCCCAAACCCCGCTCATGCCCCGTGTCTCTCTCCAGTTGCCCCCCACCCCCCGCTCATGCCCCATGTCTGTCTCCTCTTGCTCCCACCCATGCCCCGTGTCTGTCTCATGTACCCCCCCACTCCGCGCTCATGCCCGTGTCTCTCTCCTGTTGCCCCCCACACCCCCGCTCATGCCCCGTGTCTGTCTCCTGTACCCCCCACCCCCGCTCATGCTCGTGTCTGTCTCCTGTACCCCCCCACCCCCCCGCTCATGCCCCATGTCTGTCTCCTGTTGCCCCCCCTGCTCATGCCCCGTGTCTGTCTCCTGTTCCCCCCACCCGCTCATGTCCCGTGTCTCTCTCCTGTTGCCCCCCACCCCCGCTCATGCCCCGTGTCTGTCTCCTGTACCCCCCCACCCCCCACTCATGCCCTGTGTCTCTCTCCTGTTGTACCCCACCCCCTGCTCATGTCCCGTGTCTGTCTCCTGTACCCCCCACCCCCCGATCTTGCCCCATGTCTCTCTCCTGTTGCCCCCCACTACCCCGCTCATGCCCCGTGTCTGTCTTCTGCACCCCCCACCCCCTGCTCATGCCCCGTGTCTGTCTCCTGTTCGCCCCACCCCCCGCTCATGCCCCATGTCTGTCTCCTCTTGCTCCCACCCATGCCCCGTGTCTGTCTCATGTACCCCCCCACTCCGCGCTCATGCCCGTGTCTCTCTCCTGTTGCCCCCCACACCCCCGCTCATGCCCCATGTCTGTCTCCTGTTGCCCCCACCCCCTCGCTCATGCCCCGTGTCTCTCTCCTGTTCTCCCCACCCCCCGCTCATGCCACGTGTCTGTCTCCTGTTCCTCCCACCCCCGCTCATGCCCTGTGTCTGTCTCCTGTTGCCCCCACCCCCGCTCATGCCCCGTGTCTGTCTCCTGTTCTCCCCACCCTCCGCTCATGCTCCGTGTCTGTCTCCTGTTCCCCCCCACCCCCGCTCATGCCCCATGTGTCTCTCTCTCCTTCCCCCCACCCCCCACTCATGCCCCGTGTGTCTCTCTCCCTCCCGCCCACTCCCCGCTCATGCTCATGCCCCGTGTGTCTCTCCCACTCCCGCCCACCCCCCGCTCATGCCCCGCGTGTCTCTCCCCTTCCCCCACCACCCGCTCATGCCTTGTGTGTCTGTCTCCCTACCCCCCACCCCCGCTCTTGCCCCGTGTGTCTGTCTCCCTCCCCCCACCCCCGCTCTTGCCCCGTGTCTCTTTCCCCCTCCCGCCCATCCCCGATCTTGGCCCGTGTCTCTTTCCCCCTCCCTCCCACCCCGGCTCTCGTCCTGTGTCTTTCCCACTGCCGCCCACGCACGCTCTTGCCACGTGTCTTTCCCCCTCCCGCCCACCCCCGCTTTTGCCCCGTGTCTTTCTCCCTCCCGCCCACCCCCGCTCTTGCCCCGTGTCTTTCTCCCTCCCGCCCACCCCCGCTCTTGCCCCGTGTCTTTCTCCCTCCCGCCCACCCCCGCTCTTGCCCCGTGTCTTTCACCCTCCCGCCCACCCCCGCTCTTGCCCCATGTCTTTCACCCTCCCGCCCACCCCCGTTCTTGCCCTGTGTCTTTCACCCTCCCACCCACCCCCGCTCTTGCCCCGTGTCTCTTTCCCCCTCCCACCCACCCCCGCTCTTGCCCCGTGTCTCTTTCCCCCTCCCGCCCACCCCTGCTCTTGCCCAGTCCCGCCCACCCCCGCTCTTGCCCCGTGTCTCTTTCCCCCTCCCGCCCATCCCCGATCTTGGCCCGTGTCTCTTTCCCCCTCCCTCCCACCCCCGCTCTCGTCCTGTGTCTTTCCCACTGCCGCCCACGCACGCTCTTGCCACGTGTCTTTCCCCCTCCCGCCCACCCCCGCACTTGCCCCGTGTCTTTCTCCCTCCCGCCCACCCCCGCTCTTGCCCCGTGTCTTTCTCCCTCCCGCCTACCCCCGCTCTTGCCCCGTGTCTCTCTCCCTCCCCCCGACCCTGCTCATGCCCCGTGTGTCTCTCCCCCTCCCGCCCACCCCTGCACATGCCCCGTGTGTCTCTCTCTCCTTCCCCCCACCCCCCACTCATGCCCCGTGTGTCTCTCTCCCTCCCCCCCACCCATGCCCCGTGTGTCTCTCCCCCTCCCGCCCACCCCCCCGCTCATGCCCCGTTTGTCTCTCGACCTCCCCCCCACCCCCGCTCATATCCTGTGTGTCTCTCCCCCTCCCGCCCACCCCCCGCTCATGCCCTATGTGTCTCTCTCTCCTTCCCCCCACCCCCCACTCATGCCCCGTGTCTCTCTCCCTCCCCCCCACCCATGCCCCGCATGTCTCTCCCCTTCCCCCACCCCCGCTCATGCCTCGTGTGTCTCTCTCCCTCCCCGCCACCCCCGCTCATGCCCCGTGTGTCTCTCCCCCTCCCACCCACCCCCCGCACATGTCCCGTGTGTCTCTCTCTCCTTCCCCCCGCTACCCACCCATGCCCCGTGTGTCTCTCTCCCTCCCCCCACCGATGCCCCGTGTGTCTCTCCCCACCCGCCGCCCACCACCCACTCATGTCCCATGTGTCTCTCTCCCCCCCCACCCCCGCTCATGCCCCGTGTGTCTCTCCCCATCCCGCCCACCCCCGCTCATGCCCCATGTGTCTCTCTCTCCTTCCCCCCACCCCCCACTCATGCCCCGTGTGTCTCTCTCCCTCCCCCCGCTCATGCCCCGTGTGTCTCTCCCCCTCCCGCCCACTCCCCGCTCATGCTCATGCCCCGTGTGTCTCTCCCCCTCCCGCCCACCCCCTGCTCATGCCCCGCGTGTCTCTCCCCTTCCCCCACCCCCCGCTCATGCCTCGTGTGTCTGTCTCCCTACCCCCCACCCCCGCTCTTGCCCAGTGTGTCTGTCTCCCTCCCCCCACCCCCGCTCTTGCCCCGTGTGTCTCTCCCTCCCCCCACCCCCGCTCTTGCCCCGTGTCTCTTTCCCCCTCCCACCCACCCCCGCTCTTGCCCCGTGTCTCTTTCCCCCTCCCGCCCACCCCCGCTCTTGCCCACTCCCGCCCACCCCCGCTCTTGCCCCGTGTCTCTTTCCCCCTCCCGCCCATCCCCGATCTTGGCCCGTGTCTCTTTCCCCCTCCCTCCCACCCCCGCTCTCGTCCTGTGTCTTTCCCACTGCCGCCCACGCACGCTCTTGCCACGTGTCTTTCCCCCTCAAACCCACCCAAGCTCTTGCCCCGTGTCTTTCTCCCTCCCGCCCACCCCCGCTCTTGCCCCGTGTCTTTCTCCCTCCCGCCCACCCCCGCTCTTGCCCCGTGTCTTTCTCCCTCCCACCCACCCCCGCTCTTGCCCCATGTCTTTCACCCTCCCGCCCGGCCCCGTTCTTGCCCCGTGTCTTTCACCCTCCCACCCACCCCCGCTCTTGCCCCGTGTCTTTTACCCTCCCACCCACCCCCGCTCTTGCCCCTGTCTTTCACCCTCCCGCCCACCCCCGCTCTTGCCCCGTGTCTTTCACCCTCCCGCCCACCCCCGCTCTTGCCCCGTGTCTTTCAACCTCCCGCCCACCCCCGCTCTTGCCCCGTGTCTTTCAACCTCCCACCCACCCCCGCTCTTGCCCCGTGTCTTTCACTCTCCCGCCCACCCCCGCTCTTGCCCCGTGTCTATCACCCTCCCGCCCACCCCCGCTCATGCCCCTTGTGTCTCTCCCCCCCACCCCCTGCTCATGCCGCGTGCGTCTCTCTCCCTCCCCGCCACCCCCCGCTCATGCCGCGTGCGTCTCTCTCCCTCCCCCCACCCCCCGCTCATGCCCTGTGTGCATCTCTCCCTCCCCCCACCCCCGTTCATGCCCCGTGTGTCTCTCTCCCTCCCGCCCACCCCCCGCTCATGCCCCGTGTGTCTCACTCCCTACCACCAACCCCCCGCTCATGCCCCGTGTGTCTCTCTCCCTCCCCCCACCCCCCACTCATGCCCCGTGTGTCTCTCTCCCTCCCCCCACCCCCGCTCATGCCCCGTGTGTCTCTCTCCCCTTCCCCCACCCCCTGCTCATGCCCCGTGTCTGTCTCCTGTTCTCTCCACACCCCGCTCATGCCCCATGTCTGTGTCCTGTTCCCCCCACCCCCGCTCATGCCCCGTGTCTATCTCCTGTTGCCCCCCCACCCCTCCCGCTCATGTCCCGTGTCTGTCTCCTGTTCCCCCCACACGCTCATGCCCCGTGTGTCTCTCTCCCTCCCCCCACCCCCGCTCATGCCCCGTGTGTCTCTCTCCCCTTCCCCCACCCCCCGCTCATGCCCCGTGTCTGTCTCCTGTTCTCTCCACACCCCGCTCATGCCCCATGTCTGTGTCCTGTTCCCCCCACCCCCCGCTCATGCCCCGTGTCTATCTCCTGTTGCCCCCCACCCCTCCCGCTCATGTCCCGTGTCTGTCTCCTGTTCCCCCCACACGCTCATGCCCCGTGTCTCTCTCTTGTTGCCCACCACCTCCCCGCTCATGCCCCGTGTTTGTCTCCTGTTCTCCCCACCCCCTGCTCATGCCCCGTGTCTTTTTCCTGTTCCTCCCACCCCCCGCTCATGCCCCGTGTCTGTCTCCTGTCGCCCCCCACCGCCCCGCTCATGCCCCGTGTCTGTTCTCCCCACCCCCCGCTCATGCCCATGTCTGTTGTTCCCCCCACCCCCCGCTCATGTCCCGTGTCTCTCTCCTGTTGCCCCCCACCCCCCGCTCATGCCCCGTGTCTGTCTCCTGTTGCCCCCCACCCCCCTCTCATGCCCCGTGTCTGTCTCCTGTTCTCCCCACCCCCCGCTCATGCTCCGTGTCTGTCTCCTGTTCCCCCCCACCCCCTGCTCATGCCCCGTGTCTGTCTCCTGTTGCCCTCACCCCCCGCTCATGCCCCGTGTCTGTCTCCTGTTGCCCCCACCCCCTGCTCCTGCCCTGTGTCTCTCTCCTGTTGCCCCCCACCCCCCGCTCATGCCCCGTGTCTGTCTCTTTTGTTCCCGCCACCCCCCGCTCATGCCCTGTGTCTGTCTCCTGTTCCCCCCACCCCCCGCTCATGCCCCGTGTCTCTCTCCTGTTGCCCCCCACCCCCTGCTCATGCCCCGTGTCTGTCTCCTGTACCCCCCCACCCCCCGCTCATGCCCCGTGTCTGTCTCCTGTTCCCCCACCCCCCGCTCATGCCCTGTGTCTCTCTCCTGTTGCCCCCCACTCATGCCCCGTGTCTGTCTCCTGTACCCCCCACCCCCGCTCATGCCCCGTGTCTGTCTCCTGTACCCCCCCAACCCCCGCTCATGCCCCGTGTCTGTCTCCTGTTGCCCCCCCCACTCATGCCCCGTGTCTGTCTCCTGTTCCCCCCACCCACTCATGTCCCGTGTCTCTCTCCTGTTGCCCCCACCCCCTGCTCATGCACCGTGTCTGTCTCCTGTACCCCCATCCCACGCTCATGCCCCGTGTCTCTTTCCTGTTGCCCCCGACTCCCCCGCTCATGCCCCGTGTCTGTCTTCTGTTCTCCCCACCCCCCGCTCATGCCCCGTGTCTGTCTACTGTTCCCCCCACCCCCGCTCATGCCCCGTGTCTGTCTCTTGTTGCCCCCACCCATGCCCCGTGTCTGTCTCCTGCATTCCCCCACTCCACGAACATGCCCCGTGTCTCTCTCCTGTTGCCCCCCACGCCCCCCGCTCATGCCCCGTGTCTGTCTCCTGTTGCCCCCCACCCTTTGCTCATTCCCCGTGTCTGTCTCCTGTTCTCCCCATCCCCGCTCATGCCCCGTGTCTGTCTCCTGTTCTCCCCACCCCCGCTCATGCTCCGTGTCTCTCTCCTGTTCCCCCCACCCCCTGCTCATGCCCCGTGTCTGTCTCCTGTACCCCCCACCCCCGCTCATGCCCCGTGTCTGTCTCCTGTACCCCCCCACCCCCCGCTCATGCCCCGTGTCTGTCTCCTGTTGCCCCCCCCCCACTCATGCCCCGTGTCTGTCTCCTGTTCCCCCCACCCACTCATGTCCCGTGTCTCTCTCCTGTTGCCCCCCACCCCCTGCTCATGCCCCGTGTCTGTCTCCTGTACCCCCCACCCCACGCTCATGCCCCGTGTCTCTTTCCTGTTGCCCCCGACTCCCCCGCTCATGCCCGTGTCTGTCTTCTGTTCTCCCCACCCCCCGCTCATGCCCCGTGTCTGTCTACTGTTCCCCCCACCCCCGCTCATGCCCCGTGTCTGTCTCTTGTTGCCCCCACCCATGCCCCGTGTCTGTCTCCTGCATTCCCCCACTCCACGAACATGCCCCGTGTCTCTCTCCTGTTGCCCCCCACGCCCCCCGCTCATGCCCCGTGTCTGTCTCCTGTTGCCCCCCACCCTTTGCTCATTCCCCGTGTCTGTCTCCTATTCTCCCCATCCCCGCTCATGCCCCGTGTCTGTCTCCTGTTCTCCCCACCCCCGCTCATGCTCCGTGTCTCTCTCCTGTTCCCCCCACCCCCTGCTCATGCCCCGTGTCTGTCTCCTGTTGCCCTCACCCCCCGCTCCTGCCCCGTGTCTGTCTCCTGTTGCCCCCCACCCCCCGCTCCTGCGTCTCTCTCCTGTTGCCCCCCACCCCCTGCTCATGCCCCGTGTCTATCTCCTGTACCCCCCACCCCGCTCATGCTCGTGTCTGTCTCTTGTACCCCCCCACCCCCCGCTCATGCCCCATGTCTGTCTCCTGTTGCCCCCCCTGCTCATGCCCCGTGTCTGTCTCCTGTTCCCCCACCCGCTCATGTCCCGTGTCTCTCTCCTGTTGCCCCCCACCCCCGCTCATGCCCCGTGTCTGTCTCCTGTACCCCCCCATCCCCCCACTCATGCCCTGTGTCTCTCTCCTGTTGTCCCCCACCCCCCGCTCATGTCCCGTGTCTCTCTCATGTTGCCCCCCACCCCCCGCTCATGCCCCGTGTCTGTCTCCTGTTGCCCCCCACCCCTCTCTCATGCCCCGTGTCTTTCTCCTGTTCTCCCCACCCCCCGCTCATGCTCCGTGTCTGTCTCCTGTTCCCCCCCACCCCCTGCTCATGCCCTGTGTCTGTCTCCTGTTGCCCTCACCCCCCGCTCATGCCCTGTGTCTGTCTCCTGTTGCCCCCACCCCCCGCTCCTGCCCTGTGTCTCTCTCCTGTTGCCCCCCACCCCCCGCTCATGCCCCGTGTCTGTCTCTTTTGTTCCCGCCACCCCCCGCTCATGCCCTGTGTCTGTCTCCTGTTCCCCCCACCCCCCGCTCATGCCCCGTGTCTCTCTCCTGTTGCCCCCCACCCCCTGCTCATGCCCCGTGTCTGTCTCCTGTACCCCCCCACCCCCCGCTCATGCCCCGTGTCTGTCTCCTGTTCCCCCACCCCCCGCTCATGCCCTGTGTCTCTCTCCTGTTGCCCCCCACCCCCCACTCATGCCCCGTGTCTGTCTCCTGTACCCCCCACCCCCGCTCATGCCCCGTGTCTGTCTCCTGTACCCCCCCACCCCCCGCTCATGCCCCGTGTCTGTCTCCTGTTGCCCCCCCCACTCATGCCCCGTGTCTGTCTCCTGTTCCCCCCACCCACTCATGTCCCGTGTCTCTCTCCTGTTGCCCCCCACCCCCTGCTCATGCACCGTGTCTGTCTCCTGTACCCCCCACCCCACGCTCATGCCCCGTGTCTCTTTCCTGTTGCCCCCGACTCCCCTGCTCATGCCCCGTGTCTGTCTTCTGTTCTCCCCACCCCCCGCTCATGCCCCGTGTCTGTCTACTGTTCCCCCCACCCCCGCTCATGCCCCGTGTCTGTCTCTTGTTGCCCCCACCCATGCCCCGTGTCTGTCTCCTGCATTCCCCCACTCCACGAACATGCCCCGTGTCTCTCTCCTGTTGCCCCCCACGCCCCCCGCTCATGCCCCGTGTCTGTCTCCTGTTGCCCCCCACCCTTTGCTCATTCCCCGTGTCTGTCTCCTATTCTCCCCATCCCCGCTCATGCCCCGTGTCTGTCTCCTGTTCTCCCCACCCCCGCTCATGCTCCGTGTCTCTCTCCTGTTCCCCCCACCCCCTGCTCATGCCCCGTGTCTGTCTCCTGTTGCCCTCACCCCCCGCTCCTGCCCCGTGTCTGTCTCCTGTTGCCCCCCACCCCCCGCTCCTGCGTCTCTCTCCTGTTGCCCCCCACCCCCTGCTCATGCCCCGTGTCTATCTCCTGTACCCCCCACCCCGCTCATGCTCGTGTCTGTCTCTTGTACCCCCCCACCCCCCGCTCATGCCCCATGTCTGTCTCCTGTTGCCCCCCCTGCTCATGCCCCGTGTCTGTCTCCTGTTCCCCCACCCGCTCATGTCCCGTGTCTCTCTCCTGTTGCCCCCCACCCCCGCTCATGCCCCGTGTCTGTCTCCTGTACCCCCCATCCCCCCACTCATGCCCTGTGTCTCTCTCCTGTTGTCCCCCACCCCCCGCTTATGTCCCGTGTCTCTCTCATGTTGCCCCCCACCCCCCGCTCATGCCCCGTGTCTGTCTCCTGTTGCCCCCCACCCCCCTCTCATGCCCCGTGTCTTTCTCCTGTTCTCCCCACCCCCCGCTCATGCTCCGTGTCTGTCTCCTGTTCCCCCCCACCCCCTGCTCATGCCCTGTGTCTGTCTCCTGTTGCCCTCACCCCCCGCTCATGCCCTGTGTCTGTCTCCTGTTGCCCCCACCCCCCGCTCCTGCCCTGTGTCTCTCTCCTGTTGCCCCCCACCCCCCGCTCATGCCCCGTGTCTGTCTCTTTTGTTCCCGCCACCCCCCGCTCATGCCCTGTGTCTGTCTCCTGTTCCCCCCACCCCCCGCTCATGCCCCGTGTCTCTCTCCTGTTGCCCCCCACCCCCTGCTCATGCCCCGTGTCTGTCTCCTGTACCCCCCCACCCCCCGCTCATGCCCCGTGTCTGTCTCCTGTTCCCCCACCCCCCGCTCATGCCCTGTGTCTCTCTCCTGTTGCCCCCCACCCCCCACTCATGCCCCGTGTCTGTCTCCTGTACCCCCCACCCCCGCTCATGCCCCGTGTCTGTCTCCTGTACCCCCCCACCCCCCGCTCATGCCCCGTGTCTGTCTCCTGTTGCCCCCCCCACTCATGCCCCGTGTCTGTCTCCTGTTCCCCCCACCCACTCATGTCCCGTGTCTCTCTCCTGTTGCCCCCCACCCCCTGCTCATGCACCGTGTCTGTCTCCTGTACCCCCCACCCCACGCTCATGCCCCGTGTCTCTTTCCTGTTGCCCCCGACTCCCCTGCTCATGCCCCGTGTCTGTCTTCTGTTCTCCCCACCCCCCGCTCATGCCCCGTGTCTGTCTACTGTTCCCCCACCCCCGCTCATGCCCCGTGTCTGTCTCTTGTTGCCCCCACCCATGCCCCGTGTCTGTCTCCTGCATTCCCCCACTCCACGAACATGCCCCGTTTCTCTCTCCTGTTGCCCCCCACACCCCCCGCTCATGCCCCGTGTCTGTCTCCTGTTGCCCCCCACCCTTTGCTCATTCCCCGTGTCTGTCTCCTGTTCTCCCCATCCCCGCTCATGCCCCGTGTCTGTCTCCTGTTCTCCCCACCCCCGCTCATGCTCCGTGTCTCTCTCCTGTTCCCCCCACCCCCTGCTCATGCCCCGTGTCTGTCTCCTGTACCCCCCACCCCCGCTCATGCCCCGTGTCTGTCTCCTGTACCCCTCCACCCCCCGCTCCTGCCCCGTGTCTGTCTCCTGTTGCCCCCCACCCCCCGCTCCTGCGTCTCTCTCCTGTTGCCCCCCACCCCCTGCTCATGCCCCGTGTCTATCTCCTGTACCCCCCACCCCGCTCATGCTCGTGTCTGTCTCTTGTACCCCCCCACCCCCCGCTCATGCCCCATGTCTGTCTCCTGTTGCCCCCCCTGCTCATGCCCCGTGTCTGTCTCCTGTTCCCCCACCCGCTCATGTCCCGTGTCTCTCTCCTGTTGCCCCCCACCCCCGCTCATGCCCCGTGTCTGTCTCCTGTACCCCCCATCCCCCCACTCATGCCCTGTGTCTCTCTCCTGTTGTCCCCCACCCCCCGCTCATGTCCCGTGTCTCTCTCATGTTGCCCCCCACCCCCCGCTCATGCCCCGTGTCTGTCTCCTGTTGCCCCCCACCCCCCTCTCATGCCCCGTGTCTTTCTCCTGTTCTCCCCACCCCCCGCTCATGCTCCGTGTCTGTCTCCTGTTCCCCCCCACCCCCTGCTCATGCCCTGTGTCTGTCTCCTGTTGCCCTCACCCCCCGCTCATGCCCTGTGTCTGTCTCCTGTTGCCCCCACCCCCCGCTCCTGCCCTGTGTCTCTCTCCTGTTGCCCCCCACCCCCCGCTCATGCCCCGTGTCTGTCTCTTTTGTTCCCGCCACCCCCCGCTCATGCCCTGTGTCTGTCTCCTGTTCCCCCCACCCCCCGCTCATGCCCCGTGTCTCTCTCCTGTTGCCCCCCACCCCCTGCTCATGCCCCGTGTCTGTCTCCTGTACCCCCCCACCCCCCGCTCATGCCCCGTGTCTGTCTCCTGTTCCCCCACCCCCCGCTCATGCCCTGTGTCTCTCTCCTGTTGCCCCCCACCCCCCACTCATGCCCCGTGTCTGTCTCCTGTACCCCCCACCCCCGCTCATGCCCCGTGTCTGTCTCCTGTACCCCCCCACCCCCCGCTCATGCCCCGTGGCTGTCTCCTGTTGCCCCCCCCACTCATGCCCCGTGTCTGTCTCCTGTTCCCCCCACCCACTCATGTCCCGTGTCTCTCTCCTGTTGCCCCCCACCCCCTGCTCATGCACCGTGTCTGTCTCCTGTACCCCCCACCCCACGCTCATGCCCCGTGTCTCTTTCCTGTTGCCCCCGACTCCCCTGCTCATGCCCCGTGTCTGTCTTCTGTTCTCCCCACCCCCCGCTCATGCCCCGTGTCTGTCTACTGTTCCCCCACCCCCGCTCATGCCCCGTGTCTGTCTCTTGTTGCCCCCACCCATGCCCCGTGTCTGTCTCCTGCATTCCCCCACTCCACGAACATGCCCCGTTTCTCTCTCCTGTTGCCCCCCACGCCCCCCGCTCATGCCCCGTGTCTGTCTCCTGTTGCCCCCCACCCTTTGCTCATTCCCCGTGTCTGTCTCCTGTTCTCCCCATCCCCGCTCATGCCCCGTGTCTGTCTCCTGTTCTCCCCACCCCCGCTCATGCTCCGTGTCTCTCTCCTGTTCCCCCCACCCCCTGCTCATGCCCCGTGTCTGTCTCCTGTACCCCCCACCCCCGCTCATGCCCCGTGTCTGTCTCCTGTACCCCTCCACCCCCCGCTCATGCCCCGTGTCTGTCTCCTGTTGCCCCCCCACTCATGCCCCGTGTCTGTCTCCTGTTCCCCCCACCCACTCATGTCCCGTGTCTCTCTCCTGTTGCCCCCACCCCCTGCTCATGCCCCGTGTCTGTCTCCTGTACCCCCCACCCCACGCTCATGCCCCGTGTCTCTTTCCTGTTGCCCCCGACTCCCCCGCTCATGCCCCGTGTCTGTCTTCTGTTCTCCCCACCCCCCGCTCATGCCCCGTGTCTGTCTACTGTTCCCCCCACCCCCGCTCATGCCCCGTGTCTGTCTCTTGTTGCCCCCACCCATGCCCCGTGTCTGTCTCCTGCATTCCCCCACTCCACGAACATGCCCCGTGCCTCTCTCCTGTTGCCCCCCACGCCCCCCGCTCATGCCCCGTGTCTGTCTCCTATTGCCCCCCACCCTTTGCTCATTCCCCGTGTCTGTCTCCTTTTCTCCCCACCCCCGCTCATGCTCCGTGTCTCTCTCCTGTTCCCCCCACCCCCTGCTCATGCCCCGTGTCTGTCTCCTGTTGCCCTCACCCCCCGCTCCTGCCCCGTGTCTGTCTCCTGTTGCCCCCCACCCCCCGCTCCTGCGTCTCTCTCCTGTTGCCCCCCACCCCCTGCTCATGCCCCGTGTCTGTCTCCTGTACCCCCCACCCCCGCTCATGCTCGTGTCTGTCTCTTGTACCCCCCCACCCCCCGCTCATGCCCCATGTCTGTCTCCTGTTGCCCCCCCTGCTCATGCCCCGTGTCTGTCTCCTGTTCCGCCCACCCGCTCATGTCCCGTGTCTCTCTCCTGTTGCCCCCCACCCCCGCTCATGCCCCGTGTCTGTCTCCTGTACCCCCCATCCCCCCACTCATGCCCTGTGTCTCTCTCCTGTTGTCCCCCACCCCCTGCTCATGTCCCGTGTCTGTCTCCTGTACCCCCCCACCCCCCGCTCATGCCCCATGTCTCTCTCCTGTTGCCCCCCACTACCCCGCTCATGCCCCGTGTCTGTCTTCTGTACCCCCCACCCCCCACCCCCTGCTCATGCCCCGTGTCTGTCTCCTGTTCCCCCCACCCCCCGCTCATGCCCCATGTCTGTCTCCTCTTGCTCCCACCCATGCCCCGTGTCTGTCTCATGTACCCCCCCACTCCGCGCTCATGCCCGTGTCTCTCTCCTGTTGCCCCCCACACCCCGCTAATGCCCCGTGTCTGTCTCCTGTTGCCCCCACCCCCTCGCTCATGCCCCGTGTCTGTCTCCTGATCTCCCCACCCCCCGCTCATGCCACGTGTCTGTCTCCTGTTCGTCCAACCCCCGCTCACGCCCTGTGTCTGTCTCCTGTTGCCCCCCACCCCCCGCTCATGCCCCGTGTCTGTCTCCTGTTCTCCCCACCACCCGCTCATGCTCCGTGTCTGTCTCCTGTTGCCCCCCACCCCCCGCTCATGCCCCGTGTCTGTCTCCTGTTGCCCCCCACCCCCCGCTCATGCCCCGTGTCTGTCTCCTGTTGTCCCCCGCTCATGCCCCGTGTCTGTCTTCTGTTCCCCCCACCCCCCGCTCATGCCCCGTGTCTGTCTCCTGTTCCCCCCATCCCCCGCTCATGCCCCGTGTCTGTCTCCTGTTGCCCCGACCCATGCCCCGTGTCTGTCTCCTGCATTCCCCCACTCCACGCTCATGCCCCGTGTCTCTCTCCTGTTGCCCCCACCACCCCCGCTCATGCCCCGTGTCTGTCTCCTGTTGCCCTCACCCCCCGCTCCTGCCCCGTGTCTGTCTCCTGTTGCCCCCCACCCCCCACTCCTGCCCTGTGTCTCTCTCCTGTTGCCCCCCACCCCCTGCTCATGCCCCGTGTCTGTCTCCTGTTGCCCCCCACCCCCGCTCATGCCCCGTGTCTGTCTCCTGTTGCCCTCCACCCCCCGCTCATGCCCCGTGTCTGTCTCTGTTGTTCCCCCCACCGCCCGCTCATGCCCCGTGTCTGTCTCCTGTTCCCCCCCTGTTCATGCCCCGTGTCTGTCTCCTGTTCCCCCCACCCGCTCATGCCCCGTGTCTGTCTTCTGTTCTCCCCACCCCCCGCTCATGCCCCGTGTCTGTCTACTGTTCCCCCCACCCCCGCTCATGCCCCGTGTCTGTCTCTTGTTGCCCCCACCCATGCCCCGTGTCTGTCTCCTGCATTCCCCCACTCCACGAACATGCCCCGTGTCTCTCTCCTGTTGCCCCCCACGCCCCCCGCTCATGCCCTGTGTCTGTCTCCTGTTGCCCCCCACCCTTTGCTCATTGCCCGTGTCTGTCTCCTGTTCTCCCCATCCCCGCTCATGCCCCGTGTCTGTCTCCTGTTCTCCCCGCCCCCGCTCATGCTCCGTGTCTCTCTCCTGTTCCCCCCACCCCCTGCTCATGCCCCGTGTCTGTCTCCTGTTGCCCTCACCCCCCGCTCCTGCCCCGTGTCTGTCTCCTGTTGCCCCCCACCCCCTGCTCCTGCCCTGTGTCTCTCTCCTGTTGCCCCCACCCCCCGCTCATGCCCCGTGTCTGTCTCTTTTGTTCCCCCCACCCCCCGCTCATGCCCTGTGTCTGTCTCCTGTTCCCCCCAAACCCCGCTCATGCCCCGTGTCTCTCTCCAGTTGCCCCCCACCCCCTGCTCATGCCCCGTGTCTGTCTCCTGTACCACCCACCCCCGCTCATGCTCGTGTCTGTCTCCTGTACCCCCCACCCCCCCGCTCATGCCCCATGTCTGTCTCCTGTTGCCCCCCCTGCTCATGCCCCGTGTCTGTCTCCTGTTCCCCCCACCCGCTCATGTCCTGTGTCTCTCACCTGTTGCCCCCCACCCCCGCTCATGCCCCGTGTCTGTCTCCTGTACCCCCCCACCCCCCACTCATGCCCTGTGTCTCTCTCCTGTTGTACCCCACCCCCTGCTCATGTCCCGTGTCTGTCTCCTGTACCCCCCCACCCCCCGATCTTGCCCCATGTCTCTCTCCTGTTGCCCCCCACTACCCCGCTCATGCCCCGTGTCTGTCTTCTGTACCCCCCACCCCCTGCTCATGCCCCGTGTCTGTCTCCTGTTCCCCCCACCCCCCGCTCATGCCCCATGTCTGTCTCCTGTTGCCCCCACCCCCTCGCTCATTCCCCGTGTCTGTCTCCTGTTCTCCCCACCCCCCACCCATGCCCCGTGTCTGTCTCATGTACCCCCCCACTCCGCGCTCATGCCCGTGTATCTCTCCTGTTGCCCCCCACACCCCCGCTCATGCCCCGTGTCTGTCTCCTGTTGCCCCCACCCCCTCGCTCATGCCCCGTGTCTGTCTCCTGTTCTCCCCGTCCCCCGCTCATGCCACGTGTCTGTCTCCTGTTCCTCCCACCCCCGCTCATGCCCTGTGTCTGTCTCCTGTTGCCCCCCACCCCCGCTCATGCCCCGTGTCTGTCTCCTGTTCTCCCCACCCCCCGCTCATGCTCCGTGTCTGTCTCCTGTACCCCCCCACCCCCCGCTCATGCCCCATGTGTCTCTCTCTCCTTCCCCCCACCCCCCCACTCCTGCCCCGTGTGTCTCTCTCCCTCCCCCCCGCTCATGCCCCGTGTGTCTCTCCCCCTCCCGCCCACTCCCCGCTCATGCTCATGCCCCGTGTGTCTCTCCCCCTCCCGCCCACCCCCCGCTCATGCCCCGCGTGTCTCTCCCCTTCCCCCACCACCTGCTCATGCCTCGTGTGTCTGTCTCCCTACCCCCCACCCCCGCTCTTGCCCCGTGTGTTTGTCTCCCTCCCCCCACCCCCGCTCTTGCCCCGTGTGTCTGTCTCCCTCCCCCCACCCCCACTCTTGCCCCGTGTCTCTTTCCCCCTCCCACCCACCCCCGCTCTTGCCCCGTGTCTCTTTCCCCCTCCCGCCCACCCCTGCTCTTGCCCAGTCCCGCCCACCCCCGCTCTTGCCCCGTGTCTCTTTCCCCCTCCCGCCCATCCCCGATCTTGGCCCGTGTCTCTTTCCCCCTCCCTCCCACCCCGGCTCTCGTCCTGTGTCTTTCCCACTGCCGCCCACGCACGCTCTTGCCACGTGTCTTTCCCCCTCCCGCCCACCCCCGCTTTTGCCCCGTGTCTTTCTCCCTCCCGCCCACCCCCGCTCTTGCCCCGTGTCTTTCTCCCTCCCGCCCACCCCCGCTCTTGCCCCGTGTCTTTCTCCCTCCCGCCCACCCCCGCTCTTGCCCCGTGTCTTTCACCCTCCCACCCACCCCCGCTCTTGCGCCATGTCTTTCACCCTCCCGCCCACCCCCGTTCTTGCCCTGTGTCTTTCACCCTCCCACCCACCCCCGCTCTTGCCCCGTGTCTCTTTCCCCCTCCCACCCACCCCCGCTCTTGCCCCGTGTCTCTTTCCCCCTCCCGCCCACCCCTGTTCTTGCCCAGTCCCGCCCACCCCCGCTCTTGCCCCGTGTCTCTTTCCCCCTCCCGCCCATCCCCGATCTTGGCCCGTGTCTCTTTCCCCCTCCCTCCCACCCCCGCTCTCGTCCTGTGTCTTTCCCACTGCCGCCCACGCACGCTCTTGCTACGTGTCTTTCCCCCTCCCGCCCACCCCCGCTCTTGCCCCGTGCCTTTCTCCCTCCCGCCCACCCCCGCTCTTGCCCCGTGTCTTTCTCCCTCCCGCCCACCCCCGCTCTTGCCCCGTGTCTCTCTCCCTCCCCCCGACCCTGCTCATGCCCCGTGTGTCTCTCCCCCTCACGCCCACCCCTGCACATGCCCCGTGTGTCTCTCTCTCCTTCCCCCCACCCCCCACTCATGCCCCGTGTGTCTCTCTCCCTCCCCCCCACCCATGCCCCGTGTGTCTCTCCCCCTCCCGCCCACCCCCCCGCTCATGCCCCGTGTGTCTCTCGACCTCCCCCCCACCCCCGCTCATGTCCTGTGTGTCTCTCCCCCTCCCGCCCACCCCCCGCTCATGCCCTATGTGTCTCTCTCTCCTTCCCCCCACACCCCACTCATGCCCCGTGTCTCTCTCCCTCCCCCCCACCCATGCCCCGTGTGTCTCACCCCCTCCCGCCCACCCCCCGCTCATGCCCCGTGTGTCTCTCCCCCTAACGCCCACCCCACGCTCATGCCCCGCATGTCTCTCCCCTTCCCCCACCCCCGCTCATGCCTCGTGTGTCTCTCTCCCTCCCCGCCACCCCCGCTCATGCCCCGTGTGTCTCTCCCCCTCCCACCCACCCCCCGCACATGTCCCGTGTGTCTCCCTCTCCTTCCCCCTGCTCCCCACCCATGCCCCGTGTGTCTCTCTCCCTCCCCCCACCGATGCCCCGTGTGTCTCTCCCCACCCGCCGCCCACCACCCACTCATGTCCCGTGTGTCTCTCTCCCCCCCACACCCCCGCTCATGCCCCGTGTGTCTCTCCCCATCCCGCCCACCCCCCGCTTATGCCCCATGTGTCTCTCTCTCCTTCCCCCCACCCCCCACTCATGCCCCGTGTGTCTCTCTCCCTCCCCCCCGCTCATGCCCCGTGTGTCTCTCCCCCTCCCGCCCACTCCCCGCTCATGCTCATGCCCCGTGTGTCTCTCCCCCTCCCGCCCACCCCCTGCTCATGCCCCGCGTTTCTCTCCCCTTCCCCCACCCCCCGCTCATGCCTCGTGTGTCTGTCTCCCTACCCCCCACCCCCGCTCTTGCCCCGTGTGTCTGTCTCCCTCCCCCCACCCCTGCTCTTGCCCCGTGTGTCTGTCTCCCTCCCCCCACCCCCGCTCTTGCCCCGTGTCTCTTTCCCCCTCCCACCCACCCCCGCTCTTGCCCCGTGTCTCTTTCCCCCTCCCGCCCACCCCCGCTCTTGCCCACTCCCGCCCACCCCCGCTCTTGCCCCGTGTCTCTTTCCCCCTCCCGCCCATCCCCGATCTTGGCCCGTGTCTCTTTCCCCCTCCCTCCCACCACCGCTCTCGTCCTGTGTCTTTCCCACTGCCGCCCACGCACGCTCTTGCCACGTGTCTTTCCCCCTCAAACCCACCCAAGCTCTTGCCCCGTGTCTTTCTCCCTCCCGCCCACCCCCGCTCTTGCCCCGTGTCTTTCTCCCTCCCGCCCACCCCTGCTCTTGCCCCGTGTCTTTCTCCCTCCCACCCACCCCCGCTCTTGCCCCATGTCTTTCACCCTCCCGCCCGGCCCCGTTCTTGCCCCGTGTCTTTCACCCTCCCACCCACCCCCGCTCTTGCCCCGTGTCTTTTAACCGCCTACCCACCCCCGCTCCTGCCCCTGTCTTTCACCCTCCCGCCCAACCCCGCTCTTGCCCCGTGTGTTTCACCCTCCCGCCCACCCCCGCTCTTGCCCCGTGTCTTTCAACCTCCCGCCCACCCCGGCTCTTGCCCCGTGTCTTTCAACCTCCCGCCCACCCCCGCTCTTGCGCCATGTCTTTCACCCTCCCGCCCACCCCCGTTCTTGCCCTGTGTCTTTCACCCTCCCACCCACCCCCGCTCTTGCCCCGTGTCTCTTTCCCCCTCCCACCCACCCCCGCTCTTGCCCCGTGTCTCTTTCCCCCTCCCGCCCACCCCTGTTCTTGCCCAGTCCCGCCCACCCCCGCTCTTGCCCCGTGTCTCTTTCCCCCTCCCGCCCATCCCCGATCTTGGCCCGTGTCTCTTTCCCCCTCCCTCCCACCCCCGCTCTCGTCCTGTGTCTTTCCCACTGCCGCCCACGCACGCTCTTGCCACGTGTCTTTCCCCCTCCCGCCCACCCCCGCTCTTGCCCCGTGCCTTTCTCCCTCCCGCCCAACCCCGCTCTTGCCCTGTGTCTTTCTCCCTCCCGCCCACCCCCGCTCTTGCCCCGTGTCTCTCTCCCTCCCCCCGACCCTGCTCATGCCCCGTGTGTCTCTCCCCCTCACGCCCACCCCTGCACATGCCCCGTGTGTCTCTCTCTCCTTCCCCCCACCCCCCACTCATGCCCCGTGTGTCTCTCTCCCTCCCCCCCACCCATGCCCCGTGTGTCTCTCCCCCTCCCGCCCACCCCCCCCGCTCATGCCCCGTGTGTCTCTCGACCTCCCCCCACCCCCGCTCATGTCCTGTGTGTCTCTCCCCCTCCCGCCCACCCCCCGCTCATGCCCTATGTGTCTCTCTCTCCTTCCCCCCACACCCCACTCATGCCCCGTGTCTCTCTCCCTCTCCCCCACCCATGCCCCGTGTGTCTCACCCCCTCCCGCCCACCCCCCGCTCATGCCCGTGTGTCTCTCCCCCTAACGCCCACCCCACGCTCATGCCCCGCATGTCTCTCCCCTTCCCCCACCCCCGCTCATGCCTCGTGTGTCTCTCTCCCTCCCCGCCACCCCCGCTCATGCCCC
This sequence comes from Ambystoma mexicanum, assembly GCF_040938575.1. Taxonomy (NCBI): domain Eukaryota; kingdom Metazoa; phylum Chordata; class Amphibia; order Caudata; family Ambystomatidae; genus Ambystoma; species Ambystoma mexicanum. The sequence continues at coordinate 211,039,511 of NC_090935.1, read as the reverse complement.
GTGTGTCTCTCCCCCTCCCACCCACCCCCCGCACATGTCCCGTGTGTCTCCCTCTCCTTCCCCCCGCTCCCCACCCATGCCCCGTGTGTCTCTCTCCCTCCCCCCACCGATGCCCCGTGTGTCTCTCCCCACCCGCCGCCCACCACCCACTCATGTCCCGTGTGTCTCTCTCCCCCCCACACCCCCGCTCATGCCCCGTGTGTCTCTCCCCATCCCGCCCACCCCCCGCTTATGCCCCATGTGTCTCTCTCTCCTTCCCCCCACCCCCCACTCATGCCCCGTGTGTCTCTCTCTCTCCCCCCCGCTCATGCCCCGTGTGTCTCTCCCCCTCCCGCCCACTCCCCGCTCATGCTCATGCCCCGTGTGTCTCTCCCCCTCCCGCCCACCCCCTGCTCATGCCCCGCGTGTCTCTCCCCTTCCCCCACCCCCCGCTCATGCCTCGTGTGTCTGTCTCCCTACCCCCCACCCCCGCTCTTGCCCCGTGTGTCTGTCTCCCTCCCCCCACCCCTGCTCTTGCCCCGTGTGTCTGTCTCCCTCCCCCCACCCCTGCTCTTGCCCCGTGTCTCTTTCCCCCTCCCACCCACCCCCGCTCTTGCCCCGTGTCTCTTTCCCCCTCCCGCCCACCCCACGCTCATGCCCCGTGTCTCTTTCCTGTTGCCCCCGACTCCCTGCTCATGCCCCGTGTCTGTCTTCTGTTCTCCCCACCCCCCGCTCATGCCCCGTGTCTGTCTACTGTTCCCCCCACCCCCGCTCATGCCCCGTGTCTGTCTCTTGTTGCCCCCACCCATGCCCCGTGTCTGTCTCCTGCATTCCCCCACTCCACGAACATGCCCCGTGTCTCTCTCCTGTTGCCCCCCACGCCCCCCGCTCATGCCCCGTGTCTGTCTCCTGTTGCCCCCCACCCTTTGCTCATTCCCCGTGTCTGTCTCCTGTTCTCCCCATCCCCGCTCATGCCCCGTGTCTGTCTCCTGTTCTCCCCACCCCCGCTCATGCTCCGTGTCTCTCTCCTGTTCCCCCCACCCCCTGCTCATGCCCCGTGTCTGTCTCCTGTACCCCCCACCCCCGCTCATGCCCCGTGTCTGTCTCCTGTACCCCCCCACCCCCCGCTCATGCCCCGTGTCTGTCTCCTGTTGCCCCCCCACTCATGCCCCGTGTCTGTCTCCTGTTCCCCCCACCCACTCATGTCCCGTGTCTCTCTCCTGTTGCCCCCCACCCCCTGCTCATGCCCCGTGTCTGTCTCCTGTACCCCCCACCCCACGCTCATGCCCCGTGTCTCTTTCCTGTTGCCCCCGACTCCCCCGCTCATGCCCCGTGTCTGTCTTCTGTTCTCCCCACCCCCCGCTCATGCCCCGTGTCTGTCTACTGTTCCCCCCCACCCCCGCTCATGCCCCGTGTCTGTCTCTTGTTGCCCCCACCCATGCCCCGTGTCTGTCTCCTGCATTCCCCCACTCCACGAACATGCCCCGTGTCTCTCTCCTGTTGCCCCCCACGCCCCCCGCTCATGCCCCGTGTCTGTCTCCTGTTGTCCCCCACCCTTTGCTCATTCCCCGTGTCTGTCTCCTGTTCTCCCCACCCCCGCTCATGCTCCGTGTCTCTCTCCTGTTCCCCCCACCCCCTGCTCATGCCCCGTGTCTGTCTCCTGTTGCCCTCACCCCCCGCTCCTGCCCCGTGTCTGTCTCCTGTTGCCCCCCACCCCCCGCTCCTGCGTCTCTCTCCTGTTGCCCCCCACCCCCTGCTCATGCCCCGTGTCTGTCTCCTGTACCCCCCACCCCCGCTCATGCTCGTGTCTGTCTCTTGTACCCCCCCACCCCCCGCTCATGCCCCATGTCTGTCTCCTGTTGCCCCCCCTGCTCATGCCCCGTGTCTGTCTCCTGTTCCCCCCACCCGCTCATGTCCCGTGTCTCTCTCCTGTTGCCCCCCACCCCCGCTCATGCCCCGTGTCTGTCTCCTGTACCCCCCCATCCCCCCACTCATGCCCTGTGTCTCTCTCCTGTTGTCCCCACCCCCCTGCTCATGTCCCGTGTCTGTCTCCTGTACCCCCCACCCCCCCGCTCATGCCCCATGTCTCTCTCCTGTTGCCCCCCACTACCCCGCTCATGCCCCGTGTCTGTCTTCTGTACCCCCCACCCCCCACCCCCTGCTCATGCCCCGTGTCTGTCTCCTGTTCCCCCCACCCCCCGCTCATGCCCCATGTCTGTCTCCTCTTGCTCCCACCCATGCCCCGTGTCTGTCTCATGTACCCCCCCACTCCGCGCTCATGCCCGTGTCTCTCTCCTGTTGCCCCCCACACCCGCTAATGCCCCGTGTCTGTCTCCTGTTGCCCCCACCCCCTCGCTCATGCCCCGTGTCTGTCTCCTGATCTCCCCACCCCCCGCTCATGCCACGTGCCTGTCTCCTGTTCCTCCAACCCCCGCTCACGCCCTGTGTCTGTCTCCTGTTGCCCCCCACCCCCCGCTCATGCCCCGTGTCTGTCTCCTGTTCTCCCCACCACCCGCTCATGCTCCGTGTCTGTCTCCTGTTGCCCCCCACCCCCCGCTCATGCCCCGTGTCTGTCTCCTGTTGCCCCCCACCCCCCGCTCATGCCCCGTGTCTGTCTCCTGTTGTCCCCGCTCATGCCCCGTGTCTGTCTTCTGTTCCCCCCACACCCGCTCATGCCCCGTGTCTGTCTCCTGTTGCCCCGACCCATGCCCCGTGTCTGTCTCCTGCATTCCCCCACTCCACGCTCATGCCCCGTGTCTCTCTCCTGTTGCCCCCACCACCCCCGCTCATGCCCCGTGTCTGTCTCCTGTTGCCCTCACCCCCCGCTCCTGCCCCGTGTCTGTCTCCTGTTGCCCCCCACCCCCCACTCCTGCCCTGTGTCTCTCTCCTGTTGCCCCCCACCCCCTGCTCATGCCCCGTGTCTGTCTCCTGTTGCCCCCACCCCCGCTCATGCCCCGTGTCTGTCTCCTTTTGCCCTCCACCCCCCCGCTCATGCCCCGTGTCTGTCTCTGTTGTTCCCCCCACCGCCCGCTCATGCCCCGTGTCTGTCTCCTGTTCCCCCCTGTTCATGCCCCGTGTCTGTCTCCTGTTGCCCCCACCCACTCATGCCCTGTGTCTGTCTTCTGTTCTCCCCACCCCCCGCTCATGCCCCGTGTCTGTCTACTGTTCCCCCCACCCCCGCTCATGCCCCGTGTCTGTCTCTTGTTGCCCCCACCCATGCCCCGTGTCTGTCTCCTGCATTCCCCCACTCCACGAACATGCCCCGTGTCTCTCTCCTGTTGCCCCCCACGCCCCCGCTCATGCCCTGTGTCTGTCTCCTGTTGCCCCCCACCCTTTGCTCATTGCCCGTGTCTGTCTCCTGTTCTCCCCATCCCTGCTCATGCCCGTGTCTGTCTCCTGTTCTCCCCGCCCCCGCTCATGCTCCGTGTCTCTCTCCTGTTCCCCCCACCCCCTGCTCATGCCCCGTGTCTGTCTCCTGTTGCCCTCACCCCCCTCTCCTGCCCCGTGTCTGTCTCCTGTTGCCCCCCACCCCCCTGCTCCTGCCCTGTGTCTCTCTCCTGTTGCCCCCCACCCCCCGCTCATGCCCCGTGTCTGTCTCTTTTGTTCCCCCCACCCCCCGCTCATGCCCTGTGTCTGTCTCCTGTTCCCCCAAACCCCGCTCATGCCCCGTGTCTCTCTCCAGTTGCCCCCCACCCCCTGCTCATGCCCCGTGTCTGTCTCCTGTACCCCCCACCCCCGCTCATGCTCGTGTCTGTCTCCTGTACCCCCCCACCCCCCGCTCATGCCCCATGTCTGTCTCCTGTTGCCCCCCTGCTCATGCCCCGTGTCTGTCTCCTGTTCCCCCCACCCGCTCATGTCCCGTGTCTCTCACCTGTTGCCCCCCACCCCCGCTCATGCCCCGTGTCTGTCTCCTGTACCCCCCCACCCCCCACTCATGCCCTGTGTCTCTCTCCTGTTGTACCCCACCCCCTGCTCATGTCCCGTGTCTGTCTCCTGTATCCCCCCACCCCCCGATCTTGCCCCATGTCTCTCTCCTGTTGCCCCCCACTACCCCGCTCATGCCCCGTGTCTGTCTTCTGTACCCCCCACCCCCTGCTCATGCCCCGTGTCTGTCTCCTGTTCCCCCCACCCCCCGCTCATGCCCCATGTCTGTCTCCTGCACCCCCTCGCTCATTCCCCGTGTCTGTCTCCTGTTCTCCCCACCCCCCCCGCTCATGCCCCGTGTCCTCTCTCCTGTTGCCCCCCACAACCCCCGCTCATGCCCCGTGTCTGTCTCCTGTTGCCCCCACCCCCTCGCTCATGCCCCGTGTCTGTCTCCTGTTCTCCCCGTCCCCCGCTCATGCCACGTGTCTGTCTCCTGTTCCTCCCACCCCCGCTCATGCCCTGTGTCTGTCTCCTGTTGCCCCCCACCCCCGCTCATGCCCCGTGTCTGTCTCCTGTTCTCCCCACCCCCCGCTCATCCTCCGTGTCTGTCTCCTGTACCCCCCCACCCCACGCTCATGCCCCATGTGTCTCTCTCGCCTTCCCCCCACCCCCCACTCCTGCCCCGTGTGTCTCTCTCCCTCCCCCCCGCTCATGCCCCGTGTGTCTCTCCCCCTCCCGCCCCACTCCCCGCTCATGCTCATGCCCCGTGTGTCTCTCCCCCCTCCCGCCCACCCCCCGCTCATGCCCCGCGTGTCTCTCCCCTTCCCCCACCACCTGCTCATGCCTCGTGTGTCTGTCTCCCTACCCCCCACACCCGCTCTTGCCCTGTGTGTCTGTCTCCCTCCCCCCACCCCCGCTCTTGCCCCGTGTCTCTTTCCCCCTCCCACCCACCCCCGCTCTTGCCCCGTGTCTCTTTCCCCCTCCCGCCCACCCCTGCTCTTGCCCAGTCCCGCCCACCCCCGCTCTTGCCCCGTGTCTCTTTCCCCCTCCTGCCCATCCCCGATCTTGGCCCGTGTCTCTTTCCCCCTCCCTCCCACCCCGGCTCTCGTCCTGTGTCTTTCCCACTGCCGCCCACGCACGCTCTTGCCACGTGTCTTTCCCCCTCCCGCCCACCCCCGCTTTTGCCCCGTGTCTTTCTCCCTCCCGCCCACCCCCGCTCTTGCCCCGTGTCTTTCTCCCTCCCGCCCACCCCTGCTCTTGCCCCGTGTCTTTCTCCCTCCCGCCCGCCCCCGCTTCTTGCCCCGTGTCTTTCACCCTCCCACCCACCCCCGCTCTTGCGCCATGTCTTTCACCCTCCCGCCCACCCCCGTTCTTGCCCTGTGTCTTTCACCCTCCCACCCACCCCCGCTCTTGCCCCGTGTCTCTTTCCCCCTCCCACCCACCCCCGCTCTTGCCCCGTGTCTCTTTCCCCCTCCCGCCCACCCCTGTTCTTGCCCAGTCCCGCCCACCCCCGCTCTTGCCCCGTGTCTCTTTCCCCCTCCCGCCCATCCCCGATCTTGGCCCGTGTCTCTTTCCCCCTCCCTCCCACCCCCGCTCTCGTCCTGTGTCTTTCCCACTGCCGCCCACGCACGCTCTTGCCACGTGTCTTTCCCCCTCCCGCCCACCCCCGCTCTTGCCCCGTGCCTTTCTCCCCTCCCGCCCACCCCCGCTCTTGCCCCGTGTCTTTCTCCCTCCCGCCCACCCCCGCTCTTGCCCCGTGTCTCTCTCCCTCCCCCGACCCTGCTCATGCCCCATGTGTCTCTCCCCCTCACGCCCACCCCTGCACATGCCCCGTGTGTCTCTCTCTCCTTCCCCCCACCCCCCACTCATGCCCCGTGTGTCTCTCTCCCTCCCCCCCACCCATGCCCCGTGTGTCTCTCCCCCTCCCGCCCACCCCCCCGCTCATGCCCCGTGTGTCTCTCGACCTCCCCCCACCCCCGCTCATGTCCTGTGTGTCTCTCCCCCTCCCGCCCCACCCCCCGCTCATGCCCTATGTGTCTCTCTCTCCTTCCCCCCACACCCCACTCATGCCCCGTGTCTCTCTCCCTCCCCCCCACCCATGCCCCGTGTGTCTCACCCCCTCCCGCCCACCCCCCGCTCATGCCCCGTGTGTCTCTCCCCCTAACGCCCAACCCCACGCTCATGCCCCGCATGTCTCTCCCCTTCCCCCACCCCCGCTCATGCCTCGTGTGTCTCTCTCCCTCCCCGCCACCCCCGCTCATGCCCCGTGTGTCTCTCCCCCTCCCACCCACCCCCCGCACATGTCTCGTGTGTCTCCCTCTCCTTCCCCCCGCTCCCCCACCCATGCCCCGTGTGTCTCTCTCCCTCCCCCCACCGATGCCCCGTGTGTCTCTCCCCACCCGCCGCCCACCACCCACTCATGTCCCGTGTGTCTCTCTCCCCCCCACAACCCCGCTCATGCCCCGTGTGTCTCTCCCCATCCCGCCCACCCCCCGCTTATGCCCCATGTGTCTCTCTCTCCTTCCCCCCACCCCCACTCATGCCCCGTGTGTCTCTCTCCCTCCCCCCCGCTCATGCCCCGTGTGTCTCTCCCCCTCCCGCCCACTCCCCGCTCATGCTCATGCCCCGTGTGTCTCTCCCCCTCCCGCCCACCCCCTGCTCATGCCCCGCGTGTCTCTCCCCTTCCCCCACCCCCCGCTCATGCCTCGTGTGTCTGTCTCCCTACCCCCCACCCCCGCTCTTGCCCCGTGTGTCTGTCTCCCTCCCCCCACCCCTGCTCTTGCCCCGTGTGTCTGTCTCCCTCCCCCCACCCCCGCTCTTGCCCCGTGTCTCTTTCCCCCTCCCACCCACCCCGCTCTTGCCCCGTGTCTCTTTCCCCCTCCCGCCCACCCCCGCTCTTGCCCACTCCCGCCCACCCCCGCTCTTGCCCCGTGTCTCTTTCCCCTCCCGCCCATCCCCAATCTTGGCCCGTGTCTCTTTCCCCCTCCCTCCCACCACCGCTCTCGTCCTGTGTCTTTCCCACTGCCGCCCACGCACGCTCTTGCCACGTGTCTTTCCCCCTCAAACCCACCCAAGCTCTTGCCCCGTGTCTTTCTCCCTCCCGCCCACCCCCGCTCTTGCCTCGTGTCTTTCTCCCTCCCACCCACCCCCGCTCTTGCCCCATGTCTTTCACCCTCCCGCCCGGCCCCGTTCTTGCCCCGTGTCTTTCACCCTCCCACCCACCCCCGCTCTTGCCCCGTGTCTTTTTAACCACCTACCCACCCCCGCTCCTGCCCCTGTCTTTCACCCTCCCGCCCAACCCCGCTCTTGCCCCGTGTGTTTCACCCTCCCGCCCACCCCCGCTCTTGCCCCGTGTCTTTCAACCTCCCGCCCACCCCGGCTCTTGCCCCGTGTCTTTCAACCTCCCGCCCACCCCCGCTCTTGCGCCATGTCTTTCACCCTCCCGCCCACCCCCCGTTCTTGCCCTGTGTCTTTCACCCTCCCACCCACCCCCGCTCTTGCCCCGTGTCTCTTTCCCCCTCCCACCCACCCCCGCTCTTGCCCCGTGTCTCTTTGCCCCTCCCGCCCACCCCTGTTCTTGCCCAGTCCCGCCCACCCCCGCTCTTGCCCCGTGTCTCTTTCCCCTCCCGCCCATCCCCGATCTTGCCCGTGTCTCTTTCCCCCTCCCTCCCACCCCCGCTCTCGTCCTGTGTCTTTCCCACTGCCGCCCACGCACGCTCTTGCCACGTGTCTTTCCCCCTCCCGCCCACCCCCGCTCTTGCCCCGTGCCTTTCTCCCTCCCGCCCAACCCCGCTCTTGCCCCGTGTCTTTCTCACTCCCGCCCACCCCCGCTCTTGCCCCGTGTCTCTCTCCCTCCCCCCGACCCTGCTCATGCCCCGTGTGTCTCTCCCCCTCACGCCCACCCCTGCACATGCCCCGTGTGTCTCTCTCTCCTTCCCCCACCCCCCACTCATGCCCCGTGTGTCTCTCTCCCTCCCCCCACCCATGCCCCGTGTGTCTCTCCCCCTCCCGCCCACCCCCCCCGCTCATGCCCCGTGTGTCTCTCGACCTCCCCCCCACCCCCGCTCATGTCCTGTGTGTCTCTCCCCCTCCCGCCCACCCCCCGCTCATGCCCTATGTGTCTCTCTCTCCTTCCCCCCACACCCCACTCATGCCCCGTGTCTCTCTCCCTCCCCCCCACCCATGCCCCGTGTGTCTCACCCCCTCCCGCCCACCCCCCGCTCATGCCCCGTGTGTCTCTCCCCCTAACGCCCACCCCACGCTCATGCCCCGCATGTCTCTCCCCTTCCCCCACCCCCGCTCATGCCTCGTGTGTCTCTCTCCCTCCCCGCCACCCCCGCTCACGCCCCGTGTGTCTCTCCCCCTCCCACCCACCCCCCGCACATGTCCCGTGTGTCTCCCCTCTCCTTCCCCCCGCTCCCCACCCATGCCCCGTGTGTCTCTCTCCCTCCCCCCACCGATGCCCCGTGTGTCTCTCCCCACCCGCCGCCCACCACCCACTCATGTCCCGTGTGTCTCTCTCCCCCCCACACCCCCGCTCATGCCCCGTGTGTCTCTCCCCATCCCGCCCACCCCCCGCTTATGCCCCATGTGTCTCTCTCTCCTTCCCCCCACCCCCACTCATGCCCCGTGTGTCTCTCTCCCTCCCCCCGCTCATGCCCCGTGTGTCTCTCCCCCTCCCCGCCCACTCCCCGCTCATGCTCATGCCCCGTGTGTCTCTCCCCCTCCCGCCCACCCCCTGCTCATGCCCCGCGTGTCTCTCCCCTTCCCCCACCCCCCGCTCATGCCTCGTGTGTCTGTCTCCCTACCCCCCACCCCCGCTCTTGCCCCGTGTGTCTGTCTCCCTCCCCCCACCCCTGCTCTTGCCCCGTGTGTCTGTCTCCCTCCCCCCACCCCCGCTCTTGCCCCGTGTCTCTTTCCCCCTCCCACCCACCCCCGCTCTTGCCCCGTGTCTCTTTCCCCCTCCCGCCCACCCCCGCTCTTGCCCACTCCCGCCCACCCCCGCTCTTGCCCCGTGTCTCTTTCCCCTCCCGCCCATCCCCGATCTTGGCCCGTGTCTCTTTCCCCCTCCCTCCCACCACCGCTCTCGTCCTGTGTCTTTCCCACTGCCGCCCACGCACGCTCTTGCCACGTGTCTTTCCCCCCTCAAACCCACCCAAGCTCTTGCCCCGTGACTTTCTCCCTCCCGCCCACCCCCGCTCTTGCCCCGTGTCTTTCTCCCTCCCGCCCCACCCCCTGCTCTTGCCCCGTGTCTTTCTCCCTCCCACCCACCCCCGCTCTTGCCCCATGTCTTTCACCCTCCCGCCCGACCCCGTTCTTGCCCCGTGTCTTTCACCCTCCCACCCACCCCCGCTCTTGCCCCGTGTCTTTTAACCGCCTACCCACCCCCGCTCCTGCCCCTGTCTTTCCACCCTCCCGCCCAACCCCGCTCTTGCCCCGTGTGTTTCACCCTCCCGCCCACCCCCGCTCTTGCCCCGTGTCTTTCAACCTCCCGCCCACCCCGGCTCTTGCCCCGTGTCTTTCAACCTCCCGCCCACCCCCGCTCGTGGCCCGTGTCTTTCACTCTCCCGCCCACCCCCGCTCTTGCCCCGTGTCTATCACCCTCCCACCCACCCCCGTTCATGCCCCTTGTGTCTCTCCCCCCCACCCCCCGCTCATGCCGCGTGCGTCTCTCTCCCTCCCCGCCACCCCCCGCTCATGCCGCGTGCGTCTCTCTCCCTCCCCCCCACCCCCCGCTCATGCCCTGTGTGCATCTCTCCCTCCCCCCACCCCCGTTCATGCCCCGTGTGTCGCTCTCCCTCCCGCCCACCCCCCGCTCATGCCCCGTGTGTCTCACTCTCTCCCACCAATCCCCCGCTCATGCCCCGTGTGTCTCTCTCCCTCCCCCCACCCCCCGCTCATGCCCCGTGTGTCTCTCTCCCTCCCCCCACCCCCGCTCATGCCCCGTGTGTCTCTCTCCCCTTCCCCACTCCCCGCTCATGCCCCGTGTCTGTCTCCTGTTCTCTCCACACCCCGCTCATGCCCCATGTCTGTGTCCTGTTCCCCCCACCCCCCGCTCATGCCCCGTGTCTATCTCCTGTTGCCCCCCACCCCTCCCGCTCATGTCCCGTGTCTGTCTCCTGTTCCCCCCACACGCTCATGCCCCGTGTGTCTCTCTCCCCTCCCCCCACCCCCGCTCATGCCCCGTGTGTCTCTCTCCCCTTCCCCCACCCCCCGCTCATGCCCCGTGTCTGTCTCCTGTTCTCTCCACACCCCGCTCATGCCCCATGTCTGTGTCCTGTTCCCCCACCCCCCGCTCATGCCCCGTGTCTATCTCCTGTTGCCCCCCACCCCTCCCGCTCATGTCCCGTGTCTGTCTCCTGTTCCCCCCACACGCTCATGCCCCGTGTCTCTCTCTTGTTGCCCCCCACCTCCCCGCTCATGCCCCGTGTTTGTCTCCTGTTCTCCCCCCCCTGCTCATGCCCCGTGTCTTTTTCCTGTTCCTCCCACCCCCCGCTCATGCCCCGTGTTTGTCTCCTGTCCCCCCACCGCCCCGCTCATGCCCCGTGTCTGTTATCCCCACCCCCCGCTCATGCCCATGTCTGTTGTTCCCCCCACCCCCGCTCATGTCCCGTGTCTCTCTCCTGTTGCCCCCCACCCCCCGCTCATGCCCCGTGTCTGTCTCCTGTTGCCCCCCACCCCCCTCTCATGCCCCGTGTCTGTCTCCTGTTCTCCCCACCCCCGCTCATGCTCCGTGTCTGTCTCCTGTTCCCCCCCACCCCTCTGCTCATGCCCCGTGTCTGTCTCCTGTTGCCCTCACCACCCGCTCATGCCCCGTGTCTGTCTCCTGTTGCCCCCCACCCCCCGCTCATGCCCTGTGTCTCTCTCCTGTTGCCCCCACCCCCCGCTCATGCCCCGTGTCTGTCTCTTTTGTTCCCGCCACCCCCGCTCATGCCCTGTGTCTGTCTCCTGTACCCCCCACCCCCCGCTCATGCCCCGTGTCTCTCTCCTGTTGCCCCCCACCCCCTGCTCATGCCCTGTGTCTGTCTCCTGTACCCCCCCCACCCCCCGCTCATGCCCTGTGTCTGTCTCCTGTTCCCCCACCCCCCGCTCATGCCCTGTGTCTCTCTCCTGTTGCCCCCCACCCCCCACTCATGCCCCGTGTCTGTCTCCTGTACCCCCCACCCCCGCTCATGCCCCGTGTCTGTCTCCTGTCCCCCCCACCCCCCGCTCATGCCCCGTGTCTGTCTCCTGTTGCCCCCCCACTCATGCCCCGTGTCTGTCTCCTGTTCCCCCCACCCACTCATGTCCCGTGTCTCTCTCCTGTTGCCCCCCACCCCCTGCTCATGCCCCGTGTCTGACTCCTGTACCCCCCACCCCACGCTCATGCCCCGTGTCTCTTTCCTGTTGCCCCCGACTCCCCCGCTCATGCCCCGTGTCTGTTCTTCTGTTCTCCCCACCCCGCTCATGCCCCGTGTCCTGTATACTGTTCCCCCCACCCCCGCTCATGCCCCGTGTCTGTCTCCTGCATTCCCCCACTCCACGAACATGCCCCGTGTCTCTCTCCTGTTGCCCCCCACGCCCCCCGCTCATGCCCCGTGTCTGTCTCCCTGTTGCCCCCCACCCTTTGCTCATTCCCCGTGTCTGTCTCCTGTTCTCCACATCCCCGCTCATGCCCCGTGTCTGTCTCCTGTTCTCCCCACCCCCGCTCATGCTCCGTGTCTCTCTCCTGTTCCCCCCACCCCCTGCTCATGCCCCGTGTCTGTCTCCTGTTGCCCTCACCCCCCGCTCCTGCCCCGTGTCTGTCTCCTGTTGCCCCCCACCCCCCGCTCCTGCGTCTCTCTCCTGTTGCCCCCCACCCCCTGCTCATGCCCCATGTCTGTCTCCTATACCCCCCACCCCCGCTCATGCTCGTGTCTGTCTCTTGTACCGCCCCACCCCCCCGCTCATGCCCCATGTCTGTCTCCTGTTGCCCCCCTGCACATGCCCCGTGTCTGTCTCCTGTTCCCCCCACCCGCTCATGTCCTGTGTCTCTCTCCTGTTGCCCCCCACCCCCGCTCATGCCCCGTGTCTGTCTCCTGTACCCCCCCACCCCCCCACTCATGCCCTGTGTCTCTCTCCTGTTGTCCCCCACCCCCTGCTCATGTCCCGTGTCTTTCTCCTGTACCCCCCCACCCCCCGCTCATGCCCCATGTCTCTCTCCTGTTGCCCCCCACTACCCCGCTCATGCCCCGTGTCTGTCTTCTGTACCCCCCACCCCCTGCTCATGCCCCGTGTCTGTCTCCTGTTCCCCCCACCCCCCGCTCATGCCCCATGTCTGTCTCCTCTTGCTCCCACCCATGCCCCGTGTCTGTCTCATGTACCCCCCCACTCCGCGCTCATGCCCGTGTCTCTCTCCTGTTGCCCCCCACACCCCCGCTAATGCCCCGTGTCTGTCTCCTGTTGCCCCCACCCCTCGCTCATGCCCCGTGTCTGTCTCCTGATCTCCCCACCCCCCGCTCATGCCCGGGGTCTGTCTCCTGTTCCTCCAACCCCCGCTCACGCCCTGTGTCTGTCTCCTGTTGCCCCCCACCCCCGCTCATGCCCCGTGTCTGTCTCCTGTTCTCCCCACCACCCGCTCATGCTCCGTGTCTGTCTCCTGTTGCCCCCCACCCCCCGCTCATGCCCCGTGTCTGTCTCCTGTTGCCCCCCACCCCCCGCTCATGCCCCGTGTCTGTCTCCTGTTGTCCCCCGCTCATGCCCCGTGTATGTCTTCTGTTCCCCCCCCCGCTCATGCCCCGTGTCTGTCTCCTGTTCCCCCCATCCCCCGCTCATGCCCCGTGTCTGTCTCCTGTTGCCCCCACCCATGCCCCGTGTCTGTCTCCTGCATTCCCCCACTCCACGCTCATGCCCCGTGTCTCTCTCCTGTTGCCCCCACCACCCCCGCTCATGCCCCGTGTCTGTCTCCTGTTGCCCTCACCCCCCGCTCCTGCCCCGTGTCTGTCTCCTTTTTCCTCCCCACCCCCCACTCCTGCCCTGTGTCTCTCTCCTGTTGCCCCCCACCCCCCGCTCATGCCCCGTGTCTGTCTCCTGTTGCCCCCCACCCCCGCTCATGCCCCGTGTCTGTCTCCTGTTGCCCTCCACCCCTCGCTCATGCCCCGTGTCTGTCTCTGTTGTTCCCCCCACCGCCCGCTCATGCCCCGTGTCTGTCTCCTGTTCCCCCCCTGTTCATGCCCCGTGTCTGTCTCCTGTTCCCCCCACCCGCTCATGTCACGTGTCTCTCTCCTGTTGCCCCCCGACTCCCCCGCTCATGCCCCGTGTCTGTCTTCTGTTCTCCCCACCCCCCGCTCATGCCCCGTGTCTGTCTACTGTTCCCCCCCACCCCCGCTCATGCCCCGTGTCTGTCTCTTGTTGCCCCCACCCATGCCCCGTGTCTGTCTCCTGCATTCCCCCCAC